>NC_133420.1:55045000-55670000 GCF_049350105.2 Macaca mulatta | reverse complement strand
TTCTATACATCATTTATATCCTGTTTTATCCTTTTGAGCCTGACTTTTTCACTCAGCATAATGCATTTAAAATTCATTTACATGGTTTTGTGAATCAGTAGTGCATTTGTTTTTACCAATAAGCAACATTTTATTGCATGGTATGCCCTATTCTTTATCCATTGATCAGTTGAAGCATTTTTGGTTCATTTCCAGATTTGGGAGATTACATAAAAAGCTTCCATAGATATTTGTAAATAGTCATTTAAAAGAGATATACTTTCACTTTGGGGTAAAAACAGGAGTGTGGTTGCTGGAACACATACAGAGAATATTATTTTAAAACTGACAAATGGTTGGTTTAATTACCTGTGTCATTTTTCATCCTCACCAGCAATTTATGAAATTGAAAGTTGCTCTGCACCCTCTAGAGAACTCGGTATTCTCGACAGAATAATGATCATGGTGAGAATGTCTTATTTTGAACATTCTAACAGGTGTATAGTGCAATGTCATTATACTTTTTGTATGCCTTTCTCTTATCACTAATGATGTTGAACATCTTTGCAAATGCTGATTTTCTGTTTATATATCTTTTCTAGTAAAAAGTCTGTTCTAATAGTTTCACTGTTTTTATCATTTTTGTTAAGGTTGGGTAGTTTACATTTTTTTAAATTAATTTATTATTATTATTATACTTTAAGTTCTAGGGTACATGTGCATAACGTGCAGGTTTGTTACATATGTATACTTGTGCCATGTTGGTGTGCTGCACCCATCAACGCGTCAGCACCCATAAACTCGTCATTTACACCAGGTATAACTCCCAGTGCAATCCCTCTCCCCACCCCCCTCCCCATGATAGGCCCCGGTGTGTGATGTCCCCCTTCCCGAGTCCAAGTGATCTCATTGTTCAGTTCCCACCTATGAGTGAGAACATGCGGTGTTTGGTTTTCTGTTCTTGTGATAGTTTTCTAAGAATGATGGTTTCCAGCTGCATCCATGTCCCTACAAAGGACACAAACTCATCCTTTTTGATGGCTGCATAGTATTCCATGGTGTATATGTGCCACATTTTCGTAATCCAGTCTGTCACTGATGGACATTTGGGTTGATTCCAAGTCTTTGCTATTGTGAATAGTTACTATTTAGTTTTAAGATTTTCAATCTGAAAATAAGTTATTTACTAGACATATAAAATATGAAAATATTTTCTTCCAATGTGAGGCTTATATTTTATTCTGTTAATGATGTTTTATAGAGAGCAGAAGTTCTTAGTTATGATAAAGTCAATTTATATATTTTTTCACTTTAAAGATCCTTAATCATTTTGACTTTTAGCTCAAGATCATGTTAATGATCTTAATTTCCTTTCCAGGTGTTTTATAAGTTGAAGGTTTACATGGTGGCCCATATTCGTTTTGACTTATTTTTTGTACATTAGCATGATATGAAGTCTTGGTCACTCTTCCCTTTTTTCCTCACTCTATTTCTCTCTTTTACTTTGCACATAGACTTTTGAATACTATAGCATAACTTGCTGACTATTTTTTTTTTCTTTCTGAACTGTTTCTGTATACTTGTCAAATCAACTGGTCACGTATTAGTAGGTGTGCCTTTGGACTCTCAAACTGCATTTTTATTTGTGCTTATTCTTTCATCAGTAACATACTGTCTCAATCATTATAGGTTCATGGTAAATCTTGATATCAGGTGATATACTCCTAAAACTTTGATCTTGTTTTACAAAATTGTTTTAACTCTTCTAGGTTCTTTGTTTTCCATAGACATTTTAGAATCTGATCTTGACTACAAAAAAAACTTCTGTGACTTTTATTATAGAATCAAAATCTGTAAGTATATAAGTTTGTAGGGAATTGCTATCAATAAGATTAAATATTCCAAAGCATAAATATAGTTTTGTATATTGACTTTGTATTCTTCAAGCTTGCTATACTCATATTTGCATTGTAGTAGACGTTTTATAGTTTCTTTCATGTTTTCTATATAGAAAATATGAGTTTGTGAATAGAGACAGTTCTGTTTATTCATGGTTGATCTGTATGATTTTATTTATTTTATTTCCTTATTGTACTAGCTAGGACATTTGTTGATGTGTCTAGATATGGTAAGAGTCATATCCTTGTCTTGTTTCTACTTTGGAAAAGCATTTAATCTATCAGCATTATATAAAATGTTTCTGTATGTTTTCAATAAATGCTTTTTATCAGATTGTGACAGTTCCTTCTAGCATTACTTTCCTTAGAGTTTTTTTCATCAATGAATGTTGAATTTAGTCAAATATTTTTTTCTGTATCAAATGATATTTGTTTTTTCTTTTAGTGTTTAAAATCATTTTAATTAAATATCTGAACACTATTATCATCCAATTTGACCTGATTGGTATTCCTTGAACACTACAGCAATCTTAGTGTAAACATTCTTTTCAGACAATATGGTATGCTTATTAAGATATACCACATCTTATGATGTAAAACTATTCTCAATTGTTATGAGATATTTTTCTATATACTTTTCTTATAACCAAAAAGCACAGATAGCCCTTTGTTCTAAGTTATCTTTTCAAGGATATTTATATAGTAAATAGCAGTGGAAGACAGAATGTGATTCAAAAGCAAAGGACAAGAATTCTTACTGGCCATTATAAAAGATATGAGTTCCCTAGGTCGAGGTACCTCACTTGTTAGTTTCTTGGGAAGTCATCTATCTTGGATCATCCACATCACCACCACCACCATCCCATCCCTTCTGTGGGACTTAGAGCAATAATTAGTGTGATATGATGCTGTACTTGCTGCTTGCTGTACTGTGAGTTAGTAGTCTTTTGTCTCTGAACCAGAGATTGTACATCTTCTACTAGTAAGCATGAAGCTAACTTGTTAGCATACACGTGGAGTAAAATCCATTCACCACAGTTCTTGATAATTTTGTCAATGAGGATGGAATGTTGACAGTAAATGACTTAATGGAATAGGATGGGTGAGGGTCTTATGGAAGTATTGATAGGATTTGAGGTAAGTCCATAAATGTAGAAAACATGGTGAGCAAATTGTATGGTCAATTGTGTAATAATAAGCAGCCCTCTACTTTATTGACTATTAATGATGAGGAAGTGGGATGTAATTATAGGCCAAATACCAGAAAGCAGTTTTTTTTCAACCAATGTCCCCTTTCTGCTAACTCTCCCCTGGCATGAAAAATAGATCTTCCTCACTAATTTGATGGTCATCTTAAAATCTTCCCTATAAAGATACACACTGAGTCTTCAGAAGGTCCAGAGCCCTTTCAAAAAACATTCACAGAGTTCTGTACCTACATTGAACATAGCATAATGGAAATTTGTGACCACTATCTGCAGAAATAAGGTGAATTAGAACTTTGTTTCCATTGGAAAATAAGAGATCGAGAGCACAAGATTTATTAAGAATAAATAATTAGAGCTGGGCTATCTTGCAACTCAGCCCCATTCGGCAGTCTATCATGACAATTTCAGATCTATTCAGAGAAAAAATTAAGTCTTCAGTCTCAGAGTTTGTTTCTTTGTTTGTTTTCCTGCAATGGCCCTTGTGGCTATAAGGGAGAGTTGGCTCCATCAGGAAGATTTTCTTGAAATAGACAAACTCCCCTCACAAACCATAGGTGAGGCATTGATAATATTCATGTTGACTTTGAAATACTGAGAAACTTGTTCAAATATATCTTGATAAATTTGCAGTCATCCTTATTTTCACCCCTACAGCCCTTAGGTTATACTTTGGTAAAAGTCTAAGATAAATTTTCATTACAATGAGGCAAAAATACGCTTCCAATTAAAGTAGATTCCCTAAGAAATGTCACTACTGTGCAAGACACCTGGGTTAGTTAAAGGGTACAAACCCTATGGTCTCATGCAAAAAACAGTATGACTGCGACTGTGGAGACAAGGGGTGTCCAAAGCTAAAATAGATGATGTCAGTAATGATAATCTTGCCACTGGCTGACTTTAAGAAGACTGAATACAGTAAAAAAAAAGTTTTTTTGACCTGAAAGTAGCTGCTGAACTGATTGAGAAATGAAGTAAACAAGACTTGCTTAATGACATGAAACTGATTCTTTTTTTGTGTACCCTGATGACTCACTCCCTCTTCGCCCTAACTATAGCTGCTGTAAAGAAAAAATACAATTAGGAGGGAAGATGACATCTTTCTGTGTTCATGAGGGATCTAGAGTCATATGAAACTGTTAAAATACTCTGGGGAATTTCTGAGAAGGGAGAAATTCAAACTTTTAAATTCTTTTGGATATAAACATTCAAGCCAGCATTTTACTAGGTTGCATGAGGAATAGGGTACCTGGATTGAGCTAATAAGGTTTGGTTAATGTTCACAGAAGCTAAAATACCTTGTGGTAGGGCACTTGGTGTCAGTTCAATGCAATGCTGGTATTTTCACTTCTGAATGGGTAGGAGGAATTGGTGTTTTATCCTTGTACCTCCCTGTCCCATACATGCCAAAGGGGGTTTCCTCATTTGAAAAGAATGTACAGACAGAAGTGTTAATGGAACACAAATAACTAAAATCCTTGTTGTTTGCCATGAGGGAGTGTGTCAGGATTTAACATGAGTGCTTCTGCTTGCTGACATGCAAAGTGTTTACTATAGGAATACTATTCACTTGGTTGGCAATGAAGAAGTTTCAGTCTCAGTGGAACTGGCTGCAGTGTTAAGATAGCCACACTAGAAAGAACGTTTGATAAACCCCAGCCAAATTCTGACGACTACTAACCAAGGAAAATTTCTTGGCGTTATATGGGTAGATTCATAAGACTCAATCTCTTCAGTAGTCAACAAAAGTATCGCAGTGTATTTGCCTCCATCACCAAAAAAGGAGACCCAGCATCTCATTGGGCTCTGAGTATTGAAGACAGTGTGTGCCTCATTTGAGCATTTTATGTAATCATTTATATTAGCTAATCTATTTGTCAGAATTATTTGAGTGAAGTCCAAACCAACAGGCTATGTTAGAAACTGCTAAATGAGCTGTGATACACTTTCTATGTTTGGGTCCCCTGAGAGCGGAATCCCCTTAAAGCCCAAATCTCTGTAACTGGTGATTTTGTGGGCTGTGTCCCTTAGCAAAGGAAGGCAACCTTCAACCAGTGGTATCCCTTATCTAAGTTTAAGTGGTAATGCTTTATTAGTAGCTTCAATCTTCGGACAGTGAAAATGAAAGGTCCAGAAGATGGAACATGACTAAATTGATTATTGCTTCAGCATAGACATAACCAATTATTTATCCACATAAGATACCACTGTGCCTCATAGTAAACCATTAGAGAATGAATGGAAGAGCAAGTTTATCTGTATTTACCTCCCCTATTCTCTTCTTCAGGGTTAAACTTTAACCCTTTTAAATTCCACTTTACATCACCTTTTTCTTTAAATTCTCCCTATGGGAGCCAGATACAATAACCTGTGACCTAGTGCATTACTGAAAGTGGGAGAAAGAGCCAGCCACCACTCCAGAGGTGATAAAAGATGAACATGAGTATTAGCAAGAATCTGTCTCTTAAGAGGTGGCTGATGAGGAACAAGCAACCATGTGAGGCTGAGATGGAAGGCACTACATTAGTGACGTTTGATACACAGGCCATTGCAAATCTTTTCTTTCTTTATATGAGTCGTGAGCATAAATAAGGGGTATGTAATGCTATAAAGGGATATTTAAAAATCAGCATTTATTTGAAGTCTCTTTTATTACTTAAATTTCAGAACCGTATGTATTATTACCTTTTTCATTTACTGAAGTCACTTAATGTTTCTTGAAATAACAATTCTTACTATATCAGAGAAGTAGAATGAGGAAATAGCATCTTTCCTGACAAAAGGCAATCTTGTATAAAATAATGTGTTATATTTTGTTAATCAAGGCACTATGAATTATAGTAGAGAATATAATTTGATTGCTGGGGAGAATGTTAGGCCAATATTGAATAGTGGGAGGACATTTCTACAGTTTATTTTTTTCCTCCAGATATGACAAACAAATTTGATAAACTGGTCAGAATTCTGTTTAGGTTGACTGGTAGTATTTTACATGCTCATTATCCTCACTTACAGGCTAACTGCTCCACATAGTTCTCCTAATTGCTCTTACACTTTTAAAAGAAATTATTCAATGATTCATCTAATTTAATGTGGCAATTTTCTTTACTAAGCCTTAGCTGATGTTGCATATGTGTTTATAACTTTTACAGTCACAGTTGGGAATATGTGTGCACAGAACAAAGCAAGTAACTTCTGTTTCCACTTCAAGAATTGCACTGAGTGTAATCTGAATGACAGTGAGCATTATGAATATACCTGTTTATCTGCTTGGGAAAGAGAAATAAGTAAGTCAAGTATTTACAATGTCAAACTCTTTCTTTGCAAGACAATATTCAACATTCTAATAATACTCTGAATGTTCATAATATAACGATTGAATTTGTGAAAAATGCTTAGTTTAAAAATTGATAATAAAAGTAAATGTGGAGTACTCTCTTATTTTTAATTATCACTTTTATATCAACATATTTAAAGAAAATTCTAACTGAAATTTTATTTCTTTTCACCACTGTCATAGTTTCTGTTTTCTCTTCTGAAAAACCAAAAATAATTAACTACAATCATTTTGTCAAGTTTGTGCATTCCATGCTGTCAGTGATAATTTTTTCCTTGAACCTTTATTAGTAATTTCAAGTCAAGTACTGTACTCTGAAAGAGCCTCAAATCATGAGTAGCAAACTATACAAGAAGATTGTCTCTTAGTTACCCCACATAGAATCAGCAGATTCCTTTGGTAACACGATGGAGTCAAAATAGCAGCAGTTTTCTTCACTTCATTCCTAATTGAAAAAAATTGGCTTTTGGGCCAACTCAAATATTCATCAGTCACTGTTTCAATGGCAATTTATAAAAGTAAAGAAACAGTTTCTTTCTCCTCTTTATATCCCTCTCTTCTACAAAAACTGCACAGTACTTGTGTTTTGGCCTGCATGTCAACCAAGTCTTGGCACAAGTGGTTTATTAAATTCTAAAATTTTATTACACTTGGTAAGGAATTCACAGTTCATTTCTGAGGAGACAGATGACAGAGTCTGCTTTCGTCCTAGTGAATGTACCAACTTTGACAATACTTACTGAGTATGACAAGCTATACTCTTAACTCACACCTGTTCTTCCTCTAGCTCCTACATACACACTAACCCTCATACTTTCTGCAAATTCCCTATTCCCATTTTCTTACTTATAAAGTCAGGGTATTTTTTAATAAACAGAGATACTTACATATATGCTCTATAGACAGATACATACTTAGTATTGGTGAAATAACATTTATAGTTTTCAACATTTCTTTGATTTGAAAATTCTCATTAGGTTCAGTCATCCCACTAATATTTTTTTTTTCAGTTTTTACACAAATCTTGCTAGAAATGAATCTGTATGCTTTCCTTTTTACCACATGACAATAATTTTCTTCTCACTTTTATAACTTACAGATAATCATCTACATATAGAACTCAAGCTTTTCATGCAATACAACTTTCTGCAATGGCAAAAATATCCAGTATGTAACCCACAGGCCACAACGAGCTATTCAAAACTTGAAATGGGCTAATTGGACTGCTTGACATTTTAAGCAATTTAAATGTGGCTATGATTAGCTACATATGCCTATTGTACTGAGCAGCACAGTTTTAGAAAGAAAATTCCATTTTAAAAAGCACCACTTAAAAACACAGCCCTTACATCAAATAAAGTGCAGTTTACTCCACAATTTAACTTAATTATCTATAATATCTAGATTTCATTTCTTGCTATGTAGGAATTTTAGATGAGTTATTGTTTTCAAAGTGTCCATATATTAGCATATTTTGCCATAAACAAGTGAAAACATTGTATTTATATTATTTTTCTAAGTAAAATTTCTTCAAACAAAATTTTTAACATTTTAAGAGAAAAATCAGGGAGACATTTGAAAACACCTATTCTAATTTTATAAACCTCAATGCCTCCCCCATCTCGTTTTTGTCTTCTTTTCAAAAAATAAAGAACTACGTTAGCTCACATGACTACACAGCAACAATGTGATTTACTTATTGAGGCATAGGGCCTTTTACTTAGTACTCTTTAGGTTAAACACATTCAGTGCTAAACAGTAACTGTAAGGGGAAGTTTCTCTGGAATAAAAGTATAAAAATGAATCAAAACAAAATGAGGTTTTTTTTTTTTTCATTTTTTTTCACACCAACAAACCAAAGGAAAAGTGTATGGTTTGTTTTAGAAAGGAGTTAACAAATATATTTTAAGAATATTTCACATTATTTTACTAACATCATCTTGAATAGCAGAGATGATTTATCATGAATGTTTTTATTTAAGACCTTGCTAAGTACCATACTTGAACTGTCTTTTAAGAATACAGTTTTGGGTATTACTTGCAAATATAACGACCGTGTTGGAAAAGTCTATGAAATCATAATGAGCATGAACTCAAAGTGGATTTATAGATTCTTAGTTTACTTATAATTTCACAAGGAAAAATATTTTTATACTGCAGTATATAGATCTTTTAAAATAACTTTTAATGTTTTAGATTGTAGAAAAAAAGGCAATAATAATTTTAAAAACTGTTCTCACAATCAATGAGTAATAGGCATAAAATCTTCACACTTTTGTTTTAGAAATTTAAGTGACAAAATACATATTTCAGAAAAAGTTGAAGTTTCTTTTGTTTTCTACACTATATTTTCCATCTTCTTCACAGTTTTATAACACGTAGGATTCACTGATTCATGTCCCACACACGTGTAGCTGCAATAATTTTGTTATTTAGTCAGGGTTCATTTGGAAAGTACAGAAGCTGCTCTGGCTTAGATATACCAATGAATTTTATTAGAGAGTTTCAAATTGCTTAAAGATTCATTGAATGGGTTGTGGAAATAGATGCTTTTTGAATGGGCAAACGCTGAAACCATTCCCCCTGAGAACTGGAACATGATACAGATGCCCACTTTCGCCACTGCTATTCAACATATCACTGGAAGTACTAGCCAGAGCGTTTGAGTAAGATAAATAAATAAAAAGACATCCAAATAAGAAAATAAGTCTAATTATCTCTCTTCGCTGACTATATGATTCTGTACCTAGAAAACCCTAAAGACTGCCAAAAGGCTACTAGAACAAATAGACGATTTTAGTAAGGTTTTAGGATACAAAATGAATATAACAAAATCAGAACTAATAGACGATTTTAGTAAGGTTTTAGGATACAAAACGAATGTAACAAAATCAGTAACATTTCTATACATCAATAATGTCTTGGCTGAGACTCAAATGAAGAAAACAGTCCCATTTACAACAGCCACAGATAAAATAAAATAGAAATACAGTTAATCAAGGAGGTGAAAGAGCTCTGCAAGGAGAACTACAAAACACTGCTGAAATAAATCAGATATGATACAAATAAATGGAAAAACACCCCATGCTCATGGATTGGAAGAATCAACAATGTTAAAGTGGCCATAGTACCCAAAGTGATTTACAAATTCAATGCTATTTCTATCAAACTACCAATGTCATTCTTCACGTAATTAGAATAAGCTACTCTAAAATCAAATAGAACTAAGAAAGAGCCCAAGTAGCAAAAGCAATCCTAAGCCAAAAGAGCAAAGCCAGAGGCATCACTCTACCTGACTTCAAGCTATACTATAAGGCTATAGTAACAAAAACAGCATGGTACTGGTACAGAAACAGACACATAGACCAATAGAAGAGAATAGAAATTTCAGAAATAAAGCTACACACTTATAACTAGTTGATCTTCAACAAGGCTGACAAAAACAAACAATGCAGGAAAGGATTCCCTGTTCTACATGGTGCTGGGATAACGGGCTAGCTATATGCAGAAAAATGAAACTAGAACCTTACTTTTCACTATTCAGAAACATTGATTCAGGGTGGATTAAAGATTTAAATATAAGACTGCAAACTATAAAAACTCTAGAAGCAAATCTAGGAAATATTCTTCTTGACATAAGCTTTGGCAAATACTTTTTGTCTAAGTCCCCAAAAGCATTTGCAACAAAAACAAAAATTGAAAAGTGGGACCTAAGTAAATTAAAGAGCTTCTTTAGAGCAAAATAAATTATCAATAAACAGACAATCTACAGAGTGAGGGAAAGTATCTAGAAACTATGCATCTGACAAAGGTCTAATATCTGAAATCTACAAAGAACTTACACATACAAAGAACAACCTCAATAAAAAACCATGTAGCAAAGGACATGAACAGATATCTCTTAAAAGAAGACATTCAACAAACAATAAACATACACACAATATACATACAACAAGCAAAGGCCAACAAACAATGAAAAATGCTTATCATTACTAATCATCAGAGAAATGCAAATCAAAACCACAATGGGATACCGTCTCTCATAAGTCAGACTATTATTAAAAAGTTAAAGAGCAACAGATGCTGGTGAGACTGTGGAAAAAAGGAAACACTTAAAGACTGTTTGTGGGAATGTAAATTAGTTCAGCCTCTGTGGAAAGCACTTTGGTGACTTCCCAGAGAATTTCAAACAGAGCTACCAGTTGACACAGCAGTCCCATTACTGGCTATATCCAAAGGAAAACAGATCATTACACCAAAAAAGACACATGTACTTGTATGTTCACTGCTACACTATTCACAATAGTAATGACAAGAAATCAACTTGGATGCCCATCAATGATGGATTGGATAAAGAAAATGTGGTATGTATACAACATGGAATACTATGCACCCATAAAAAATGAAATCATGTACTTTACATCAATCTGGATATAGCTGAAGGCTATGATAATAGTTAACACAGGAACAGAAAATCAAATACCACATATTCTCATTTACAAGTGGGACCCAAACATTGAGCGCCGGGGGTCATCAACATGGAAACAACAGACACTGCAAATTACTAGATGAGGGAGGTAGGGAGGGGGAAATGGGTCGAAAAACTCTCTGTTGGGTACTATGTTCACTTCCCAAGTGCAGCATACCTATGTATCAAACCTGAGCATGCACTCTCTCTATTAGAATAAAAATTGAAAAAAAAAATAAAATAGAAAAAGATACTTGCCTTCATCCCCAAACAAGCTTCTCCAAAATTTGGTCTTAAAATTAGGTTATACTATAAAATTAGAACACTGAAGGAGATACTGCTTCTTCCCTCCATAATCAGGAAGAATAAAAACAAAATGAACCACCCCTCCCCCCAAAAAAAAACTACCACTACATTTGAGAATATCAGAGGCCATTGCCCTCTTCTGCCATATCATCCTTCTCACTTGACTTTGTTCAGAGTACAATTCTAACACAAGAGATTAAAGGAAACTAAATTATAATCAGGATTATAGGAGTAAGACAGTATGGAAAATAAAGTGTTCTGTTTCTCAACAGTGACAGGAGAGTGAGAAACAGTAGCATAGGAATATTAACATGGAGTGAGGTAGTCAATAGCATCATCACAATATACACACTGGCTCTACTCAAAATCTATTCCTCCTATTCTTGACTTCTGATAACAACAATGATATCCACAAAAATAATAATATATGTATTCTTTATACTTTTGTTTTAGCTGATTTTTTCTTATATGTTTACTGATTTATAAATTATTAAACATGCTAAGTATATTATTTTATTTAATTTTCATATCAGCCAGGAAGTAAGTATGATTACTATTCTGTTTGATGGAAAAAATCTTAGATGTTTAGAGAGGTTAAATAAGATTTCAAAGATCACCAAACTAGTAAGTGATATCTGGTAATGTCTAATTCCAAAATTTCCTAGCCAATATGTTATACTGCATTAAATAGTATATGATGCATATTTTCATATATAAGTGTGTTAAAATTAAAGACCTACAATAAACATCATTATGTATTATTATAAAATACTATATTTTAGGTTTGGATAAGAAATAAGAAAATAAGTAATAAGTAAATAATATCAAATGATCAGAAAATAAAAAGAAACCCCTGTCTACAAATGAAACAACTATAGTATATAAAAACAAATTTATATTATAGCAATTAAATGTCAGAAACAGAAATAGAAAATACTTTGTTAAAAAAAGAGTATATGGTACACAAAAAATGTACAGGAAAGAAAAGTAATTATATGATTCAAACTATACGGTCTTATTGAAAGGCATCAAAGGAGATTTTAGGAGGAAATATTCTTAGAATACCAGAATTACCATCATAAAGAGTTTACTGTAATTAGTGCAACTCTAACCAGAATCTATAGTAGTTAAAAAGCAATAGCTGAAAGTAAGAATGTTAAAGTTCTAAAGGAAAAAAAAAAGAATCCAGTTAAATAAAAGCCAAATGCATTCAAAATTTTAAAAAGGGATATATCTCATGAGAGTGTAAAAATAGCTGTAAACATTCTCTACTCAAATACTATGATATTGACATACAAATTGATTATTATAATAGAAAAAAATGCAAGAATGATTCTAACTATGTATCGGAAACTATTCCTTGACTAATATTTCATTTTATTTTAATTACAAGAGACTAAAACTTCCATTGTCCTTTTCACATTTGTACCCATATACATCTGGGATAAAATAAAGGTGGTATGCTGCATCATACTATATAAAAATAATATAGAGAAATAATAGAATATGGAACTATAAAAACACAATAAGCACAACAAAAATCTGGAAATTGTTAATAAAAATTGGTTTAGTAGACTATAAATATACTAACAACTTTGTTAAAGTACAACTGATATACAACAAATTGTACATATTAAATGTATAAAGTTTGGTAACTTTTGACATATGTATGCATCTGTTGAGATTATCACCACAATCAAGGTAATACTCATCCATTATCCTAAAAAGTTTTCTTATACTCCTTTGTAATTCCATTCTCCTGTGCTTCTCCTTCCCAGGTAATTACTGAACTCCTTTCTGCCATCAAATACTAGTTTATGTCTCTCAGACTGGCACACAAATGGAACTATACACACGCATTTTTTTTTTTTTGGCCTGGCTTTCTGCACTCAGGATAGTTATTTTGAGATTAATCTAAATTGCTGCTTATATCGATAATTCATTCCTCTTCATTATTGAGTCTCATTGTATGAATATGTCACAAGTTGTTTGTTCATTCATTTGTTGATAAACATAGGGTTGTTTCCAACCTTATTCATTTTAAATTATTCTTGTCATGGAATATCCTGCCAAGTAAAGAAACTGAACTGTAAATGTCTTTATAGCACAGAGCTTCAAGTCTCACTTGCAAATTTGGCTGCCTAGTGGAAATAATCTATAGATTAATCAGGAATTCAAAATAAATTTATAGACAATTTTTTAACTTTTAATTTTACAGGGAAACATTTATTTTTACCATATGTAAGTTCGTGTTATAATATGTAGATTTTAAAAATTGTTTTACATGTTTTACAGTGTACAAAAAAAATAAAAAGCACCTATGTTTCTACAACGAATAATTAACAAACATAGTTTTTGTGTGTTTCAGATACTTTAGTAACAAAATGAAAGAAACATAGGTAGCATTTTTATATGCCAACACTGAACAACCTAGAAAAGAAATTTAAAAAGTAATTCCATTTACAATAACTACAAATAAAATAAAGTGCCTAGGACCAAACCTAATCAAAGAAGTGAAAAATCTCTACCTTGAAAACTTTAAGAAATTTGTAAAAATATTAAAGAGGACACACAAAAAGGAAAGTCTTCATAGACTGGAATAATCGATATTGTTAAAATGTTTCTTCTTCTCAGAACAATCTTCAGATTAAATACAAACTCTATCAAAATACCAATGACATTCTTCACAGAAATGGAAGAAACAATCCTAAAATTTACATAGAACTGAAAAAGTCCAGAAGAGACAAAGAAACATGAGTCAGAAAAATAAAACTGTAGGCTTCAGTTGAGTCTGACTTCAAATCTGACTTCAAATTGTACTACAAAGTTATAGTTATCAAAACAGCATGGTATAAAGCAGACACATAATCTAATGGAATGGAATAGAGAACCCAGAAATAAATCCAGCTTTTACTCTGAACTCATTTTTGACAAAGATGCCTAAAACTTACATTGAGAAAAGGACAGTCTCTTCAATAAATGGTGCTTGGAAAATGGAATATCTATATGCAGAAGAACAAAACCAGACCCTTATCTCACATTATATATATAAAAATCAAATGAAAAAGAATTAAAGACCTGAAGCTAAGACCTGAAACTATAAAACTATTAGAAGAAAACATGGGGGAAAGATTACAGGATATCGGTCTAAGCAAAAATTTATTAAGACTTCAAAGCACAAGCAACCAAAACAAAAATAAACAAATGAAGTCAGCTCAAGTTAAAAAGCTTCTGTACAACAAAGAAAATAATAAACAAAGTGAGGAAATAACTCACAGAATGAGAGAAAATATTTTCAAACTACTCATCTGATGAGCAATTAATAACGAAAATATATAAGGAACTCAACTCAATAGGAAAAAAAAATCATCTGATTTAAAAATGGGTGAAGGATCTGAGTATACATTTTTCAAAAGAAGATACACAAGTGGCCTACAGGTATTTGAAAAATGCTCAACATCACCAATCATCAGATAAATGAAAATTAAAACTGGAATAAGATATCATCTCACCCCAGTTAAAATGGTTTTTATCCAAAAGATAGGCAATAACAAATGCTGCTGAGAATGTGGAGAAAGGGGAACCATCATATACTGTTGGTGGGAATGTAAATTAGTAGAGCCATTGTAGAGAACAATATGGAGGTTCCTCAAAAAACTAAAAACAGAACTACCATATGATACAGCCATCTCAGTGGTAGGTCTCTATCCAAAGGAATGGAAAATAATTAAAGACTGGAATTGGAATGTTCCTAACACAAAGAAAAGATAAATGCTTGAGATAATGGCTACCCTGATTACCCCGATTTGTTCAAATCACATTGTATTCTTGTATGAAAATATCACATGTACCCCATAAGTATGTACAAATGTTATGTACAACTATTAATAATTAGAAATTTAAAAAGATTAAAAGTAGGCTTAAATGTATCTAAGTATATATTTTTTAAAATATCAAAATCAAGGCAAAAGGTAAAACATAGGTTGGAAGCTGTATTAATAAGTCATGTCATAAGAAAAATATTGAGGTGCATAATTGACAGATTACTACAATGACAGGAAAAATAATTTTTTGAGTATTTCAGACTTTTGGTTTTGTCATATTAAGTCTGCATTACTTTTCTACATTAAACAATTCCAAAATTTTCTTTTCTTCTTTCACTTTCACTTCTTTTTTTTTCTTGCTCTTTCCCTTTCCCTGTTTTTCTTTTTCTTTCCCTTAAATTCTCCTTAAGGACAATCCAATTCTAAAGTCATGATCTGCAGCAGAGCAGTTGTTGCTGAATGCCTTCTATTCCTGTCTCCTCCGGCAGCAATGACTCAAACTGGAGTATAAAAGCCCAAGCTTGGTGAGCAGGTAAACAAGGGGAAAGCCCGGGAAGAGGGTTCAAATCCCAAGTAAATGAATAGAACCAACCGAATATGGACAAAACTGAGAAATTCCAAGTGTGTGCAAAGTTTTTGATGAGTGGCATTTTAACATAATTTCAAAGTATATCTTTTCCTGTACTATTTAATAATTATAAAAGAGAAAAAATAATTTTTATAATTGAAAAAACTGAAAAATACCAAAGTTATCTAGTGAGTAAGAGGGTAAATTGAAAGTGTATGACACCTGGTAAGATATGAGAAGGACATTGAATCACTACTGTAACATTTTCGCTAAAGATACATGGCATGAATATAATCATGAAGAAGCATCAGCTAAACATAAATTAAGGAACAATCTGCAAAATAACCAGCCAGTAATTTTCAAACTCCAAGAAGTTTGAGACTAGAGTCAAATACAAAATGGCATCTAAATGCAATGAATGTGAAAACAAAGATTGGTAAGTGGGGCTTAATTAAACTAAATAACTTCTGTACAGCAAAAGAAAATACTAACAAAGGTAGACAGATAACCTACAGAATGAGAGAAAATATTTGCAAACTATGTATCTGACAAAGGTCTAATACACAGAATCTATAAGGAACTTAAACAATCCATCAAGAAAAAACCAAATAACCTCATTAAAAAATGGGCAAAGAATATGAACAGACAATTCTCAAAAGAAGACTTCCAAGTGGCAAACAAATATATGAAAAAAAATGTTCAACATTGCTAATCATGAGAGGAATGCAAATTAAAACCATAAAATACCATCTCATAACAGTCAGCACAGTAATTATTTAAAAGTCAAAAAACAATAGATGCTGGTGAGGGTGGAGAAAAGGGAACCTTTATATGCTTTTGTTGGGAAAGTAAATTCGTTTGGCCACTGTGGAAAACAGTTTACAGGTTTCTCAAGGAACTGAAAACAGAACTACTGTTCAACTCAGCAATTCCATTACTGGTTATATATCCAAAACAAAATAAATCATTCTACCAAAAGGTGCATGCACTTTTATGTTCATTGTAGCACTATTCACAATAGCAAAGGCATAGAACCAACCTAGTTACCCACCAACAGTGTATTGGATAAAGAAAATGTGGTACATATACACCATGGAATATTACGCATCCATAAAAAGAATGAAATTATGTCCTTTGCAGCAACATGGATGGAGCTGGAGACTATTAGAAGTCTACATTTTTGGCACTGTGCCCGTTTATTGGTGATAGGATCATTTGTACCCCAAACCTCAACATCACGCTATACACCTGTGTAACAAACCTGTACATGTAGCCCTTAATCTATAAAAGTTGAAATTATTAAAAAAAAATAAACTGATAAAAAAAAGCTATGAATGATTCTGGTTTGGATCATTTTTCAATAAAGGATATTATTGAATGATTTCTTGAATTTAAAGTGGGTCTGGGGATTATATGCCAGTAATGTATCAGTGTATCAATGTTAATTTTGATTGTTACATCAATTGGTCTCTCTTTTTTCTTCATTCTCTTTTTTTTTTTTTTTCTATTTTAGGGAAATGCCCGTTTCTAGGAAAAACATCTTATTGTATTTGAAGATGATGAGGCAACAAGTCAACTATTTACTCCTAAATAGCTTAAGAAAAAATATTCTTTATAGTGTACTTTTAAATTTCTATAGGTTTGTGACAGCTTTATATTTTTAAATTAAAGGAATATTTAAATAAAGAAAAATAAGAATGCTATTAGAATTATGACATAACAGAAAAACAAACAGAATAGAGTTAAATACAACATTTTAAATATATTTTAATCAACTGTAAATATTAAACAATATGATTACCCTTTATAGTTATCTAAATGAATTGTTGAGGCAATTTAATGATTCATAATTATGTATCTAAATAGTTCAGATAATAATCCATTTATATATGTTAAAATGTATTACATAGTCAATGAGTTTCTCTCACATATCCTGAATAATCCTTATTAATTTCTTCTCAATGAATAAGTTATGCCTACTTTAGTTAAACAAATACCTTATCCGTCATAAATTAATGCAGACCATGCACTTAATATTCACAGTGAATTTCATTTCAGAGAAAAATGCACTGATGGATTAAAAGTGTTCCAGGCAAGAAAAGTAATTTCAAAATCTCTTATTATTACTATGTTAAATACTATTACTTCCTTCAGTCTGTAGCATTATGCCTATTCTTTAGGGAACGTCTATAAATAAATTTTAAAGAACCAACATGTCAGGCAAATGTTAAGGATACAGCACTTTTCAGTGATTTTTACACTAAGTTAGAGGAAATAGATTTGGATTAAAGTTGTGTACCTGGACAAATTGTCTGTGCTGTGTTTTCTTTTGTTTTGGTTTGGTTTGTTTTAATTCTTAACCTCATTCCAAGATTGTAAATAAATGTAATATGTATCCTTCCTCCATATGGTGTACTCTTCTTATTGTCTTCTGATGTGAATTTTTTAATTTCTATGAAGATAGAAGGAGTTTTCCTAGAAGGCTTAGGGCACAGATGTTGTCACTTAACTTGAAAAGAGTTCAATATTTGGACAAGAAAATGAAGACCAAGGGAAAAAGTTTCCAACTCAAAGTTGGGGGAAACTCTTGTCTGTGAGCCTCATGGAGTGAAGTTCAAATTTTTTGACAGAGACAGTCTTCTTGTTACTTTCAATGTCAGGAGAAATGTTCTACGTCATGCAACATCTCTCTGACTAGGCAAGGTCACACCTGTCCAGGCTCTGTGAAGGTAAGGTAGGGCCTACTAGCTGCAAGAGTAGCCACAGGTAGTAGGACTTGTACTTCCTCTGCATCATCTAGGAAATTTTAACAATATCCTATTTTGAGTTACAATTTCATCTCATCAATTGCCCTAGTGAAATGAGAATAGAATCTACATAGTTCAAATGAAACTTCTACATGGAAAGCATTAGCATCCTAGGAAATGGCATGTATCCAAAAGCTAAAGGAGGTTACCAACACCAAGAATTGATTACAGATAATGCTGATGACCAGGAAACTGGAAACAAATAGCCACTATGACACTAACAGCTAGAATAGACTTGTGGAGCAAATAAAATTCTCTAGACATTCTCATATATATTTATGTTAGGATCCTGATGAAATGCTGGACTTTTTGTTAGAAGAAGATAGATCTTTGGTGACATATATTTGTGGTATTCATGGGAATAAGATTTCACAAGCTTGTGACGACTGGTAATCTCCAGGTAAAATTTTAAAAGGAGGAGATATTTATAAATGCATATGGAAGTCAGTGCATTCAATATACTGGAGGTGAAGTTCTGAAAATAAAATATGTCATCCCCCAAAAGAAAATACCAAAGCATGTCATACAATGGTTAGGGTGAGGGGAAAATTAAATGTTACATGGGAATACGTCTTCATTCAGGACTCCATGGCAGTGACTAAATATTCTAGTGAGTAAAGTAACACTTCTCCTCTACCTCTGCTATCTTATATAAGACAAGACACTTGAAGAAGTGTTGCTCCAAGAGCCCTGGAATTATCTATCATTATAGTACAATATTCCCAAATGTAGAATCAATGAATAAAATTAAATGACCTTTCATTATTAAAAAGTCACTCACTTTAAATTATAAAACTTAAGAAAAATTATACATATTTAGTGCAGTCCTTCAGACATTCTATAAATACTAGCTGAGATAAGTCTTTTTAAGACGACTCTCTTGAAAGAAAATAAATTTTATGCAGAATTTCACACTTAATTTTTTTTAAAGAAACTGTTTATTGTAAACATGCTCTTTTCTATGGGTCATTGCAATTTTTTTTTTCAAGAATTGCTTTTAGCATTCCCTAGTGGTTTTGGCATAGTGTAGAGTCAATTCCAATTTTTTCACCTGTAAGTGGCTACAATAATTAATGCAGATCCAACTCACAGCATAGATTAGCTGTTTGTGGGTTAAGATTATTAGTAATTATATTGATCTTCAGTCTTCCTTTTAGAAAAAGACAGCGCTGCTAGCAGTGAATAAAGATGGAAGTGAAAAATCAGCAGTCAGAGTGCAGGGTTACTGATTATGTCATATTTTGACAAGGTCAATAAATACAGAAGAAGCATATTGATTTTGCTCCCTAATTTTATCTTGTGCCTTGCAATGAGGAAGGACATATCCAATGTACTATGTCACACTCTAACCTGTAACACTGTAACATCCTTAAATACAGACTTGACATGCTACACTACAGTTAGTTACAGAGAGGTCTGGTCAAGGTACTACCACAGTAGCTGTGTAGAATAATGTGAACACTGTTATGTTCAGCCTTTTAGATTCTGTTGTTGAAACTGTTAAAAAAAATACATCTCTATCATATTCATATTTGCTATATATTCATATCTGGGGAACCAGTCCCCAATATTTCAATGTAAGTTCTTTTCTATTTCCCTATGTGTTGGCTGGTCTGAGAAATAAAGGGAAAGAGTACAAAAGAGAAATTTTAAAGCTGAGTGTCCAGGGAAAACATCACATGTCAGCAGGTTCCGTGATGCCCCTTGAGGCGCAAAACCAGCAAGCTTTTACTAGCAATTTTCCAAGGGGAGGGAGTGTACGAATAGGGTGTGGGTCACAGAGATCACACGTTTCAAAGGCAATAAAATATCACAAGGCAAATGGGCAGGGCAAGGTCACAAGGCCAGGGTGAAACTAGAATTGCTGATGAAGTTTCATGTCCCTCTGTGTACGCATTGTCATTGATAAACATCTTATCAGGGTTCAAGAGCACTGAACCGGTCTGACTAGAATTTGCCAGGGTGGAATTTCCTAATCCTAGCAAGTCTGGGGGTGCTGCAGGAGGCCAGGGCATGTTTCCTCCCTTATCTCCAACTGCATAAGGCAGACACCCCTAGAGCAGCCATTTTAAAGGCCTCCTGCTGGGAATGCATTCTTTTCCCAGGGCTGTTAATTATTAATATTCCTTCCTGGGGAAAGAATTCAGCGATATTTCTCTTACCTGTTTTTGGCAATAAGAGAAATATGTCCCTGTCCTGCCTGGCTCCCAGGCAGTCAGACCCAATGGTTATCTCCCTTGTTCCCTGAACATCGCTGTTATCCTGTTCTTTTTTCAAGGTGAACAAGATTTCATATTGTTCAAACACACATGCTTTACAAACAATTTGTGCAGTTAACGCAATCATCACAGGGTCCCGAGGTGACATACATCCTCAACTTACAAAGATGACAGGATTAAGAGATTAAAATAAAGACAAGCATAGGAAATTATAAGAGTATTGATTGGGGAAGTGATAGATATCCATGAAATCTTCACAATTTATGTTCAGAGACTGCAGTAAAGACAGGCATAAGAAATTATAAAAAGTATTAATTTGGAGAACTAACAAATGTCCATGAAATCTTCCCAATTTATGTTCTGTCATGGATTTAGCAGGTCCCTCCATTCAGGGTCCCTGACTTCCCACAACACATTCAGAAGCCAAAAAAGGTTTGAAATAACCACTCACATAGTTGCATAAAATGACAAATGTATGTTGTCTGCTGATTCTAAGTTCTTCCGATGGTAAGATTTTTAAATATCAACTCAGAAATGGGACCTTAATCATTTCAAATTGCAAATATTCACTACATTATTCAACATTCACTTTATGTAACATGTTGAAAGTCATGATCACTAGAGTTCACTCTAGAATTCAAAATAATGCAACTACTCAAAGAATGGCCTTTTGTTTGTAGAGTTTAGGAAGAGACATTAAATCATAGGTAATTTTATCTGAGATCCTTGAAGCTTTTAGAAGACAAAACAATCATAGTAACAATTAATTTCAAATGCTCAACTTTTTTATGTGCTTCCAAAGGCTAACATTTGACATTAACTTTGGAACTTTGGACTACATGAATGCTGTGTGTGTGTGTGTGTGTGTGTGTGTGTGTGTGTGTGTAGGAGGAGGAGGAGGAGGAGGAAGAGGGGAAGGAAAAGATAGGGTTACTGCAACAAATACTTTTTGAATACACAAAAACAAAGTCAAATTCTATCCTGGAGTGGTGGATTGTTATACATTAGGTAGCAAAGTTGCTTTCAAGGACATAAATGTTCTTCTGTGGCTGTATGTATATACCATCATGAGAGCACAAGACATAGGTTTTGAGAGGCTAATTCAAGGTATTAATGGCCTTTGGAATTTATGAGAGATTACAAACAAAAGAGGGCTCCTGTTTGTGAAACAACATCTTCCCTAGACATTGGAAGCAACTAGAAGTTCAATAAAGAAGTTACCTACAGGGAATTTCTCTAGAATTAACATGGCCAATAAACTTTAAATACAGTAATGCCTGGTTTATACTTTACGGTAATTTCCAAACGTTAAGAAAATATATTTAATACACATATAATTGACACCTTGGGCAAAAGAGATAGGTGTCATTTTCCATAATGAAAGAGTAAAGCATGCTGGGGAAAAATGCAGAAAGAGGGAAAGTAAGTTATTAAATAGTCAATAATAAATGGAAAAAAGGCACTGAATAGCAACATAAAAAGCAATGACTCAGAGAAAAATGGTCTTTAAAAATGATTCTTCAGAATTATTGGGGCGATCCTGGACTATTTGCTCTCATACCAAATTTGTACTCAGAATGTTGTTTAGATGTTGACAGAAAGGGGGCCCTCATATGGCTTACTAAATTATTGATTTTCAGTGCAGGCTTAGTCTTGATAACATTCCATTCATCTATGGACTCGTGCACATATCATTCAATCCATGGAAAATGTCTATATAGATTCTCCTTTAAAATTAATGCCATATGTGAATGCTTATAACCACCTTCACCAAAACCCCTCCCAATCTGTCATCTACACCTGAACTGTTGCAATATAGCAAATTCTCTTTACTTTCTTCTTACACCCCACTTTATTTCCCTTATGGCCTTGTATACACAACTAATGTTTTAAAAGAATAAATCAGATCATATTGCTTATCCATCCCAAATAGTTTTATTCCTTTTTACTCTTAAAAAGTAATGCAAATAACCTAATTTGCAAAGCTCTAATTTCCGCCTAATGACTTATCACTCTGTCTGATATTGTCTCCAGTATTTGTATTACTCCAGTAATACAAAATTTCTTATTTCTCGAAGGCCTTTAGTAAGGTTTTTATGTTTGTGTTACTGTCTGCATTGTCTCTTCTCAGATTTTCCTGTGGATTTTACCTTCACATGGCCCAAAACTCTACTCAAATAGTATCTCACTGGAATAGATTTCCCATCATTCTCCTTACTTTTTTATTTTCTGACTGAGCACATATTATTGATTTTCTTTTTGCTTTTATGGTAACTTTTTCATTTGTCTTTAAATTTTAAATTTAAAAAAAGGTGAAAGAGAACTTCAAGGAATTCCTCAATGTCCTTACTCAGATTCACCATTTATATTTTGTCCATTTGCTTTTTCTTTGTTATTTTCTTTCTATACCTATATTAAAAAATGAGTTTCATGTTTATTACTTTCAAATCATGATCTATATTTATATTTTGGAAATTGTTATAATAGTTATGTTTTTAAAATTCCTTCACAATTTAATTCTGAATCATCCATTTAATTATATTGCCTCTTAATTAATTTTAAAGACTGCCCAGTTTATCTGGACAGGTCCTTTGTTGTTGTTGTTGACTGCTGATTCCAATGCTTAAAGCAGGAGAGGCAACATAGAGCTAGAGTTAAAAGCCAGGCACTGGACCTCTGGCTTGATTTTAACACCTCTTCACTGCGTACCTTATGGAAAGTGACATAAATTCATTGTGCCTCAATTTCCTCATTTCCAAAGGGAAAACAATAATACTCATTTCTTAGGGCTGTTCTACGATAGAATGAGTTATTGTGTGTTAAATGTTATAAATACAGTCCTTGGCATACAGTAAGACTTACATACTGTTGAATAAATTCAAAAGCAGATAACAGGCACTCAGCAATATCTGTTGCATGAATAAGTTTGGTGATGTACTATATCAGTAGACTGCACAAAAATCCCAGTTGCTTACAATAAAATTTTAAAAGGATGAGCCTGATCATTGGTGTGGAGGGAGGGGAAATTCTGTACAGGCATTCAATGATCCAGGATAAGAGAGGCTTTGGCATTGTCAATGCATAACTTCCTATTTACTCTAGATATCAATGTAACACCTGTATATAAGGAAAAAGGGAAAAGAAATGAAGAATTTCATGGAAGGATTTGTACACTAAGACTGTAATAAGAATAAATACATTTTATTCATTTTTCATTGGCCAGAGCTCATTCATATGCAACACCTACCCATAAAGGAAGATGGTGAATGTGGTCTAGTTATGAGTCCAGAAGTAACAGAAAATTACTGTTGTGAATAACTATGCAGACCCCAAAACCACAAATAATTTGATTAAAGAATTAACAAAGATTACAATTTGTATTTATTACATCATATAAATACAGAAACTTTGAATGTATATTGAAAATTACAACTATTAAAGTAGCGGATTCCTGTAGCTAACTATAAATTACTTTATTCATAATGATAAAAAACAATGACTCAGTGCTGAGTAATCAAGGAGAATACAAAAGCTGAGGCAGTAAGAAGTAAATGGTAGTATCTTTGGGAAATGGTGAATGATACAATGTAACTTGAGTCATAGGATAAATGAAAGCATTTATTAGGGAAGAAAGGTAGATAGATATCTAGACAGATCTAGATAGATAGAGATAGAGATAGATAGATCTCTCTGTATATATCACATTGTGTCCAAAATTTTTTTATAGTCTAAAAGTATAAAACAGTTTGTACAAAATCTCTTTTTGACTTTAGTTAGGCTTCTATCCCCTCTTTCCACCTATCCATCAAAAATGTTCTTGTCAAGGTTACTGTGCTGAAGTAAATGGACAATTATTAGACCTACTTATCTAAAAATATATCCAAAGCATGATTACAGTGGTCATTATTATGATAAGCAATGATGAGTTCATTACATTTATATGCAGTGTGATCATCATTAACTCTAAATTTGTATGCCCGGCAAATATCAAGAGAAAAAACTCACACAATGCAAACAGATAGAATGTCTGCCCTGGTGTATGAATAACAGCCTTGGTTTTTCTATCATGTATAGGGCACAACATTTCCTTTTATGTAAAACCAGATGCAATTGTTATGTGGTTCTAGTAATTGAGTATCACGGAGGTAAGAAGTGGACATATATTTGAGATTGGGAAAATGAAAGAAAAATGTCCATTAATTTTTTTAGAAATTTCAATTACTCTGAAAAATTTCAAAATATAAAATTAAAACAATCCACCCTATTGACTTAATTTGATCATATTCTGTTAAAAATGATGATGGCTGTGTAATTAATATGTGTTATCCTTAAAAACTAAAGTGAAAATTGTGGGTATATCAGTTTGTCATGGCAAACCATGGAAACTATACAGGCACAAAAAAAAATCCCACAATTTAAAAATTCCTAACATTCTTTTTTGGTAAAGAAAGGACTTCCCATTTTATAAATTAAAATACTGATGTAATTATTAAAGCAAAGGTTGCTTGATTATTTTTTTTCTGAATCGCAGCTTGTATTCTTTAATAATTAAAAAGGATCCATTGGTGTCTATTCTCTCCAACTAAACTTGTGTCTTTTGCTCACATTGATAAGCTTTGTATCTAGCCCTTAAACTGATTTGAGCTCAGATTTTTACCCTGAATCACCGCATTAACAAGGTTGAAGTTTTAATCCCACAAGGTTAATGCCATTTGGAACACGTAGGTAGAAGACTTCTTAACAGAAAAAAAATGCCAGAGAAACTGTTTGTGAAAAGATAATGATTGAAAAAAAAAGGAAAGTAGAATTCCTTGTGTTGAATGCCCCCTACAGCCTAATTAATGGGGTCATGCACCCATTTATTATGCTAATTACATTTTCTCTTTTATTTTCTGCTCTCTTATACAGTAATTGGTAACAATGGGTCTGTTTTGTGCCCTTTATTTCTTGTGGTTAAAAATAAATGAACTATCCTGTGCTTGTAATTGAAATTAAAAGAAATGGACTATAAGTAATGTCATAATAAAAGTATTATATAATCAATTTCTCCTCATCTATGGATGGATCAGGTCCATTTAAATTTTCTTTAGCAAAGTACTCTAACTTCCCTTTGCACACAAATATTTTTAGTATGTGTTTTTGAATGTACTCATATAATTTTAGCAGAAATGTTATGTAAGTAAATATCAAAGTAAGCCATAAAAATGTGATGTAATTTATTCCACTTAATTTTAAACATCCCATTTATTTTTCCCCAAAGACTCATTTTTCTAAAGCCTCTCTTTATTAACTAGTGTTTAATAGTTGATAAAATTATATATATAAAATAAACTTCCATCATGTCTATATTTTTATGTCACTGAAACACAAGATGGTTCCAACTAACACGTGAAAAATCATATACTGGAATTTAGCACAGCAAAAGACACAAAGCAAGTGATTAGTGATTATTTTTTCTATTTCTCACAAGTACAGAATACAATTCTTTCCAAGAAATTAATGTTTTCATTTGTCTGAATGTATATGATCTGATATTTTAAATTAAAAACTATTTAATTAAATTATATTTCTGATTCTCAAAAACACTAAGTCTCCATTAATGCAATGTTCACTCATTGCCGAAGTTGTCATGCCAGGTTGGCCTATTTTGCCACTGTATTATTACTTGGAAATTTCTTCAAAAGGAATTTCCATTATACTTATTTCTTGTATGTCAACTCTATATTGCACCTTTCCAGTTTAGAGAACAGTCTCAGCTTCAGATTTCCTGTATTCTAACACAGGCTGGATGTATAGAGTAATTTTATCCCCCTAAGTTTCTCTTCCATTGTCAATAAAATAATAATAGTACCTTTCATAGGTTTGTTATAAGGATCAAGTAGAATAATTTTTATTTAATGATTACTTCCACAGTACTTATTATGTGTTAGATATTTACTACAAATATTATCTAATTTAATTCAAAAATAACACTGTTATTATTCTCATTATACCATGTCAAGAGATTGAGGCACAAAGAGATTAAGTAATTTGTCTAAGATCTGACAGTTATGTTTCAATCCAGAGACTGTTTCCAGTCTCTGCATTTAACGGCTGTGTCACTCATTTGCTCTCTGACCAAGATGGCCTCAATGTTCCCTTAAGCTTGATTAAACTTTAGAAAGACTTCTTTCTGACTATAGTCCACTTACCTCCCTTCTCTTCAGGTATTTCTGCCCCCGCCCCCTCCCCAGGGCCCCACCCACTGTCAGTCTTTGTGAGAGGGTAGAAGCCTAACTTTGATAACTGGTAATTAGCAAATACATGTAAGTTGCCTAATCACATGGACCAACCTACCCCATAAAGTCTTCCAGTACTTTTCCACTAGCTTACTCCTTAAAAGTTTTCCTCCTTTTTACTCAGTGGGGAGTAGAATTCAATCCCACTGCCCTACATAAAGCTATTGCAATAGTCCTTTTTTTAATGTTGTAAGGCTATTTAGTTCATGTACAAGAATGTTTCTGACATTATTCAGAATGACAGAAACTTGAGAACAACTATAAAGAGAGTATGGTTAAATACATCTGCACAGAGGAATCTTTTAGTCAATAGAATATGTCTAAAGAATATTTCAGCTATTAAAATATCCTCAACTCTACGTTGAGCATGTCCCAATTATATAAATGTGTATGTACAAATAAACCCACTCCTTGACCACATAATTCTGCCTGCTTAATCAACTTCTCCCACTGCTAATAATTTTTTACCTCACTGGTACTTATGATCACTTGACCTGTTTATTTCCATCTATCCTTAAGTTTCTTGCTACATTCACTTCACTATCAAATTTGGATTCAAAATCCCAGTGTTTCAAATTATAAATTGAAACATTTGCTTTCTACATGCCATCAGAACACAGCTGACAAAAACAGAATAGCCATCAGAATAACATCAACGTAAACACATTATTATCAACCCTATAAGGGTCCTTAACACATACAAGATATCCTAGCATTTTTCTGGCCACTTTTCTCTTTTCCAATTTGTGGAAATTTACATCATTTCTGCCTTTATCAATTTCTATCATTTCTGCCTTTCTCATTCTCAGCTAATTTTAAATCATGAAGAAAATATAGCTTCTCTTTTTTTCCCCATTTTTCCAAGTTCCCTTGAAAACCCATCCCTCCCAGATTCTTACTCTGGCATCCTTTTTTTTTTTTTTTTTTTTCTAAGAAATCTTCTGCTTCCCCCTCTCCACTGAAAGCTTTTCTGTAAAATTAGATTTACTCTCCTTTCACCTTTCATTCACTTCTTAACCTATTTCAATCATCTGGCCGAACCCCAAACTTTCCCATAAAACTGATTTTGATATATTTACCAACAATTTATAACGGAAACTCACTTGTTACCTTACTTGATTCTCAACTGCCTCTATCAGAGTTAACTATACACCCTATTTTGAAAGTTTTTTCTTTTGTCCTCAAAAATACTAAATTCTACTAGTTTTATTTCTACACCTGTCACAGTTCCGTCTCTTTCTCTTTGGCTTTCAGGAGTCTGCTATCTCAGAATGCAAGTGTATGCCCTCTTTTAATCATTTTTCACTCCTTCTTATTTGGTCTAACACGAATGGCTTTAAATGACTTCTACATGCTGACCCTTTCTTTGTTCTCTCTTTTGAGTTTCAGACCGTACGTACAACCACCTAGGAAATAGCTGTACTTGGCCAGACAAGATTCTTGGATAAAGTCTTCTTTGCCCACTTAACTCCTTCTGGTACATTGTTTTTCTGTGACATATCATACAGCCTGTTATATAATAAGTGCTCTGAACATATTAACTACTGTGATCATTTGATTCCACATGAAAATATTACTGTGTTTGCTTTTCAAATATTCTTCACAGACCACGATTTCCAGTTAAAGTCTCCTGTCTTCTAAATGTTCTCCAGTACATTGCTATCATTGAAAATAAAGTGCCCATAACTGAAAACATTTCTCAAAATGTCTCAGGGAAGCAGAGAAGAAAAAGACTAGTTCTGCTGCCCCACTCCTACAGATGATATTTCAGTTAATACATCCTTAGCCACATTACTATTTCTTAACATTGAATGTATGGTTAACCACATTCCTAAAGCTATTTTTACATTTGTCGCTACTCAGCCATGGTTTCCGTACTTTACACACATTGATAGTGAGTAAATGACTTTTTTGGAACTGCACCCAACTGTGTGCAATTACAGGCATCATAGAATCTGTGTACAAATCCAGCACACAAAACTCTTCCTGTAAAAACAAGTTAAAAGCTGAAAGGTGGAAAATATTTTATTTTACACTGAGATGGACAATTAAAATGAGATTTAATTTTGTATTCAAACCAGAAATAGGCTTTTATGATAATTCTTTTTATTCTTCAGTAATATCCAAATCTTAGTATAATTAAATCTAGAGGAAAAAAATGGCTTGCTGTATTCTGAATTAGAGGTGAGTTGCCTGTGACACAAAGAGATTAAAGAACTCCCCTGAGATCCCATCAACCTCTAATTCTTACCTGCTTGACTACAACATTTTCTCAACTTTTAAAGGTGGATAATAGTAAAATAATAGCACAGACACAATAATTACATTCGATAATTTGTGTGAGTTATGTGTACTTATAATAAATGTTACTTTCATAAAAGATTATATATGAAATATATATCTATACACCATAAAGTTTAAAATGTTTTTATTGAAATATAATTGACACATTTAAAGTGGAAAAAAAATAAATGTCACTTTCTTCCCTCACCACGAAATAAGCCCTCTACCTGTGGTTCCTCTAACAATACCTCACTCAAGGAATTGTGGTTAGACCTTATGTCAGGATTTCTAGTGTCATAACTCCTCAAATCACCTTTAGAAGGTAACTTTAAAATTTAATTAAATTTACTAATACAAACTTTCTTTCAAAAGCAACATATGACAATATAATAGATACACTTGGTAGCCTATAAACTAAACAACAAATCAAACAGTGCATTGATAAGTACATAGATAAAACACATTTGTGTGAGATAAATAGAGTGAAATACTTATCATTGCATTTCTACAATGGAATATTGATTCCCGTGCTTCTAATGTGAAGTCTGTGTATTCTTAGTGCTGCCCCTTTGTAAGTGATGTGTCATTTTCCTTCTCCTGGCTACCTTTAAAATCTTTGTTGCTTTTGTATTTATCATCACTTTTTCACAATTTGATTTTGATCAGCCTTGGCAAGATTGTGTTTGTGTGTGTGTGTGTGCGCGCACCCGCAAGTGCAATTGTGTGATTTTTAAAATCATATTTTGTTCCCAGCCATAAGTAGTTGTCTCTCATACTTACACAGATCACTACTAAGTTTGAAAAAAATCCCAAGGAATTTTCCACTGATGTCATCCTCTTTCTCTATTTCTCTTTTTCGCTTTGAATCCACCTTCTCTCTAGGACTCTGCTGCATTTGCATAAATGTTGCCTATTTTTACCTCCCTAAACTATAGTGTGCATCTGCAATTGTAACAGAACACAGGCCTTTTTTTGCAAGCTATCCACAAACAGCAAGCTAGGAAACCACAGGGCTCCACTCATTTTTATTCCATTTACAAAAGATCACAGTCCTACAGTACCTGTTGTCCAATGACTAAAAGCTTCTGTTTCACATATTCTAGTTGTGTAATGGTGAATCTATGTCCTCTTCCTCAATCGTGACAAGACGAATTTCACATTATCTATTATTTATGTATTAATTTTGAAACTTTTACATTAGGTACATATATATTTAAGAATGCCATGTCTTTTTGGGGAACCGACACCATTATTATTATTATGAAATACTCCTTTGTTATATATGGGCATTGCTTTTTCTTCAGTCTGCTTTTTCTGATACTAATAAGCTTACTACAGTTTTTGTAATTTTTAGTAGCTTACATAGAATGTGTCTTTCTAAGCTTTTAACCTAGCTATAATTTCAAAATATTACTTAATATGAGTTTCCTGTAGGCAGCATATGTTTGTGCCTGGCCTTTTCATCAAGTTTGCCATTTAAATAAGATGCTTAAGCCATTGGAAAATTTTGATTATCAATATATTTGAGTATAAAGCTAGATAACCAAATTTTCTACAATCTTGATATTTGATTCCAATTTATTTTATCTGGTCTTGGCTTTATTTTTCTTTCCCTCCTACTTTTGGATTGAGTACATTTGTAGTCCATATTTTTAAAACTTACTGTCTGTAGCTAATTTCCTTTGTTTTAATTTTATTGACTTTTTATAAATTATAATATATATTTTTAACTTATTACACTTCATGCCCAAATATTATGCCATATCACATATAAATTTAGAATCTTAGGAGATTTCATTTATTCCACCAATCCTTTTTCAATTTTTGGCATTTACTTCTATGTGTGTTTGAAACAAACCACCAACACATTATTATTATTTTCACTTTATCCTCTCAATTGTATCTTTTTAACAACAGACTTTAATTTTTAAAGGAGTTTTAGACTAATGGCAATAATGAGTGGAAATTACAAGTCCCCCTATATCCCTGACTCCACACTGGAACAGACTTCCTCACTATCAACAACCCACACTAGAGTGATACATTTTTTACAATCCATGAATCAATACTGACACATCATTATCAATTAAAGTTCATAATATGCATTAGGGCCTATATTTGGTGGTGTACATTCTATGGGTCTGGACAAATGTATAATGATAAGCATGCACTGTTATAATAGCATAACGAGTGGTTTCACATCTCCAAAAATCCTCTGTACTCCACCTATTCATCCCTTCTTCCCTCCTAATCTCTGAACAACCATGGATATTTTTAATGTCTCCACAGTTTTGCCTTTTCTGTAATTTGACATGCTTTGCAAACAATATATATGTAGCCTTTTAAGGTCATTTTATTTCACTCTTTTTCATAGATTGTACTTTGGTGTTCTACTGAAAAAGTCACTGTTAAACCTAATGTCATCTAGATTTTTTCCTGTTATCTTCTAGTAGTTGTATAGTTTTGCATTTTATAGTTAGGTCTATGATCCATTTGAATCAGACTTTATGAAAGGTATAAGGTTTTTGTCTATGATCATTTCTTTTTGCAGGTGGATGTCCAGTTGTTTCAGCATCATTTGTGGAAAACACTCTATTTTGTCTATTGTATTCGTATTTAGACCTAGGCTCTGGGCAGGAAGCTTTGGTAATCTTGGTGAGGAAAATCTTCATATAGGGTGGTAGCCAGGCATGGGGTAATGGAGTCTGAAGCTATGGAAGAATAGCCAAAAGCGTTCAATACAGAGCATGAGAAAGATCAGGAGGGAATCTATGTGAGAAGACATAATAGTGAAGGGGTGACATGGCTTCCCAAACCAAATTTCTGTACTTATTCTAGTCCAATGTTGGTAAACATAATTTTCCTCATATATTTTGTCAAATTTACCAGTAGTTTATGGGACAGTGCATGTCTTTTAGAAATTATTCCTTCAAGGACAGCAGCAGAAATCTTGTTTATATTTTTCCATCCATTTCTAGGTATTTAAAGCCATGAATTAAAAGTGATACTGCCAGGGACAATCTAACAGTATTATGCTTTTTGATATTTCTCTCTTCCACAGCATTGAGAAACCCAGCATTATCTTTAATATGTTAATTGACTTGACCCGTCATCCTGAATATAACCAAACTTTTCCTCTTTGCCAGTGCATTCCACAGTGCACTGAGGCTCTGACATCCACTCATATGCCTCCTCCACATGGGAAAATCCTCATTACCCCTATTAGGATGTTGACATTCCACAGCAGACCACCCTCTTCAGCATGGGCACCTTCTTCCTCTTCTTCTTTTTTTTTTTTTCTTTGAGATGGGGGTCTAGCTCTGTTGCCAGGCTGCCGTGCAGTGGCATGATCTCAGCTCACTGCAACCTCCGCCTACAGGTTCAAGCTATTCTTCTGCCTCAGCCTCCCAAGTAGCTAGAAGTACAGGCATGCATCACCACACTCAACTAATTTTTGTATTTTTAGTAGAGACAGAGTTTCACTATGTTGGCCAGGATGGTCTCCATCTCTTGACCTTGTGATCTGCCTGCCTCGGCCTCCCAAAGTGCTGGGATTACAGGAGTGAGCCACTGTGTGGAACACCGGTGCTTCACAATGGACCTTCCCCCAGGAGGGGCAATCTCTTGGTACCACCTGAATTCTGTCCTTTATTTTCTGTCTCCACTTTTGGATGTTTTTGTTAGTCATTCAGACTCTGAATAACTCTTCGGAGCTGCTCTCCCTCATGAATACCTTCCTCACCATGGTTACATTCTGGGACCTTTCGTTGTGCCTTATTCCCATATAGATGCCCTCCTCATCCTCCTCATGCTTTGAAATGCCACCTTAGGGTATCCCTCCTTGTGAAAGTGTTTCACATAGTTCATACTCCAAGACCCTGTGTCTCAGTATGACTCTACGTGAAGACCTCCCTTGCCATGCTTGAGCTCCGATATTTCTTGTCAGGCCACAACTTCACAGTGATACCCTTCTCCCCTGTTTAAGTTCTGACTGTTCATGCTAGGCCACCTCAAAATCTGTCACCCCATTTCAGGCCACCTCTGTGAGCTGTCATGTGTTATCCAATCGGCCACACTACTCTTAGGCCTTTTTACAATATGAATCCTCTCTGCGACTCTCTCAGGCTCTGACAACTCACCCTCAGCTACTAATATTCTATTTGTGTTTGCTGTTTCACAATAGGTAGCCCCCTTGCTGGACACCTTCCTCACCCTGTTTTGGCTCTGCCATTGATGTTGGGACTTCTCTAGGCATGGGCCACCCTTTTCGTGTATGTGGCACTGCCATCTGGCACCAGCTACCCGTATTCTTCAACAAGCTCTTGAGTACATGTGGGTTCAGATTCCCCTTACTAGAGGGATGCTTTCCCAATTCCACCTGGACTCTGACTACCCATAACAGGTTGCATCCTGTATTGACACCTTATTCGCTCCACTTACATTCCCAAATTCCATGCCAGGTTGATTCTCCATATGGATAAACTTTGTACCCTTATTTGACTTTGACACCCCATCCCAAGTAGTCTCTCAATGTGGATGTCTGTCACTCCACTTGGACTCTGACACCTCAAGCCACGATACCCATGCAAAGGATGTTCACTTTCCTCTGGCCCCAAATAATGGATTTAACATTGAATCATTTATGAATGGAAGGGAAAGGAAAGGAAGAAAAACAAATAGGAAAAAAGATGCAGGAGAGAAAACCCCATGATAGTATTTGAAGGCATCAAATTACATAATATAATCTAGGCAGAGTATGCAAAGTTAGATGAATCATTGAGTTGTATTTTGAGTCACTGTGTATTTATCCCTCTTCTACTTCTAAATTTAAAAATTTCAAAAATCCACTATGTTTTTATAGAAGTAAGGTGTAATGTTTGTCAGGAAACGAAGAGTGTATGCTTTTAAAGAGCTTATTTTGATTGTTTAACTAAAACTTATTTATACTTGCTGACAAATACAGTTGCTTAATAATTTAAGTAAGTTAAAGAAATCCACAGTTATTTAAATTAAGTGACTATACATGTCTTTTTGTACTTGTACTATAGAAAATTTACAATAAAAATATAGTAAATTAAGATACAAGTGACTGTCCATAATTGGGTGAATCTATTGATTCAAACTTGCTATGTGTGAGATAGATGAAAGGTTTATTGCAGTCTCTCTCATTCAAACACAACAAAGGCTAATAAAAAATGAAAAGAATAATTAGTATTAGTGAACTCATATTTGTGGAAATATAATCAACAATTTTTTGAAACACATCAAATTGACATGCCAAGTATTAAGCTAATTAAAATTTGTGTATTATCTTACAATGGGGATAACTCACATATATCACATATATAGCAGGAAAATATATTTATTGTATGGAAAGAGAGCCTATTGTCTATGTGCTCCCAGTGACTAACTGAGAAGAATAAGTTAATTATTTGAACCTCTTTATGCTTTCTTCCTTCCTCAGAACTAATTACAAAAGTACTACATTTTACCCAGGAGACTTTCTTTGTTTCTGTCAAATATTAAGGCTACCAGAAACGAATGCAATTTTTAGCAGGAGGATGGTAAATGTTCTGTTAGTTTTAAGAAGTGATGGCGTAAGCCATAACTGCAGAGACAATGAGTTATTTCTGGTGGAGTTTAGTACTGGATGATCCTGCAGTGACAGTTTGCATTTTGTCTAATTGGGCAGAGCTATAATTTAGAGTTGACATAATGTGGTTTATATTCAATTCCTTATAACTGAATAGGTAGAAAGGAGAAAATTACAAATAAGTTTTGCTTCTACAAGTGTAGCCTGGTCTCTATAAGATGTGGATGGGCTCAGGGGTGGTTAAAGAAGTAGAATTAAGTTTAGTGGGCATTATTGCCTAAGAGTGTTAAATTGTATTCTTACATATTGGAAATTATTCATGAAATCATTAGTTTTCCCTGCAAGAAGACAAAATAATTTCAGTTAAACTTATATAAAATAAAATTAACATTTTTGAACATGTAATACATGTCAGATATGAAATAGAACATTTACATATATAATCTAAATTTATCTTCACATTTAAATTAAGTTTATAATCCATCAAAGGGATATAAGCAACAGCTGGCAAATGCTAGCACTGAAACTGTAACCTAGCTATGGATGATTTCAAAAATATATTATCTTTCTAAAGAACTATGTTGGTAAGTTTTCTAACTAGCATTGTCAATTTGAGCTTACAGTTGCATGTTAAGCAAATGAAAAGTTTTTGTCATAAAGGGGTTCATATTCTGCTCAACTTGTTTTCTTTAAAAATTTCAATGTGCATATCATATCAGTTAAGTCTAAATCTTCAAACTGCCATTGTGACTCATTGATTCAATCAATACAGTCAAAGCAGTGGATAATTTATAAATATACATTACTATAGAATTATGTCAATATCATATGTTTGGGTCATCCAGTTGCTCAAATTGAGTAAGAAAGTAAAATTCGTTCCAATACCACTAGATAGACATTGCCTAGATGACTTAAATTTCTTCCAAAACATTCATCTTTAACGTATATTGACTCAATTCTTTAATATCTACAGAAACTAGATACTCATTATCTTAGGTAGCAGACGTACTTGGATCCCTCTGGCATAAAACCCTGCCTTTACTTAAATGAAAATCTATATTTGAAATACTTATCTAAAACAGACATTAATCCCCTTGCTCATGACAGGCTTTCAAATACTGAAGAGATACACCTAATTCCCCTGTGAGGCCACATTTGCTATTTTAAAATGCCATGCTGCCTTCCATAATTTGTCTTGTGAGATAGTTTAGAGTCCCTTCAATTCTTCATTTTTTATCTGAATTAATTCCTTTTTTATATACCTGACATTGAACAAAACATTTGAGGAAATGTCATACCCTTAATTCCCACAGCTGGCAAATCATGTCATTTGTCACACAATTATAAATCCATTGAAAAATTGTCATTTTGTAATGTCTACAGAATCTATTAAAGTATATATACATATATTTTTTTCATCTTTTTCACAGTTAACTAGCATATTACACATTTTAAAACATTACTGATTATGTTACACTCTTAGTTAACTGTAAGTAACAAAATTATAGATGACATAGATGAGTAGTTAATATGAATGTTTGCTCTCTGGGAGTTATATTAGCGAAGAATGAACATGTCAGTTTATGCAAACATTATTTTAAAGCTGAGTTAGGTGAGCAAGTAATTTGTACGGTTTTCCTACAATATTTTCATCTTAAAGATTCAATATGCTTTTCCCAGTAATGATAAAATGGTTACATAGTTCAATAAAGAACTACGAAGGTCAAACCTCATATAATAAAGATACTCAAATTGTTCTTTTAAAGCTTCTTATCCTTTTATGATTTTTATTTGTGCTAGGAATTTTAAATCAAAAACCAATTAGAATAAAATAAAATCCAATTTTATGGGCCACAGAGACCATGCAATTTCATTTATCATTACAGAGACTCTCCCACTTAGATCCCTTTTATACATTTCCTTCCAAGAAAATATCTTTTTCTCCAGCTGCATCAGTAAACTAAAGATGTAACATAGTTCAATTTTTCTTGTGTGTGCTTTGCTTTCACCTGACATCAGGTGAAGTCAGCTGTCAATCTGCAAGATACAACGGGAACAAATTCTTGCCATACTGAATGTCTTGACACAGTTATTGTAATGCTGATGAAAGCTTTATCTGGAGAACACATTTCCTGAACACTTTGAAAATTAGTTATTGTAAAACTTTGTGGGTTTTTTTTCACATAGATTCTCATATGAAGCATTCTTGTAGCTGTACTTATTTAGTTCTAAATTTATTACTAATTTAAAATTAATGTAAGTATGTGGTCTTATAAATATTTAACCAAAATGTGATATATTAAAATTAATTTAGTTTTTTTCTTCTGCAACAAAAGAAATAAAATATAAATTTGCATATTAGCCCTGTCACAACTGATATTAAATATGACTCAAGGACCAAATATAAAAAGAAAATATATACTAGGTTACATTATAAAGTTATATAAACCTTTGTGCTTTAGAATCTAACTAAATACAATTCATATGCTATACATATTACTAACATATTTCAAATATGAACAACAACATAGGAAAATAAAATATGTACTTAGAAAATGCACTCTGTTTCTTTTAGATATTGTTTTATCTATGGCACCCAATAAAAAGCACTTTTTGTCTTACTTTATTTTCAACAAATTCTAAGTTATAAAACAAAGAAAACTTCAAAATTAGTGAATCACAGTGTGTGCCTCTTCAACTGTTATGGTATGACATAGTGACTATATCTGTAATTAAATTTCAGTCACAAAAATTGGCAGAATTAAGGGAATAGAGAACAATGGAGTCCATGACAATCAACATGGTGAAAGAAATTAAGTTTCTGGAAAGTGATAATCTATATAAAGAAAAATAAGTCAGGATAGATGACATTAAATATAGCCACACTCTCTGACTCTCCCACATACTACTAAAGTGTGTATTTGAGTAGTTCAGAGTTAGATGAAGTTGATTTTCTGTTCTAATTCATTTTTATATTTTCCTAACCATGTTTCCCCATCCCCTCATCTCTCAAGGAGTATTACTCATTGCCATTTATCCTACAGATTCTATTCTTATTGTTCTACTTCTTTCCTCAGTCTTTCTTACTTCTCTCTTCAATTCTCCTACTTTTCTCTCTTCTGCTTCTCTTCCTTAACAAGACCAAAGTGGTGATTTGGCAGAGAAAATCTTTCACTCTCTTTTATTTTACCTATGATATAATTAATCTAAAAGCTCACTTAAAAATATATGTGAGTCTCAATGAATAGGTTCTTTCTTATTTTTGAGAATGTATTACCTCAGCTTTAAAGGTGCAGTTAAATAACAGCATCTGAGTCAGAATTTTTTAAAACAAAATAATTACAATTACAATATATTTTATGTTAAATTAATTAAATGTTTAGGCACTTGAAAAAATTTTATGATTATCACTGCCAAGTGGTAATTATAAACCACCAAGTAAATAGAGATCAACAGGAGATCTCAGTAAACTGTATTGAGGAGGGTAAAGGCTATGGTCAAAACATGACTGTAAGGCTGAGTGTAGTGGCTCATGCCTGTAATCTCAGCACTTTGGGAGGCTGAGGTGGGCGGATCATGAGATCAGGAGATCAAGACCATCCTGGCCAACATGGTGAAACCCCATATCCACTAAAAATACAAAACAAACAAACAAACAAACAAACAAAGCCGGGGGTGGTGGTGCGTGCCTGTAGTCCCAGCTACTCGGGAGGCTGAGGCAGGAGAATTGCTTGAACCTGAGAGGCAGAGGCTGCAGTGAGCCAAGATCGCCCCACTGCACTCCAGCCTAGGTGACAGAGTCAGATATTCTGTCTCAAAAAGGCCAGGCACGGTGGCTCATGCCTGTAATCCCAGCACTTTGGAAGGTCCAGGCGGGTGGATCATGAGGTCAGGAGATGGAGACCATCCTGGCTAACACGGTGAATTTTTTGTACTAAAAATACAAAAAATTAGCCGAGCATGGTGGCGGGGGCCTGTAGTCCCAGGTACTCGGGAAGCTGAGGCAGGAGAATGGCCTGAACCCAAGAGGCAGAGCTTGCAGTGAGCCCAGATCGCGCCACTGCACTCCAGCCTGGGCGACACAGCTAGACTCTGTCTCAAAAAAAAACAAAACAAAAAAGACTCTAATTTGATTGGAACAAAACTATTAAACTCTTTGTGCCTTATTTTTATTTAATATTAAATGAAGACATGTATTATCTACATAATTATAAGCTAATTATGGTGCTAAGTATAAAGTACCTTATAAAAACTGAAAAGCACAACAGCCTTGGAGTATTCTGGTAAAGAAGGAAAAGAAAAGCAGTCTCCATTTATTCCAAAATGTCTCTTTGTATGAAATCATATATATCTAGTGGTGATATTTGTACCTTTAAACACATGAAAGGCATTTTAGAAACACCTTCAATGCTTTCTTAACTTTTCTATTACTAAATTCTGCTCACACCATTGTGTCAAAACACATTTAGTTTTCTTTTATAGCCTTATGCCATGGTTTTTTACTTTTGTTCGGTCTTGTTCATTAGAATATAAACTCTAAAACATTGAAAAACGTATCTCTTTAATTCGTCATCATATATCCAGAAGATAACAGAAGGGGAGAAATTGACTAATGAAAGTAAAAGCTTACACACATAGCCTAATTAGGTAATGGCTAATACCAGGCAATGTGAAATCACTCCAAATAAAAATGAAATGCAATGCTTTGTTATCAATTAGTAATTCTTTAGGTAGCTATTATATGGTTGGAGGGAATAAATTTGCTTTCAAATACCAACCAAAAGATTCTTGAATATTAATTTAACCCTGGCAAAAACAAACAGAAAGTCCAAAACATAAAAGGCACAAACACCTGCAACCCAGCTCTCATCTAGGATTGCCCTCTTTCTTATCAGTTAGATAGGATTAGTTTAAACACACATTTGAGGTCTTGTGGAAAAAAAACAATGTCTTCTCCAAGATTTCTACAAGTAAGTTATGATCAGATGGCCACCTGTGGCTCAGTTTCTTTGTTTTATTTAATTCTCTTTCTCTGCTTTCTACTCTTCCCTTTTTAGTAACAATTTCAAGTGTCAGTAGCACCCCCTTGCCCTGAAATTTCCTAGCCCCTCAACAAGATCAAGCAAATATAAATACAAAGAAATCCCACATTTTTGCAAGACTGTAATGATCTGTCAGTCATAAAAGAGGAGTTATGTTAATGAACTACTAAATATTATTTACAAAATACCTCTTTTCTGCAAAAGTCTTCAGAAGCACATTATCCACTGGCCATATGAAGCTCTGTTATGTCGCTGGCTCTTGTCTGCTGAGCTCCATTGTGATTGCATATTTCCTGCACAGAACTTCCAAATGTGTTCTCATTTATTAGTCCCTAACAGTCTCAGCTGGAAGGCTACACTATTACAAAATGTTCAGTTACGATAAATGTAGAAGACCTTGTACATCTTTTGCCAATAACAAGGGAAAGATTATTTTTTCTCCTCTAAAATAATCCATCTAGGATAGAAAATAGTAATATTTAAAACCATTATTTCTCCTTCAGGGATTTAAATAATTTGTAGTGTCATACATGTGACTGAAAATTGTTAGACTTATTATCTCAGCTCTGACCTTCATTAACTATTGAGGTTTAGGAAAGTTGTAGTAAGCAGAATAATGAACCCCTAAATATGCCCATGTTCAAATCACTGGAACCTGTGAATATGTTACTTTACATGGAAAAAGGGGACTTTGCAGGTGTGATTAAAGACCTTGGGTTGAGGAGATATTCCTGGATCATTTTGGTGGGCCCAGTGAAATCACATAAATCCTTAAAATAACCTTTTCTATCTAAAGTCAGAGACAGAAAGATATGTGATGTTAAAATGATCAGAGACATACAGTGTTACTGACTTTGAAGACAGGAAATAAAGGCCATAAGTCAAAGAACGTTATTGACCTCTACAAGCTAGAAAAGCAAATAAAACATATTATCTTCTCGAGGCCCCTAAAAGGAACATAGTCAAACTGATGCCTTGATTTCAACACAGTGAAACCTGTGTTGGACTTCTCACATACGGAACTGTAAGGTAATAAATTTGTAGTATATTTCATAGCAGTAATAGAAAACAAAAATAAAAGTCACTTTTTCCTAATTTCTTCTTCATGTAAAAAGGTAATTAGATTAAAAACTCTTTACAAACTACTCAGATCTTGACTTGCTGATGAATATGTCTACAGTGGTAATTATGAGAGATTAATCTTTATTATTTTCCTAAGGAATAGGTGGGAACTGAGGAACCACCTATTAATATTGTCAAAGAAAAATAAAAACATTGGACCCCCAATTCCCTAAGCCAAAAGAAAACAGTTAAGCTGAAAGATGAATCATGGAAGATGCTGACCTTCCTTTTGTTCCTAAGCAGATAACTACAGATGAAAGGTTAAATACCTCCACAAGTAGCTACTCTATGTTTACTTTATTTTGTGTAACATGCTGATTTGCTTAGTGAGACAGGAATATGTGATTGACTATTCCCCTACCTTCTCCTTCTTTCTCCTTCAGCACACTTTTCGTCTTTAAATATTGAAGCCTCAAAATCATCTTTGGAGAAAGGCACAGACCACAGACTCTTTTTTTTGATTCCATGTTTATTGTTTCAGGTATGTCCTTAATCTTGGCAAAATAAACTTCTTAATTGATTAAGACCTGTCTCAGATATTTTTTGGTTTATAATATAAACCCACAGTTATTGGTAGTTTTTACTAGAGAGTTGCTATGGTCTGAAAGTTTCCCCCAAAATTCATGTGTTGGAAATGCAATCTCCAACAGTGTTAGGTGGTTGGGCCTTTTGGGAGGTGTTTAGATAATGAAGGTTTTACCCTCACAAATGGATTAGTGCTGGTATAAAAAGGGCTTGCAGAAGTGAATTCCCTCTCCTCTGCTTTTCTGCCATATAAGAATACAAAGTTCATACCCATCTTGCCCTTTCATATTCTGCCATGAGGGAACACAGCAAGAAGGGCTTCCCTAGATGCCAGCTCCTTGATCTCGGACTTACCCAGCCTCCAAAGGTGTAAGATAATATATTTCTGTTTTTTATAAGTTACACACTCTCTGATATTCTGTTATACTCACACAAAATAGACTAAGACAGATGTCTATCTGAAATGTACTATATACCCAGGTACTTCCTGTAGCAGAATCACGGAGATCAGTAACCTCCAAACCAATATTTCCTACTTTAAAATAGCACAGCTTTTATAAAAAGTTTGCTGACTATTATATCTCTATGAGATCTTCTCATAGTTGTCTATTGCTAAATTGGACCCTAACCATCTTACTCCTGCCTGAAAATTAGAAAACCTTCCCTCTTTATGGGTTAGTAATGGATTTTAATACAAAAGAAACAGGGAATAAATTTCATCAGTCATGATTTACTTGCCAGAAAAGTGGAATTATCCCATTTGTCCTTGAGTTTCTGCGCTTGTGGGAAATACTTGTTATTATTATCTTTTATTCTTTGTTAACACAGAACCAGAGGACTCTCTTTTCTCCAATCTTTCCAAGTATTCACTTGCCCATTTTGAGTTAACTCTCAAGATAGGTACAATATCCATCTCTTACTTTTGTAGTTCTTTGAAGAAGCTGATTATCAAAAATAATTTTCCCACTACAAAGGTATGCATTTAGGTATAATGCATATTTTAAAAGGTATAGCTTTTAAAACTACAAGCGTGGCCCCTTTGCTTCCCTGACCTGCTGTGGCTACACGCATTTTCAACACATGTGATATAATCCAATGCATTTTGTGCTTCAGAAAGCAATTTTCATGCCAATAGCACACCCAATGAGCATGCTAATAACTTCTGTAAGTTTAAAACAATTGTCAAGGAGTGTTATACGGTGAATAACAAAAAACTTTGTATTCTGCCTTGTATAAACAGCTGAGCTTAGCAGCCTGGGCTTAATTCAGGTAAATCACAAAAAGTAAATGAAAAACTATACTCTCAAATAATTTACAAAGAGCATTTAAAGTTACAATTAAAGCCCAGATTGCACTAAAACCGGCAATTGCAATTTCCATTTTAAACCTTTTAGCCATTAATGTTTATTAACACATCTAGAATTGCATTCATTCCATTAACATTCTTTGTGTTAGGAACCAGAAAGAGAGTAAAAGCAACATATAAAAGCTAACATTGTTGCGGAACTTAGTGCCTCGATTTGGCTTCTATTCTTTCTATTCAGTTTTCAACATATTTGACTTAGGTACTTGCATTAGGAGTAGACAATGTAACCTGATGCTATATCAGTTCCCTGGTTTGAAGTGGACCCTCCTGAATCAAACCCACTTAGTTGGATTTAAGAGCTGGCATGTGGGGTTTATGAAAACATGCAGAACACAATGACTAAAGGACGTGGTTCGAAAGAACAATCTCTATGAAAAGTTGTAGGAACAGGGCCACTCCATAGAAATGCAATGGAAACTACGTTATTAAAAATAAGGTCCCAGGCGCGGTGGCTCAAGCCTGTAATCCCAGCACTTTGGGAGGCCGAGACGGGTGTATTACGAGGTCAGGAGATCGAGACCATCCTGGCTAACACGGTGAAACCCCCTCTCTACTGAAAAATACAAAAAACTAGCGGGGCAAAGTGGCGAGCGCCTCTGGTCCCAGCTACTTGGGAGGCTGAGGCAGGAGAATGGCCTAAACCCGGGAGGCAGAGCTTGCAGTGAGCTGAGATTGCGCCACTGCACTCCAGCCTGGGCGACAGAGCGAGAGTCTGTCTCAAAAAAATAATAAAATAAAATACGATAATACTTTTTATTTTTTTTTTCATTTATTCAACAACTATATACCTAGAATCTATGATTTGCCAGACAGCAAAGTGCATGTAGGCAATGAAGATGTCAGAATTTTCTTAGCAGTGATCATGGCATCAGACATCAGTGTGTTGATTAAAGGAAGGGAATTGATGTCAATAACTCAGACATGACAACACTTAAACTCTATTATTAGCAAGTTTTTAGAATACAACATATTTTATTAACTGTAGTAACCACTTTGTACAACAGGTCTCTTGAATTTTTCCCCTAGCTACCTGAAATTTTCTATCTTTAGATCAACATCTCTCCAACTGCCCCCTTCCCCCCAAAATCCAACCTGTGATAACCACTATTCTACTCTCTACTTCTATGATTCATCACAAAAAATAAAAACTATGTGAGGCAATGCATTAATAATGCATTAATTAGCTTGATTTAGCCATTCCACAATGTGTGTGTGTATATAATTATGTTATATAAATATATATTAAACATATTATATATTTTAAGCATCATGTTGTATGTGAAAAATACATAAACTTGTATTTGTCAGTTAAGTAAATTAAATATGTAAGAATAGATAAAAGGAGCTTAGAGATACAGATACACTGGAGTGGGGCCAAAACTCAGGCAATGTAATAATATATGGTAAAGTCTGAATAAATGAATTAAAGCAAAGTAGAATTATCAGATCTTTTAAAATGTTGTTAATATATTACTTCATATATAACTTTTGAATTTTACAGTACTATACTTTCAATTCCTCCCTCCCATTTTCTGTGCTATTTTATATATTTTACATTACCTATATTCTAAAATCATCATATTAGTAAACAATTTTGATGATAATGTAACCTTTCAGCATTTGTCTCACAGAAAGAAAAGTATTTCACCTCTATAGCTGAAAGATATTTTTGCCAACTAGAGAATACAGAATTGAGAGGTGTCTTTTTATTATTATTATTCTTTTAGCTCTTTAAGAGGTCACTGCATTGCCGTTTGGCTTGTGTAATTTCGAATGAGAATTCTACTTTGATTTTCTGTATCTAAGTATATTTCTCTGCCAAATACTTTCAATAGTTCCTTTTAGTTTGGTTTCAGATGTTTGAATATCGCAATTTTAGGTTTTTAAATTTTATTTATTCTTGAATTTCTCTTGTTGGGTCCATAGCTTGATAGCTGTGATTATTTTTGGAAAACTCTAGGCTTTTTATTGATATATAAGAGTTAGACATATTTATGAAGTACAGTGTGATATTTAGATACATGCATACCATGTGTAATGACCAAATGAAAGTAATTGGGATATCCATCACCTCAAGTATTTATCATTTCTTTGTGTTAGGAAAATTTCAAATTTTCTCTTCCAGCTATTTTGAAATATAATAAATTCTTGTTAATTATAGTTGTGATACTGTGCTATCAAATAAGAGAACTTATTTCTAGTCCCTTATATCTTCAAATTTTTCTTTTATCTTATCTCCATCTTTTCTTCAGTGATTCTTACTAGATACATGGTAGTATCCCTCACCTCTTTAATGCTGTTTTTCCCCTACTCCTTTTTCTATTTATATCTCTATTTGAGTAGCTTCTATTTCACATCTGCCCATTTATGCTGTCAAACTTTTCCCTAGTTATTCTAAATTATCTGCCTGATAGTTTTAATATGGAATTCATCTCTGAACCTGGAGCCTGCTTTGTCTCTTAAGGCTTTTACTTTGTGTGTCTTGTCATTTTTATTAAATGACATACATGGTACATAAACCTGTAAAAATTCAAGTACATTTTTGTGCCTCTACTTTGCTAAGCTGCTACTATGGGATTTGAGTCAGTTTAGTCAGGAACTGAGCTGGGTTTAGGATGTTTTGTTGCTATTGCTACCCTTAGCACACCACAGTCTTCAAATTTCTCTGGCTTTACCTCTTGCTCAGGCAGGTATTGTTTTACTGGATGATTTTCCTCACTGTCCCTGTGCCACCTTTAGATTTTGGCTTTTCCTATGTGAATTGCATTTCACAGAAGGTCCTTCACCATGCCTGTTACTCAGCAGTGAATTGTTGTTGCATTTTACTTCTAGCTTGGTAGTCTAGAAGTGGGGAACAGGTGAGTGATGTTACTTCTTGTGAAGGTTCAACCTCATCCTTAAGCAGGCATTTGGTCTCAGAGTCTCAGGGATGGTTCATTTGCTGTGATAACTCTCATTGCCTACACGTAAGAGAAGCTCAATGATTTGGGTCAAGGATGATCCTACCTTTCCTCTAGGGTTAGAACTGGGTATTCACTGTCGCATTTTACCTCTAGCTTGCTAGTCTAGCTGTGGGGAAGAGGTGAGTGATGTTATTTCTTGGACAGGTTCAACCTCATCCTTGAGCAAGAATTTGGTCTTAGGATCTCAGTGATGGTTCATTTTCTGTGATAACTCTCATTGTTTACAAGTAAGAGAAGCTCAGTGATTTGGGCCAAGGATGATCCTATCTTTCTCCCAGGGTTAGAACTGAGCATTCACTCATCTCTTAGTAATAATTAAGTTTACTGTCCTTCCCTTGGAGGCATTAGACTTTTGTCCCTCCTCCAGAAACTTGCCATTGAGAAAAAAGTCTTCTCGTCTCCTACCTCACACCTAAACTCTCCTGACAGAATCCAGTGTAGTTTCCCTTTTTTTAAATTATTATTATTATACTTTAAGTTCTAGGGTACGTGTGCATAACGTGCAGGTTTGTTACATATGTATACTTGTGCCATGTTGCTGTGCTGCACCCATCAACTCGTCAGCACCCATCAACTCCTCATTTACATCAGGTATAACTCCCAATGCAATCCCTCCCCCCTCTCCGCTCCCCATGATAGGCCCCGGTGTGTGATGTTCCCCTTCCCGAGTCCAAGTGATCTCATTGTTCAGTTCCCACCTATGAGTGAGAATATGCGGTGTTTGGTTTTCTGTTCTTGTGATAGTTTGCTAAGAATGATGGTTTCCAGCTGCATCCATGTCCCTACAAAGGACACAAACTCATCCTTTTTGATGGCTGCATAGTATTCCATGGTGTATATGTGCCACATTTTCTTAATCCAGTCTGTCACTGATGGACATTTGGGTTGATTCCAAGTCTTTGCTATTGTGAATAGTGCCGCAATAAACATACGTGTGCATGTGTCTTTATAGCAGCATGATTTATAATCCTTTGGGTATATACCCAGTAATGGGATGGTTGGGTCATGTGGTACTTCTAGTTCTAAGTCCTTGAGGAATCGCCAGACTGTTTTCCATAATGGTTGAACTAGTTTACAATCCCACCAATGGTGTAAAAGTGTTCCTATTTCTCCACATCCTCTCCAGCACCTGTTGTTTCCTGACTTTTTAATGATCGCCATTCTAACTGGTGTGAGATGGTATCTCATTGTGGTTTTGATTTGCATTTCTCTGATGGCCAGTGATGATGAGCATTTTTTCATGTGTCTGTTGGCTGTATGAATGTCTTCTTTTGAGAAATGTCTGTTCATATCCTTTGCCCACTTTTTGATGGGGTTGTTTGTTTTTTTCTTGTAAATTTGTTTGAGTTCTTTGTAGGTTCTAGATATTAGCCCTTTGTCAGATGAGTAGATTGCAAAAATGTTCTCCCATTCTGTAGGTTGCCTGTGCACTATGATGGGAGTTTCTTTTGCTGTGCAGAAGCTCTTTCGTTTAATGAGATCCCATTTGTCAATTGTGGCTTTTGCTGCCGTTGCTTTTGGTGTTTTAGACATGAAGTCTTTGCCCATGCCTATGTCCTGAATGGTACTACCTAGGTTTTCCTCTAGGGTTTTTATGGTATTAGGTCTAACATTTAAGTCTCTAATCCATCTTGAATTAATTTTCGTATAAGGAGTAAGGAAAGGATCCAGTTTCAGCTTTCTACTTATGGCTAGCCAATTTTCCCAGCACCATTTATTAAATAGGGAATCCTTTCCCCAGAATCCAGTGTAGTTTCAAAGAAAAAGTCTGTGTGTGGGTGAAGCTTCCTCCACCCACTGTCTGTCAGGTAAGCCAGAACTTCTGTCTCTGGAAGCAATGGATCTTTTTAGTGATGGATGTTTGGCTGCCCTTTGACCTCAATTCTATGATAAGTTCAGAAAAGTTATTATTTTACAGATGATCTTGCTTTTTCTGGTTGTCATATTGAAATCAACACTTGTTCAAACTTTTTATAGCCTTAAAAAAGCCACAAATCATCTCCATTTATGTTTTATACTAAACTAAAAATTGACAGAAAATATAATAAAATCATACATTATACCTCAGTTTTCTCTATATTTAGCATCTCAAGAGTTTGATATCACAATGTGTTGTCAAAGAATTAAAAATATGTGATAATCTATGTTTGCTTTTATTCTTTGACTCAGAATAGCCACTTATAGAAACTCATGTGAAGTCATGCCTCTAAAAATCCAAATAAGTTATGCATAATATTATTTATTTTAATATTACTATCAGTATTCAGTAGTAAAATATTGGAAAACTACAAATGCCATCCATATATAACTGCTCTGATCAATTTTGATGCATCCACACATTCAAGTACTAAATAGTCAGAAACAGTTTGAGCAAGATCTCTCTATAAAATGATATTAAGACAAATTTTAAAAGCAAGGTACAAAAGTGTCTATATGATATGCTAACTTTTTCTTTATTAAAATGAAGAATAGACACACATATGTTTACTTATTTTTCAAAGGAAACACAAAATAATAAATGATGAAAATTCTTGCCTATAAGAGGTGTCAAGGAATAGAATGAGGGTTTATGAGATTAACGTAGGACTTCTATAACTTTTCCTTTCTTATAGTTTTGAATTTTGTACCATGTAAATATTTATATTTTCAAAATATAAAATTAAATGAAACAGATTTCAAGAAGTAACAACAATCTTCAAAATAAAGAAATAAAAGATGATAGACAAATGTTTATAATAGCCTTGCAATAATAGCCAACATTTGAAGACAGCCCAAAATTTAATCAACAGGAAAATGGTGTCTCTGGAATTTTCAGATAATGTAATATTATTTGGCAATAAAAAGGAACAAGCTATGATTCATGCAATGTCATTAATGATGCTCAAAAATAATATGCTGAGTAAAATAAGCTTGACATACAAAGTTACACACTGTTACCACATTTATTCAAAAACCTAGAACATAAAAACCAATTTATTGTGACAGAAAGAAAGTCTAATAATCTTCCCTCTATTATAGACATTTCTCAACATATAGTTTGTTTCCTTGGTTCCCATTTTGGTAGCTACCATATTCTTCAAAAGCCCATTATTCATTTTAGAACTAAAGTGTTGCCTTCCCAAGCCAAGTCGTTTTCTCTTTAATTATAATATTTGACAGTCTGCCAGTTACAGTCTTTTATATTGTCCCCAAATTATGGGCAACCTGTATTCCTTAATCTATTTGTCCCAGTATGACTAGAGGTAGGCCAGATATTCCTCAGATCCTCATTGTGAGTGCTTACTGAGTATCTGTGGTGAAAGTCTTAAGATTCTATTTGTATTTATTAAAACTTGGGTTGACTGGGAGGCGGAGCTTGCAGTGTGCCAAGATCATGCCACTGTACTCCAGCCTGGGTGACAGAGTGAGACTCTGTCTCAAAAAAATAAATACATAAAAAAAAAAAACCCAGGGTTGAAAAATCAGGAAGTACCTGTCAAATATTAAGTTTTCTTTCATCCCTTAAAAATAGGATAAAAGTAACAGAAGAATACTATTACTTAATAATGTGTGTTCTATTTGTTATGTATAATAGATATACACATTTTATATTTATTCCAGATAAATATTTTAATATGAATGATTAATGATTTTTTTCTCATAGTTGTTCCAATGAAGGATGAGGCCTTCTTTTTAATGTAGGAGTCTATGAATGATCAGGTATATGGTATGGTAGGGATTTTCCACTCTGGACTAGATGTTAGATATTATGGGAGATTGATAGAACTTGTTTTAAAGGTTTTCTATGATTATTTCTTGTAAACCTTATATTTCAGAGCAGTTTTGGTTCAGAGCAAAATTTGGAGGAAGGTACAGAGATTTCCTATGTACCATTTCCTCCTTATTTGAATAGCCTCCCCCACTGTGAACATCCTGCAAAAGAATGGTACATTTGTTACAATTGATGGACCTACATTGACATAATTATCACTCACAGTCCATGGATTGCATTAGAGTTTATTGTTGGTATTCCACATTCTGTGGATTTTGACAAATATATAAGGACATGCATCCACCACTCTATGTCATACAAAATAATTTTACTGTCCTAACCGTCCTCTGTACACTGCTTATTTAATCCTTCCTTCTTCTAACTCCTCACAACAACTGACCCTTCTGTGGTCTCCATAGTTTTGCCTTTTCTCAGAGTGCCATATAGTTGTAATTGTGCAGTATGTAACCTTTTCAGACTGGCTACTTTTACTTAGTAATAGGCATCTAAGATTCCTCCACATTGGGCCAGGCACGGTGGCTCACTCCTGTAATTCCAGCACTTTGGGAGGCTGAGGTGGGCAGATCATCTGAGGTCAGGAATTCGAGACCAGCTGGGCCAACATGGTGAACCCTATCTCTACTGAAAAAATACAAAAATTACCTGGGCGTGGTGATGCATGCCTGTTATCCCAGGTACTCAGGAGGCTGAGGCAGGAGAATCACTTGAACCTGAGAAGCAGAGGTTGTAGGGAGCTGAGATGGTGCTGTTGCACTCCAGACCGGGCAACAAGTGTGAAACTCAGTTTAAAAAAAAAAATCCTCCATATCATTTTATGGCTAGAGAGCTCATTTCCATCTGGTGCCAAATACTATTCTATTGTTTGAAGTTTCCACAGTTTACTTATTTATTAATTTTCTGAAGGACATCTTGGTTGCTTCCAAGTTTTGGAAATTATGAACAAAGGTGATATAAACATTTTTGTACATGTTTTTCTGTGGATAAGTTTTTCATGCATTTAGATAAACATTAAAAAGTTGATTGCTGGATCTTATTAAGAGGTGAAGCCAGCTGGATTTCCCGGGTTGAGTGGGGACTTGCACAACTTTTCTGTCTATCTAGAGGATTGTAAACACACCAATCAGAGCTCTGTAAAAACGCACCAATCAGTGCTCTATGTCTAGCTAAAGGATTGTAAATGCACCAATCAGCACTCTGTTAAAACCCACCAATCAGCACTCTGTGTCTAGCTAAAGGATTGTAAATGCACCAATCAGCACTCTGTAAAATGGACCAATCAGCAGGGTGTGGGTGGGGACAAATAAGTGAATAAAAGCTGTCCATCCCAGCCAGCAGCAGCAACCTGCTTGGGTCTCCTTCCACACTATGGAGGCTTTGTTCTTTCACTCTTCACAATAAATCTTGCTGCTGCTTACTCTTTGGGTCCGTGCCACCTTTAAGAGAAGTAACACTCACCATGAAGGTCCGTGGCTTCATTCTTGAAATCAGCGAGACCAAGAACCCACTGGAATGAACCAACTCCAGACACATTATGGTAAGACTATTTCTACTTTTGAAATAAACTGTCAAATTGTCTTCCAAAGACAGTGTATTCTCACCAGAAATGAATGACAGTCCCTGTGGCTCCATAGGTTCCCCAGCAATTGGTGTTCGTAGTATTTTGAATCCCAGCCTGTTATAGTCTTTGGCCCAATTTGTAATTAGGTGGTTTGTTTTCTTACTGTTGTATTAAAAGAGTTCTTTGTATATTTATTAATAGATAGTAGTCCTTTACCAGATTCACATTTTACAAATATTTTCTGTTGGTCTATGACTTGTCTTTATCTTATCTCGAGTGTGTCTTTCACAGAGCAGAACTTTTTAGTTTTAATGAAATCCAGCTTATCAAATATTTCTTTTGTGGATCATGCCTTTGGCATTATATCTAAAAACTTAAAGCCATACCCAAGGTTATTTAGATTTTTCTCTTATGTTCTCTCTTAAAAGTTTTACAGTTTTGAATTTTACATTTAATCCGATGATTCCTTTTGAGTAAATTGTAGTGAAAGTTGTAAGATCTGCATCTTAATTCATTTTTCTTGTTTCTTGTTATTTTGGTATAATAATATCCTTTTGTCCTAGCAGCACTTGCTGAAAACATTTTCTTTTCTCCTTGTATTGCCTTTATCCCTTTGTCAAAAATCAGTTCACTACATTTATGTTTATCTAATTTTTTGGACTCTCTATTCTGATCCATTGATCTATTAGTCTATTTTATTGCCAATACTTCACTGAATTGGTTACTATAGCAGTTTAGTAAGTCTTGAAGCCAGAGAATGTCAGTTTTCTGATTTTGTTCTCCTTTAATACAGTGTTGTCTATTCTGAGACTTGCTTTGTATATGAACTTTAGAATACATTTTTCAATATGCACAAAATAACTTGCTGTGGTTTTCACTGGGATTGTATTGAATTTATATATTAAATTGGGAAAAAATGACATCTTGACTTTATGGAATTTTTATATCCTTAACCATGGACTATCTCTCAATTTAGTTAGTTCTTTGTATTCAACAGTTTTGTAGTTGTCTTTAGGTAGATTTTGTCCATATTTTCTTAGATTTTTACTTAAGTATCTCATTTTGAGGGAGTGTTAATAGAAATGGTACCATATTCTATATTTTAAATTCTACTTGCTCATTGCTGATGCATAAGAAAATATTGTTTAACTTGTTTTTGTTCTAGTTGTCGAAATTTGGAAGCTTCGATTAGTGATTTTAGTATTTTCTTTTTTTCTAACGTATGCATTCAATACTATGAGGTTTCCTCTCAGCACTGCTTTTCCATACATTTTAGTGTTGTATTTTAACTTCGTTTGAAATATATTTTTAAATTTACTTAAAGATTCCTGTAATCCATGTATTATTTATAAGTGTTATTTTTAATCACCAAGTATTTGGGGATTTTTCCAGTCATCTTTCTGCTATTAACTTCTAGTGTAATTTCTTTGTGGTCTGAGAATCTACTTTGTATAATTTCTATTCTTTTAAATTTGTTAAGATTTGTTTTATAACCCTGTGGTATATTTTGGTGAATATTCATATGAGTTTGATAAAATACATATTCTAATATTACTGAATTAACTAGTCTATAGGTAATTGTATCCAGTTGATGGTGATGCTGTTGAGTTACGCTATATCTTTGCTTATTTTCTATCTGCTGTCTCTACCCATTTGATGATTCAGCAATGTCGAAGTCTCCAATTATAGTAGTGTATTCTCTTTGCAGTTCTACACATTTTTCCTCATATACTTTGAAGCTCTGGTGTTAGGGACTTGCATACTAACTGTCATTATGTCTTCTTAGAAAATTGGTCCTTTTATCATCATGTAATCCTATTCTTTAGCTGTGATAATGTGCCATGCTCTGACATTGGTACTCTAAAATTAATGTAACTCCTCTCATTTTCTTTTGATTCATCTTAGTATGCTGTGACTTTCTCCATCCTTTGCTCTCAATCTTTGTATGTCTTTATATTTAAAGTCAATTTATTGTAGACAGCATATAGTTTGTCTTGTTTCTCTATCCCACTTTGACTTTGTCTTTTAAATAGAATATTTTTACCTTTTAAATAAAAAGTGACTATTGATATAGTTCGATATATATTTACTATATTGTTATGGTTTCTTATTTGATGTCTTTGTTATTTGTCACTGTTTTTGTTATCTACTCTTTTTCTGCCTTTTATGGTTTTAATACAGCATTTTGCATTATTCTATTTCCTCTCCTTTCACAGGTAGCACAAGTACTAAATAATAATAATGTATTTCTAATTTCCTCCCTCTTGTTCCTGGAATCATTGCTATCATTCAATTCCTGTATTTGTAAGTATACATAAACATATCTATATCTAGTTACATGCATAAACATATATAATCAAATACATTGTTGCCATTATAATTATTTTTGTTAAATCAGTTAAGAATAAGAAAAATAAGTATTTTTATTTAACCATTATTTATCTCTTCTCCAGTGTTCTTTCTTTTTATGTAGATTCACATTTATGATCTATCTCTGTTTCTTTCTCTCTGAAGAACTTCATTTAACATTTTTTGCAAGGTAGATGTACTAGCAAAAAAAAATTCAATTTTTGTTTATCTGAGAAAGTCTTTATTTCTTCTTCATTTGTGAAGGCTAATTTTGCAGAGTATGAAATTCTAGGTTGGTGTTTTTCACCTCTAAATCCTTTAAATATTTCATTCTAATTTTTTCTTGCCTGCATGATTTATAAGGAGAAGTTGAAAGTAATTCTTATTTTGCTCCTTTATCGGGAAGGCATTTTTTTCTTTTCTGGCTTCTTTCAGTAAAAGTTATTTCTCTTTATCTCCACTTTTATGTAGTTAAAATATGCCTAGGTGTAGGGTCTTTTGTTTTTTGTTTGTTTTTGTGACAGAGTCTTACTTTGTCACCCAGGCTGGAGTGCAGTGGCATGATCTTGGCTGAATGCAACCTCCACCTCCTGGGTTCAAGTGTTTCTCATGCCTCAGCTTCCAAAGTAGCTGGGATTACAGGATTGTGCCACCACACCCAGCTACTTTTTATATTTTTAGTAGAGATGGGGTTTGCCAAGTTGGCCATACTGGTCTTGAACTCCCAACCTCAGGTGATCCGTTGGCCCCAGCTTCCCAAAGTGCTGGGATTACAGTTGTGAGCCTGTTTGTTTATTTGTTTATTTGTTTTTGGCATTTACCCTGTTTGCTGTTCTCTGGACTTCCTGAATTTGTAGTTTGATGGCTATCACTTACTTGGAGAATTTATCAGTTTTTCTTGTTTCTAACATGTTTTATCTTTCTTTCTTTTTTTTTTTATTCTGTCTCTTTTTCTGATATTCCTATTATGTATATGTTATACCTTTTGTAGTTGTTCCACTGTTCTTGTATATCTTTCAGTTTTTTCTTTGTTTTATAGTTTTGGATATTTCCACTGACATATTTTTATCCTATGAGGTTCTTTCTTCAGTTGTGTCAAGTCTACTGATGAGCCCATCAAAGGCATTTTTATTTTATTTACAGTACTTTTGATCTTTAACATTTTTTAAATCCTTTCTTAGAATTTTCATCTCTCTGCTTATATTATCCATTTGTTCTTCCATGTTATTTACTTTTTCCATGAGAATGCTTAGCATATTAGGTGTAGTTTTAAAAAAAATCTGGTCTCATAATTCCAATATCACTTACATCTTTGAGGTTAGTTCTGATGCTTGTTGCATCTCATAAAAAATGTTTTGGCCTTTAAGTATGCCTTGTAATTTTTGTTGAAACCTGGACATGATGTATTAAGTAAAAGAGACTCTGGTACATAGGCTTTTATTGGTGTAGTGATAAAGTCCTAGGGAAGGGAAAACATTGTATAGTCATATGATTAGGTCTTAGTCTTTTAGTAGGCTTGGTCTCTTGAGCTGTGAACTTCACAAGTGCTTCTCGGATATTTTTTTTCACCACTTAGAAGGATAGGATAACTAGAGCTAACTGGAGTTGAAATTTTTCTTTCCCTTTGGATCTCTTTGAATCTGATAAAACCCCAAAAGGTTATTTTCTGGTAAAATAGTTTCTCTTGAGGGAAAGCCTTATTAAGAAGAGCAGAATGCTCATGATTACTTCAACATGGTTACTGTTATCCTTTCCTGCAGGAAGAACAAGGGAATGTTTCTCTCTGATCTTCACTGTGACAACCTAGTAGAGCTCCTGGAGCTAAAACTCAAAAAAAGAAAGAAAAAAAAAGAAAAAGAAAAAGAAAAAGAAACACACACACACACACACACACACACACACACACACAAAACGCACGTCCCCATTCCCAGTCTCCGTGTCTGGGCCTTCCTGGATATTTTAACTCTCAGACTTGTTCCTTGTTAGCTTCCAGCAATTTGCATTTACAGTTTAGGCTCTCCTACTCCAGTACTAGTTTCTTTTGAGCTTTTTTCGTTACAAGCTTTTGCTTCATTAAGTTGTGATTCTCTGTATTCTCCTGTCTATCTCTTCAAATTTGGGGGCTTTGGTTTGTCCTGTGACCTCACTTTTCTAATGGATCTAAGTTTATTTTTTAACTTGTTCAACGTTTTACTTGTGGGAATGAAGTGTTTATTTCCAAGCTTCTTAGGTGGTGGGCCAGAAACTGGAAGTTGATCTTGTCCATTGATTTTTAAACATAGGCCACCTCCTCCTTCATTTTCAGTGTTCTCTTAGTTAAAACATGTGGATGACTCTGAAAGAATTAACATATCCCAGCATCAAAGTATTAAAGGTAGCTCAGCAGGCATTCCGCAACAGACTACATTACCATCTAGACACTTCATTTTATCTGAAATACAAGATGCCCCCCAAGGACCTGCTTCAAGACTAGTCTTTATACAAAGTAAGGAACTTTTTAATTCTCACAAACAAGTTAGATCTCTTGGTTCTTTTCTGCCCATCCCATCTTACTGCAAGTAATAGAGACGTAATGGAGCAAATTCATGCTGTCAGTTCGATCATAACTCTGGAAAAACGTAATTCTTGCCTTAGAGTCTCTATTTAGCAAGGATAAGAACAGTTGTTTTTTATATTGTGTTGTATTTAGGGGTTAAATAAGTCCTGCCCTATGCTCTAATAACGAGAATCATCTTTAGTAAGGGCCCATAGCAACAACAACAAAAGTAATGTGCTTTCAAATAAATTTAGATTCCGTGACTGGTGGAAAAAATGTCTCTTCCCAAGGATGTTCTTGTCCTAATCCTTGAAACTGTAAGTTTCACTTTACATGGTAAGAGGAGTTTTACATGTCATTATTGCTTTCCTGTTGGAATACAAAAAAAGAGAGAGAAGGATTTTATGAATATGATTATCTAAGGATCTTGAAATGAGGACATAATCCTATCTGGATAGGCCCTTTGTAATTATAAGGATTCTTAAATGAGGGAGACAAGAGGGTCAAAATCAGAGTAGGGTGTCGGAGGACAGAATCATAGGATTAGAGAGATACAATTGCTGACTTTGATGACAGAAGGGCCTCACAAGCCAACAAATGCAGGCAGTCTCTAGGAGCTGAAAAGTGTGATGAATCCATTTTCCCCCAGAGCCTCCAGAAGGAATGCCGCCCTGCCAACATTTTGATATTAACCCAGTAAGACTTTTAATCTCCAGAACTATAAGATAATACATTTGAGCTTTTTAAACCCACTGATGTAATGTGTCACAGCAGCAACAGAAAACTAAGAGAGATTAATTCTCATTTCTAATATTTGTCAGAAGGTGAAAAAGAAATTTCATGGGTTTAAGAATGAGATGGTCTTAAGGCAGTCAGGGCCTTGAGCTTCAAAAACTTTTACAATGGAAATTTTTGATCTGTTTGAGAGGGAACTATTCAGAGTGTACATTACAACACCAGAAGTATTGTGATGGTAAAATATAATACCAAGGACTATACAGATTTGTAAATGTCTACAAGAGCCATTACCTGATATGTGAGCAGTTACATATACTATCCTCATCCATGGCATGCATTTATATTTGATTCTAGCACTGAATTACAACCATGTAACCTTAAGATACATTTCAGCCTGCCAGTCAAGGTAGCTGCTACTACTTTTTTTAAGTTGGAATATCTGTCATTCAGAATCCTCTCAGAAAAAAGAGAAATAACTCAAAGTATTTATAACATAGGGAATTTAATGGAGAACTAGTCGCACAAGTGATAGAAGAGCTGAGAAGATACATGGGGAAACTGATCATACTCAGAGATTAGCAATAGCAGAAAAACACTAAATCTCCTAAATTGCTAACACAAAGAAAAAATCGGAATTTCAAGGGCTGGGATCACCCCACAGGAGTTGTAACTACAGCTTGTCACCAGGAAGCTGAACCACTGTGGAAAACCTATTTGAGGGAGACTGAAGTTGATGGCCTCACCTTTTCTGACCACCCTATCGTCTGCTGCTAGTGCCTCTCATTAACTCCAAACAAGATGGAAGCCAGCTAAAACTGCAGCCAAGGAAAACTAATCAGCAAAGGCCAGGACCTCTGCTCGAAAAGGCAGAGCAAAGAGCAAGGAGAAATTTGAGAGCAATTGGCTCTGTATCACTTAGCATGTGAAGTTAAGGGGAAAAATAAAAAAGCCCTTACACACACACACACACACACAAGCGCACACACACACACAAACACACACACCCACCCCTTGGCTATGTCAAGAAATGTTAAGGAGAACATTTTGAAATTAAGGATTCTTTAAAAAGAGACACATTTTCCACGATGTGGGGATGATCAAAACTCAAAACTGAATTGTGTAAGACTCAGACCTTATGCAGGCATCTTTTTTATTTTGCTTGTCTGAAGTACATCAGCCAAGCAAAATAAAAAGTATAGAGTACACTTTATGCACTGTAAAAATTTAAAAACTGCATGTCTTTTTATATTACCTCTTTATGTGGAATTAACTATGCTAACTCATAAAATCAATTTACAAATTAGAAAGGTATGTAAATACAATTTTCCAAATAATTTTTTAAAATGAGAGTTTTGTGGAAACAATTGTCAAGATGTGCTCTTAGATTTATATAATAAAATATAGTACAGTGTTGACTGGATATAGGCACACTTGAGCCATACTTTTTTATATTCTCAGATTTCAGATCCATCTAACATTGGTATTAATAAGGTAGAGATAAATATTGGAATATTGATAGGTTTTTTAAAATTGTATACTATAAAGTTGATTATTTTATTAGATGCATTCCTGCATTTCCACATATAATCATTTCAGGCTAAAAATTATCATTGACATTTTAAGTCAAAAGGGAAGCAAAATGTATGCCAATTAGTAGTCAATAATAATTTTCCTCTAGTAGATTATAGTAAGTATCCAGTACGCAGATGATTGACTTCACACAAATAATCATCAAGGCATAATCTGTCTCTCAGCATTTGTCAAGCTTTTCCCTCATCAATTCATCAGAACTGTGACAGATTTTATGCCCATCTGTCATAATCAATTGAATCCTTTTCAGCCGACAGACTAAAGCACATGGTGGAATTTCTAGATGATATGATGGCCAGAACTCCCTTCTGTCAGGAAATTGCAAGGTAGATTGAATGAGGATATTTTTTTTTAAATTAATTTATTATTATTATACTTTAAGTTGTAGGGTACATGTGCATAACGTGCAGGTTTGTTACATATGTATACTTGTGCCATGTTGGTGTGCTGCACCCATCAACTCATCATTTACATCAGGTATAACTCCCAATGCAATCCCTCCCCCCTCCCCCCTCCCCATGATAGGCCCCTGTGTGTGATGTTCCCCTTCCTGAGTCCAAGTGATCTTATTGTTCAGTTCCCACCTATGAGTGAGAACATGCAGTGTTTGGTTTTCTGTTCTTGTGATACTTTGCTAAGAATGATGGTTTCCAGCTGCATCCATGTCCCTACAAAGGACGCAAACTCATCCTTTTTGATGGCTGCATAGTATTCCATGGTGTATATGTGCCACATTTTCTTAATCCAATCTGTCACTGATGGACATTTGGGTTGATTCCAAGTCTTTGCTATTGTGAATAGTGCTGCAATAAACATACGAGTGCATGTGTCTTTATAGCAGCATAATTTATAATCCTTTGGGTATATACCCAGTAATGGGATGGCTGGGTCATATGGTACATCTAGTTCTAGATCCTTGAGGAATCGCCATACTGTTTTCCATAATGGTTGAACTAGTTTACAATCCCACCAACAGTGTAAAAGTGTTCCTATTTCTCCACATCCTCTCCAGCACCTGTTGTTTCCTGACTTTTTAATGATCGCCATTCTAACTGGTGTGAGATGGTATCTCATTGTGGTTTTGATTTGCATTTCTCTGATGGCCAGTGATGAGGAGCATTTTTTCATGTGTCTGTTGGCTGTATGAATGTCTTCTTTTGAGAAATGTCTGTTCATATCCTTTGCCCACTTTTTGATAGGGTTGTTTGTTTTTTTCTTGTAAATTTGTTGGAGTTCTTTGTAGGTTCTGGATATTAGCCCTTTGTCAGATGAGTAGATTGCAAAAATGTTCTCCCATTCTGTAGGTTGCCTGTTCACTCTGATGGTAGTTTCTTTTGCTGTGCAGAAGCTCTTTAGTTTAATGAGATCCCATTTGTCAATTTTGGCTTTTGCTGCCGTTGCTTTTGGTGTTTTAGACATGAAGTCTTTGCCCATGCCTATGTCCTGAATGGTACTACCTAGGTTTTCCTCTAGGATTTTTATGGTATCAGGTCTAACATTTAAGTCTCTAATCCATCTTGAATTAATTTTCGTATAAGGAGTAAGGAAAGGATCCAGGTTCAGCTTTCTACTTATGGCTAGCCAATTTTCCCAGCACCATTTATTAAATAGGGAATCCTTTCCCCATTTCTTGTTTCTCTCAGGTTTGTCAAAGATCAGATGGCTGTAGATGTGTGGTATTATTTCTGAGGACTCTGTTCTGTTCCATTGGTCTATATCTCTGTTTTGGTACCAGTACCATGCTGTTTTGGTTACTGTAGCCTTGTAGTATAGTTTGAAGTCAGGTAGCGTGATGCCTCCAGCTTTGTTCTTTTGACTTAGGATTGTCTTGGAGATGCGGGCTCTTTTTTGGTGAATGAGGATATTTTTATCTATGACAAGGGACTGCATTTTGATTCCTCAAAGCAACAAAATGGTATTTTTTGCTCTTATCCATTGTTTTGTCATGTTAGAAAATTTTCACATTTTATTTAAATATTATGCCATCTTTTGTTTTATTTTGGCTACAAGAATCTTTTCATCATCTAATACATCTCTACGTAACACAAGTTAATCAGAACACTTTGACATATACTAGGAAGATGAAATTCTCGATTTCATTTCCTCAGTTTAACAGGAATATATTGAGCTGCAGTGTACTCATTTTTTTATCTTAATGGGATCATAATCTGATAAGAAAAGAAATATATAAACAAAGTATTACCAGGCAGCATATTGCATGCAAAAATTAACCCAAGAACAAGGTTGGCATTTAGTAATTAGTATTGGGTAATCAACTCTCTGAATGGTGAGACAAGTCTTCCTTAGAATCAAAACTTAAGCTTTTGAGGCAAGTGAGTTTCAATTTGATAATCAGAGTATAAGTGTTGTTATCACAGGAGTAAGAATATGTTTTCTATCTCATTTTCACAGCCACGGTAAGATTAGACATGGAGATAAACCTCAGTTTTCAGTGGTAATATCCAGACATTTTCTTTGACATCAGAATTCAGCCAAATTCTGCTTTTGCCTTGGCTACAATATTTGGAGTTTCAAATGGATGATAAGTTAAAGAATACAATTTTTTCCTGATATCCCTCAACATCAAATATTATTTAATTCATACCCAAGAAGACTTTTTGTGTACATAACAAAGGTAAGATGCAGAGACAATTCAGAGATAATTTTGTTATCATAAAGCTAATTGCTCCCTTACTTAATTTGCACCTCCAATGAATAACAGCTGGTCTTTTCTGACTGATTCTGCAAAACAACAAAAGCACGGAAAGGCATTAGAAAAGTATACACACACACACACACACACATATGTATGTGTATATATATACACACATGTATGTATATATATATTTATTCATATATATATCTTACATCTTTATATCTTAATACATATATATATATTCATAGAATAGTGAATTTGCATTACCACTACTGTCTGAATCTCTTAAGTTCTTAAAGTTCTTAAGTTCAAGGGTAAACAAGATACCAGATAAATACTTTTACTTTAGTCAATTTATACTAGAGATGAGGGAAGTTTTACTAATCTAGTGATTTTAACATCAATCTAACTCTATAATAGCAATTCTAGTGACAAATATGTCTTAATTCTACCTACCCACACCTCAGTGGAAAGTGAACATCTATTTAGTGTCACAAAATGCAAAGCCTGGTGAGTGCAACAGCATTCTAGCAGTTGTCAGTGTGGAGAAATTATTGTGAGGCTTTCAATTCCAAAGTTTTAAAAATTGTAATAAGGAAAGTTATAATGGTATAATAATTACTCCTTTGATACATTTTCTGCTTTCTTTTATTTCTGTACTTTATTCTATAATAGTAATATTTGACTTTTGTCTTAGGTTCAGGAAAATACTGATTTTTATACTCACCAATTTAGAAAGCATTCAGGCAAAATTTTTAATTTGGTTCCTCTTTAGCACATAGAAAATTATGCTGGATATTAGAAGTATACGTAGGGTCCCCAGCTTCACCATCTGCATTCTTTGACCTGTGAGAAGGATTTTTTTTTTTTTTTGCTATTTATTTGGAGTTGTGTTTCTGATATTTTCTAGATGTTCTCCAACTTGCTAGAGACATGTGATTCTGTCTCTGGATCTAACTAATAATAAAAGTCTCTGGCTGAGAGGTTTTTCTTCAGAGACTGGCAGGTTTTTAATTGATTTTAATAATGTAAAATTCCATTAGGAAACTTCCATCAGTTCATTGTGCGAACTAGTTATTTTCATACAGCAAAATTCGCATAAGTGTTCCCATCTATTTCTGAACTATTCATTTTTTTCTTTGATTTGCTTATCTAATTATCTATGCTAATATCACATTGATTAGAAAATGGTGATTAAAATATTTTAATATGTTACAAGCCAATTATACTCTTAATTTTTAAATAGCATTGGCTTTTACTGCTATTTACTCTATCATATGGGATTTGAAATAATTTTTCAATACCAAAGCAAAAATGTTTTAGAATAATCTTTGGATTTGAGTTGAAATGGTTTTAGGTGTATATATGAATTTTGTTAGAAGTTCTATTTTTATGATATTAAAACTTCCTAAATTAAGATAACAATTATAGATTTGTGTCTGTTTGACAGTGGCTTTTGGACGTGGCTGTGGGATGTGGTCCACTGCTGAGGTAGCGTATGTGTTCAGTAGAAAATTTTTAAAAAAGAATAAAATGAACTAAAATTCAGGGCTCCTTTTAGTAATTATCATCTTGCAGCAGTTCTAAATCAATATCATGGATAAAATATCCATCTCCATTATGGTGATCTCCTCCTACAATACCTCACCCTTATTTACTCCTATGTGATAAGATTTTATAATTTTCATTTTTTTAAAAAAAATTGTAGATTAATTGGCAAGTAAAATTGTATATATTTATGGTGTACAATATAATGTTTTCATATACATATACTTTGTGGAATGGCTATATCAAGCAATTTAACATATGAATTACTTCACACATGAATTACCCCTTGTGTGTTGAGAGCACTTAAAATCTACTTGCTCAGCAATTTTCAAGTATACAATATATTGTATTAACTGTAGCACTAAGGCATACAATAAATCTCTTGATCTTATTCCTCCTATATAATGAAAATATTTTATCCTTTGACAAAGATGTCCTCAACACCACTGCCCCACAGTCTCTGGTAAACACCATTTTATTCTCTGTTCCTGTAAGTTTGACTTTTTTTACGCTCAACATATAAGTGAAATAATGCAGTATGTCTTTCTGTGCCTAGCTTGTTACACTTAACGTAATGTCCTCCAGGTTCATCCATGTTGTCACAAATAACAGAATTTCATTTTGGCAAAGGATGAATAGTATTCCATTGTGTATATGTATCACATTTAAAACAATCAATTCATTCATCGATGGACACTTAGATCGAGGCTATATCTTGACTCTTGTAAATATTTTTTCAGTGAACATGGGAGTGTAGATATCACTTGAACATACTGATTTTATTATTTTTTGCATAAATACCCAGTAGTTGTATACTTGGGTAATATGATAATTTTAATATTTGGAGGAACCTCCATGTTGTTTTTTGTAATTGCTGTACTAACTTACAATTAATTCCACTAACAGTGTTTCAAGGGTTGCCTTTCCACCAGATTCTCACCAGCACTTATATATTATCATTTTTATAGTAGTCATTTAAATAGGTATGAGATGATATCTCAACATAGTTTTAAATTGCATTTCTCTGATGATTAGTGATATTGAGAATTTTTTTCATATACTTCTTGGCCATTTGTATGTGTTCTTTTGATAAATATCTATTCAGATCTTATGCCCACTATGTAATGGGATTATTTAGTTTTTGCTATTTACTTGTTTGAGTTCCTTATATATACCAGTTATTAATCCTGTGTCAGAGAACAGGAAATATTTTCTCCCATTCTGTAAGTTGTTTCTTTACTTTGTTGGTTGTTTTGTTTGCCATATAGAAGATTTTTAGCTTGATGTTATCATATTGTCCCAATTTTGCTTCTGTTGTCTATGCTTTTGGGCTTGTCTTTGCCTAGAAAAGGAGCTTTTCTCTGTGTTGACTTTTGCGATTTTTACGGTTTTAGGTCTTATATTAAGTCTTTAAATCTATTTTGAGTTGATTTTTGTTTATTCTGTGAACTGTGGGTCTAATTTTATCCATCTAATTCTCACATTGAACGTTTTTGGCATCTTTGTCAAAAATCACCTGACTGTAATGGATAGATTTGTTTCTGACCCTGCTGTTCTGTTCCATTGGTCAATGTGCCTGACTTTATGACGAAACTATGTTTGTTTGTTTGTTTTTTATTATTATTACTACAGCTTCGTAGTAGATTTTCAGGTTAGTTAGTACAATACCTTTGGCTTTGTTCTCTTTTATTGGTGTAGATTTGTGAGGTACAAGTGTAATTGTGTTACCTGCACACTGAGTAATGGTGAAATCACAGCTTTTAGCGTATCCATCACTGAAATAATGTACCTTGTACCCATTAAGTAACTTTCATCTTCCACTCCCATCCCCACCCTTGCAAATCTTCAATGTCTGTCATTTCACAGTCTATGTCCATGTGTACACATTATTTAACTCACACAAATGAAAACATGTGGTATTTGTCTTTCCGTGTCTGAATTATTTCACTTAAGATAGTGACCTCCAGTTCTATCCTTGTTGCTGCAAAAAACCATGAATTTGTTATTTTTATGGCTGAATAGTATTCCATTGTGTATATATGCCACCTGTTTTTATCCAATCATCCATTGATGGACACTTGGGCTGATTTTACGTCTTTGCCATTGTGAATATGGTGTGATAAACATACAGGTAGCTTTTTGTTATAATGATTTCTTTTTCCTTTAGGAAGATACATAGTTGTAGAATTGCTAGAACAAATGGTGGTTCTATTCATTGAGATACTTCCATATTGTTTTTCATAGAAATGGATAGTAAATTGCATTCCTTCCAACAGTGCATAGGTTTTTCATTTCCTCTGCATTCTGTTACATTTTTGTCTTTTTAAATAATAGCCATTTTGATAAGTGTGAGATAAATATATCAGTGTGGCTTTAATTTGCATTTCTCTGATGAATAATGATGAGCATTTAAAAAATATATTTGTTGACTATTTGTATATCTTTTAAAAAATGTCTGTTCATGTTATCTGCCCACATTTTTAATGGTATTACTTGTTTCATTGATGTTAAGGTCTTTGAGTTTCTTGCTAAGGCTTTTTTTTCCCACTCAAGAATATATTGATTATTCAGGGCCTTCTCTAGTTCATATGAATTTTACAATTGTTTTTCTATTTTCATTTTTTGTGAACAATTTCATTGAAATATTGGGAGAGATTGCATTTAATTTATAGATTGCTTTGGGTGGTAAAGTCATGTTAACAATATTAATTCTTCCAATCCATGAACATTGGATATTTTTCCATGTATTTGTGTCTTTGACTTTTTTCCTTTCTTTTTTTTTTTTTATTTTGGTGACAGAGTCTCACTCTGTCACCCAGACTGAAGTGCAGTGCAGTCATAGCTGACTGCAGCCTCAAACCCCTGATCCTCCTACCTCAGTCTCCAAAGTAGCTGGGATGACAGGCACATGCCACTACACTCAGCTTTCTTCAATTTCTTTCATCAATGTTTTATAATTTTCATATAGCATTCTTCATATGTTTCCTCTACTCCTTCATTCAGTTAATTTTAGATTTTGTAGAGTTAAGTGTTCTTGTGAGTGAGGATTTTCTTATTTACATTTCTGATTATTAGAAGTATTGATAAAAGATAAAAATCATACATTTCATTAGTTGTTATGCTGGACTAACATCTCTTCAGTTTTCTAAGCATGCAACTATTCTATCTGGAAGAAAATATTTACTTTCTGTTCGTTTAACCTTTCTTTAAAACGAATATTTATATCAGTAATTGTAATTTCTGTCTTCTTGTATTTGCTACAGCTTCAAAGATAATAATGCTGCTATTATCTGTTTCTTAAAACAAATGGCCACTATTTCACATTTTAACTGAACTATTCCTGATAGTCCTTTCTATACTATTTACAATATATACAAACTTTCCTGCTAATCTTATTCACAGTTGTTTTTGTTTTTATTTTTAAAGACATTGACTATATATTATGACAGATAACAGCATTTTTAAAAAGACCACATGATTATTCTTATATAATTTACTGACACATAGATTATATTTTTAAATTTCAGAGTTACTTTTAATTTTTAATTAGTTACTTTGACTGAATATTATCGAATTTTTTCTAGCATCTTTGATAAGACCTCAATATTTTTCTTCCATAATTTTCTGATGCATAAATTTATTGCATTTTACATTTATACTCATACATAGCAGCCACAGTTTTACTGAATTAAATTTATAATATTAGTATTAAACACATTCTGGTTAATAATTTATATTAGAATTTTTTAATACTCTTGAATGTTTTTACTTATATTGGATTTGACTATTACTTAAAAATAGGTGGAATTTAGCTGCAAACTTATTTAGTCAGGGTGCTTTTCTTCTTCATTTTTGTGGCTACACAGTAGGTGCATATATTCAAGGGGTACATTAGATGTTTTGGTACAGGTATGCAACGTGTGAAAATCACATTATGGAAAATGGAGTACCTATCCCCTCAAGCATTTACTTTTTGTGTTACAAATAAGCAAATTATATTCTTTTAGTTATCTTAAAATGTACAATTAAGTTATTATTGACTATAGTCAACCTGTTGTGCTACCTAATAGTAGGTCTTTTTCCTTCTTTTTTTTTTTTTTTTTTTTTTGTGCTCATTAACCCTTCACAACTCCTCTCCAACTACCATCCCCCACTACCCTTCCCAGCCTCTGGTAACCATCCTTTCACTTGTTTTGTCTGTTAATTCAATTGTTTTGATTTTTAGATCCCACAAATACATGAGAATATGTGATGTTTGTCTTTCTCTTCTTGGCGTATCTCACTTAACATAGTGATCTCCAGTTCCATCAGTGTTGTTGCAAAATGACAGGATCTCATTTTTTTTTATGGTTGAATAGTACTCCATTGTGAATACATACAATTTTTTCTTTTTCTATTAATCTGTTGATAAACACTTAGGTTGGCTACAAATGTTGGTTGCTGTGAACAGTGCTGAAACAAATATGAGAGTATAAATAACTCTTTGATACACTGATTTATTTACTTTGGGTATATATCCAGCAGTGGGCATGCTGAATCATGTATTTTATTGGGGAAACTTCAAAATATTCTCCACAATGACTGTACTCATTTATATTTCCACCAACAGTATATAAGAGTTCCTTTTTCTCCATATCTTTGTCAGCGTTTGTTACTACCTGTCTTTTGGGTATAAGTCATTTTACTGGGGTTGGATGGTATCTCATTGTCCTTTTGATTAGCATTTCTCTAATAATCAGTAATGTTGAGTACCTTTTCAGATGCTTGTTTGCCATTTTTATGTCTTTTCTTGAGAAACATTTACGCAAATCTTTTGCCCATTTCTTGATAAAATTATTAATTTTTTTCTATAAAGTTATGAGAGCTTCTTATGGTTATAAATCCCTTGTCAGATGAGTAGTTAGAAATATTTTCTCCCATTCTGTGAGTTGTCTCTCCACTTTGTTGATTGTATTATTTGCTATGCAAAACCTTTTTAACTTGTCATGAGCCCATTTGTTGAGATTTGCTTTGGTTACCAGTGCTTGTGGGGCATTACTCAAGAAATTTTTGCCCAAACCAATGTTCTAGAGATTTTTCCCAATGTATTCTTGTAGTAGTTTCATAGGTTGAGGTTTTAAATTAAGTATTGAATAATTTTCATTTGATTTTTGTATATGATGAGAGAGGTCTAATTTTATTTTTCTGCATGTGGATATCTAGTTTTTCCAGCACCATTTGTTGAAGGGACAGTCTTTTGCCCAGAATATGTTCTTGGCACCTTTAGGGAAAATGAGTTCACTGTAGGTATGTGAATTTGTTTCTGGATTCTCTATTCTGTTCCATTTGTAGAACACTGAACTCATTTTCCTCAAAGGTGCGAAGAACCAAAACCATGCTGTTTTGGTTACTATATCTCTGAAGTATTATTTGAAGTCAGGTAATGTGATTATTTCGGTTTTATTCTTTTTGTTCAGATAGCTTTGACTAGTTTGAGTCTTTTGTGGTTCCATATAAATTCTAGGAGTTTGTTGTTTTTATGAAGAATGTTATTGGTTTTTTTCACAGGGATTGCATTGGATTTGTAGGTTGCATTGGGTAATATGGGCATTTTAACAGTAGTGATTCCTTCAATCCATAGACATGGAGTATCTTTCCTTTTAATGTGTAGATGTTCCTTTTGATACTTCAATTTCTTCTTCTTTTTTTTTTTTTTAGACTGAGTCACCCAGGCTGGAGTGCAGTGGCATGATCTAGGCTGACTGCAACCTCTGCCTTCTGGTTTCAAGTGATTCTAATGCCTCAACCTCCCAAGTAGTTGGGACCTCATGTGCGCACCACCACACCCAGCTAATTTTTTGTATTTTTAGTAGAAATGAGGTTTCACCACATTGGCCAGGCTGGTCTTGAACTTCTGATCTCAAGTGATCCACCCACCTTGGCCTCCCAAAGTTCTGGGATTAGAGGCATGAAGGCATGAGCCACCATGCCTGGCAGTTCTCTTCAATTTCTTTAATCAGTGTTTAGTGGTTTTCATTATAGGAATACTTCATTTCTCTGGGCAAGCAAATTCTTAGGTATTTTTTTTTGTAGTTATTGAAAATGGGATTGGATTTTTTATTTCTTTTTCAGAATGTTCATTTTGGCATTTAGAAACACTATGGATTGTTTACATTGATTTTGTATACTACAAATTTACTAAATTTATCATTTCTCATAGTTATTTTAGTGAAGTCTTTATGTTTTTCCAAATATAAGATCATATCATCTGCAAACAAAGATGATTTGACTTCTTTTATCCAAATTTAAATTTCTTTTTTTTTCTCTTGTCTGATTGCTCTAGCTAGGACTTCCAGTAATATTTTGAATAACAGTGGTGAAAGTGGGCATCTTTCTCATGTTCCAGATCTTAGAGGAAAGGCTTTCATTTTCTGCCATTCAGTATGATGTCAGTTGTGTGTCTGTTTGTATATAGCTTTTATTATGTGGTGATATGTTCCTTCTATACATGTATTTGGGGGGTGTTTTTATCATGAAGGGTGTTGAATTTTATTGAATACTTTTTCAGCATCAATCAAAATGATCATATCACATTTATCTTTCATTCTGTCAATGTTAACATCAATTTGATTGATTTGTGCATGTTGAACCACGTTGCATCCCAGGGATAAATTCCACTTGGTCATGATAACTGATCTTTCTAAAGTATTGTTAAATTTCTTTTGCTAGTATTTTGTGGAGAATTTTTGTATCAATATTTATCAGAGTTATTGGCCTGTAGATTTCATTATTTTTATTATACTGGGTACATGTGTACAATATGCAGGTTTGTTACATATGTATACATGTGGTATGTTGGTGTGCTGCACCCACTAACTAACTTGTCATTTACATTAGGTATATCTCCTAATGCTAGATTTCATTTTTGATGTGTCTTTGTGTGGTTTTTGTATCAGGGTAATACTGGCCTCATAGGATGAGTTTGGAAGTATTCTGGTCAGTGTGCTTTCCAAGAATGAACTACCAATAATCTTCACATTTTCTTCTGTAGTAATTAATTTATCAAGTTATTTGTTCTTATTGGGTTAATACTGGTAGTTCAGCTATTACTAATGATGCGGAGAAGAGACAAGGAAATACTGGGTAGGAAAGGGCAGTTCTTTGGCAAAGGCCCCATCCTTAAGCCTGGATATCCATGGCCCTAAATGAGGACAGGCATTCCTGTTTTCATGCCCAAAAGCTACCTTTTGGCCTGCCATGCCCCCTATCCTGTACCCATATTAACCCCAGACCCCAGACTCCAAAAACAGAAAAGGAGAGGAGCAGACAAATAGCGGAACAGTGTGGCAGAAAAAGAGAGAAGAGAAGGGGCGTCTGAACACCGAGAGGAGTTCGATTGATGATGGATGGAGAGGAGATCGGCTGCTGAGTGGCCAAACTCTAGGGGAAGATCATCTTCCCACTCTATCCCCCTCTCAGCTCCTCATCCGTCTTGCTGGAAACCACTTCCACTACTTAATAAACCCCCCACATTCATGCTTCAAGTCTGTGCGCGACCTGACACTTCCGGGAGACTAAACAAGAGCTCAGGACACAGAAAGCTGTCACATTGGCCTTCTGCTCTGGTAAAGGGGCAGAGGGTCCACTGAGCTGGATAACATTTAAGCTGTCCATGGATGGCAAGGCTAATAGACTGCACTGTAACAAACACTCATTTGGGCTTAGGTAGTCACAGGACCCCAACCCTGGAAGCCGCTTTGGGGCTGGAGTCCAGTTCCGGTGCCCTGGCTCCTACCACTGCCTCTCTGTGTGCTCCCCCGTCCCATACGGGGTTTGAGCAGTGGCGGTGACCACACAGATGAGCCAAACTCCTGTTGCATGTCCTGCGAGGGCGGTCCGAGAACTCTCCTCTTTCACTAAACAATCAACTGTTTCATTCAGATTTTAAAAATCTTGCTCCAGTGTTTGCAAGTTACATTCTCTTAGAAGTCTATTAACTTCGCTGTGTCCGCGTATTATTCATTATTTTTAATCTCCAATGCACTACTCTGTCTCTTTTTTCCTTATTTAAGCACATAAGTCAGTTTTTGATTAGCTTATCTTTTCCAATATTTTCTTATTTTCTATTTCATTATATTTTTGTCAGCCCGTACTATTGTTAATTTGTGCTTTCCTATATTTTTAAAATTTTGTTTAGTACTTTTGAAAAAAAAAAGTATTACTATATTTTCTTTCTTGTTGACGAAGGCATGTGATGGTACACATTTTAATCTCAAATTGATATGACGAATTCACTCATATGTAACATTAGGAAGAGGTTTCCTTTTAATAAAAGATTTTTTCCTATAGTTAAGTAAGTCTGCAATAAGGATAAAGCCCAGTATTAGAATATGGCGATGTCCTAATTCCAGTGTCTGTGTATGTGACCATATTTGGAAATAGAGTTTTTGCAGATGTTATCAAATTAAGATGAGGTCAGTATAATGAGCTCCAGTCCAATATAATTAGAATCCTGACAAGCAGAGGCAAGCATTATGTGACGACATACACAGGGAAATGGACATGTGACAATAGAGGCAGAGACTGAGGCCTTGCCACTGCAAGCTAAGAAATACCAAGAATTGCTTGGCAAACGACTAGAAGCTGGGAGGGAGCAGGGAAAGATATATTTTTCTAGGTTTCAGGGGGAGCTTGAATTCGGATATCTAGCCTCCAGACTGTGATACAATACATTTCTCTTCTTTTAAGCCACCCAATTTTGGTACTTAGTTACAGCAGCCCTAGGAAACTAATATAACCATCTACCCAGCCAAACAAACAAAAACAAAATAGGCCACACATGAACTTTTAAATTTTTGTTTTCTAAGTGTGACAGTCATTTCAGTGCTATTTCAGTACTGGTGCTACAATTTCAGAATTTTATTGGTCAATATTTTTAAAAAATTACCAGAAGAAAAATCCTTATCATAAATGAGATACCTATTCCTGCCTTTGTAAGTTACAGGATATAAGGAAGTTTCAGTTACCACTTTCTGAGGATCAGAATTCTGAGTCATCCCTCCATGATTTATTTTAAGCTTTTCTATTTATAGTCTGTCTGCCACAATTATATATATATATGTGTGTGTGTGTGTGTGTGTGTGTGTGTGTGTGTGTGTGTGTGTGTGTGTTGGTTTAGGGCCATTCTCCAGTTTCAGTAAAAATGAAGATTCATAACATTCTCGTTTGATTTGGTCATGTCTTTAGCTCTCTGTGTGGATATTGTAAAATGTGTTCATAATTTTATGCTTCTTTTTCTTCTCTGTTACAAAAATAAGCTTCTGTTAGGTGGAGCTATACTTATGTATAGCTTTCACACCTAAAAGAGTATTTGGAACATTGTAAGCATAAAATAAAGATGTATTAGAGGAATCAAAGTTATCAATTAATTTGCTTACTTAATGACAAAGAAGTGGAAGGAAAATAAAACTTCCCAAAGGTATAAAACATTTACCATAGAATACATTTTATATGACTTTTTATTATACAAAAGACAGAGTAACAGAACAGTGTAACTATAACAATCAGTGTTAAAAATGAGTTTTTTAATATGGGCAATCTATTTTTAAAAGATGCTCCAATATTAATTTCTGAGGGTGATATATATTTTTAATTGATATTGTCATAAGTTCTGAATTTTTACCTAGCACATTCCAGAGCAACAGAGCCTGCATTACTATTGAGAATTAGAATCCAAGTTTCATTTCTATTAATCTTTGTGCATTAATATTTTCCAGTCAATAAAATAGGCCAGCGACCATATTCACCCGTAACTGATGTGAAGATAGCATTTGATATTAGAACTCTTGATGGATAAATGACATCAATCTATGAAACTCGCTGACCTTATAAATAGCATCAAAATCAACAAATCAAACCCCCTTTTATCAATTACCTACCTAATAGCTACAAAATCCATTTTAATAGTCATTAGGGACTTGCCTTGGAATAAAATAAATAATACTCGTTTCGACAAATGGCATCTGCTTTTAATAATTATTATCATTTGCTCTCTTTTTTCCCCTAAGAATGTATTAAAAATCTAAATTTAATTAGCAATCCTTTAACAAGTACTTAATTATAGTTTATAAAGACCAATGACCATAAATCATTGAGTTGTTTGTTCAACTTTGACAAATAGAGAAAAAAAATAAAACCAAGAGGAATTCATGGCTTAAGTTCCCCAAGAGAGTGAACAAAAAGTCAAAACAGAAATGTCTCTGAAGAACTATTACATCAGTGCAAAAGTAATCGTGGCTTTTGCCATTGAAAGTACTGGCAAAAACCATGATTACTTTGGTACCAAACTAGTATCAGTTATGTAATTATAAACTTAAACACTATTTTATTATGTCTTGAATGTTCTTGTGTGTCCAACGCTTTCTGGTTTTCTGTAACTTTCCAACTATCCATTTGGGAATTACTTCTTTCCCACTTTTTTTTCTTTTTTTTTTCTTCAGACAGTCTCACTCTATTGCCCAGGCTGGAGTACAGTGGAGTGACCTCGCCTCCCTGCGACCTCTGCCTCCTGGGGCTCAAGCAATTCTTGTGCCTCAGCCTTCCGAGTAGCTGGGATTACAGGCACCCACCATGATGCCCAGCTACTTTTTGTATTTTTAGTAGAGAGGGGGTTTCACCATGTTGGACAGGCTGGTCTTGAACTCCTGGCCTCAAGTTATCCTCTCACCTCAGGCTCCCAAATTGCTGGAATTACAGGCATAAGCCACCATACCCAGCCTTTTCTCCCAATTTGACTCTCATTTTGAAGTAATCTATCCTGATATAATGTTCTTCACTAGTGGAAAGATAAGAGTATAATCTAAGTTTGGCCTGAAAGATTTGTTTGCTCTAAGATATTGAATCTTGAGGTAAATGATGAAAGAATGGAGTGGATTCCTCTAGTTAAAATACACTTTTGAGAGTGATCAGATTCTTAGAATTTGCCAAGTGCCTTTTTTTCTCAACCAGATTCTTCAGTTTTTCTTAAAAAGTCTGCAATGTGTTACCATATCATTGTAATTAAAATTTATCTTTTACTAAGTTGTCTAGGGCCTTTTCATGTTGATTTATTTAAATAAGCCGCTCTGACTCAGATTTGTAATAAATCCGATTAGTCATATTTATGGAATAAATTAAGTCTAACTATTTGTATGAAAGTTAATCTCCATAAAGGCAAAGGTAAAATTTTCACCGTTATACTTGAGTTTCCATAAGAGAGCTTCTACTATGTTATTTGATGAATGTTTATTTAACGAATTAAAAAAATAATGACTTTATTTATGCATCTTGTGTCTGTGACACTCAAAAGTGATTTTAGCCCTTTAATGAGGTGGAATGAGTCTCAAATATTTCTTCTTTTAAAAATTTAAACTTTTATCCTTTAAAATTAACAAATCACTACTCGTAAGTATTAGAAGAGAGAAATTCTGAAATAAAATAAGATATCTTAGGTCACATTAGTCAGTAACTATCTGTCATTTTATTTAATATGTCACTGTTCTACAAAGCATTTGAAAGAGAAGAGGGAAATTGATAGTACAGAAATCATAGGATACAGACAAACATGACAAAAAAAATATGAGCAGGTTTCTAGCCATGACAAAAAAAAAATAGTAATATATAGGAAAAAAGTGTAGAGGGAATGAAACTAGACTTAGCTTCCATAATGCAGTGCTTGATTTTTTAAACCTGTTTACTGTGAAGGTCTTTCATCCTGACTACAAATATAAATATCATCAACTGTGAATTTCTTCGAAGTCATTGTCTGGCATGGGATGTCATCAAGTGAGTTTAGCTGTACTTTAATTACGGGGGCCAGTAACTTAAAACTACACACACACACACACACACATACACTTCTCATTTTTAGAGTGTTTGCTTATTTGGCTAACTAAAAACTGTTTTACTCACTTTATGCAACACAATTTTTCTACACCAAAATAACCCTGCTAGTCATTATGACCATTATTTCCTAAAGTAATGATACTTTAATGGAAAAATAAACATAACCAAGATTAAAATATTTCCTTCGAAATATTTAAAACGAGGTGTTATTACATTGTATCACATTAGTAACTATATTACTTTAATTTTTGTGTCAGTTAAAATTTCACTGTTAACTATCTTTGATGATTAATGAAATAGTTAATGATCTAATGAAACAACTGTTTTTCAGGACTGAAAAATAAAATTTGAATAAAATAATTTTTCAGACTTCCATTTTCTAATCTGGCATGAATGGACTTCGGTAGTCTTCACTCCTGTGCGTATAACAAGAAAAACCTGAACGAAGTGAAAATCAACAGCTCTTTGTTGATACCTGAGAGAACTGAGGTCACAGGGAAACCCACTGCTCCCAAACTTGAAGAAATAATTGGATATGGAGAATTCTAGCTTACTTAAGTAGAAGCCTAAGAGGAAAAAAAATACTCCATTTCAACCAATACTGGGGTAGCAAAACCTTAACTGTAAATGACAAAATGATGAAAACTCAGTGTGAATATCCTAAGTTTAAACTCTGGGTGTTTAATCTTAGAGGTGATCAGACTTTTATGAGTTTTGCCTTTAGAGCACTACCAGGCTCTCACAATGAAGACTGGAGAAAAATCTGCTTGCAGAAGGAGGAGAAAAGTCGTTATTATTAACCGTTGACCAAAGCATTCAATTTTCCTTAAGAATATCTACCCTAAAGAAATCTATTTTACCAGAACCTAACTGACTGGGGTTTTACCAGAGATGAACTAACCAAGGGTAATCTAACTCCAGCTCCATCTTTCCTATCTATATTCCATGAGAAGCATTTGTGAAGGTCATAGTGCACTAAAAGACTGAGACCCAATTAAAGGACTAAAGAATGCTTCTTTTCCTCTACACAACTTACCACCACACCAATCAGTGTCCTGTATAACAAAAAAACATACAACTGAAAGAACTGTGAATTCTTAATGTTATATGAGATGTCTCTAGGGAGACAAAAAGGCAACAAGGGTCACATAAGCAGACACGAAAAAATTGTCAAACTCTGACACCCACAGCAAAGAATAAACACACTACAATGTAAGTAGACAGTGCAGTAACAAATGGACAATTAAGCAGAGAGATGAAAACACTAAGAAAGAGTTAAAATAAAACACTAGAAATGAAAAACATTACTGAAAAGAAGAATGTCTTGAGTGGGTTAATAGATTGGACATAAACAACATTGTGTATTGTGAGCTTAAGGATATGTCAATAGAAACTTTTGAAATTGAAATGCAAAGAGAAAATAGAAAAGAAAATTAGAACAGAATAACCTAGAAATGTGGGACAACTACAAAAGGTATAACATTCATAATGAGACTACCAGAGAGAGAGGAAAGAGAAGAAGAAAACAGAACTATTTGCTGCAAAAATGACAGAATTTTCTGAATTTAATGATAGGTACCAAACCACAGACACAGAAAGCCCAAAGAACAACAAGCAGAATACATACTAAAACATTGACACCTAGCATATCATGTTCAAACCACACAAAACAGAAAGAAAAAACAAATCCTGATGGATGCTGGGGAAGTGAAAGGGGGAATGGGGAACTTGTGCTTATACAGAAGGAAAGATAAGAATTACGTAAAAGCATATTAAATAATTTTGGTTTACAGATAAACAAAATGAATGAGAGTGATGTTGTAGAGGATGGGAGGGAGGAACTGGGAATACTCTGTTCTAAGGGACTTGCACTACCTGAGGAGTGATACAGTGTTATTAAAAGGATAACTTGTATTAGTTGTGAATATATCCTACAAACTCAATGGCACAATTAAAAGATTTTTTCAATTAAATCATACAAAATACTCAATTAAAACAATAAAAAACAGAAAAATAATAAAAGAAAAACAAAATCAAGAGTAGTAAGCAGAAGACACTAAAAATTTGGTAGATATTAATCCAAGTATGTCAATAATCACTTTAAACACAAATGGTCTAAATATAACAAATAAATGACAGAAATTGTCTGAATGTTTTGTCTTAGAACATGATTCCATGATATATTATCTAAAAACAACCCACTTTAAATATTAAGACATGATATATTAAATGAAAGGATGTGATACATCATGCTAATACAACTGAAAGAAAGCCGGAGTAGCTATAATAATTTCAGACAAGGCAGACTTCAGAGTAAGAAAAATTACTAGGGATAAATAAGAGTATTACATAAGGATTTGGGGACAATGATGGAGGATCAAAGAGAAGACATAACAATTCTCATGAAGACATGACAAAGAGAAGACACAACTAATAATAAAGCATCTAAATACGTAAGACAAAACAGAGATGCAAGAAGAAATGGATGCATCCATTATTACAGCTGGAGACTTCAACACCTCTTTATTAGTAATTGACATCCATGAGGCAGAAAAACAATAAAGATGTGGTTGAACTGAACAGCACCACCAATCAACAGGATCTAGTGGACATCTATCTACATAATACTTCATCCAAAAATGCAGATTCCATATTTTCCTCAAGCTCTCATGAAACATTTACCAAGATAAACCACATTCTGGATCATAAAATATACGTTAACATATTTTAAAAAGTAGAAATCATACAGAGTGTGTTCTTAGTTCATATTGAGAAACTGAATTAAAATGAGCTAATGATCTACTGTTATTATAATAATGAATTCATAAATGACAAGTATAATTTATTTTTTGTGTGTGCACCCGCCTTTCCCCAATGTAAATGCAATCACATTAACAGGATCTGGAATACCTACAAAGAAATGGTAAGCAATAGGGCAACTGGAAGAATGTCAGCAGAAATTTCCTAAACATTCATATAAAAAAAGTATTCAGAACTTCCACAAAAATTAACAAATGAGCAGTTTAATATCTTTTTTTATTTATTTATTTTTTAGTTTTTTAATTTTTTTTTTTTTTTTTTTTTTTGAGACGGAGTCTATCTCTGTCGCCCAGGCTAGAGTGCAGTGGCGCGATCTCGGCTCACTGCACGCTCCGCCTCCCAGGTTTGCGGCATTCTCCTGCCTCAGCCTCCCTAGTAGCTGGAACTACAGGCGCCGGCCACCGTACCCGGCTAAATTTTTTTGTATTTTTAGTAGAGACAGGGTTTCACCGTGGTAGCCAGGACTGATATCTTTTTTTAAAAATTTATTTATTATTATTATTATACTTTAATTTTATACTAGGGTACATGTGCACAATGTACAGGTTTGTTACATATGTATACTTGTGCCATATTGCTGTGCTGCACCCATCAACTCGTCAGCACCCATCAACTCGTCATTTACATCAGGTATAACTCCCAATGATATCTTAATTCAAATTTAAAAAATAAAAGTGGCCAGTCTACATCACATGAAGAAAGCATAGTGCTATTATTACATTCCAACTCTGTTTAACTCACATTCTAGTATACTGTAACACACAAGCCCCTGAAAATGAGTGTTTACATGAAATTCTGGCAAATGACCTGCTGGAAGTCAGAGGGCTCTCGATAGCAGCAAAATCATACTGGAATGCGGCTCTCCCAATTCCAGTCCCATTTATGTAGTTACAGCAGTGTTTCTCAGCAGCAGTACTGTTAACATTTTGAAGGTGATGCTTCACTGAGACGGATAATCCTGTGCACTGTAGAATGTTTAGCAGCATCCTTGGCCTCTCCTCACTAGATGCCAGTATCACTTCCCTAGATCCTTCCAAATTTGTAAGAGATAAAAAGGAACCAGATCATGTCATTCGCAGGGACGTAGATGGACGTGGAAGCCGTTATCCTCAGCAAACTAACAGTAAAACAAACACCGCATGTTCTCACTTATAAGTGGGACCTGAATGATAAGAACACATAGACACAGCAGGGTACAACATACACTGGGGACTCTTGGGGGATGGGGGTCCTAGGAGCAACAGCATCAGGAAGAACAGCTAATGGATGCTGGGCATAATACCTAGGTGATGGGTTGATGTGTGCATCAAACCACCATGACACACAATTACCTTAATACAAGCACATGCACATGTAACCCGGAACTTAAAAGTTGGAAAAAAAAATGTCTTCAGATGTTGCAATGTGTAGGGTACAAATTATTCTCAGCTGAGAACCAGAGTTACAGAATACTGGAGCTAGAAGGCGCCTAGAGGGATGGAATTTCTCCTCAAACAGGATCACACCTAAAGCTGCCTAGCCTGAAATATTTCATTCTTTAGTTTCCCCGTAAAAGAGAAGGTTCAATTATTTTTTAGTCAGCAAAGTTCTTCCGTATACCTAGACTAATCATTCTGGCTGCAAATTATAAATTAAAATAAACTCTGAACAACAAATAAATAAATGCATTTGATGAATTATATTGAGGAATGAATGTGAGGATTGTTCACTTTAATGTATATATTTCTGAAATATTTTAGGTAAAAGCAATACCATATTCTTTATATATTTTATTTCCAACTCAAATAAAATTATCAAGAAGCATTATTGAAGTCATTCTGGTAGTTCTCATAAGGAGATGAAATTCATAATATTTGCATTTGTTTTCCACTTGATGATAACATTTGTATTTTATTCAATCACAAAACAAGTAGTAATATGCATCTGATTAATTTTTTACCTGATTTGATTCACTTAAGATATGAAACTTCAGACAACTGTCTTGAGTTTTTTAGGTATTTTATTAGATTTTAAGTTAAATTAAAATAAATTTCTATATTTATTTTATTGTTCTTTGTTTTTCTCTTCCATTGATTTTAAGGTATTTGGATAGAAACAGTGGGTGTTTTCTGTATTTAGATGTCGTGTTGGATATATTTCACTACCTTATCCACCTCCCAACCTCCCTTGAGGATTCAGCTATGAACATTTTCACCTACCCTCCTATCCTGACAATCAAGTTTCCCAACCATAATGAAATCTAGCATTAAGTACAGTGAATATGTAAATATTAAAGGAACTTTGAGGATACATGTTGAAACACATTTTTGTGCATAATCACTGTTGTAGCTATGAGAGAATGACTGCATATGTACCAGATACTTGGCAATTAACAACATATGTCATTTTTCCCAGAAGTGTTTTAAGTTGAAACAAGATGTACCAAAAAATGTTAAGTTCATGTGTCCCTTTTGTAATAGCATGAAAAAGATATGTTCTCCTTTGTAATAATAATGATATTGTCACCAATGTTTAATAGTATTCCCATTTCTAAAGATTTACCTAGCCAATAAAATGATGAAAAACTTCAGAAATAGGAGAAAGATGGGAAGACAGTGTATGATAAATTATATATTTATACATGAAATTCCTGTTTAAATAAAAATAGTCACTCTACTAAGTCATTTAATTGGCCAGAAAGCAACAACAAATGAGCAAGTTTGATGAAAGCTTGATGTCTCTCAATCAAAATTAAAGACCACTAAATAAATGTTATTACTTTCTTAATTATTATTATTAATATAGACTATTTATACACAATATGAAATTGTAAACCAGAGCAAAAAATGAATATCCTATAGTTGATACTGATGTAATTTAAAATGACTAAATAGGGAATTAAACATTTTTTAAAGGATAATCTAAATAATATATGATTTTTTCCCCTTCATGAGGTGAAGCTTAATCATCCACCTCCCATTCTCCCTTGACTATGGACAATTAGTGACTTATTTTCAAAAAGTAGAGTATGGCAAAAATGAAACCTTACCATGGAGGAAATTGACAAATACTACCTTGGCCAGGTGAACAAGGTAAACATCCTTAGTGATACGTCATGTTCATAGCATGTAGCCCCAATATGATGTGGTAGAAAGGATACTTCACTTTTGCTCTTTCAAAAACCCATAAATGTAAAATAACAACAACAAAACAAATTGAGGCACCTTCTATAAAATAGCAGACAAGTACTTCTCAAAACTGCCAAGGGAACAAAAAACAAGAAAATAGGAAAATGTCTACACACCAGTAGAGACTAAGGAGATGTGACAACTAAATGCAATGTAATGTCTTGGATAAGATTCTGGAACAGAAAACGTACATTAGTAGAAAATCTTGTGAAATTTGAACCAAATGAGAAGTTTAGTTAGTATTAATATACCAAAGTTCGTTTCTTAGTCATGGCAACTGTACTGTGGTAATGTGAGATGTTAACAATAGGAGAAACTGGGTGGGAACTCTTTGTACTGGAGAAGAATGTGTATTTGTTGCTTCTAGTAGTAGTATTCTATCATTAATTAAATCGATTTGATTAATATTATTCAGACCTCTGTGTCCTAACTGATTTTCTGTTTGCTATATCTATTACCGAAATAGGATGGCTCAAACAATAATCGTAGATTTGTCTAGTTCTCATTTTGTTTCTATGAGTTTTTCATCCTGCAACATTATTTAAAAAATTTAATATTTATTATACCATCAATTTTATGCCAGTTGTTAATATTTTTTAAAAGAAAATACCAGCTCTGTTTAATAGTTGTTTGATGAAAGAAGACAATTCCCCTAAAACCTCCATCATTTGTTTTTTTTTTTTTTTTTTTTGGTGGGGACATACAAACTTTATTCAAACCATAGCACATGGACATATATATTTTTTATTCTTTGGTAAATACATAGTAGTAGAATGACTGGACCATATGATAGGTATATGTTTAGCTTTTTAAGTAACGAAAACATTGTTTTGCAAAGCGGTCGTACAATTTTAGATTTCAACTGGCAGTGTATGAGAGTTCCAGTTCCTCCACATTCTCATAACACTTGGTATGGTCAGCTTTTTTTTTTTTTTTTTAATTTATTTATTATTATTATACTTTAAGTTGTAGGGTACATGTGCATAACGTGCAGGTTTGTTACATATGTATACTTGTGCCATGTTGGTGTGCTGCACCCATCAACTTGTCATTTACATCAGTTATAACTCCCAATGCAATCCCTCCCCCCTTCCCCCTCCCCATGACAGGCCCCTGTGTGTGATGTGGGAACTGAACAATGAGATCACTTGGACTCAGGAAGGGGAACATCCATCATTTGTTTGATTTAGGACAGAGAAAAAGTTAGAATGTGTGAGCAAAAGTATAAGTTAGACAGTATGGGCAGGTGATGTGGGAACATTCAGGGGAATGGGCTGTGCTTAGATATAGTCTCCCTATCCTAGGACTTTCTTTTAAATGGCGTAATCATACACTATTGCCGTCTTTTTTTATGGTCATCCTAAGGTGGAAATTCATTATTGCTAAATGGTAAAGAATTGATACATTTCCTAAACATCTTGAGCCCTAAAATAAAGTTTTAACCTTCTATACCACCTATGCCACTCAAAAAAAGAATGTTCAACACTAAAGTTCTAATTCACAGTACATTTGTAGATGTGTTTTATATATTTTGATTGGCAATTCTGTTTCCAAATACATTATCACAGTGCTAAGTCTTATAACTATGACAATGGAAAATAACTACTTCGGCAAAATTGTTTATGGGCAGTCTTGCCGCTGCACTACTTTTTGTCTTCACTGTATACCACTATTATTAGTGGTGTGAATTAGTTCCTTAAAATTATTTTTAAAAACTAAAGTGGCTGCCTTTCACAAATACACATCATTCAGTAACTGGGTTTCTATTAGTTTCTTTTGAATTCCTAACTATTAATGCATATATTTAAGTGAAAGTAGATGAACTTCTATTTCAAATTCCTTTGAAAAGCTATGAAATACTTTGTAAGGGAAAACAATCATATTTTACACTTGCAATTTATTCGGTAGTTTTTTCACAATTGCTACCTGTGAATAGCATTGACCTTTCTTCCCTTCCTTCTGTCCTTCCTTCCTGTCTTCTTTCCTGTTTTTTTTTCTTTCCTTCCTGTCTTCCTTCCTGTCTTCCTTCCATTTTTTTTTTCCTTTTTTGCTCCTCCTTTTCATACTTAGTTACATGTAGTCAGGGAGGTTTCACATCACTAAGATTCCTATCCCAGAAAACCAGATGTTCATAGCTCTGAGAATGGAATGTGACCCTTGTGGAGAGCCTATAAACAAAAGCATGAGGGGCACCTGTTCATATGGATGAGACAGGCCTATAAATGCCCTCATCTTGCCACGGCTCTTCTAGGTGTCTTTAGGGTTAAGACATACTCCATTCTGAGAATTTGTGGTCTAACCAGTTGTCTAGTTTCACGTCCTGCTTCTGTTGATTGTTTGCAACCAGCTTTTGTTATTACTACTGATTAGTACCTTACTAAACATAGGTTATGGGTAGACTGTGGTTTTGTTTTTAGGCTCTGTTACAAATTGCTGATGCACACCCTATATTGTAAATTCTTATCTCTGTATACTGTACTTCTGCATACCAATGTTATGTTAAAGAATTACTTCATTCCCATGTCACCATCTCACTTCATAATCAAACGACCCTAAATGCCTCACTAACCTGCCTCCACCCTCACTAAACTTAATAATAAATGCTGGTATATCCAGCACATTGGCGGCATCACAGGACCAGAAGGCAGTGATCCCCCTGGACCCAGTTTTCACTATCTTGTGTGTGTCTATTATTTCTCGACCTGCCGATCTGCCTGGGAACAAAGGAAGAGCCCCTTTGCATTGCGGGCTGCTGGCCAGCATCTTTTTGTTAGAATCTTTTTGCTATTTAAGTGCTTACTAATTAAAAAGTAAAGTGTTATATCTGTCCTCTAAGATTTAGCAAGTTAAATATGAGGTACATAGCATCACCTACTGCCAATTTCATTTTCTGTGTACTGATACTTTCCAGCTCAATTTATAATGATCAACTAAAAACAAATATAAATGTTTAAAAGGTTGACCTTTCCACAGGGACCCACTCTGGGAAGGAAAACTAACCATAGAAATGGGTGTTTGTGTACATTGAAGACTCAACTACTTGGGTTCAAATCCCTGATCCAACTTCACTGGTGATGTGAAGTTTGATTGATAAGTTTGTTTTAATCTGCAACACAGAAATAATTCCTAATTTTTAGGGTATTGTAAGGTTTGAATGTGTTAATAAATGGGATACACTTGTAAAGTATTGTAAAGTATAGCAAGCACTATAAATGTAAGTTGTTATCATCACCATCATGCACAAAGCTGGGATGTTTGCTGGTAAATAAGAGACATTTACAGGTGTGGTTAGTAAGCATCTAATATAAATGCACATCTCTCTGGTCACATATACAAAATAAAGTCAAACAATCTATCAAGAACTCTGAAGGGTTTGAGAGTTTACCCGACTTCCAAGCTAACAAGTTCTTGCACTACAGTTTCTTTGATGATAGCCTGTCACCAGACTCCTGAAGGAGAGATAAAGAACATGATTGCTCAGGCCACAACAAGTTCTCAACTTTAAATATCATGTATGAGTAGTGTGTATTTCTATATTCATTATATATATTTCAAGGATATTATATTTTATGAGCCATTTGCCATCAAAACATCCAAGTTCTTACATAAAGACACCATTTTTCAATTTTATTTTCACATTATCATTATATATAATTTTCTGTACCCTTTTGAACATAAATATTAAATAGAAATACCATTTTTCTCTGTAATATATATGTGAAATTTTGATGCACAGTTTACATTTGATACATGTCTATCAAAATAATTGCTAAATGTCTGAGTGGATGTTGTAAAATTGACAAACATACAATGATGCAGAAATAAAATATGTTTTACTAGCTAACGACTATTGTAATGCAAAATCTGAGTTCTAGAAACATGCATTTTATTCAGTGTATGCATAATGATAGGAAATACCAAAAGTATCACAACTAGAGTAGACTACAAATAAGTTTTATTCTAGGGGAAAATAAAAATAAAGGTAACTTATCAAAAACTACTCATGCACTAGAATAAAACTTAAGCAGATAAAATAAATGTGCTGCATTTACTTCTTTTTCTTATAATCCATAAATGTCACATTTATAAATGCAATTAAGCAATAGTGTTATATACTTTTTCAGTACTAAGATTATGCATTTTTACTTCCTGCTAAATAGATTTCTCCATATCATTTATTATTCCTGATGACTTAATATGTACTTTAAAAATGGAAAAAAAGTAAGACGTTAAGAAAGTAGAATTTGTGTGGAATAACTATAATTGCATAATTAGATCAAGAGAAGGCAGGTGTCATTCAGGAGTCAAACATTTTGTAAATCCTGCTTCATTTCCCCTTGTTCTTTCTTTAGCAGCAAACTTAAACCATAGCCAAGTATGCTCCCCATCCACCAGTCCTGTCATTTTTCGAATCAATGTGAATAGGAAATGAATAATACCTAAAGAAACACAACCACCTCCAATTCACTTCCACAAATTGATAGGTGGGTGTCATCTTTATAATCAAATTGATTCAGGTGATCCTGTGATTAATGTTCTTAAATAAGATTTCTTCTTTCTTCACTTTGGCCATTTATTCAAATGGCTTCAATAAATGACCAACATAGTGATTGGTTGAGTAAATGCCTTAGCTAGATATAGCTCATAATTATTATTCAAAGTTCTCTGAAGAAATATGAGGGTTCTACCCTTTAACTCAAGTTTATGCTCTTTTCCCGATGCTCAGTTCCATTAGATTAAATCTCCATAAATTTTTTGTGAGATTATTTTTAAGAATTCTTATTAACCCAGTCATAATACTATACTGGGCATGTTATTTGGACCATGATTCCAATCGTTCTTCTTAATCCAGATGAGAGACTGCATCCACCTTTGTAGGTCACTTACTGTTGCCGATGAGTCTTTCCTACCACCGAGACGTGCTCTGCCAATCTAACAATAACTTTTCCTAGGCCCGTGGTCCTTCTTTCTTTCTCTGTCTTGTATAAAATCAACCTTTGAATCTCAATCTCATGATAGGACATCTAAACATTGAGGGACATTCTTCCTTCAAGTGTTAATAACTAAAGCCAATCGTTTCTAAGCAGTGGACAGAATGTAGCAGTTAAAATGTAGGAGACATGTAGCTCTTACATTGTTATTTTCCAGGTGACATTATTTTCTATCAATTCAATTTCTTTATATACTCGGGATATAAGCTGTTTGATATGTAATTTATAAATATGTTCTCCCTGTCTGTAGCTTGTGTTCTTACTCTTTTAACTATGACTTTCATGGAACAAAAACTCTTAATTTTGATGATGTTTAATTTTTAAATTGCACTTCGGGCATCATATGTAAGAAATTTTTGCTTTAACCAAACTTAGGAAGATGTTCTATATTTTTACTCTCTTTTGAGATAATTTCCATATGCAATATTTATTTAAGTTCCTTATAGGTGGTGGATATTAAACCTTTGTCAGACGCATTGTTTGAAAAAATTTTCTCCCATTCTGTATGTTGTCTGTTTACTCTGTTGATAGTTTACTTTGCTGTGCTGAAACTCTTTAGTTTAATTAGGTCATATTTGTAAATTTTTAGTTTTTTTTTCAATTGCTTTTCACCACTTCGTCATGAAATCTTTGCCAGACATAACAATGTGTCTTGACTATTTTTTATAGCTAAGTCTTAGATTGTGTTGTATGAGTCCTTTATGTCTTTTTTTTTTTCAAAATTGTTTTGGCTGTTCTTGTTTCTTTATCTCTCCAAGTTTGTTAATAAACTTGTCTATATCTACAAAGATTCCTTCTGGAATTTTGAATGGGATTGTTTTAAATTTATAGATCATCTTAGGGGGAATTGACATATTAATTACATTATATCTTCGAATCCATAAACATAATGTGTCTTCATATACATGCTACACACAAAATATTTACATAATCTTTCACCATTTTTATTTTTATTATTCTAGAATGTATTGTCTGACAGTGCTATAGCCATTGAAGCTTTATGATAATGCTTTCATGATGTATATTTTTATCTTTTTGTTTGTATGCTGTCTACATCATATGTTTCAAGTAGCTTTTATACAATATATAGCTTTATAACACTTTCATACATACTATATCTTTAATATATTGTGAACATTTATATTTAATCATTTTTATCATTATTTTAGATCTGCATTTGAACATTAGTTTATTTTTTGCCCCATCTATTTTTCATTCTTCCACTTCTCCCTGTCTGCTTTCTTTTGTATTATTTAAATATTTTCAAAATTCTATCTTATCTATTGAAGTTTTAGCTATTTATTTATGTGTACATTCTATTCATAGTAGCTTGAGGAACTATAAAATACTTGATAAGTTTTACATAATCAAATTTGAATTAATATTTTATAATTTCAAATAACTCAAATAACTGATAAGAAATCGTAAAATTAGAGGATGTTTCTGTTGATTTTCTATTTCCTAGAGAGTATCCCTGGTTCTTAGTATGGCAAAGAATTTTGGAATATTTTTGCAGATATTGCATAAAATGTATGAATTTTTAAATACCATTTAAGTATTTTAGAGACTGTTTAACTTTTTGTTCCAGCAGACAGGCAATCCATTGATGTGTGGACTGTACATGCTGGACCAGTTTCTGTAGGCTGTTTCTAATGTAATGTTTTGACCCTTTGCTGTGCTATTCTGCCCCATCCAACTTGTGCTCCATGTACCAGATAGTCTGAAACTAGACAGTTGTCTATAATGTAGTTTAGTGTTCAAAATTTTTGTGCCACTTATTCTAGTCGTACGTGCAGCTTATTAGGAATCCCAGGATTTCATAAAAGAACTCAAACAAATTTACAAAACAACAACCATCAAAAACTGGGTAAAGGATATGAACAGACACTTCTCAAAAGAATAAATTTGTGTGGCCAAAAACTATATGAAAAAAAGCTCTTCATCACTGGTCATTATAGAAATGCAAATCAAAACCACAATGAGATACTATCTCACACCAGTTAGAATGGCAATCATTAAGAAGTAAAGAAACAGGATGGGCATGGTGGCTCACGCCTGTAATCCCAGCACTTTAGGAGGCTGAGGCGGGTGGAACAAGAGGTCGGGAGGTCGAGACCACCCTGGCTAACATGGTGAAACTCCGTCTCTACTAAAAAAATACAAAAAAAATTAGCCGGGCATGGTGGCGGGCACCTGTAGTCCCAGCTACTCAGAAGGCTGAGGCAGGAGAATGGTGTGAATCCGGGAGGCAGAGCTTGCAGTGAGCAAAGATTGCCCCACTGCACTCCAGCCTGGAAGACAGAGTGAGACTCTACCTCAAAAAAAAAAAAAAAAGTAAAGAAACAACAGATACTGGAAAGAATGTAGAGAAATAGGAACACTTTTACACTATTGGTGGGAGTGCAAATTAATTCAACCGTTGTGGAAGAGAATGTGGCAATTCCTCAAGGATCTAGAATTAGAAATATGATTTGACCCAGCAATCCCATTACTGGGTATATACCCAAAGGATTAAAAATCATTCTACTATAAAGACACATGCACACACATGTTGATTGCAGCACTGTTCACAATAGCAAAGACCTGGAACCAACCCAAAGGCCCATCAATGGTAGACTGGATAAAGAAAATGTGGCACATATACACCATGGAATACTATGCAGCCATGAAAAGGATCAGTTCATGTCCTTGGCAGGGACATGGATGAAGCTGGAAACCATCATTCTCAGCAAACTAACAGAGAAACAGAAAACCAAACACTACATGTTCTCACTCATAAGTGGGAGTTGAAAATGAGATCATATCGACACAGGGAGGGGAGCATCACACACCAGGGTCTGTCAGAGGGTAGGGGTTAGGGGAGGGATAGCATTAGGAGAAATATCTAATGTAGATGACGGGTGCAGCAAACCACCGTGGCATGTGTATACCTATGTAACAAACCTGCACATTCTGTGCGTGTATCCCACAACTTAAAGTATAATAATTAAAAAAAAAAAAAAGAATTTAAAATATCCCTTTTAATACAAGTAAAAGTAGTCTCTACTCTTTGATTCGGAGGTTCTGTCTTTCTTGTTGTAGTAGCTAGAATGCAGGATACAGGGTCTTTAGCTTCTCTGATCTGTCCCTGGTATTTTGTACTGCAGGATTCACCATCACCGAGCCTGTGGGAATTGAATTTTGGGCTTTGTCTCTTTTCCACACTTGTAGTTTTTGGCAGGACCCTGCTCACAAGAATAGCACCCTGATCATGAAGAGGTAAGGTATCACTTCCATGCTGGTAAAAGGAGAAAGAAAACATTCATTTTCTGGTCATTAACTGGATTGGAAAGGGAAGACATCTCACCCAACATGGACTCTTTCTTCTCAACTCTAGCTAATAAAAGTAAACTTTTTTTTTTGAGGGTGGAATGGTAGGGGGCAGGTTTTTCTGTCTATGCCCATGTGTACTTCTTCCTTCTTTGAGGATACTACAGTGCCAAGTCTAGTATAATAGGTGTTAAAGGAAAAGAAAATTTGTTTCAACAGGAAAAAATTATTTATTTCTTTCTGGGGTCATACTTGTAGGCCTAAACATCTTATCTAGTTCCCCTCCTTTGATTCACCTTACAGAGTCCTCTGATGGTTGCATTGTATGTTTTTTTCCCCCAAGATATTAAGATCACTTCATGTAATGGAGTGAGCTTAGTCTATCTAGATGGGGTCTAGAAATTGAATATATTCTGAAAGATGATTAAATGTCTAATAAAATTGCTTAAGCATGAGAAAATATTTAATGTTTCACACTTTATAAAGTTTCATAACCCTAGAACAAAGACTCAAAGATAATTAAATAAAAACTAAATTATGAATTATGAATTTTGAGATTTTAGTACAATTGCATTACTCTAATATTTTATTAGAATTAGAATTCCTTCCAAAGAAAATATAATATAGTAAGATACATTAAAACAGAAAAAGCACCCTATGCTGAATGAAAAATTCTTATCATGTGATGCACAGTGACCCCAAAATGTCAACAAAATACTGCTCAGGAAATGTGTATTGATTTTTCTAAACTAGAGAGAACATGAGGTATTTCCCAGTGTTCACTAGTAGAAGCAATGCCAACTGAATTGAAACTTTCACAATGTTAATCTGGGTTCTGTTAATTATGTACAACTTGAAAGGACAGGAATCACCTCTCAGTCCATCAGCTACTGATTCTTCTTTAGGTCATATTTTATAAAAAGTCCAAAAGTGGCAAATTATTTAACTGTTTAACACTGTGTCTCTGAGGAGCAAAATATTTTAGGCAAAAAGTCTCAGCTTTAAGATAAATAAATATTATAGTAAGTCTTTTGGGACAAAATATTACATTCTTATTGTTATATATGATAAAAACTTATATTTGTTAATTTCATCAGGATTTTATCTTAAAACAATTATGCCCTTTTTTTTGTCATTACTAGCCTTCTTTCATGACCCAGTTGTGAAATATTTCTCAAAATCTATTGTTAGAGTATTTTAAAATATTTACTGTATAAAAACTTGAAGCTAATACTATGTAATTAATAGATGTACTAGTGTATGTGTGTGTGTGTGCACACACATTTAATAATTATTTTGGTTCCTGACTTCTTTTTAAAAATAATTTTACAACAGTTACCTTTAATATCAAGATTTGAGTAATTTATCATAAGGGGACCATGAATTGTTCATGTTTTCTATATTCAGCCTGTGCATATGAGATATGGCAACTCTACTGGTACTGAATGCTTCCCTAACATTCACATTTTTTAATGTTGAATCATATTTTATCTCATAAAATATATTTTTTGAACATTACCTGCCTATTTTTGTGGTATCAGATTCTCATATGTTAATAACTCAAACTTTATAACTTGAATCCTGGATAGTGTAGTTGATTAGGAGTCAAGCAGTACTTTTCTGTGTGTTGGGAAAATTATTGAAATACTCTTTTCCTTTCTGTAATGCAAATCCTATTAGGCACAATCATGTTTTGTGAAGAAGGGTGAAAAACGGAGCCAGAGAATAATTTTAAAAGAAGGCAGAGAAAGAAAATTTAAAAAATTAAGTAGAGACAAACAGGAAGAAAACTGGAAATAATAAGTAGAATGATCTCCTCAGTGTTTAATATTAATTAAGAACACATTTTAATTATAAACTACTGCCTTTAAATCTCACTTTAAAGACTTCCAACCATACCTATACCAACACTACAGATAATTAGGTAGCAAAACTATTAGGAAGAAGTCCAAGGTTAATTGTTCAAGAAGTATTTTTAATTTATGGTTTGCAATAAAGGCATCTTAGACAAAGCAATAGTGTTTATGTCAACAATAGACTTTAAATGCATGACTTTCCAGAGATAGTTAGAAACTTGGTTATAGACTTTCCTAGGATTATTCAGCTATATATGCTATGTTTACAACATTAAGTTATATGAAGTGAATTAGCACAGTCTAACATGCTGAAATCAACTTGGAAATTTCGCTTAAAAATACATTTTCTTTTTGATTTAATTATTTTTAACCCATCTATAGATAATAAACTTAGACAATGACTAATATCATGAATTATTTAAAAATATCCTTCTAAAACAATTTTAATAAAATATCTCATTCATTGCTGTTAACTCCTAGTTTCTATGAAGCATAAGCTTCATAAAACACTTCTAAGTGAATCATACTTAATCCATACATCTGATTTTAAATTATCAATTTTCATGTTTGACATGGATGAGAAGACTGAGGTATAAATTGGTTGAATAACGTATCCAATTGGAAACAGATATTGGTTGCCAGAACAAAAACTTAAGCCCAGAATTATCAGTTTAAACTTCATTCTCTCTGCCCTACACATTTTTTATCTTAAGTAATGCCAATTCAAACTGTGAATAAAGTGCATTCATTAACTATAACTGAAAAATTTGGGGCATAACTCATTAGTACCTTTAAGAGAGGGTAAAGATTGGGTAACTGAGAGCAACCCCATAAGAAATTGGTTTCTTATGTAATCTAAAATACAATTATACTGATCTGGAAAATTGAAAGAATATTGAAGTGCAAAAGTGCATATTTTAGCGAGTTCATTCTAAATATTATTTAAACAGGAGAAGAAATGTGATAGCTTGCTATGAAGTCATATTTTGGGACTCCTTGGTTCCCATTAGATACTGAATTCCAAGTCATTACAGACATCCACAGGAAAGTGTAAAGAGAGATGAGGATACTAAATAAAAGCATAATACAGTATAACTGGGAGTCAGGAGACAATAAAACTTAAATTGATTTATAGATAGGGGACATAAACAATTGAAATCAGCTGAAAAAACTCCAAAGTCCAAATAGAAACTTCAGAAGCACCAGTAAAATAGTATCCTAGCAGTCTCAGAACACAGATGCAATTACACCAGGAAAATCAGAGTTTTTCCATGAGTTGGAAACTATATAAAACATGTATGAGTGGTAGCAACTTTTGCACTGGGTTGGGAGAGGCAATTTGGAAGGGGAATTTGTCTTTGAAGACTTGAAGATGAAAGGAAATAATGTTGGAAGTGTTGATAGACACAGCAATGTCCTTCCTCAAAATTAAAGTAAAATGAAACAAATGTTTTGCTGTAAGATACTCTTTTACTGTATTCTAATAAATGTTTCTAAATAAATGTTTAATAAATGTGTCTAAATAAATGTTTTATTGTAAGAAATATGTGTGTGTGTGTGTGTGTGTATGTTATTAGATATTAACTCACACGATTACAAGGTCCCACAATAGGCCCTCTGCAAGCTGAAGAGCAAGGAGAGTCAGTCCAAGTCTCAAAACTGAAGAACTTGGAGTCTGATGTTTGAGGGCAGGAAGCATCCAGCACAGGAGAAAGATGTAGGTTGGGAGGCTAGGCCATGTAGTCTTTTCATATTTTTCTGTCTGCTTTGTATTCTAGTCAGGCTGGCAGCTGATTGATGGTGCCTACCCAGATTAAGGGTGGGTCTGCCTTTTCCAGCCCACCGACTCAAATATTAATCTCCTTTAGCAACACCCTCACAGACACACCCAGGACCAATACCTTGCATCTTTCAGTCTAATCAAGTTGACACTCATATTAACCATCACAAGTTTACCCCTTGTCAACTTGAACCAATACATATCTCCTGAGATTATGTATAATCTTCAAATAAAGACAATAATAAGGTCACAATTACATCTAATATAATACAACTATTCTTCATAGAACCAGAAACACACAAATCCCCAAACTGAATACTATTACATAATGTTAACAATACTTAAATACTGACATGAAGTCTGTAAATCTTATGTCACATGATAAAGGAAAAAAGGAAATAAAATTAAGATATTTCTTAGTACAAGTGTATATATATACACAAACATGGTTTTAATAAACAAAGGGGGAAATACTCATGACAGTTACAGTCCTCACTTCTGCAGCTAGTCAAGTGGTCATAGCTGGTATTGATGACTACCTTCTTCTACTACCCATTCTGTGTTCCCTTTGCCTTCAGCAAGCACCTTAGCAGGTCGTGTTTTGTTGTTGTTGTTGTTGTTGTTGTTGTTGTTTGTTTGTTACTGGTGGAGTGACCCAAACCTTCATTCCTGAAGGGTCTAGGTCACGTGTAGTTCTGCCAGGACTGGGCTGTTGTAGTTTTCCAATGACCTTAATCACAGGGCATGGTAACACTAAGAGATGATTCCAATGGATCTCCTGTGTTCCATGCATACTCTTCCTTACCTCCAATGTGGAGTAGTAGACTGATTTCATTTTGATAGTCCAGGTCAATCACCCCAGCCAACACTGTAACTCCCTTCTTAGCCTACTGACTTAAAGATAGGAGAAACCCAAAATGTCCATGTGGCAATCTTAACTTCAAGTTTAATGGAATTGTTTTGTCTCCTGGTAGCAGCGTTCCTCCCTCTCAGCATCCTTGTTGTGGGAACGGGAAGCAAACACTTTGTTAGTGGATCACTAGGGGTGATGGTGAGGGGTGCCACTTCCACTTCCACCCCTTGATTCCTTGACCTGTGAATCCTGGCTTTGAGAGAAACAGTACCATACACTGGATGCTGATTCAGAGCATACATGGCCTTCTGGAGAATTTTGCTCCAGACTTGCAAAGTATTGTCACCTAGTTGGTGTTGTAATTGTGACTTCAAAAGGCCATTCCACTGTTCTTTTTTTTTTTTTTTTTTTTTTTTTTTTTAGACGGAGTCTCGCTCTGTCGCCCAGGCTGGAGTGCAGTGGCCAGATCTCAGCTCACTGCAAGCTCCGCCTCCCGGGTTCCCGCCATTCTCTAATTTTTTGTGTTTTTAGTAGAGACGGGGTTTCGCCGTGTTAGCCAGGATGGTCTCGATCTCCTGACCTTGTGATCCGCCCGTCTCGGCCTCCCAAAGTGCTGGGATTACAGGCTTGAGCCACCGCGCCCGGCCAAACCACTGTTCTATCAATCCACCTGCTTCAGGATGATGGGGAACATTGTAAGACCAGTGAATTCCACCAGCATGAGCACATTGATGCACTTCTTTAGCTGTCAAGTAAGTGCCTTGGTCAGAGGCAATGCTGTGCGGAATACCATGATGGTGGATAAGGCATTCCATGAGTCCATGAATTGTAGTCTTGGCAGAAGCATTGCATGCAGGATAGGCAAACCCATATCTGAAATGAGGGTATATTCCAGTGAGGACAAACTTCTGTCCTTTCCATGATGGAAGAGGGTCAATATACTCAATCTGCCACCAGGTAGCTGGCTGATTGCCCAGAGGAATAGTGACATATTGAGGGCTCGGTGTTGGTCTGCTGCTGACAAATTGGGCACTCAGCAGTGGCTGTAGCCAGGTCAACCTTAGTGAGTAGAAGTCCATGTTGCTGAGCCCGTACATAACCTCCATCCCTGCCACCATGGGCACTTTGTTCCTGGGTCCATTGGGCGATGACAGAGGTGGCTGGAAAAAGGCTGAGCAGTGTCCTCAGAACAGGTCATCCTATCCACTTGATTGCTAAAATCCTCCTCTGCCAATGTCACCCATTGATGAGCACTCACATGGGATAGAAATAGCTTTACAGTTTTTGACCACGCAGAGAGGTTCAACCATATAGCTCTTCCCCAAATTTCTTTGTCACCAATTTTTCTCATGCTTCTTCCAAGTCTCTGACCATCCAACCAAACCATTGGCTACAGCCCATGAATCAGTATTTAATTGCACATCTGGCCATTTCTCCTTCCATGCAAAGTGCACAACCAGGTGCGCTGCTCGAAGTTCTGCCCACTGGGAAGATTTCCCTTCACTGCTGTCTTTCAGAGATGTCCTAGAAAAGGACTGTAGTGCTACAGCTCTCTACTTTCTGGTGGTACCTGCATATCATGCAGAAACATCTGTGAACCAGGCTCTAGTCTTCTCTTCCTCTGTCAGCTGATCATAGGGAACTCCCCATGAGGCCACTGATGCAGGTTGGGGAAGAAAAGGCAGGGTGGCAGGAGTGGAGACCGTGGGCATTTGAGCCACTTCCTCATGTAACATACTTTTGCCTTTAGGGCCTGCTCAATCCCAATCGTGTGTATACTGCTTCTACTGATGATAGAATGCTACTGTGCATGATCTACTTTATGGCTAGATGCATCAGCTAGATAGGCCGTTCACCTAGCATGGTGACATGATGACCCATAGTCAAATGTTCAATTTCCACCACAGCCCAGTAACAGGCCAAGTGCTGTCTCTTGAAAGGAGAGTAGTTATCTGCAGAAGATTGCAGGGTCTTGCTCCAAAATCCTAGAGTCCTCTTCCGTGCTTAACCTATGGGTACTTGCCAAAAACACCAAACAGCATCTTTATCTGCCACTGATACCTCAAGCACCATTGGATCTGCTAGGTCATATGGCTCAAGCGGCAGAGCAGTCTGCCCAACAGCCTGGACCTGTTGTAGAAGCTTCTGTTCTGAGCAACACTCAAAACTGGCAGTCTTTTGGGTCAGTGGATAAATGGGCTGGCGTAACACACCCAAATGGAGAATGTGTTGCTTCCAAAATCCAAACAGGTCCACTAGGTGTTTTGCCTCTTTCTTGGTTATAGGAGGGGCCAAATGCAGCAATTTATCCTTTACCTTAGAAGGAATATCTCGACAGGCCCCACACCACTGGACTCCTAGAAATTTTACTGAGGTAGAAGTTCCCTGAATTTTAGGTGGAGTTATTTCCCATCCTCTGGCATGAAATATCTCACCAATAAGTCTAGTATGTTTATTTCTTGCTCACTAGATTCAATCCTCATAATGGCATCAATGTAATCGACCAATGTGTTACCTTGCGCAAGTGAACAGAGATCAAGGTCACTCCGAATAAGATTATGACATAAAGTCAGAGAGTTAATATACCCCTGAGGTAGGACAGTATAAGTGTATTGCTGAAGGCAAATTGTTTCTGTCGGGCCTTATGGACAGGACATTGGGCCAAGTCAATGGCTACATACCAGATAACAGGAGATGTGTTAATTTGCTCAAGCAATGAAACCATATCTGGTATAGTAGTTGCAATTGGAGTAACCACTTGGTTAAGCTTACAATAATCCATTGTCATTCGCAAAGATCCATCTGTCTTCTGCACAGGCCAAATGGGAAAATTGGATAGGGATGTGGTGGGAATCACTACCCCTGCGTTTTTCAAATCCTTGATTGTGGCACTAATCATTGCAATCCCTCCAGTGATGTGATATTGGTTTTGATTTATTATTTTTCTAGGTAGAGGAAGCTCTAATGCCTTCCATTTGTACTTTCCCACCATAATAGCCTTCACCCTACCAATCAGGGAGGTAGCGTAGGGGATCTTCCAGCTACTAAATATGTCTCTGCCAATTTTACATTCTGGCACTGGGGAAATGACCACTGGATAAGGTCGGGGACCCACTGGACCCACTGTAAGTCAATCTTGAGCTAAAATTGCATTAATTACCTCACCTGCATAAGCCCCTATTTTAACTAGAGGACCACAATGACGTTTCAGGTCTCCTGGAATCAATGTCAGCTCGTATCCAGTGTCTGATAGTACCTAAAATGTCTGGTCATATTTATTTCCCCAATGCACAGTTACCCTTGAGGAAGGATGGAGAAGATTAACAGCATAAATTGTTGGTAGTGTAGTGGGATCCGTTCTCAAAGGGACGTGGTCTCCCCTTCATTCAAGGGATTTTTGGGTGTATAAACTGGCTCACGTCTGGAAATTGATTGAGGTGTCATGATTCTGTTCTTATAATTCAAATTAATTTTCTCATCCATTCGACCTAGAAGTTTTCTGATTATATAACTTACGTATGAATGCAGTAGGTTTCCTATCAATTTCACTTCTAGTAACACTGTGATTAACTAGTCAACACCAGATCTCTACATGAGTCAGACTATTTTGATTTCTGCTTTGCCTTTGCTGTCCATTACAGTAACTATACCCGCCTTGCCTTTGATGTTTGAACTTGGCCCCTGGCTCCTCAGGATCCAATTATTCTTATTGTATTTAAATTTTATAGTTGAGTGACTGTGGTTCTCACTGTTAGATTTGACATACAGAGAAGAGCAATTATAGGACTCTTCAAAGGTGCAGGTGCTGCACTCCCAAATCTATTTTGCAAGGCATTACTTAAGGATATATCATCTGGACCCTCCCAGCTAAGATGAGGAGGTCCAAAGTGACTAATCCACTCCACCATCTCAATCTTCCTTAGGCTTTGGATCCCTTTCTCTACATTAAACCAAAGTAGATCAGGCATTTCCAGCTCACTCACAGTGGGCCATCTTTTAATCCATATTCCAGCTAACCAATCAAATAAACTATTAGAGCCTTTTTTAATTCCCCAAGCTGCAACATTAAATGCAGTCTCTACTTAATGGGCCCAAATCAATAAATCCAGCCTGATCCAACTCTATGTTCCTTCTACCATTATTCCACACTCTTAATATCCATTCCCATGCCTGTTCTCCAGATTTCTGCTTATATAAATTAGAAAACTCAAGCAATTCTTTTCAAGTGTAGCACACATCTTCATGGGTCTCACTCTCAACCTCACCTCTACGGGTCTGCTGGGGATTTAGTTTAGTTATAGGTCTAGAAGAAAACAGGGGTGTTGGGGGTGCCTCCCGAGGAGAAAGAATCAACATTATCTTACCTGGCAACTGCCTCAGGGGAGGCCATCATCATTGCCTCAGGCAGTGCAGGGTTTATCTCCACAGACAAAGGTGGAAAGGCTGATGGCAGCATGGGTCTAGGAGGGGATGTTGCTGTGACTGTGGAAGGGGAAGCTGTGTCTTCTAGCAAAAAAAAAAGGTTCCTCATAGTTTATAAACTCAGCATCCCCAGCTTTATTAGGGTCCTGCCATATGTCTGTATTCCAAGTTGCAGTCTCACATGTTTTTCTGATCAATGCTTTCACTTTAACAGGAGACACCTAGTGAGGCTATACATACACCTTTTATTGCAGGTCAGCCACTCGCATACTAAGAGCTTGTGTTTGTTTTTTCACAGTTTCAGCTCTTTCTCTACAGGAGATAAGACTCTCACTCAGGGCAATCTTAGCAGATTTGAGGCTCAGTATCTGCTTCTGAAGCTAAGAGTTAGAAACTCTGAGTTCATCATTTTCTTTCATCACTTTGTCCACTGAACTTAGGAGCAACCAACCAGCTTCATTATGCTCTTTGGTTCTCCACATATGGTTAAAGGTATTATGTGTAGAGTCACTAAACTCCTTGCCTCTCATGAGGGGTGAATCAGGAGTGTCAAATGCATTTATTTTGCATAACTCTCTAAACAGTTAATGCCAAGGACTATCAGTGTTCTCCATACTATTAGAAGTAGAGTCCCTAATATTTTTCAGTCCAATCATATTAATCAGCCAAATCCAGAAATCCCAAAACCAACAAAAGAACTCCAAACTTAACATTCTATTCCTCTAGAACTACTCCTGGTACCAAAATCGGTATTAGTCAGGGTTCTCCAGAGGGACATAACTAATAGGATATATATATATATATAGAGAGAGAGGAGTTTATTAAGTATTAACTCACATGATAACAAGGTCCCACAATAGGCCGCCTGCAAGCTTAGGAGCAAGGAGAGCCAGTCTGAGTTTCAAAACTGAAGAACTTGGAGTCCGACATTCAAGGGCTGGAAGCATCCAGCCCAGGAGAAAGATGTAAGTCGGAGGATAGACCAGTCTAGTCCTTTCATGATTTTCTGCCTGCTTTTATCCTAGCTACACTGGCAGCTGATTAGATGGCGCTCACCAAGATTAAGGGTAGGTCTATCTTTCCCAGCCCACTGACTCAAATATTAATCGTTTTTGGCAACACCCTCACAGGAACACCTAGAACACCCTCACAGAAACACCTAGAACAACACCTTTGCATCCTTCAGTTCAATCAAGTTCACATTCAATATTAACCATCATGCCAATCGAGGAACATCAAATATATTTAAAAATAAAGAATTGCAATCAAAACTTTTCAGTTGCTGAAAACACTCTCCCAGTTCATCTCAGGGCATACAAAAACCACAGGAAAAAAAAAAAACCTACATGAATAAAGTCTCTACACACATTATTTACAGAGAGAAAATAATACTTCATTTTAGAAAGTCAGAAATCAAAAATAATTTAAAAATAACCCAGAAAATGGGAAATAAGGGTGAGCCAAATAATCACATACTACAGAAGAGAAACAAAGAAAATCATACTAATAAAATTGAAGGAATAAAAGGTTAAAACAATGAAAGAGAACTAGTATTTCTTTTTTTATTTTTATTTATTTATTTTTTATTGTTATTAAGTTCTAGGGCACATGTGCATAACGTGCAGGTTTGTTACATATGTATACTTGTGTCATAAATGCCCACAAGAGAAAGCAGAAAAGACCTAAAATTGACACTCTAACATCACAATTAAAGGAACTAGAAAAGCAAGAGCAAACACATTCAAAAGCTAGCAGAAGGCAAGAAATAACTAAGATCAGAGCAGAACTGAAGGAGATAGAGACACAAAAAACCCTCCAAAAAATCAATGAATCCAGGAGTTGGTTTTTTGAAAAGATCAACAAAATTGACAGACCGCTAGCAAGACTAATAAAGAAGAAAAGAGAAAAGAATCAAATAGATGCAATAAAAAATGATAAAGGGGATATCACCACCGACCCCACAGAAATACAAACTACCATCAGAGAATACTATAAACACGTCTACGCAAATAAACTAGAAAATCTAGAAGAAATGGATAATTTCCTGGACACTTACACTCTTCCAAGACTAAACCAGGAAGAAGTTGAATCCCCTAATAGACCAATAGCAGGCTCTGAAATTGAGGCAATAATTAATAGCCTACCAACCAAAAAAAGTCCAGGACCAGATGGACTCACAGCTGAATTCTACCGGAGGTACAAGGAGGAGCTGGTACCATTCCTTCTGAAACTATTCCTATCAACAGAAAAAGGGGGAATCCTCCCTAACTCATTTTATGAGGCCAACATCATCCTGATACCAAAGCCTGGCAGAGACACAACAAAAAAAGAGAATTTTAGACCAATATCCCTCATGAACATCGATGCAAAAATCCTCAATACTGGCAAACTGGATTCAGCAGCACATCAGAAAGCTTATCCAGCATGATCAAGTGGGCTTCATCCCTGGGATGCAAGGCTGGTTCAACATTCGCAAATCAATAAACATAATCCAGCATATAAACAGAACCAAAGACAAGAACCACATGATTATCTCAATAGATGCAGAAAAGGCTTTTGACAAATTCAACAGCCCTTCATGCTAAAAACGCTCAATAAATTCGGTATTGATGGAACGTACCTCAAAATAATAAGAGCTATTTATGACAAACCCACAGCCAATATCATACTGAATGGGCAAAAACTGGAAAAATTCCCTTTGAAAACTGGCACAAGACAGGGATGCCCTCTCTCACCACTCCTATTCAACATAGTGTTGGAAGTTCTGGCTAGGGCAATTAGGCAAGAGAAAGAAATCAAGGGTATTCAGTTAGGAAAAGAAGAAGTCAAATTGTCCCTCTTTGCAGATGACATGATTGTATATTTAGAAAACCCCATCGTCTCAGCCCAAAATCTCCTTAAGCTGATAAGCAACTTCAGCAGTCTCAGGATAAAAAATTAATGTGCAAAAATCACAAGCATTCTTATACACCAGTAACAGACAAACAGAGAGCCAAATCAGGAATGAACTTCCATTCACAATTGCTTCAAAGAGAATAAAATACCTAGGAATCCAACTTACAAGGGATGTAAAGGACCTCTTCAGGAGAACTACAAACCACCGCTCAGTGAAATAAAAGAGAACACAAACAAATGGAAGAACATACCATGCTCATGGATAGGAAGAATCAATATCGTGAAAATGGCCATACTTCCCAAGGTTATTTATAGATTCAATGCCATCCCCATCAAGCTACCAATGAGTTTCTTCACAGAATTGGAAAAAAATGCTTTAAAGTTCATATGGAACCAAAAAAGAGCCCGCATCTCCAAGACAATCCTAAGTCAAAAGAACAAAGCTGGAGGCATCACGCTACCTGACTTCAAACTATACTAAAAGGCTACAGTAACCAAACAGCATGGTACTGGTACCAAAACAGAGATATAGACCAATGGAACAGAACAGAGTCCTCAGAAATAATACCACACATCTACAGCCATCTGATCTTTGACAAACCTGAGAGAAACAAGAAATGGGGAAAGGATTCCCTATTTAATAAATGGTGCTGGGAAAATTGGCTAGCCATAAGTAGAAAGCTGAAACTGGATCCTTTCCTTAGTCCTTATACAAAAATTAATTCAAGATGGATTAGAGACTTAAATGTTAGACCTGATACCATAAAAACCCTAGAGGAAAACCTAGGTAGTACCATTCAGGACATAGGCATGGGCAAAGACTTCATGTCTAAAACACCAAAAGCAATGGCAGCAAAAGCCAAAATTGACAAATGGGATCTAATTAAACTAAAAAGCTTCTGCACAGCAAAAGAAATTACCATCAGAGTGAACAGGCAACCTACAGAATGGGAGAAAATTTTTGCAATCTACTCATCTGACAAAGGGCTAATATCCAGAACCTACACAGAACTCAAACAAATTTACAAGAAAAAAACAAACAACCCCATCAAAAAGTGGGCAAAGGATATGAACAGACATTTCTCAAAAGAAGACATTCATACAGCTAACAGACACATGAAAAAATGCTCCTCATCACTGGCCATCAGAGAAATGCAAATCAAAACCACAATGAGATACCATCTCACACCAGTTAGAATGGCGATCATTAAAAAGTCAGGAAACAACAGGTGCTGGAGAGGATGTGGAGAAATAGGAACACTTTTACACTGTTGGTGGGATTGTAAACTAGTTCAACCATTATGGAAAACAGTATGGCGATTCCTCAAGGATCTAGAACTAGAAGTACCATATGACCCAGCCATCCCATTACTGAGTATATACCCAAAGGATTATCAATCATGCTGCTATAAAGACACATGCACATGTATGTTTATTGCGGCACTATTCACAATAGCAAAGACTTGGAATCAACCCAAATGTCCATCAGTGACAGACTGGATTAAGAAAATGTGGCACATATACACCATGGAATACTATGCAGCCATCAAAAAGGATGAGTTTGTGTCCTTTGTAGGGACATGGATGCAGCTAGAAACCATCATTCTTAGCAAACTATCACAAGAACAGAAAACCAAACACCGCATGTTCTCACTCATAGGTGGGAACTGAACAATGAGATCACTTGGACTCGGGAAGGGGGACATCACACACCGGGGCCTATCGTGGGGAGGGGGGAGAGGGGAGGGATTGCATTGGGAGTTATACCTGATGTAAATGACGAGTGGATGGGTGCTGACGAGTTGATGGGTGCAGCACAGCAACATGGCACAAGTATACATATGAAAGAGAAGTAGTATTTCTAATCACAACTTTAAAAGTCTTACAGAAGTCAAAATATAAATTAAATCAGCATAATAAGAAACCTATGAGATAGACCCAAAGAAATAAAAATTGTTCTATCATAAAGACACATGCATATGTTTACTACAGCACTACTCACAATAAGAAAGACATGAAATCAACCTAAATTCCCATCAACAATAGACTGGATAAAGAAAATGTGATACATATACACCATGGAATACTATGCAGCCATAAAGAAGAATGAGGTTGATTTTCAAATTCTGTTGGCAAGATGGCCAAATAGGAACAGCTCTGGTCTGCAGCTCCCAGTGAGACCAACACGGAAAGTGGGTGATTTCTGCATTTCCAACTCAGGTACCCTGTTCATCTCATTGGGACTTGTTAGGCAGTGGATACAGCCCACAGAGGGCAAGCAGAAGCAGGGTGGTGCGTCACCTCACCAAGGAAATGCAAGGAGTGGGAGAGACCCCCTTTCCCAGCCAAGGGAAGCTGTGAGAAACTGTACTATACAGCTCATATACTACACTTTTCCCACGGTCTCTGCAATCCACAGACCAGGAAATTCCCTCATTTGCCTACACCACCAAGGCCCTGGGTTTCAAGCACAAAACTAGGTGGCCATCGGGCAGACACCCAGTTAACTGCAGGAGTTTTTGTTGTTGTTGTTGAGAATTAGACACCCACACAACAATGGTGGGAGACTTTAACATCCCACTGTCAATATTAGATCAGTGAGAGAGAAAATTGACAAGGATATTCAGGACTCAAACTCAGCTCTGGACCAAGTGAACCTAATAGATATCTACAGAGCTTTCCACCCCAAATCAACAGAATATACATTCTTCTCAGCAACACATAACACTTATTCTAAAATCGACCACATAATTGGAAGTAAAACACTCCTCAGCAAAGGCAAAAGAATGGAAATCATAACAGACAGCCTCTCACACCACAGTACAGTCAAATTAGAATTCAGGATTTAGAAACTCATTCAAAGCCGCACAACTACCTGGAAACTGAACAACCTGCTCCTGAATGACTACCGGGTAAATAACAAAATTAAGGCAGAAATAACGAAGTTCTTTGAAATCAGTGAGAACAGAGACACAATGTAGCAGAATCTCCGGGACACAGCTAAAGCAGTGTTTAGAGGGATTTTTATAGCACTCAATGCCAACATCAGAAAATAGGAAAGATCTAAAATAGATACCCCAACATCACAATTGAAAGAACTAGAGAAACAAGAGCAAACAAATTCAAAAGCTAGCAGAAGACAAGAAATAACTAAGATCAGAGCAGACCTGAAAGAGATAGAGACACAAAACTAAAACCCGTCAAAAAAAATCAGTGAATCCAGTATCTGGTTTTTTGGGGGGGAAAAAAAAAACACAAATAGATAGACCACTAGCCAGATGAATAAAGAAGAAAATAGAGAAGAAACAAATAGACCCAATAGAAGGTGATAAAGCTGATATCACCACTGATCCCACAGAAAGACAAGCTACCACCAGAGAATACTGTAAACACCTCTACACAAATAAACTAGAGAATCTAGAAGAAATGGATAAATTTCTGGACACATACGCCCTCCTAAGACTAAACCAGGAAGAAGTCAAATCCCTGACTAAACCAATAATAAATTCAGAAATTGAGGCAGTAATTAATAGCTTATCAACCAAAAAAAAAAAAAAAAAAAAAAACCAGGACCAGATGGATTCAGAGCCTAATTCTACCAGAGGTACAAAGAGGAACGGGTACCATTCCTTCTGAAACTACTTCAAACAATAGAAAAAGAGGCACTTCTTCGTAACTCATTTTGTAAGGCCAGCATCATCCTGATTCCAAAGCCTGGCAGAGACACATACACAAAGGAAAATCTCAGGCCAATATCACTGATGAAGATCGATGCGAAAATCTTCAATAAAATACTGGCAAACCAAATCCAACAGCACATCAAAAAGTTTATTCACCACAATCAAGTCAGCTTCATCCCTGGGATGCAAGACTGGTTCAACATACACAAATCAATAAACATAATCCATCACATAAACTGAACCAACGACAAAAACCACATGATTATCTCAACAGATGCAGAAAAGGCCTTCAATAAAATTCAGCACCACTTCATGCTAAATCTCTTAATAAACTAGGTATCAATGGAACATATCTGAAAATAATAAGAACTTTTTATGACAAACCCATAGCCAATATCATACTGAATGGGCAAAAACTGGAGGCGTTCCCTTTGAAAACTGGCACAAGAGAAGGACGCCCTCGCTCACCCCTATTCAACATAGTATTGGAAATTCTGCCCAGAGCAATCGGGCAAGAGAAAGAAATAAAGGGCATTAAAATAGGAAGAGAGGAAGTCAAACTGTGTCTGTTTGCAGACGACATGAGTGTATATTGAGAAAACCCCATCGTCTCTGCCCAAAAACTCCTTAAACTGATAAACAACCTCAGCAAAGTCTCAAGATACAAAATCAATGTGCAAAAAATCACAAACATTCCTATACACAAATGACAGACAAGCAGAAAGCCCAATCAAGAGTAAACTTGGATTCACAACTGGTACAAAAAAATAAAATACCTAGGAATATAACTTACAAGGGATGTGAAAGACCTCTTCAAAAAGAGCCACAAACCACTGCTCATGGAAATAAGAGAGGACACAACAAAATGGAAAAACAATCCATGCTCATGTATAGGAAGAATCAATATCGTGAAAATAGCCATACTACCAAAAGTAATTTATAGATTAAATGCTATTCCCATCAAGCTACCATTGACTTTCTTCACAGAAATAGAAAAAAAGCTATTTTAAATTTCCTATAGAACCAAAAAGAACCCATATGGCCAAGACAATCCTAAGCAAAAAGAACAAAGCTGGAAGCATCATGCTACCTGACATCACACTACACTACAAGGCTACAGTAACCAAATAGGCATGGTACTGATACCAAACCAGATATATAGACCAATGGAACAGAACAGAGCCCTCAGAAATAATACCACACATGTACAACCATCTGATCTTCGACAAACCTGACAAAAAATAAGCAGTGGGGAAAGAATTCCCTATTTAATAAATGGTGTTTGGAAATCTGGCTAGCCATACGCAGAAAAGTGAAGCTGGACCCCTTCCTTACACCTTATACAAAAATTAACTGAAGATGGATTAAAGACTTAAACATAAAACATGAAAGCATAAGAACCCTAGAAGAAAACCTAGGCAGTGACATTCAGGACATAGGCATGGGCAAAGACTTCATGACTAAAACATCAAAAGCAATGGCAACAAAAGCCAAAATTGACCAATGGGATCTAATTAAACTAAACAGCTTCTGCTCAGCAAAAGAAACTACCATCAGAGTACACAGGCAACCTAGGGAATGGGAGAAAATTTTTGCAGTCTATCCATTTGACAAAGGGCTAATCCAGAATTTACAAATAACTTTAACAAATTTACAAGAGAAAAACAATGCCATCAAAAAGTGAGCCAATGTCCTGCATAGATACAGTGTAACACACTTTTTAAAATTTAGGATGGTATTTTGTTTTGGTTTCTTTGCACAACTAATTTTCACTACTTAAAAAAATGCTTCTATATAGCTTGTTATGGACACAATCTTATAACAAATAATACCTATTTTGAAAAAATGTACTTTAAAAATATTAAAGAAGAAATTTAAAAGAAATAACATTAACATTTTATTTAGACATTAAAAGCTGTTAAAATAAGCATGGTTTAGGATTAAAAAGCTCAGTGTTGTTTTTAAATATTTGAAACAACTGCATAAAAAATTCAGAATGTGTAAAAACCTGTTAAAGGACAGTAGTAAATTTGAGATATATGAAAACTCCCTGATGGGGACAGAGAAAGGAGGAAACTATATGCTTTCTGTCATTGGTGGTAATAAGAAATATGAATTTATCAATTGTGAAAGCACCTATGGCTGTTCATCTATTTTGGATTCTAGGAGGACAAAACAGTGAAAGATTTATTACTGGTTTTTGTTGTTGTTGTTGTTCTTGCGTGTTGGTAACTGCATCTAAAATAATCTAATGTTTATCTTGTAAAATATCTCTTCAGGGAAGAACTTGAGGAACCACATGAGTGCTAAGACTTGCCTCAAGATCAATAATTATTTGCAATGTTCTAGCCATGGAGCCTGGGAATAGTCAGGGGAGGAATACTGTGCAATCAAACCAAAGGGTAGGACAATATCATGTATCAGAAAGAATAAAGAAGAACATTTTGGCCATTCTATTATCAGAGATTCCAATAGCAGCTGGAGATCTGGGTCATACTAGAATTATCTAACAGTAACTGCAAAATGCACAAATTCATTTCCAAAGGTTTAATGTTTCTATTATGCAGATAAATTGACAGAAGAGTAAGAAACTTTTTTGTTGACTCGTTCCTGATAAGTTATTTATTATAATGCTTTTTTACAAAAATGCTTCAAATTTCAAGTAGCTTTACTTTTAGTGTTTGCATTTTTTTCTAGTAAAGTTTTCCAATACCCTACTAAATTATATACAAACATCAATGTACCTGATTTATCAGTAAAAAGAATGACAGAAACATAAAACTACATTTAAGCTTAGAGTTATTGTGCAACATGATTTTGTATTTAATTATTATCATCAATAATTTTGTTTCATTTGCTTTCGTAGAAATTTATTTTTTCTGTGGCACAAGTACAGATTTTGAAAAATGCATCATTGTTTAACATATTTCTCTTGGAAAGGTAGTAAATGTTTATTAATATGACATTATCTTATTAGTAATTCCAGACTGTGAAGAAAAGTATTTTTATGCAAAATGAATAAAAGAGAAATTTTCTACCTAAAAATTTTGAAGAATGTATGTCATCTTAGAATATCTGTGCAGCAAACCTCCATGGGACACGTTTACCTATGTTAACAAACCTGCACATCCTGCACATGTACCCCAGAATGTAAGATAAACGTTAAAGGGGCAAAAGAATATTATAGATATTAATGAATAACTATTATGCTCAATGATATAGTAAGAAATCTTTAAATGGCTGTCAAAAACAAATAATAAATAAAGAAACCCTGAGTTTACTTTCATTTCTACAAATTCTCTCACCATGGCATATTTCAAACTACCAATTTGGCATTCATGAAAACCGAGTTGGAAAGAGTTATGCCCAGTTGGCTCCAGTGACCTGGTGGGAGCCAGCTCCAGGACATCAGTGATTATATCTTGGTAATCTTTAGAAGGCACACCATAAATTTTATATAACAGAGATTAAATAAATGTTCATTTAATCAAGCAAAATATGGTGGTTTTAAAATTACACTTTATAATTGCAAGGGTAGATTTTAAAATGTGTCATCAAATAAGTAAATAATTCATTGCAATTTAATACTTCTTCCAATACATTTGAACACTTCTTCCACTATATATTCGATTAATAAGATTCAACACTTGCCACTTTCCTTGAAGAATCTCTAAGGCAACTACTTTCAGTTCTGGTTCTGCAGTATATGTATTCTCTCTCACCTTTCTACCAATCTATCCATATAGTCTGAATAGATGCTCTTTTCTTTGGTTTTTCTTTGTCTATATTTACATATATTCTTAATACATACTCAATCTGTTTCTTGCATACACTTAATACACATTGCTTTGGATAATCTATATACATATGTGTGTGTATATATCTACTTCTATAATTTTTATATATACATATATTCACTTATCTATACTGATTCATGACATTACCAATGCCTATTCCTTTCCCTTTCCTTATTAAGGTCTAACATTTTTGTCATGATGTCAAGCTTGGCTTATAATTCACAATTTGAGCTAAACAACCTAACAAATGAATTGGGTATATTTAATGCATAATATACACTGATTTCTGCTAAAATATAAAGGCGAATATTAGATTTTTTTTCTATTTTTATAAAAGGTAGAAGTTAGTATAATGAAGTCTCCAAGCCCTTAAAGTGATTGTTCAGAGGATGGCAACGGAAATAAAAGGAAAAAATAAAACTTCAAATTTCTGATGCAGGAGATAAAATTTGTCAATTCACAATTCAGTTTTTTGATGGTTACCTACATGGAGTCAAATATTGATCTGAGGATAAACATTTCTATTCTCTATTTTGTTTTACTTACAAATTAATTGAAATAACTTTAATAAAATGCAGAAAACAAAGAAAGAACAATTACTATAAGGGCAAAGACAGAAATCTGTTCCAGGCTAAGAAAAGAAGAGATTTTAAAAAAAGAGTTTGGCATAAGAGAGTTGCCACAGTTAGTCAGTGTCATAGTTTGCAAAACAAACAGAAACATGTGATGCATACTCTCTTTTAAAGAAAAGTACCATTTTATTTGTCAAATCAAAAAGAATACAACTTTTTCTCATGTCTAATTCAAGATAATTTTCCTTGGAAAATCTTTAGGTAAGTGTCACCTGTGAATTAAACATTACCAATTAATGATTTGTTCATATAAGCTTGCAATAATAGCTTGCATTATATCTTATGGCAATATTTATATGATATTTATTAGCCCAGTTCTAAAACTTGCTAATCACCAGTAAAACCACACCTCTTGTCTTCAATGAGCAAACAGTAAATAAGATTTACAGAAATAAAGAGAACTTGTATTTCTAAAAAGCATTTTTTCATTGTTATCAGAAATACTTCTGATGATAAGCACCTTTGCAAAATTGAAAAAAAAGTTGTGTGGTTTTTTTTTTTTTTCCTCAGGTTCTCCCTCTCACCTCTGAGTCCATGTAGTCAATGGGCAGCAGTGAGAAGTTTATGGAGCCTTTTGAAAAACATTTAGTCGAGCAATGTGTACCAAATAATACAATTTGGAAGGGCTTGGAGAAACATGTGAGGTCAAGACAGAGTTGCCTCCACAGAGTACTATGAAATACAATAATCAATTTTGTCTCCAGCCATCTACTTTTATTTGTTTCATGCTGCTTTAACTCTCTCCTCTTCATATCACAGAACTCTTTCTTTCTCACAGGTACTACTAAAATATTGCCTGAGCGTTTTGATCTCCAGCCAGTTGAATTGTTTGTGATGTTTTTTAGTGTTTCGGTGTTGGCTATGAAGGCATCGGAATATGGTGGAAAGAGCACTGAGCTAGAGGTCATTTAGTGCAGTGTGTGCACACTTGGTTGGACCTCAAAAAACGATAATGTATCAAAAGTATTTAAAAGCAAAAGAAAAAATAAAACTGGATACAGAATTGGGAAAACTCTGTAATTCAAGGTATAGGGGAAGGAAGAAAGTGTTATCTATTTTATGGAGCAGTTTCTGAATGCAGAGCAACATCTACATGCATCTACTACTGCCCATGGACCAGAACATGGTGGTGTTGCAACATGGTGACACAGAACCCAGGAGTGAGCAGTATCATGCAAGGCAGGCTAGCAGAAGGTGAGTCCCCTTCGAAAAATTCTATCAGTATATATTTGACATCAGGCTCAGTGAGTCCAAAAAAGAATTTGGATTACTTGGAAGAATAGTAAGAAAAATTAGCAAGGCTGCAGTTCAAAAGCAACCAGAATTGGGAGGTCTCTAGATACGGAACAGGACCAAAGTATAACTATTCAATTAATTCATCAATTCTCAAATATAAAAATTAATTTCAGAGGTTAAGAGGCAGTTGGAACCTGCAAGAAGAAGAGTTTAGTGCTAATCATTACAGAATGAAAGCTACTTGATCTAGGTTTATAAGAGATATCACATTCATTTAAGTTTGATTTTTAGATAAACATTTAATAATTCCAATATTGGAGACATATTTATATTACTGTGTAATAAATTAATCTTTAAAAGATAGAAAGACTCTCATATATATTGCTATCATATATATATTTAATATAATATTTATCTATCTATCTATCTATCTATCTATCCATATCTGGACTTTCTAAGATGTTTAATTGGCATAGCTGTTTACCCCTGAGGCCATAAGAGACATAAAAGATTAGATTTAGAATTTTGACTCTGTCACTGAATACTTTGTAATACAGTGAAATTTTATTATCTATTAAGTAAACAAATAGTAATGTGGTTTTATTATTTTCAAAAGCAATTTAAATTAATATCTAGAGGTCTAATTTACCTCATGCATCACAGCAACTATTTAATAAATAAAGATTTTTTAACCCATTGGTCTTTGAAATTACATTATATTGGACTGTATTACATTATTACTTTCTCTTTCATGTATTAGGAGGTACAGACAGCACATGTGCAAGGGAATCACAAAAATATGTATAATATAAAGATGAACATATTCCTATGTGATGGTTTGGAATAAGGAATTTCTATTTTCTCATACTTCCTAGATAATTGTAATATGTAGAAAGAATAAAAAGATTACCATAGTCACTAGAAGGATTTGGTAGAAATAAAGAGAAGAATCATTAGTTGAAAACCATGACAGAGGGATACAGGTTAAATTAATGTATATGCTGGCCTGGCGCAATCACGCCCGTAATCCCAGCACTTTGGGAGGCTGAGGCGGGCAGATCACCTGTGGTCAGGAGTTCAAGATCAGCCTGGTTAACATGGTGAAATCCCGTTTCTACTAAAACTACAAAAAATTTGCCAGGTATGGTGGCATATGCCTGTAATCCCAGCTACTCAGGAGGCTGAGGCAGGAGAATTGCTTGAATCCGGGAGGCGGAGGTTGCAGTGAGCCAAGATCACACCATTGCACTTCACCTTTGGCAACAAGAGTGAAACTCTGAATCAAAATAATAATAATAATAATGTATATGCTAAATGTTGATCTAAAAGGTAGCATGGCAGTGAGGTACGATAAAGGAAAAATAGATAATTTGGAATTTTATTTTTTTCTTTATAATTTTGTTCATTTCATCTTATATAACATGAAGTAATCTTGTTAGTAGCAAATTAGTTTGAAGTAATTTATCTTCCTCGTAAGTTAAACATTTTACACTTCTTGAACCCCACATTTAACCTTAAATTATTTACCATAAAATCTGTTTTTTTTTTCTGTTATTTGTATAATAACACTAGCTTAGGCAGCTCCAGAGACACTGAAGATACTAGGCAAGAACAACATTTCCACCTCATCACACGTATAGACATCATGCATAATTAACACGTTTCTGATATATTGGAGAGATTCTTGGATTCTTTCCCATGTATATCTGCAATTTTTAGACAATTCTTATTTTTGATTAGTATAATAACAGAAGAAACTAAGATGCTCCTAAAAACCAAGAAACACAGATTTTTGCCATTTCTGCCACCCATTTACAAAGATGGTTATCAGTTTTCCCTGGTGCTTTGCACTCTAGTACAGCAGTGCCCTTGTTTTATATTTCAAATTCTGATACAAAATAATGTTGAAATGACTGAGGGGAATCATTTGTAGCAGTTTTATTACCTCACATGGGAGAAAATAGCAAAATAAATCAACAAAGCAAATGTGTACTAAAGCAAGTGCAAACAACACTTATGAATGATGAAAGTAATGGCATGGGATCTAAAGCTACTTATCTCTATAATGACTTTTTATAGCAATTCTAACACCTGCCCATTGAGGGTGAATGGAAACAAAAGTCACCTTTGAACAATCCTCTTTTCATTAGTATTTATGCCTATGGTTTAGTAAAGGTCCCAGTTTATGGTATGCATTTTTAGATGTGAAATTTTCTTTTCTGAAGTTTGCTTTGTTTTCTTTCCTGTAAAATCATGAAATTATATGAGTTTCCTTTTGCTAAAAGAACCACTTTCACAGGTGGCATACAGAGATATTTTTACGTATATTTTCCACTTTCAATATTGCTTCTACTATTATAATTGTGACTTATTCCTAAAAACAGCAAAAACAAATCATGTACATGTTTGTTTTTGCACTCATCAGGTGTAATTTGTTGACATGCACATATTATGTGAAATAATTATACATAATTTCCTAAGGAGTGACTATAAAATTTGCAGGAAAGCTGAGTATCATGTGCTAATTGAGTCCTTGAGTCCTCATTTGATGTCTGCAAGCAAGTTTCCTATGTGGATGTTTCCCTTGCTACTCCCTGAAAAAAAATACCGCATATATATGCAACACACACACATACACCCATATGTACACAGACTCACACGTAAACAAGTATACCTCATTTTATTGTGCTTCCCTTTATTTCATTTTGCAGATATTGCATTTTTTAAAAAAATCAAAAGCTGGTGGCAACCCTGCGTATAGCAAGTGTATCAGAGATATTTTTCTAACAGCATGGGCTCACTTAGTGTCTATGTCTCATGTTTTGTAATTCTCACAATACTTCACACTTTTTCATTATTAGTATATTTGTTATGCTAATATGTCATCAGTGAACTTTCATGTTACCATTGTAATTGTTTTGGAGTGCCACGAGCCATGTCCACATAACATGGCCAATTTAATCAATATATGAGTGTGTATTCTGACTGCGTCATTGACTAGCCATTCCCCTACCTCATTCCCTCTCTTCAGGCTTCACTATTCCATAAGACACAATAATATTGAAATGAAGCCAATTAATAACACTTCAGTGGCCCCTATGTCTTAAAGTGAAAGAAAAGTTGCACATCTCTCACTTTGAACCAAAAGCTAGAAATAATTAAGCTCAGCAAGAAAGGCATGTCAGAAGTCAAGATAGGCCAAAAGCTAGACCTATTGTGCCAAACAATTAGCCAAGTTGTGAACTCATAGGAAAAGTTCTTAAAGGAAATTAAAAGTGCTACTCTAATGAACACACAAATAAGAAAAGAGAACAGCCTTATTGCTGGCATAGAGAAAGTTTTAGTGCTCTGGATAGAAGTTCAAAACAGCCATAATATTCCTTTAAACCGAAGCTTAATACAAAGCAAGTCCTTACTCTCTTCAATTACACAAAGGCTAAGAGAGATAAGGAAGCTGCAGAAGAAAAGTTTGAAAATAACAGAGATTGATTCACTCTGCTAACTTCAAACTTTAAGAGGTTAAAGAAAAGAAGTCATCCCCATCACATATAAGTATAAGGCAAAGCATCAAGTGCTGACAGAGAAGTTCAGCAAGTTATTCTGAAGATCTAGCTAAGATAATTGTAGAAAGGGCTACAACAAACAAGAGATTTTCAATGTAGACAAAACAGTCTTACATTGAAAGACAACTTTCATAACTAGAGAGGAGAGGCCAATATTCACCTGGCTTCAAAGACTAAAAGAAAAGGCTGACTTTCTTGTTAGGGTCTGATGCAGCTTTAAGTTGAAGCCAATGCTTATTTACAAATCTGAACATATTAGAGCCCTTAGGAATTACAATAAATCGACTCTGCCAGTGCTGTATAAATGAAACAAAGTCTGTATGACAATGCATCTGTTTATAGCATGGTTTACTGAATATTTTAAGCCCACTGTTGAAATCTACTGCTCAGAAAAAAAAAGAGATTTAAAAAAATATTTCTGCTCATTGATGATACATATTGGCCCCCAAAAGCTTTGATGGAGATGTACAAGGAAACTAAATTTGTTTTTGTCTCTGACAACACAGCATCCCTCCTGCAAGCCGTGTATCAAAGAGTAATGTCAATTTAAAAATTTTATTATTTAATAAATATATCTGGTAAGGCTATAGCTGCCATATATAGTGAGTCAAATGATAGATCTTGGCAAAGTAAGTTGAAAACCTGAAAAGGATTCACCATTCTAGACGCCATTAAGAAAATTGAGGATTCATGGGAGGAGGTCAAAAGATCAGTATTAACAGGAGTTTGGAGGAAGTTCATTCCAACTCGTATGGATACATTTGAGATGTTGAAGGTTTCAATAAGGGAAGTTACTATAGATGTGGTAGAAATAGCAAGAAAACCAAAATTAGAAGTGGAGCCTGAAGATATGACTGAATTACTGAAATCTCATGATAAAACTTGAATGGATAGAGAGTTACTTCTATCTATGAGAAAATAATGGTTTCTTGAGATGGTATCTACTCCTGGTGAAAATACTGTGAACACTGTTAAAATGACAACAAATGATTTAGAATATTACATAAACTTAGTTAATAATGGAGTGACAGGGTTTGAGAGGATTGATTCCTATTTTGAAAGAAGTCCTTCTGTGAGAAAATGAAGGACTTTTCCTTCATTTTGAAGGACCAATGAACAGCATTACGTGCTATTCAGGAAAGGAGGAATACATCATGTGGCAAACTTCATTGTTGAATTATTGTAGTAAGTTGCTACAGCCACTCCAACCTTGGCAACAAGCACTCTGATCAGTTAGCAGCCATCAGTATCAAAGCAAAACCTTCCAACAGTGAAAAGATTCAGACTTGCCGAAGGCCTAGATGATTGTTAGCGTTTATCAGCAATAAAGTATTTTTTAAATTAAGGTATGCACATTGTCACTTCAGACATAATGCTTTTGAACACTTAATGAAATGTAGTGGAGTGTAAACATAAACTTTTATATTGGCTAGAAAACAAAACAAATATTTGAGTTACTTTATTGAGATATTCACTTTATTGAGGTGATCTGGAACCAAATCCACAATATCTCCAAGGTATGCCTGATACACACACACACACACACACAGATATACATGACAAACACGTGTATGTCATATGTGTGTGTATGTATATATAAATATGTGATATTCCTCAGATATCTGCTTAGCTTTCTTCCTCACTCATATGTCACCTTAAGACTGACACATTCACTTTTGAAGTATTTACAACTTAAAGCCTCATGGTAATTCCATAGCTCATTTCACTTAAACTACCATTTATTTAACACTTATTTCTCTAGTGCTATGGACTGAATGTATTTATGCCATGCCCCCTAAATTCATATATTGAAATCCTAACCCCCAAGATGATGATATTGGGAAGTGGGAATTTGGGAGGTGATTTGATCATTAGGGCTTTGCCCTCATGATAGAATTACTCTCCTTACTGAAGAGTCCCCACAGACTCCCTCTGCCTCCCCGTCCTGTGTAGACACAGCAATAAGACAATCATCTATGAACCAGAAAGAGGGTTCATAGACCAATTTTGCCATCACTTTCATCTTGGGTTTTTGTTTGTTTGTTTGTTTCAAGAACCATGAGAAATAAATATGAATTCTTAACATATGTTACAAAATTTATTTAATTCTCTATATTTGAAATAATTTGTATATCTTCTGCATTTTCACATTCTTGATTTTCTCCAGGATGGTGAGCTGAGATAGTTGTGATGTCAGTATAGGCATACAAACCATACTGTATTACAAATAAATTTTATTCAGCACATATTTCCTAATTATCTGCCATGCAACTAGTGTAACTGTTAATTAGGAGAGCTATTTGGCCAAAAATGCCATAGAAATAGATGTTTTGAAAATTCTGATATTGACAAAATGTGTCCATATAGAACTTTTTATTTTTCCCACAGATGCAGAAACTGGCACTGGAAGAATAGGAAAACTACCACTGTATTGCTGGAATCTAGAGAATTATTCCAGTAATGTACTTAAAATGATAAAGAACTTCCAAAAGAAAGGTGAGGATTGTGACTTCTTTATTTTACCCACTGAGGAATTATACTAGTTAATTCTGCCCTCTCCAGGTTTCCCAAACATATAGAAAACCAGGTCAAGACCTGGAGATAGAACAAGTGCTAAGTTGTGTGGACATACATTTGAAGTATCTTATATTTGTGTAAATTTTGAGAAATACAGTCATGCAGTTTATGTTCAAAGACCTAGAATGGAAAATTCTGAGCAGTTCATAGTTAACAGGTATTTCACAATGAGAATCTGAAGTGGAAGCCTAATACACTCCTGCCATTGCTGGAATCAAATTTGAGGACAAATAGAGTCAGTAAGTTATTCCATGTATAATCATCTTGACTGCAGCTGATGAGAGTTAGTGGAAGAGAAATGTACAGACCTCCTGGATAAACATAGCCATATGGGAGTAAACATGTCCAATGAACAGACATGTATGCACAGAATAGAGAGTGGAAGAGATTTGATAAGTAAATACTTAGAGGTAGCGCACCTGAATTAAAACTTCCACAGTTCTGTATTAACATTCTCCCAGCCCTAGAGATTGCTTCTATAAATTACTGACTCAGATAGATTCACTGCCATTTGAAAATAAATGAAATTATGAGATTTATTTATAGCTACCACAGAAAGAAAACTTGGAAGAAAACAATATAAAAAGTTATGAGAACACTCATCAGTTAAAAAAATGCAGTGAAAATTGAAACCTGCCACAAATGGTTCTCCTCATACAAACACTAATTTATGAAACATAGCAGCTTTAGAATAAGTTCAAAAGAAAATTTTAAAAAGTCAAGGAAATATAAGATAATTAGGATATCAGAAATGACATGGGAAAAAAAAACACAAAGCTATTAGAGAAAGGAAAGCTATATAAAAAGATACAACTTTTAGAGTAAACACCGCTAACACTGTCAAGAAGGTTGGGCTTGTGTGAGAAAAGCAAGAAAAAAAAATGGAGAAGAACATAGAATAGGAAGATATGGTAGAAAAGGAATACAACCTAGATCTTACAAGTATATAATTGTTTCTATATAATAAAATATAGAAAACATTAAAATATATATAGAGAAGAACATTTCTTTTAAAAATATGAAAAGAAGTTGATGTCAGATGCACATCATATGCCAGGGAAAGTTGTTTAGAACAATCTTCACAGAGTCTGATGAAGTTATTTGACTTCAAGCATGATAAATAGTCTGTGGACATTCAGGCCTAAAAACTTCCATCGTCTGGAATTTAACTATTTATATGGCAATGCACAGTCCCCAAAGAAGTTAAAGCTATGAATAAAGTCTTTCTGGTGGTGGGGAGGAGAGAAGTAGTATAAGGCAATTGATTCTCATCCAAGTTCTAGTTCATGTAAAAAGGAAAAAAGTCATTCTTGTTGACTTAAATCCTCATGGAAGGCCCAATGTATTCAAAATTATTGTAAATTACCAAAACTCACCATAGCCAGCAAATTAAAAGACACATTTGTAAAAGATCTTGGGAAAGTAAAACATATGAAAATTTAAAAAAAAATTAAAAAGTTAATGACTAGGTCTTCATAGGTCTAAAACAAAAAGGAAAAAGAAACATATGAGTATTCCTGGATAGGACATTGAATATGTTACAAACCTTGAAAACAAATAATAATATATCTCACAAAGTATTAAGTAAAAGTACTAGGTAAGAATTGGTGAGAAAGTTGAAGTAACAAAAGCTACTCGGAGTTAAGAAAATATAGCAATTTCCGTCCTGTTTCTGACTCTCAAGGGAAATTGAGTACAGTAGATGAATCAAGTTCTATATACTTGATATAATATTTAGGGCATCATGGTAAACATGGTAGGATCTAAAACCGTAATACAGACAGTAAGACTGGAGATTTATTGGATGTAGTCCTAAGTGAAAATCTGTTAATCACATTTTTTGTAAGGGCAAATAAAAATCTTTTCAAAATTGTTAAAACAATGGTTTAAGTATCTCATTAGTCATTAAAATATAATAAATATAATACTAAAAACAATATGAAAATTTGAGAAGTGATACAAATGAAAGAGGAAGTCAGACGAAATGTAAGTCCTCTGTTCTATTGCCCAAGTCCCAATTCATACCTACCTATATTTTCAGTTACTCTTGCTTAATTTCACCAGACCTCAGGTGATCCGCCTGCCTCGGCCTCCCAAAGTGCTGGGATTATAGGCATGAGCCACTACACCCGGCCAATTTCACCATTTTTTCATGTTTTTACTGAATATATATTTTTTAATTAGGTAAAACAGAAAATATCTAAAAGTTGCATTCTGTTATCAGCGGTAAGAATTTTTTACTGACACTGTTTGTTTCTATTGTTCATTTTGTGTGTATCTAAGACTGTATTTGTTTGTGTGTTTTTCGTATGATACCAATTCACTTTGTAGACTACGTATGTAAAAGTCATTTATCCATCCTTGAACAATTAAATTATTTGGTGGGCTGGTGGAGATTAAAGTATTTGAGTAATCTTGATTTCAGCTGCATCACACTATCCTCAAGCTTTTACTTTTTCAGTAGGAGAAAATTAATTTGCATGATCCAGGCAAATTAAAAGATTCCAAATATTTTCTTCAAAATTGGGCATCAAAAATAAAATCCCCAGAAGGTTTTTTCCTGATAGTACATTCTTTGACACTACATTCCTCAAGACGTAACACACCCCTGCCTTCTTTTCGTAGTGAATTTGCAAAATTATTGAACGCTTCAACTCCCACAGTTGATAGAAGGAGATTCATACATTAGAATGAGGTTGTGGTGGAGTCATTCTTACTTTCTAACTTTAAAAAAAAGCTCTTATGAAATAAAGCAATGTATTTGATATATATTAGTTGGGAGTACAAGGCAATGTAGCATAAGTGCAGTTACACCATCAAGTTTTTTCAGTAATAGTTACTGTATCAGAGGTTTAAACATGAGCCCGCTGAAATTAATTTCCCAACCTGTATATACAAATTATATTAGGGTATGTTCAAAATTTGATTGTGTGGGTCAATTTTCTGAAGTACATGGTGGTTTTTTTTTTTTTTAACTTTTATTTAAAATTCAGAGGGAAATGTGCAGGTTTGCTACGTAGGTAAATTTGTGTCATGGGGGTTTGTTGTACAGATTATTTTATCACCCAGATATTAAGCTTAGTACTTATTAGTTGTTTTTCCTGATCCTCTCCCTCCTCCTAGCCTCACCATCCAATAGGCCCCAGTATATGTTGTTTCTCTCTATGTGTCCATGTGTTCTCATCATTTATCTCCCACTTATAAGTGAAAACCTGTGGTATTTGGTTTTCTGTTCCTGCTTTACTTTGCTAAGGTTACTTGCCTCCAGCTCCATCCAGGTTCCTACAAAGGACATGATATTGTATTTTTTTTTTTTTTTAAGTTCTGGGATACATGTGCTGAACATGCAGCTTTGTTACATAGATATACATGTGCCATGGTGGTTTGTTGCACCTCAACTCGTCATATAGGTTTTAAGCTATACCATGTACTAATGTCATTCGTTTTTTATTTTTTACTTCAGCTAGACATTGGGGTTATTAAATTATATTTTATAATTTAAATTTAAACAATTATATATTTTATAATTTTTCATAAAGGATTTAAACTAAGAATAGATATTTTGAATAGTTACTGGAAATAGAAAGTAACACATAAATCACCACAACTTTTTTCTTTCTTAAGAGTTCTTTTATTTTTTTTTTTGTTTTTCTTTCTTTTTTTTTTTTTTTTTTGAGACAGAGTCTGGCTCTGTCACCCAGGCTGGAGTGCAGTGGCATGATCTGGGCTCACTGCAAGCTCCGCCTCCTGGGTTCAGGCTATTCTCCTGCCTCAGCCTCCCAAGTAGCTGAGACTACAGGCGCCCGCCACCACACCTGGCTAAGTTTTTGAAATTTTATTAGAGACGAGGTTTCACCATGGTCTCGATCTACTGACCTTGTGATCTGCCCGCTTCAGCCTCCAAAGTGCTCGGATTACAGGCGTGAGCCACCGGCCCCAGACTTCTTTCCTTTTCCCTTTTATTCTTCCCATTCATGTGTTTTTTTTTCTCACACTTTTTCTCTCTTCTTTTTCCACATTTCTTTTTCTCCACTTGTCTTCTCTCCCTCTCATGCTTCTTCACATTGAAATGTTGATCTTTTATCACCTTTCTTATTCTTTTTCTGGTCCCATTTTTTTCCACTTCATCTATTCTGGAATGATTTTTTTTCTTTGGTTTCTTTCCCAAGAACTTCTTGTTCTTTTACTTACTATTTTTTAATCAATTTTTTTCTTCCAAATTTTATTTTATGTTCGGGGATACATGTGTCAACTTGTTACATGGGTAAATTGTGTGTTGCCGGGTTTGGTGTCCAAATGATTTGATTACCCAGGTAGTCAGCATTGTACCCAATAGGTAGTTTTTCCATCCTCAATGTCTTCCTACTCCCCACCCTGAAATAAGCCCTGGTGTCTATCCTTCTTCTCTGTATGTCCACATGTACTCAATTTTTAGCTCTCATTTATGAGAACATATGATACTTGGTTTTCTGTTCCTGAGTCAATTTCTTTAGGATAATGACCTCTAGCATCATTCTGCCATAAAACACATGAATGCACATGTATTGCGGTACTTCCCACTCTCGTAAAAACACGGAATTATCAAGATGCCTATCAGTGGTGAACTGAATAAAAATATGGCATACATATAAACCATGGAATACTATGCAATCATTACAAAGAATGAAATTATGTTTTTGGCAGCAGCATAAGTACAACCAAAGGCAATTATTCTGCTACTATTTGTCTATGCTTCCATCTTCCTAGGCTTCTTTTCTTCCTTTCTTTCTCATCTCTTTGTCCCCTTCTTCTGCACACCCTACACTCTTTTTCATTCCATGTCTTCATAATAGTCCTGACACGGAAGATAAATAAATTCCTAGTTCTTCCCAAAGAACTTGACACATCATATTCCAATTTCAATTTCCATAAGTCTAATTTAGGGCTTTTTGCATTATGCAGAGATTCATACTAACCTATGTAAAACATTCCCCACTTCACTAGCATGTAAATTTGAACACTATCTTAGATCCATTAAGTTCACAGTAATTTTGAACGCAAATTCACCATATATATTTTCAGTTTGCTTTTCTTCTGCTCTTGTTACTTGCTGAGTAATTTTAATTTTTATAAACCCAAAATATTTGCCCCCATTAAAATATTAACAGGTTGCAACTGTCAGCAAAATTCACTAAAAAATATAAATTTGTTTACATAAAAATGATAAGCCTATTAGTGGTATTTTAACAGACCATAAAAGAAAATAACCACATATTCTCATATACTTCCAAGAAAGAAAGAATTATCAAACTCTACTTAGCAGAGACTTGAGAGGATGATCAGAAAATAAGTTATTTTGCCTCAGACTTCCCTGGGAAAGACCTACTTTATTAGAATTAAAATAAGTGGCTTATTTTAATTTAAATTCATGAAAGCACACACTACCTCTCAGCATGTCTATTGGTAAGTTTAACGTATTTGTCTAAATTCAATTTTTATTCTTCCAGCTTACAGATAATGAAGACAAATAGGTTTCATATGTCAAACTCTGTCACTGCTTGGAGAAAACTTTTAAAAACCCATCACCTATTGCCTACATTATTTATTTAAAATGTACAGAAACTTTTTTAGTCCATTAATAATATGGGAAAGACAAGATGTCTTTGGATTTTAATATAAGCAAATTTGTCACCCTTTCAAATTTACATGTGCTTTTGGAATTAATTAAATTTGAAACTCTTACTTCAAGATTATAGCCTAGATTGTTTTCTAAGTATTCATTTTGAAAAGAAAAACAACAAATACTTTGCATTACTTTTACCCCTAGACATTATACTCAGTTTACATAGTCAATTTATTTTTCTAACTTGTTCTACAGTCTTAATATTTGTTTTTATTTTCAAACTTATGAGGCTACTTAAAAATGTATTTCCAGGCCAGGTGTGGTGGCTCACGCCTATAATATCAGCAATTTGTGAGGTCAAAGCAGGTGGATCACTTGAACTTAGGAATTCGAGACCAGCCTGGACAATATGGTAAAACCCTATCTCTACAAAAAATAAACAAAATTAGCCAGGCATGGTGCCACATATCTGTAATACCAGCTACTTGGGAGGCTGAGGCATGAGAATTTCTTGAACCTGGGAGGCAGAGGTTAGAGTGAGTCAAGATCATGCCATTGCACTCCAGCCAGGGCAACAGAGCAAGACTCTGTTTCAAAAAATATGACATACATATAAACCATAAAAATGAATAAAATTATGTTTTTTGCAGCAAAATAGTTGCCATTAAAGGCAATTGTTCTGCCACTACTCTCTCTCTCTCTCTCCACACACACACACACACACACACACACACACACACACACACACACGTATTTCCAAAAGTCTCAGTGCTGTTTTAAGCTTTACATAGTTTATTAATTATCTTACTAGTATCTCATGAATATTCTCATGACTATCTCCAAGGCATCCAGGAATAACTTTTGTCAGTCCCCAAGTTGAACTAAGCTATGGCTCTTCAACAAAGCTGCCTTATCTCATTTATTCTTGTCTCTGTTATTGGCTACTTTTCTAATCAGTTCCCCTCGACCTACATTAATAGCTTCAATTATAAACCAATTCTGGGATAGTTACGTGTTGGATTGTGTCTCCCCAACTCCACCACTAATTTATATGTTGAAGTCATAATTCCCATTACCTCAGAAAGTAACTGTAATTGGAAACAGGATCTTTAAAGAAGTAAATAAGTGCATTAGTCAGGGTTCTTTAGAGGGACAGAGCTAATAGGATACATATGTGTATGTACACACACACACACACGTACATTATGTTATATATGTGTATATATGTTTTGTGTGTGCGTGTGATATGTGTGTGTATGTGTGTATATACATATAAAGGGGAGTCTATTAAGTATTAACTCACATAATCACAAAGTTCCACAAAAGGCCATCTGCAAGCTGAGGAGCAAGGAGAGCCAGTCCAAGTCCCAAAACTGAAGAACTTGGAGTTTGATGTTTGAGGGCAGGAAGCATCCAGCATGGGAGAAAGATATAGGCTGGGAGATTAGACCAAACTAATCTTTTCATGTTTTCCTACTTGCTTTATATTCTAGGCATATTGACAGCTGATTAGATGGTGCTCACCCTGATTAAGGGTGGGTCTGCCTTTCCCAGCCCACTGACTCAAATGATCTTTTTTGACAACACCCTCACAGACACATCCAAGATCAATACTTCAATCAAGTTGACACTCAGTATTAACCATCAGAATAAGTGAAAATGAGGTCAGAAGGGTGGGGCTCTAATCCAATAGGTCTAGAGTCCTTTTAACAAGAGGAAGAGTGTGTGTACACTGAGAAAAGGCAATGTGAGAACACAGTGAGACAGGAACCCTCTGCTAGCCAAGGAGAAAGCCCTCTCCAGAAACCGACTCACCAGTATCTTGATCTTGGACTTCTGACCTCTGAAACTGTGAGAAAATACATTTCTGTTCTTTTAGCCACATAGTCTGTGATATTTTGATGTAGAAGCCTTAGCAAACTAATGTACTACTGACCAAACCTTCCTTATATTGAAGTAGAAATTATGTAATAGCTTTCAGGTTTGCTCCTTATTTTTTTGCAAACACTATTTGCCTATGCTGTGGATTCTATCATGAATAGTGTATCCAAGAATTTTTAATTACTGTCTTAAATGCTTTATAAGTTATAGTTGTTGACTTAAAACATTAGTTCAAATAATGGGGCTCTGGCTCCATTTCTAAGTTATGATCAATTGCAAATTTCCTTTGTAATTCATTCTGGTTCAATTCCACTAAAATCTATCTGCCAAGCTTTATGCTAAGTATAGTAGCTTCCCATATTTGTGAGGGACCTGTTCCAAGACCACCAATAGATGCCTGAAACAGAGGATAGTACCAAACTCTACATATACTATGTTGTTCCTATAAATACATACTTATGATGAAGTATAATTTATAAATTAGGCAGAGTAAGACATTAACAACAATAACTGCTAATAAAATGGAACAATTATACAATACACAGTAATAAAAGTTGTGTGATTGTGTTCTGCATCTCAAAATATCTTATTATACTATACTCATCTTTCCTCTTGTGATGATTTGAGGTGATAAAATGCACATGTGATGAGATGAACTAACATAAATGACATAGGCATTGCGACCCAGCATTAGGCTACTAATGACCTTCAAAACAAGCACTATGATACCCTGACAGTGGATCTGAGAACCCAGATGACTACAAAGCGACTAACGGGTAGGTAGCATAAACAGTGTGAATATGATGAACAAAGGAATGATTCACATCCCACGCTGGATGAAGCAGGACAGCTTGAGATTTCATCACAGTGGTCAGAATGGTGCACAATTTACAACTTACGAATTGTTTATTTTTGGAATTTTCTATTTAATATTTTTGAATCACCATCGACCATGGAAGCCTGAAACTCATGAAAGGGAAACCTTGATAAGAGGGGACCATGCTAGTATGCTTGTGTGGGACTTGCCTGCAGTTCACCTATATGACTAGTACTGAAAAGTGGGTGTGCCCTCTAGGTTTTTTCACTCCTGGCCTGGGCAAGGGATACATTTAGGATGAAGATGCTGACATTTCGTACTTCTAACCCTCCTGAGTAAATTATACAAGCCACAGTAATAGCTTGAGTATATAGAAAAAAGAAAAGTGACATTTTTCTCCCCAGAGGAACCAGACAAATAAGTAACCAAGGCAATGCCGAGAGCTAGTTCAGTTTCTTAAAAGTGACCTCTGTTCTATACCTAAATGGTATTCCTTATGTTGTAAATTACTCCTTTTATAGTTTAAGTTCTATTTGTGATATTAATGTGAAGCCCAAAGCATTTTCTCAGAAAGATCGCAAAGAATATTAGGTCATCATTTTCTATGTCCAATTTTATTGGTCATTCAAAAGTAATTACTAAGTTTACACAATTACAATTACTCTGCAGAATAATTATAAGTGCTTAAGGAACTTACATGTCACTTGGAAAAAGATGAAACAAAATTATAAAGGTTTAAAATGGAAAAATCTATTATCTGGCAAATTAGATAGTATAGACTAATCCTTATTTTCAGCTCCAGTTGACCCCATATATATTCTTTTTTTTTGGATGCCTTACAGGCAATATAATCAACTTTAAACAAAAGAAAACAAATCAATCATGCTTTTCTCTACAACTTCCTGAATCATGTTTTTTTGTTCCTGGCATTATACTCTACTTCACCAACCAAACTAGGAATTTTGGAGTCCTCTCTGACTTGTTCCTTGTATTGACCTCCCCTTCTACACTGGGGGAAGGGGGTACAAGTGAATCAGTCTCATCTTTCATTAGCATAAAAAATGACAGAGTAGATGTGAACAGTTCAAGATAACAGTTGTTACTTTTTTAAACTACACATATTTGTGAATTGTTATAGTAATTAAAATAACAAAGGCTAACACTTGTAAATCCCTATTTCTTTTTTCCACTGCAGATTTTATGAGTCCTGTCCCCTTGGTTTCATCTCTTCAATCCTGCCGATTTTCCTGCATCCTTTCTCTCTTGACATTGGCAATTCATCTTACAAACTACTGTCTAATTATTTTGTCTAAAGCAAATATCTAACCAAGTGAACTCTCTAGACTGATTTTAGTTAATCTGTAACTAAAGTCCAAGGTGTATTGTGTTGAGTGTTGGGTAGGTAGGTGGGAACAAAGGTGAGAAAGGCCTCGGAACATACACTAATAAATGGAACACCAGTTAACTTTTTAAAAAATGAATTCATGTTTTGAAAGATAACTTGGTGCTGTATACTTTTTTAAAAAGGGTTGTTTGCTTTTGAACATATAACATATTTTATTCTAACCATTTTCTCCAGGAATTGTCTCTTGCTATAATATTGGTCCTTATTCTTGGCCTGCTGAACTGTGGAATAACTAGGAGAAAAATCCCAATGACTGTGTCTGTGATAGATACTGATTTGCAGTCTGTGCATGGAAATTTTTAAAAAGCTCCCCATGTGACTCGAATGTGCACGCAAGGCTGAAAACTGTAGCGTTAAAGGAATGCTATTCTCTTTTTCATCAAGTTATAGTCTTACATTTTAACACAAGTTTTACCTAGGTGGTTTTCTTTGATGTAAACATTCGAGACTTTAAGTACAATATTATTTACTAATGTATATATATTTTAATCTGATATGCTTAACTGATTAATACAAGGTAGATTGCCTTTCTACAGGAAAGAGACACAGATCTTATTTTTTCCAGACATACTTGCTACAATAACTATCTGAGTAGTATCTAGAGATATGCTGACCAGTACAGTAGCCATTAACCCCATGTGCTACTGAGCACTTGAAAATATGTTTAGCTTTTGTGCCTTATGCATCCATACTGTGGCTTCAGTGATCCCTTAAGCCCAATGAATTGATTATCTCAAAGCAATACTTGCTCTGAGTTTGGTATGTCTCCTAGATAGAATATCATTCTCTTTCAATTAACAATAGGCATAGCAACAAAACAATAATGCATCATTCTTTTAAAATTTTGGCACTCTCCCAGCTACTCAGGAAGCTGAGGCAGGAGAATGGTGTGAACCCGGGAGTGGAGCTTGCAGTGAGCCAAGATCCCACCATTGCACTCTAGCCTGGGCAACAGAGAGAGACTCCGTGTCAAAAAAAAAAAAAAAATTGGCACTTTCTATAAAATTTAAATGCACACATTTTTGAGAAAAATTCTACATCTAGGGATATATTTGAAGTAAATTATTTAAATGAAAACAAAAGCAGATTTTCAATTATGCTCTTAGCATCTATTAATGAATGAATGAGCACATATAATATGTCATGAACTATAATAAGCACTGGGAATAAAATGGTAAGCAAAATAAATTCAATGCATGCCATCATGGAGATTACAGATTAATAGAAAAAAATTAAATATTCACACAAATCATACAATATAATCGATGAAAGAAGTATGAAAATAAATACAGAATGCTACGAGAACATGATGATGGAATGTTTATACTAAGGTATTCTCAGATGAATATCATGGAGTTGGTGACAGTCACGGAAACATTTTGAACATAAATAGGAATACTACATGAGTTGGGATTAACAGGGAAAAACTTAAACTAAAAGGATGAAACCTAGTTTGTGAGATCAGAGAAATATTCCCTAAAGAAGGGGCATTTCATTTGAGAAGGAAAGAGTAAAGGGGTATGTCGGGAAAAGAAAAATTTTCCATACAAAGAAGGTTATATGTACAAGGAAATGAGCAAGAACATTTGAGGGATCAAAATAAGGTCATTGTGGCTTAAGCACAGTATTTCTAACTCTGACAGAAACTCTTAAATATGACTAGTAAAGAGCAAATTAATTATTACCAATCATATAAAATGCACCTTTGAAGGACTAATTACGCCCATGTTGCAGGTGATGGAATTGAGTCTCAGGAGAAAGTAATGACTGTGTAAGGTAACCAGAAACTCTGCCTTCCAGCCCAAGCCTGTTTCAAGGAAAACATAAATTCAACCTCCAAACTCTCCCTCGTTCTCTACCCTGGTTCTTCTAACAGGTCCCTGGGTCTTCCTCTCCTTACTCCTCTGCCTGCAGGCCTGTCACTGGCTACTGCTGCAGGAAACCTAGGCCCTCTGCTCACCCCATTTGAAAATACTTATAATATGTAATATGTGTGTAAATGTATGACACTGAATGTTATAAAATATGTTTATAAATAACTCATAGATGAGCTGTTGCTAACTGAAAATATAGCTCAATATAAGCAAATAATTCATATCACAAAAATTAAGTAAGAACAAACAATTTGTGAATATTCAGGCTGTATTAAGAATACTGATAGAAGGCCTACACTCTTCTTGAGTGTTTGTAGGATACATTTCAACAGGTAGGATAAATGAATGAATAAAGGCCAAAAGTGAAAAAGAGTTACTACCACATGGATAGCACCTCATGTTACTGCCTGGGATATGCAGGGAGAGCTTCACTGAGAAAAAGGCCTAGTATCTACCACGATCATTCATTTTTGTATTATTCAACAATTATTAATGCAGCATTTATCACTGCATAGAGTTATTGCCCTATCAGTAATATAGCAGTGAAAGAGACTATAAAATTATTCACTTTTATGGGGTTCCTGTTCTAGTGGACTCTAGAATACTAAAGCAAATATAAGTCTGGAGTATAAACTAGTAAAAGAGTCTGAAAGAAACTGCTAAGAAATAGTGAGTAAATCTAGAAAAATATGGTATCAGAGAGAGAGGGGTGGAACAAAGAAATATTAAGGAGAATACAGTCACTGGGATCTAATGCTACATAGATTAAACTGAAAAGTGTCTTGTAGATTACTTCCCTGGGCCTGGAAATTCACGTGTCCTACTGATTAGTGTATTTTCAGTAAATATGTACACAGTCATTATCATACAATGCATATGGTGATACGTGCCATAGAAGAAAAATAGCATATGAATATGTTCAGAAGGAAGACAAACATGAGTGTGAGAAAACATGCACATGCTCTAGGTGCAGAAATAAAACATGAATCTATGAATGTTCCTGTTACATGAGGCTGAGAGAATCAGGAATCTTTTTGCAAGGGCTTTGATTATAACTCGAAGACTCCTGCATATGCAGAGTTAGTTATGTGATCCTAAAATGATCTCAAAACAGCTCTACAATTCTCTTGACTGCAAGAGTTTTGAAAAACAGGTAAAAATGTGTACTGCATATTTTATTGCACACCTATTCATTCCTCTGAGGAACAGAGTGCTTATTCTAAGGTAGTTGCTGGTAAACACACATAAATATTTAGCATAATTCTTGATGTATAGTGAGATGTAAAATGTACAATATTCAAGCAACACAATATATTCAGTAGGCTTTTGTTGCTGAACTCAATAGGTGACATTGCTGTTGCAATCTAGTGCACTTATGCTTTCAAAACAACAAGAAACATTTAAGGTACTATGTAAGAATATCAGTTGCATTAAAATGATCGTGGAAAATTTCTGATTTGTTTGTTCTTCATTATTTTTAAAAAATCTAACTTGTATTAAATGGTGTTAGCATTATTTCCTTGCTAGTTTGACTCTGTAAACAAAGTATGGTAGAGAGTTTCTTTTCTCAGCAAACCTGCATCCCAACGAGCCATTATTTAGTAGTGATACTGTCTTTCATGTATTTATGTGTCTCAGCATATGACAGTGTGAATATGTATTGCTAAGATTTATTGGATAGGGTGTTGCCCCATTTTTATTGCATCACTTAGTTTTTTTTCTCTTCTTTTCTACAGATAAAATAAATCAAAATCTTAGTGCCATGAAATCTAATTGTACATCTTGCAATTCTGTATCATCATAAGAGAATGCTATACATGTACAATGCTTTATGTGTTTGAATGGTTTACTTGTCTCTTCTGTAAGATAATACAAATGACAATCAGCTTAGAAAGCCACACACGGCAGATTTTCATGGAACTATTATATCAGTTTAGGTGCTATATATGAAACCTGATGAGCCTAGTAATAACTTTATAAAGCAGGGTTATCAAAGTAGTGCCGATTTCAGCAGGAAAGAGAGTCATCCACAACTGGAAATCTCTGTAGACTGCCAAATTACCCAAAATCCTATTCTGCAAAGCAGTAATCTTTAATGTTCCAATAAAAAGTAACTCTTTTTGGGATAGCTATTGTGCTTCTAATTGAACACTCAGAAAGTAATTTGCATAAAATTGCAAAGGACCACAGGAAAAAAAAGCTGATAAAAAAGGTAATTTAAGATGACTGAAAAGTCATTTGCTCCTATGTTACTCTGTCTGCATTTATTCTTCATTCAACCCTCAAGCACCTAGTATGTGCCTGGTACATACGAGTCACTGGCAATGAAGATTTATGTAAATGATGAGTTGATGGGTGCTGACGAGTTGACGGGTGCAGCACACCAACATGGCACACGTATACATATGTAACAAACCTGCACATTGTGCACATGTACCCTAGAACTTACAGTATAATAATAATTAAAAAAATGGCACCAAAAAAAAGAAACATTGCTTGAATCCGGGAGGCGGAGGTCGCAGTGAGCCGAGATCATGCCACTGCACTCCAGCCTAGGAGACAGGGCAAGACTCCTTCTCGAAAAATACATATGAATAAAACAAAATAATAAAAAATAAAAGAAACACCTTGTACCCAAGAGGAATCTATATTTTGCTGCTGAGACTAGTTACTAGGCACTAAGAAGACTAACGTTTGATAATTTTCATTAGAAAGGTATACATCAAGAACATTTTATTGGGGTTTTGAGAACTTAGGAGTGATGTGTCAAGGAAGCTACTCAGATGAGGTGATGTTTGATGAGTTTAAAACAAAGATGGGGGATTGGAGAGAAGACATTCTATGTAGAGGAAATGTCATGTGAAACACACAGAAAATGAAAGAGCCAGGTACATTTTGACATAGAAAATCGTTTACGTTGGCTAAGTATGGGGAGAAATGAGAAAAAATTGGAGATACAGATTAGAAAGTTAGAGGGTTAGTTATCAATACATTTTTATATCATATTAAATGCTTTAAATTTAATGTTGAAGACAATTAGAATCTATTAAAAATTATGGTAGAACACGTTCTAATCTGATTTGCATTTAAAAATCAATGTGGAGTACACTTTACAGAGAGGCAAGAACCAAGACCTTTTATGAGACTCTTGCAGTAATCGACATGAGTGATGATGTGCGCCAAAGTTAAATTAAAAGAGTAAAATGGAAAGAAGGGAATTAACTATGAGATATTAAGAAAGCAAAATTGATACAACCTGGTGGAAGAAAAAAAAAGAGTATGGAGCTACATATTCATCCCTGTGGAAAAACTGATGTGCCTTTTAGTCAGAATTCAGATTCTATCTGAAATACGACATGCTATTTTAATTTTGTAAAATATTAATTAAATAAAGTGCTTTGATATCTTTTAGTTAAATTGGTTTAAGCAATTTTTTATCACCATTTTTGGTAGGACATATATGCAATAATATATATGTCTTAAGAAACTAAGTTTTTGTTAATACTGGGCCTGATTTTGCCCATATTTTTCTGTTAGAAGGAACAAATGAGCAAATATCTACAAGGTTTTTAATTCAGTGCCTGGCACATCTTGGGTTTTATTATCTTTTATTTATCTGTCTTTATAGTTTTATTATATATATTTGTGAATTACACTATAATTATACTGGTTTTTAAAGGAACACATGTAAAGGAGAAAACAGCAGTGTATGTTTCACATGTGTTTTGGTTGAGTACATATCTGAAATTGCTAAATCAAAATTTACAAACAAATTATATATCCAGTCCTTACATTTCACTACTTGATGAAGCTTTGAAAGTTTCCTGATATTTTACTGTTGTTGGGAGTGATGATATTTAGCATATGTTAAATATGAACACAATTGTTTATCCATTTTATCTGTATTTCTTTGTATTTATGAATACTTTGGCACAATTATTTTTAATCATATAACTTTTCTACGTTTAAACTTTCTTAAGGGAATAAATTACAATTAATTAAACTATGTTTTTAGCCTTAAAACAAAATTCACATAGACCTAAAAGAGGAAAAATTGCATCAAATTCATACTAGAAAGGAAACATCTTGGTAGAACAAAGAACATTAATTTGGAATCAGAAAATTCTGTGTTCAATTTCAGGTATATATTATCTCAAAATAACCTCTTCTACTGCCCTGTAGATACCAAAAATAAAATAAAATCAACTGACTTCTATAAACCTTATTCTGAACCTTCATAAAACCAAGCTTTGGAGGAAAATCATTATTCACAGTCCTTGGTTGTTGCCTAGTCCTTTTGTTTGTAGTTTTCTTGTTGACAGGTTTGTTAATCCATTTATTTTTCATTGATTCTTCCAATAAACATGTATTTTGCATCTGCTCTATGCCTGGATCTGAGTTAAGCATGAACAATATGATCATTATAATAATAATGCACACATGCATGTGTTACCCTGTCCTCGGGAAAGTGACCATTTATTTTAATTCTTCTCAAACTCTCTGTAGTGAAGGAGCTTTTATTTCCAATACATTTATAATATATTTTCATAGAACACGATAAAAATATGTTACTAGAAGAATGACCTGGTGAAAAGGCATTCGAAATATAGATGGTGATTTTTATTATCAGATTTTCACAGATATAAAATCAATGTTAATAATTGTCATCGATACAGGTATATCATAGGAAATGGAAATATACCAAATTATAAAAATTGTGTTCATAACTGTTCCTTTTACTCTACAACCTAAACCCAGCAATCCCATTACTGGATCTATACCCAGAGGAATATAAATCATTCTACAATATAGATACATGCACATGAAAGTTCAATGCAGCACAATTCACAATAACGAAAACATGGAATCAGCCTAAATGCCTATCAATGACAGATTGGATAAAGAAAATGTGGAACATATACATCAGAGAATACTATCCAGCCATAAAAAAGAATGAGATTATGTCTTTTGTAGAAACATGAGTGGAATGACAGACCATTATCCTAAGCAAAGTAACTCAGGAACAGAAAACTGATTACCACATGTTCTCACTGATAAGTGGGAGCTAAACAATGAGAACTTATGGACAGAAAGAAGGGAACAACACACTGGGGCCTGCTTGAGGGTGGAACTTGAGAGGAGGGAGAGGAGCAGAAAAAATAACTATTGAGTACTAGGCTTAGTACCTGGGTGATGAAATAATCTGTACAACAAACCCTCATGATTTACTTCTATCACAAATCTGTATGTGTACCCATGAACCTAAAATAAAAGTTAGAAAAACCGTGTTCATTGAAGTACATTTATAGGCAATTAATACAGAGAATATTACATTGACACCTTTTAGTTGTGCACCTAATTATAAAATATATGTAGCATATTTTTCTGAAATGTGTTCACAAAATAGAAAAGGAAATTTTAATATAATTTCAGTCCACTAAGGATACTATTTATTTAATAAATTACAGATTCATGAGTCTCCCATGAATAGATCTTTATACTGATAATAATCAATGTTGCATCAGATTCATTAAGTGATAAAAACTTCAAGCAGATAGTCAATATTAAAATAATCACTTATTAAAACTTGCTAAAACATAAAATGTAACATTTTTACACTCAGATTTTATCTGCTATTGAAAATCGTGTGTGCTTTTTCCTGAATGGAAATACTATTATTATAAATATACAAGATATAGAATAAGTAAGTAGGTTTAACTAACATTACGAAGTTAGATCCAAACTTTTGTTTTAATCTTGCACAAACACTAAGAGCTTGTTTGGTAGGACAAACATTTATAGCCACCATACGTCTGCATTCAATCACATTTGCTTATGATCGATGTCCATATTATCCCATAATTAAACAAATAATATATGATTTAACAAATTATATATATTTTTATAGCATCAGTAATCATGTTGTTTATATTGGCTAACAATTTTTTCATAGCAAGGTTTTCTTTAAGAAGGAAGCAGTCTTCATTTCTATTTGAGCTTTAACTCCTTAATTTGCAAAAAAAAAACCCTCTGTAATAACTGTCATCGCAGATATCTTGATTGCTGAATAAAATCCTACATAAAACATACAACTCCAAGCCAAATATTTGTGCAAGTAATTCTCCATATTCTTATAGACTTCAAGCTTTTTTGTTGTCAAAAAAACTAATTTTTTTCTTTATATCATTAGACTTCAAATGACACATTTAAAAAAAACCAAAAGGTAATTTTAACATCTATGCATTCATCAAGTTGCAAAAAGAAACACTTTGCAAACCATATTATATGAGTATTTTTGTCCCAATAATTAGCTTATTTCTAAATACGTTATTCTCTGATGTCCTAGAAGAGTAATATTAGATATATCTCTATAAAGGCTTATCCAATATTTTGATGCAAAATATTCAATGTAGCTTTTTCTTAATCTATTCACAATTGCACATTTTTTTTATAGTTTAAACAACTCAAGTCCTACTTTATAAGAAGCCCTCACAACTTAATGATGTATCCAAAATAGTGAGCTTCTATCTTGCTTTTGTCGGGTTTTAAAAAATAATACACTTTGTTACAAATAATTTTGGGGATTTAAACTTTTTTAAAAAAAATTTATTTATTATTATTATACTTTAAGTTGTAGGGTACATGTGCATAACGTGCAGGTTTGTTACATATGTATACTTGTGCCATGTTGCAAACTTTTAAAAATATTTACACAAGTGTTGCTTTATGCTTTTATAGTTTCATTGCTTTAATCTATACTACAAAAAAGTCGATGTACAAAAAAGGTCGATGATTTTCACATTTCATACTTCACAATCAATTATAAAATCACTGCCAGTATATGAGGGATTGTACTTCTATAAACGAACACAAAGTATTTAGTAGTCCATAATTCAAAATCAATTCCATTATAATTGTTTTGTTATTACTGCCACAGTCAGAAAAATGTATAGCTTCCCTTGGGCAAAAACAGGAATAAATTAAGGCTCAAATAAATAATATAAATTATATACATTTAACTTCCTTAATTTAATTAATGTTAAACTATACATTTATTTTATTTATGTATTTTTTTTAAATGGAGTATCGCTCTGTCACCCAGGCTGGAGTGCAGTGGTGTGATCTCAGCTCACTGCAACCTCCACCTCTTGGGTTCAAGTGATACTCCTGCCTCAGCCTCCTGAGTAGCTGGGATTACAGGCATGTGCCACCACACCCACCTAATTTTTGTATATATTTTTAAATTATCCTCTAAGTTCTGGGATACATATGTAGAATGTACAGGTTTGTTACACAGGTATACATGTGCCATGGTGGTTTGCTGCACCCATCAACCTGTCATCTACACTAGGTATTCCTCCTAATGCTATCCATCCCCTAGACCCCCATCCCCCAACAGGCCCTGGTGTGTGATGGTCCCCTCCCTGTGTCCACGTGTTCTCATTGTTCAACTCACACTTACGAGTGACAACATGTGGTTTTTGATTTTCTGTTCTTTTGTTAGTTTGCTAAGAATGATGGTTTCCAGCTTCATCCATGTCCTTGCATAGGACATGAACTCATTTTTTTATGGCTGCATAGCATTCCTTGATGTATATGTGCCACAGTTTCTTTATCCAGTCTGCCACTGATGGGCATTTGGAATGGTTCCAAGTCTTTGCTATTGTGAATAGTGCTGCAATAAATATACATGTACATGTGTCTTTATAGTAGAATGATTTATAAACCTTTGGGTATATACCCAGTAATGGGATTATTGGGTCAAATGGTATTTCTGGTTCTAGATCCTTGAGGAATTAACACACCATATCCCACAATGGTTGAACTAATTTACACTCCCACCAACAGAGTAAAAGCATTCCTATTTTGCCACATCCTCTCCAGCATCTGTTGTTTCCTGACTTTTTAATGATCTCCATTCTAACTGGTGTGAGATGGTATGTCAGTGCGGTTTTGATTTGCATTTCTCTAATGACCAGTGATGATGAGCTTTTTTTCATATGTTTGTTGGCTGCATAAATGTCTTCTTTTGAGAAGAGTCTGTTCATATTCTTTGCCCACTTTTTGATGGGGTTGCTTTTTTCTTGTAATTTTTTTAAGTTCCTTAGAGATTCTGGATATTAGCCCTTGATCAGATAGACAGATTGCAAAAATTTTCTCCTATTCTATAGGTTGCCTGTTCACTCTGATGATAGTTTCTTTTGCTGTGCAAAAGCTCTTTAGTTTAATTAGATCTCATTTGTCAATTTTAGCTTTTGTTGCCATTGCTTTTGGTGTTTTAATCATGAAGTCTTTGACCATGCCTATGTCCTGAATGGTATTGCCTAGGTTTTCTTCTAGGGTTTTAATGGTTTTAGGTCTTATATAAAGTCTTTAATTCATCTTGAATTAACTTTTGTATAAGATGTAAGGAAGAACAAAGCTGGAGGCATCACACTACCTGACTTCAAACAATACTACAAGGTTACAGTAACCAAAACAGCATTATACTGGAAGAACAAAGCTGGAGGCATCACACTACCTGACTTCAAACAATACTACAAGGTTACAGTAACCAAAACAGCATTATACTGGAACCAAAACAGATATACAGACCAATGGAACAGAACAGAGTCCTCAGAAATAATGCCACACATCTGCAACTATCTGATCTTTGACAAACCTGACAAAAACAAGCAATGGGGAAATGATTCCTTATTTAATAAATGGTTATGTGAAAACTGGTTAGCCATATGGAGAAAACTGAAACTGAATCCCTTCCTTAATTTTTGTATTGTTAGTAAAGATGAGGTTTCACCATGTTGGCTAGGCTGATCTCAAACTCCTGACCTCAAGTGATCTGCCTGCCTCGGCCTCCTAAAGTGCTGGAATTACAGGTGTGAGCCACCACACCCGGCCTATAAATGTTTTTAAATTTAAAAAAAATCGTAAAGAAAATATGCAAAGGATGCTTGCATATTCTCAGCTGTTTATGGACCTTTGAAGTATAAATAATTAACCTTAAAGTATCACGGTTTGGAATATGATATCTCTGTGCATTTCTAAGCATATCAATTGACATGCAATTTACCACATGTTTAACAACAAACTTATTCATACTTAGTCCAATGAAAGAAGCTCCCTACATATTTATTTGATTGCTATGAAATAAAAATGTCCTATAAAAATTTGTAAATGTGACTTTCGCTTTCTGTAATTGTTTCATTTCAGACTGGTAACCAACAGTTCCGGGACCATCACCAGTCTGCAGATCATAGTTTGAGAAGCATTGGCTTAGCACTCATAAGAAATGCATAGATTTGTGGATGTTTCATGAAAGAGAAATATAAGAAACTGTGAGGATTTATAGAAGAATTTTAAACTAGCTTTTGGAATTAATTGGGATTGGGATTCCCCTTCTGATTCTTAGAGAGGAATTAATATTCACCATTATTTGAAAACAACAGTTATTGATTAGGTAAAGAAAGCTTAGAGAAACTTGTTTTCCTTTTTCCTTTCCTATTATGTTGTTCTTAGATAGAAACTCTCAAGAAATATTAAAATGTCATTCTCATGAGCAGGGCATGGTTTAGAGCAAAACCCCTTGGGTTTCTAGTGGAAGCTCAAAGATGCTCTTTCTGAATATTATAGAGGGCTCCAGAATAAAAATCCCAAACACAGCGATTTAGTGGCCATGAAATGGATTGTTAAGAGGGTTCAGCATAACTGCAGGGAGACAAAGTCCCTCTACAATTGTTCAGCAGTCATCTTTCTATCTCAGCTGTCTCTGGGTCAAGGCTCCTCCTTGTTCTTAGAGTCGAAGCAGAGTAGCATGCTGCATCTTTTAGAGCTGTGATGAGACCTTTAGGAGACACAGGCCTTAATAGGGCAGAAAATCTGAAGCAAATGCCTTCAAACCAGGTATACAATTATTGAGGTCATAATATGTGTAGGTCCTGGGTTAAGTAGAAACTCAAGTTGTGTTTGTATCCACTAGAGTTAGGAGAAAACACTATTTCAACAGATTGTTGCCCATTAAAAAAATATTGTAAAATAATGTTGACAGATATCAAAAAGTGGAAGAAAATAACCCATAAGATGTCAATCTTAAAATAATTACCATTATCACTTTGCTGTATATTTTTACTTTCCTATAAACATTTTAACATTATTCAACTCATGTCTACTTTATCTACATTTATATATATACACACACATATGTGTATATAAATAAAATCCTCCTTTCATTGGACGAAGTATAGATATATTTGTTATTGTTAAACATCTGGTGAATTGCATGTCAATTAAGCTGTTTAGAAATGCATAGCAATATCATATTCTAAACTGTGATATTTTAAGTTTAATTTGTTATTTATAACCTATATATATATATATATATGAAAACACATTTTAAATACTATTATCTCTGTTAACATGAATGTCTCATGAGCATCATGTTAATGTCACATTTTCTCTCAAGTTGATATACCATTTTAAGAACATTATTTACTTTTTTATATGAAAGTGCTTTCCATTTTTTTTTTTGATACTGTGAGACATTACTTGACAACTTTGCTCATTGTGTTGATTACAAATTGTCTTACCCCCAACAGTGTAAAACTGTTCCTTTTAGATTATTTTCTAATTTAGGATTCTGCCCTTGGGCTCAGTTCTTCTCTATATTCTACTTACTTGAGTTATGAACTCATGTGTTAAAATATGTTATTGAGGTGATATGAGAGAAAAAGCAGGCATACAGAAAGAGAAACCCTCTTCTCCCTTCCTCCAGGCTTCTAATCCTTCTCTAATACCTTTTGCTGGCAGAACATGACAAGAAACCATAAGGAATGTAGTTTATGGAATTCAGCCTCAGCATCATAAGCATAGTACTGCAGAAGAGTGGATTTGTGTCTGAAACATTTCCTTACTGGGATAAGTAGTGAAGTTAAGAATCTTTTTCCATCTGCATTAGATATTTGCACTTCTCAAGTGAATTGTCTGTCTAGTGAATGCCTACTTTACTGTTATCTTTTTCTTATTACCATAAGAAAAAGACTCTATAAAAATTTCGGCCTGGGTGCGTGCATGCGTTTATGTTTTTGTGTATGTGTGTTTGTGTGTGTGTGTATTTTTATATATGAATATGTATACATGTATGTATATATCTACCTATATATGTAAACACCTATATAGAGATATATAGATACAGAGAGTTCTTCATTTGGATTCTAAGATTCCCCACTTACATTGTCTTTCTCTTATTCCTATGGCTTTACATTCTGGGTTGCACATTCTGTTTCCTTCTCACACCACACTGTCATCTAAATGTTAGAATAACTGAAAATTCAGTACTTGAAATTTCATTTCTATTTTAAATCACGAATTAGTGATCCTATTTCAGTTTCATGGCTTTAAGAACATCTCTGTGATAATGTCTCTCAAATATCTATTTCCAGCCTGAGCATCTTTCTTGAATTTCATAACCATATATCCAACTGCCTACTTGACACTTCCATTTGATATCTAAAAACATCTGATATTTAGATTATTCATAACTGGGATCTCCCAAAAGAAAAATAACCAGCCCTTCTTTATTCTTCCCCATTTCAGTTAATTGCAACTCCAGATTTCCAGCTTTGAAACCAAAAACTGGATAGTACTTCTTGACTCTCCTCTTTCTCTCCCATCTTGTATTTAGTCTAAGTGCAACTGTTAATATTACACCATTGAATGTTCCCATCAAAAATCATGAAAAAGTTCTCCAGTTTGAAAAACAAATATTCTAATCTATTGAATTATACTCAGAATCTTTATTAATATCCTTGGGTTATTGAATAAATTCTGCTTGATTATGATTTATTCATTATTAGCATGTCTTCAGATCTATTTTAATTGCATTTTCCTTGTAATTGTGCATCTATTGAATTCTATCTATAGTTTTATTTCTTCGTTTTTCCTCACCCAGGACTGCAATCAGCATTACACGCACCTCAAAAAATAAGGTGAATGACTTTCTACCTTTTTTCATGTTCTATAGATTACAGAAAATACAAACTGTTTTAACACATTTGTGGTGTGCTTTTCTGTAAAATTTTCCATGTTGTCATTTCTAACGAGATTTTCATTGTGGAATTATGAAAACTTATATAAAAAATTCAGAAGGATACATGTTGAGAGTGATCCTAGACAGGAGAAGGAAAGCTCATAGTTATTGGAGATACTTTGACTCAAACTCTACTTTAATATAGCTATCTGTGTAAATTGTATTCTATTTTGAATCCAATCTATATTCCTTTGTCTTTTTAAACTATCAATTTGCTTATATAGACGTAACTCAAATACTTTCCGGATAAAGCATAACAAGCAATTTTTATTGTATAATTTTGATTCCAAACCTTAATATTTGACTGTGATTTGACAACGTGTATAATCTATTTCCAATAAGACATTTACTCAGCAATAAGGTAGAGATTTTGCTGTTGCAGACACGGTGATAATTAGCAACAATAATGTATGCTTCCTGTACTCATAAAGCCCCATCATCTGGAATAAATTTAAAAAAAAAACAACTATTAAAGTATTATATGAAAATATTCTGAATGAAGTATACACAGGTTCCTGCAGTGCCCAGAATAGAGCCATGGATAAAATTAAGAAATATGGACAAAAATAACTTACTTTGATTTTAGGTTCTCTGGAAAAATAAGGAAATAAAGATTAGTGGGTTTCCCACCTCAACCCAAGTGAAAAACAAAGTCCTTCTAAGACTTATATCAGTCTCCTGTGAACGTGGCCCTTGCTTACTGCTGTCAGCATCGCCCTACCATTCTCTCTCTCCTCTTTCTCTCCTCCTCTCTATCTCTCATCTCTGGACAAACTGCCATTTTGTTATTCCTGGAATTCACATGCATGCTCCTTCTCAGGGACACTGCACTTGCTGTTCTCCCTGTCTGGAGCTCTAGTCTGCCAGTTATTGGTATTGCTCATGTCCTGACACCTTCTAAGTATTTGATCACATATCACCTTCCCAGGGAGATTTTTTTTTCCTATTTAAAATGTTAATTTGTAATCTCCTACATCAGGAATTCTTACATTTCTTGTCCATTTGCATTTTCCTTTTAATGTCTATTGCTTTCTAATACACTTGCAGTATGCATTATTTACCTTTTTTATTGTCTTCCTCTTGAAATGTAAGCCCTATAGGGGCATGAATTTGACTGTTTTACTCCCTTATAATATATATATGAGTAAATGAGTAAATGTACATGTTCCCTCCTGCTTGACCCACCTGCAGTTTCTGTTCTGTATCTGGAGACACTACCTTTTAAGAATAAAAATTTTGCCATGGAAATTACAAAATATCATGTCCCTCAGCCCCACTTTTCAGCAGGATGAGCTCTGTGAGGTTCAATGTTGTACATCCACATGCCTTCCCTTTATGTTTACCTTTGATGTTAAATCAGGCTACCTCGATTCAGTTTCCTCACTTTCCTTTGCACACTATGTTTTAATATGTTTCTTTCCTGGGTCTTTGTCTTTATTTTGACTAATGAGTCACAGGATGGAAAACTGTCTCAGGTCCAGAAATGCCAAATCATGGCATTAAGTAAGGAAAACTAGCCTCAGCCTCCTGATCACACATCCCTATTTTATTACAGCAAACACATTGAGCAGTATTCTTCTTGGTTGTTTTGCATAGAGGCAATCTGTTTGAACTCTCTGGAATACACAATCGATTAACTATCTGGATAATTCTCTGAAAATAACACTTCTTTGGCTGCCACTTGAAACTTATTATTCATTATAATAATTGTGCCCACTTTGCTTCAGACAATTAATTGTTTCCATGCTTCTTTTATTGTTTTGGATCCGAAATTCTCTACTCCTCTGAGTGAGCCTAGTTCTCTAACAGCATCCCCTACCATCATTTCCTAATGTTACATAGGAGGGCCACCACATGATTTCTTACGGAATAACGTGCCCCTCTCACAAGCACAATTTTTACAGCAAATGTTATATCTTCCATATAGTTCTGAGAAATATAGTTATCTAGTAGGTTTCATAGCCTTAAGTAGTATATCCAAATGAACATGTCACCCCTTGGAGACTTTAGTATACTTTTTTCTAGCTTCCATGATCTGACATATCCAATACATTTGTGTAGGCCATCACTCGTTCTATGCAACTAGGAATTATTGCTGTACTGCAGTGTGTTACACAATCTCTTGGGGTTTTATCAGGATGTTAAATTCTGTGTTATAGGAGTATGTTCCTATATTGATAAGTCTCTTTTACTGAATTATATATTTTGCCCCTGCTTGGCCCTAGATCCTCAGAATTTGGATTCATATACATATCTGCTGATATATGTTGGCAGGACTATATTCCAAATGACCTAAGCCCTTCAGTTCCTTTGGAATATAGTCCATTTCCTACACTAATAGTTCCCTCTCATGCCCATCTGGATTATATAGTGACTTAATCACAGTAATTGAGCCAGTAGCCAGCAAAGAAGATGGAGACAATTTGGAGAGAGGCAACATGCATAATTGCAGAGAAAATGTCTCTTCATCTTCTCCAAGCGTTGGGAGAGTACTCAACCTTAACAGGGAGAATAAGCTACTTCTACATGCTCAGGGGCCTTAACTAAATTTGGACATTTTAAATTTCCAAGTGAATAAGTCCAAATGTCTCTAAATCCAGTGTCAGATCCCATTCTTATGAACCAGGAAGAAATGTCCCTGACTTCTGGATGGCAGATCTGCGTCTGTTGATATTAAGTTGTTCTTTAGAGCCCAGTTACTCTTATAAGTAAGTTTAAGTTGTGGTTTCCATCCTGCTCTACTGCTAAAGGAGATTTGAGTCTATAAATAGACTAATTAGGAGGCCCTCTGGCTTACGTGTTTAGTATTTAATTGCAGATTAATCGTTATCATTTCTCAAAGCATTAATTAGCAATACAAACTCTATTTCATTGTCCTTATAGTTACTATTTCCTCCAGATTAATAGAATACCTGATACATCACACCATTTAACTTACTCTCTTTGACTATTATACGATCATAGTTGTGCACTGTGAACATTTTACAATTGTAATTTTACCTTTATTCCAGGACTTTCTGTTCTCCATCTGTAACTTGGGATGCGTTCGTAATTACCAGCCAGGTAGTGGGTTACGAAGCTCAAAATCCCTTCTTAGGCTCTGCTTTGTCAAATTACTCCTGGCATCAATTGTTGAATTTGAGTTCTCTGGAAAGCAGACCCTGAGGCTGAAATGAGAATGCAGGATATTATTAGCAGAAGCTTTAAGGACCAATACCTGTTTAGATAAAATGAACAAAAGTACTATTGAGAAGGGAGGAGTTAAACTTTGATTTTATTCTAAACAAGTCAGAAGCTGACTTGTGAGGATGTCTCAAGCAAGAATAGGCCTTTAAAATTTTATCCAGGTGGAGATAGGGTCGTAGGGCTATATAGTTGTAGGGCTATGTACCCTTACTTGCTCAGTCACTGGTTGTAGGCTGGCCCTGGAAAGAAGGACAATCTTGAATAAGACTCTTTTCATCAGCCAAGACCATCCCTTAATGGTCTTCTAGCAATAGTTTCAGCAGCTGAAGAAAAACTCTTTATTCCTGAAGGGTTACCAGGTCAGGGCACAATAAAGTCAACCATGGGTTCTAGCAAACTCATCTCACTATACACACAATGGTTGTCTATCATATAGAAGTAGATTTTGAACACTAACATTCTTTTGCTAACTGCTCCCCTTGAAAATGTGTTTACCCATATTTTCCACTTATTTTATTGAGCAAATTTAGTAGATGTCTCTTTATTTAAATTATAAATAACTTTAAAGCAAGGCCCCCTTTTATTACTCAATGTTTTCCCTGTGCAAAGGATATCATACCCTGACAGCCCTACCTCACTAAGATAGAAAATTGTAAGAAGTATTATTTTTTATAAACACAACATTTTTCTCATTTGATTTTATTGATTAATTAATTTAGTAAATGCTAATACATTTCTACTTTCTTTCTGGTATTGTGCTCAGTAGCTGAGGAATGAGAAGTTAATAAAATAGTTAATAACCTTTCCTTAATGAACTATGTATCTATTTGTGTGAAATATATACACACATATACTTTCTGCAAGATTCATATCTGCCCTTTAAATATTCTAATGCTTCTGCAAAAATCTTTAAATCCAGAAAATCTTATAAAAATTTAACCCTTTGCAAGGATTGTACTAGATCTCATTCTTCATGCACTATGCTAAAAGCTAGCTAAGCATTCATATAAAACTATGAGATAATTGCCACTGAAAATTTAAGCAAAATTTATCACAGATAAAAATAGCAACTCAGAGATACCCTTCTGATATGATATTAAAGTGTAATAATATTAGGGTATTACAGAAGTTCTGCTCAGAATGAAAATCAGTGTTCACAAAATTAAATTTGCAAGGCAGAAGGACTGTTATATTGAATTTAGGCTAAATAATAGTCAAAATCACAAGTTTTGTTTTGGTGTGTTTCCATTTATGACAATAAAACTTATAATATTTTTGTTTTATACACTCACCTGTACTTTGTCCTTTAAACAATCACCCCTAAAATTCTCTATCACCCATCACTTTTGTTGTGATTTTGAGCACTTGTTTCATTATAAACATAGTACATATCATCCATGATGTATGCAAACTATGACCTTACTCCCTAACCTTTCAATACATAACTTCCCTCTAAGGGTACTATTTCCGTAGTGGGTTCTCATACTGGCTTCTTTGTAAACTCACATATTTTTCCCTTTTTATTATTTTACTTTTTAAAAAAATCAAATTGCTCATTTTTCTGCCATTGAATTGTATGAGTTCTTTATAAATTTTGGGTATGAATCCCTTATCAAATATATGATTTGCAAGTATTTTTTCCAGTTCGTAGGTTGTCTTCCTATCTTGAATGTTTTCTTTTGCTGTTCAGAAGCTTTCTACTTCAATGTAATCCCATTTATTTCATTTTCCTTTTTCTAGCTTGAGGTTGTGGCGTGTTATCCCAAGATAAAATTTATTACTTAACCTTTATTTTCTTATGTTATCTACTGTGAGTTTAATGTTCATGTGGAAACTATATCCAATTCTTCATTTATTCTCTTTTTCTTTGCAAATGCCTTAATTCATTTACCATGGCATCCTGTCATCAAGTGGAATTATTCACTTCTTTTTTTTTTTTTTTTTTTTTCACCTAGGCTAGATGCTAAATGATGTAAGGGCATTTCACACCTACCACTACAGCACTGGAAGAAACCAAATGCCGCTTCACTTCCACAATCATAGTCAGGTCTTCGTTTCACTAAAGCAAAAACTGCCTTAATGTTTTAAGTGGTTATCTAATCCTTTGGCTCTGTTTTTGAGTTCAACTTCTTTGAGATTATGAGGGTTTCATTTGTTTGGTTTCATTTGCCTGCAATACCAAATTAATCACACTACTGCATTTCGTGAATTTCTGGTTATAAACACCAGAGTAAAGACAATTTTAGTTTATTATCCTACACTAAAACTCCCTAAAAGTAACAAAGCGTTATAAGTAACAAAATTTTAAGTTATTTTGGTACAGACAATGCAAATTAGCAAAATATTCATGAAGATCAAAATCACAGCATACATTGTTTTTGCCTTTTTCTATAATAGCAAACAGTCCTATTTAGCCAAAATTATGTTCTCCTGCCATATCTCAGTTACTACCAGTTGAATGAAGTTTGATGAGTTGCTTTTGAATATGTTCAAGACAGAAAACTGTTTTAGTCTTCATCTGTAAAATGTCAATGCTTTGAACAAGAAGATCTGAGGTCTGTTTCAGTGCTAATACATTAGTTTCGTTTTCTGCCTTGAGTCTTAGTAGAGAGGAATAAGCATAGAGAGAGAGGAAAAGATTGAAACAGAAAAGAATGAGAACAATGGATGTAGACTGAAACAGGCACACAGATATTATTGCAGTGATAACAAAAATAATAGCAAATGATAGAAACAGAAATATGACCTTCAGCTGTGGTTGATACTATCTGTAGACTGGTTTTAAAAAAAAAAAAAATTCAAAACAAACTTCTCAAAATATCAATGGCAAGGTCATAGTGGGGATTCTGGGAATATTTGAGTAGATGAGAGGCGAGTGAAGGAGATGGAGGCAAACAGGATAAACTTACCTACTAACGCGTTGCACAAAAACTAAAACCAACATTGTACATAAGAGATCTTTGCAGAATTTATGAAGTTTAATCCATAAAGCTCAGTAAACCTCATAGTTTTTAAGCCCTTTCCTCCAAATTCAATTCTTTCTCTAATACCCCATTCTTCAACCAGCACCTCTATCTTTCTTATTGCTGTTTCCCAGGAGATCTAACTTGCTCTTCTGACATGTTTTTTCTCTCTCTCCTTGCAAGCATTTTCCCTTAGAAAAGAGACAAAAGATGTACCTCGTCTTTGAAGCATCCAGTTTGGGGTTATTGATTTCATTTCCTGCTGCTTGTCTCTGCTTAGCCAGCACCAAACTTTCACATGTGCAAACAGACTGAAATGAACAAACAAAAACGGATTTTTAAAGAATCACAAGGAACACAAAGTTAGACCTGAAAAGGCTTTTTATAAATCTGCAAGCTCAAGTCCATCCTTTTACAGATGGATGTGTTGAGGCTGGATGGGAGAAGGAACTTGCTGAGGGTCAAACCTATTGTGCAGATTGAATCAGATACAGTATTTCAAATGTTGTGACTCTGTGGGGTTTATCACTCAACAGCAAAAAATGCCTGCTGGAGCTGTGTCTACCGCACAGTCTTAATTCTCCTATGCCACTTATGGGCTACACTATACCCAGTCCTACATTCCCAAAGTAATTCTGTTATTAGAAAATTAGTCCTGGTACAGAATTATCAAAGTGCTTCTGCTATGCCTCTGTGTTCCACAGATAGTAACAGGTTTCGGAATGATTTCCCCATGGACCTTGTTCTCTCATTTTTTGTTATGCTTCTGAAAGTTTGTTTTCTTTATGTATCCCTTTTCTTTCTTTGTACTTTAAGTCCCGCAGTAGTGTGTTATTTTCATAAAGTATTTTTATTCTAATTTTATCCACTGTCTTAAAAATTTTTCTCAACAATGCCCTTTATTGTATATTCAACTGTCTGAACATCTTGTCTTGTATCTTTTTTTTCTACATACACCATGTTTTCTTGAATTTATCTCACAATAAAAAGGAGATACTACATAAAATTCACGTCTGGTTGATGCAGTGAGCTTTTTCTTTCCAGAAATACCCTTTCTCTTTGCCTCTTAAATGCTCTTTTTCCATGAGTTACAGATAGAAAAATAATTTTAAATAAAATACGCTTCAAAAACCATGTATTAAAATAGCACATCTCAATGTCAAAAGGTTGACTTACTCATGATAAGGGCACACTATTTTCTGAGAACCCAAAGTTTAACATTCTTTTTCTTAAACATTATTTTTCTTAAAATAATTGTTCTTAAAATATTATTTTGATTTTTTCATATTTTTACATGTTATCAAGAATGGGTTCTATTTTAAAATATTTTAAACACAGAAATAAAAAATCTAAATGACAAAAAGATAGACATGTTTATTAAAAGGAAAATTTACTCCCAGAGAGACATAACTATTATTAAATGTTAAATTATGAATGATCTTCCAAATACCAATTTAACAATGTATTTTCAACCATGCCATATAATTTTCCAGAATACTTTGTTTAGAACTGAATACACAATTGACAAACTTAAATCTATAATCATCTGATGAAAGCTACAGATTTCTAAATATACCTCACTGTTATACAGTTTATGTGATCTATGCTTTCATGAGTCTACATTGTAAATAGTTGAATGAATTCATAAAGACAAAATAAAATTAGTTTATTTATATTGTTTTGTATCTTCAAAACCACAAAATCTGGAACAGACATGCCAAATTGTTAGCATTTTGGAAATCTGTGAATTAGGTTAAGTATTTAATCACATTATTTTATATATGTTATAGATGCTTAAAACATCCTACAAGAAAAGTAATTAAATATATGAAAATAGCCTTTACCAAAATAAAGGAGAATATTTCTCCCAAATACATCGTGAAATATCAAGAAAGAAGACATATATCATAAACAACAAATAAGATCCACATAAAACTGTAAGATATTGATAGAAGTGAGTCCTAGCATGTATGGAAGACTTTAAATTAATCCCCCCATGAATTTCCAAATAATCTAAAGTATCTCTAAAATCAAATTCCATCAATATGTTATTTAGATAATAATACATAAAACAAAATGACATACACGATAAGGATAAAACAAGGAGCAAACCTCACAGGAAAAAAAATTGAAAACATCAACATGAATTTTAGACAAAGTAAAATTCAAAAAATAAAATTCAAGAAAATTAAGAATGAGCTTCATAATATGTTGAGAAATGATATTATTGATAGTATAATTTTTACTTTAGGTGTAAATGCATGACAAACAATTTTCAGAAAGAATCCACCACATTTTTTTTTTAATAATTGCACTCTATGTATACTTGTGCCATGCTGGTGTGCTGCACCCATCAACTCGTCAGCGCCCATCAAGTATACATATGTAACAAACCTGCACGTTATGCACATGTACCCTAGAACTTAAAGTATAATAAAAAATAAAAAGTTAAAAAAAATAAATAAATAATTGCACTCTATTACCTGAAGGAGTTAAGACTGCTCAAATTCATATAGTACAAAAAATCTTTAAAAATGGTAGAGATATCATTTCATAAATAAAATAAGGCCATATAGGTCTAAATAAAACAAGGATAAGGAGGATATGAATAATTGACTCAAAAATGATTTATTAATATATAAACATTGTGTTCTGCTTGCAAAAGTATTGATATTCTTATCATGAACCCATAGAGCATTTAGAAAATGCCATCATTTTATAAGCTGAAAGAAACTGTCATCAACTTCCAAAGTGTAGGTGTTTTGCAATAAAATATGTTATCATCTGGAAACATAAATGAGAGTATGGAAATACTGATGGAACCAGCACAACAGTGAATACATAGTTATTAGATAGAGATACAGATCATTCCTTAAAACAGTGGATTTCTTTATGAAAAACTGCTACATGCTTATATACAAAATTATGTTACATTCGTAGGTGAGGAAGTTATAAATATAAATAAGTTTTTCAAAAATAAGTGCCCAAAGAGATATTTGAAAATATCACATACATTGCTGAATGTAAGTTTTAAGACTGTTTTTAGTGGCAACACCCAAAGCCTAGCAACAATTTCTGTTTCACTTATAAATAGGTCATAACAAGCATGTATAACGGTCATAAAACCTCGGTCTCATTCAATAATAAACACTTATTTTTGCTCATGTGTCTATGGCTCAGTTGAGTTCCTCTTTTGATCTCAGCTGGATTTGGTGAGATTTACTTAGGCATAACTGATCAGTTGCAATGAGTACATGTTGATGCAGAAGCACATAAGCCTCCTGAGGCCGCCCAGGCTTGAAACTGTCTCATCATTTCCACCATGTATTAGTCTGTTTTCACACTGCTGTGAAGATATACCCCAAATTGGGTAATTTATAAAGAAAAGATGTTTAATTGACTCATAGTTCTGCATGGCTGGGGAGGCAGGCCTCAGGAAACTTACAATCATGGCAAAAGGAGAAGAGGGACCTCTTACCTGGTGGCAGGCAAGAGATAGCATGTGAAAGCAGATAAAACACTACAATATATAAAACCATCAGATGTTGCGAGAATTCGCTTACATCGCGAGAATATCAAGGGGGAATCTGCCCCTATAATCCAACCACTTTTCTCCTGTCACACTTGGGGACTACAATTCATGATGAGATTTGGGTGGGGACACAAAGTCTAATCCTATCACACCATTTCTCTTGGACAAAGCCAGGCACAGGATGAATTCAGTCACAATTTGTGAGCACTACAAAGTTATAGGGTAAAGGGAGAGGATAAAACAAAGTAATAAATCGAGGCCACTAGAGTAATTATTCTACCACACTTACCAAATATAATATTTATTCATGTATTCATTTATATTTTCTATGTGGGCAATTATGCTATATTAAAAATATAGTTCTATTTTGTACTTTTCTGATCCATATACCTTTTATTTATTTTTTTGTGCCTAATTACACTGGCTAGGAAGAGCAATAAAATTTTCTCCTTTAGATTTCTTATCATTTCAACATTTTCTATATTTGCTCTAAAATTTAATTAGACAATTTTATAGAACATTTTCTTCTATTGTAGTTAACAGTTGAATTTTATCAAATTGTTTCTATTGAAATTGTCATATAATTTTTCTTCTTTCCACTGTTAATATGACGAATTACATTGAAAGTGTTTCACACCCAATTTGATGATTGAGCAGGAAGAGTTGACTCAGTAAGGTATGCAGTGTTCAAATGTTTTCATTCCAACGAACATTCTGGCCCTAAACTAGCTTCTGAAATATTCTACCTAAGACTGTCTTTGCTTATCTGAGTCCTTGAGTCATACCAGATAGTTTGTGTTAACAGTGTGATTTATGGTGGGGCTCTTGGATCACACAATACCAGTTTGGACCTGCTATTGTGAGACAGGACACTGAAGAATTAAAGCCAGTAATGTGGGCACTACATGTCTAAGTGACTGACCCTTGATGAAATCCTGAACACTAAGGCTCAGGGAACTTCCCTGATTGGCAATAATCCATACATGTTGTCACACTTTGTCACTGGGAGATTAAGCACATTCTATATGACTTCATCATGAGAGGACAACTGGAAGCTTACGACTAGTCTCTCCTGGATTCTGCCCTATGCACCTCTTTCTTTTGTTGATTTAAATCTCTGTCTTTTTGCTGAAATAAACCGTAAAAATGAACATAACAGTTTTCTGAGTTATAAAATTCTCTCTAAAGAAATTATAGTATTCTTGGAGATCTCTGAAACATTCATGATGTATTATCCTTTTTATATGTTAGTGATTCTGATTTGCTAATCTGTTTAGGAATTTTATATTTAGTTCCAATAGAGAGTTTGATCTTTGATTTCCCTTTTTGTAATGTCAGTGTCAAGTTTTGTATTACTTTCATTTGTGTCTTATGAAATTAGTAGTAAAATATTTATTCTTTCCACTATCTGAAAGAATGTGTATAATATTGGTGTTATTTTTGCCTTAAACGATTCTTAGAATTTAAAATTTCTAACTTGGGAAGCCATTTTAACATGGATATTTTTGTATAAAGATTTATTGTTGTGTATTTTATTTAATAAACAGATTTTCTATATTTTATTAGTTTTGATAAATTGTGCTATTCAATAAATTTATCTAAATGTTTCCTAAATTTTTTAATTTATTAATGCAAAGATTTTATATTTCTTCATGATAATTTAATGCTTCTAAAATCCTTAATAATATCACTTGTTTATTTCTGACATAGGTTATCTGTGCCACAGTTTATACTTGATTACTCTTAACTTAGTTTTATCATGTTAGTAAATTTTTTATGAAGTCAATTTTTGACTCTGTTTTCTCTATTGTACATTTTTATTTAATTGTCTTAATTACTGCTCAATTATTATTTTTTCCTCTTAATTTAGTTTAGTTTACAATTTATTTTTCAACATGTTGATATGAATATTTAAATAATTTATATTTAGGTTTTTTGGTTTTACAACGGAATGTATTTAAAGCTCCAACTTTCTGTTTAAGAATAACTTTGTTTCTTGATAATGTAGATATTCATATCAATTAACATTATTTTATTTAAAGTATAACTAAATTGTAGCATTTAGATAAGTATTGCTTAATCTGAAAATTCAATGGAGATTTTCTAATTTTATTTTTCTTTTGATTTCTTGATGAATTTTACCATAGTCAATGAACCTAATACATATAGTTTTACTCCATTTCTATTAGTAAAGATTTGTTTTTTGATTTCAAATATGGTCAAATCTATAAATTATCCTTATTTTGCAATCAGTTTTAAAAATATTTTTTGTTGGTGTAAAATTTTGAGTTGAAAATTACATACACTTGACTGCATTTCAGGGCAAAGCTGATGATTTGGATTTCAACTATCCAGGTCTCATTCTCATGTAAAATTTACAGAGAGGCAATAGTTCTATGCTCCAATTTACTTATTTTTTCTTTTGTTATTAAATACAGGATTTCTCTCCCACAGTGTTAGTACTTTCAAAGCTCATTTTCTACAATTTTCTTAAAGTTTTTCTACAACGTAATGTCAGATTTTATATTTTAGTAAATGCACACAAACATATCTACACATTTGGTTTTCAAATTTTCCAAATTTAAAACTCCCTCTTTATTGTGACTTTGAAATCCATGAAGGATATCTCCAATTACCCACAGAAGTAGATAGCTTTTTAATAAAGTTATTATATATAACCTCATGGATGCATCTTCATTAATAATCAGTAATTGACTACTTTTCATTTTTAGTCACATATTCTTTGTTCAAGATTGGTGACAATAAGGCACCATATACTAATTCAATTGGTTCATCAAATATTTTTGAGCATACACTATTAGTTACATTTGTAGGATACTAAGTTATGCAAGAAAGATAACATCTGTAGCTTAACAGAGTTTATGTTCAATTGGTGGAAATGGAAAATTAAGCCATTTCAATAAAAGAGTATAAATGTGATGTTCTGATAAATATAAGGTAAGATATAAAATGTTTGGAAAGATGAGCTGTGCAGAGAATGTTCAAATCTATGAGGATGTTTCAAGCAGAACAAACAGTATGTTATTAGTGCTACAGACACAAGAAGCACATCAAGTTGGAGAATAAGTTTTGCAGAGTTTATTGAATTTTGGCAGATAGATAAAACTGGAGATAAAATACAGTGCATTATATTGCTTGTGCTGTAAATAATATAGGAAGTAAGTGACCCTAGTCTTACTGATAACTTACTGTGTGCTTTCAGTGAAAATTGAATTCTTAAATTTACTCCCATTTTCTGTGCATTTTAGGAAGAGTTGATCAAAGAAAAAATGATTTCCTTTGATTTGTACCTGAAACATGTGTTTAGTAGAGAATCTTTTCATAACAGATGTACTGTATAAAAAAAAACAGGATGCACTGAAATCACTCATATCCTTCCTTTTATGACATGATTGCACAGTTAATTATATACATCCTAAACATGTAAAGAAAAGAGAACAGATGGCAAAGCCTTAGTTTAAAAAGAGATAAGTACATGAAAATAACTTTATTTATCATATCTTCAATTTTTTTGCTCAAATTATTTTGTTCTATGGATCAGAAAATGATGCTGCTATTGAAGAAAAAGGAGAATTTAAGAGCATAATCCTGATATCAAAGTCATTGATGTGGCCCAACAAATGTTACATCGCTGCTATTGCTAGTGAAGAATACACAGAAATAAATATTCTTTAAATGTCCGTAATAAACCAAACTTTGCCTGAAAGAATATAATAAACTTCTGAGTTGAGAAGACAGCTATTTGTAATTTTAGAATACTTTGTAACCCACATATTATATAAATGAAATTATAGACCCAACACTCACTATAATAGGCCATGTGCTTTGAAGAGAGATCCACTCTTCCCTTAAAACAAATACATATATTTCCGACACAAAAAAAATTAGCTTCTTTTCTAGGCTTTTATAATTCAATGAAAGCATACTTGTAACCATCTATTTGCTCATGCAGAGATCTGGTGGCATTTTATTACCTCTTCCTCATTATCTGGTCATGGATTCAATTTTCCAATCATATTAACTTTTTCTAAAAGCAGTCCCTAACCTGTTTTCTTGAATCTATTCTTACCAACATACAATTTATTCTCTTCATAGCTTCTGGGGGATCTTTTTAAAATGTTAATCAGACTTCAAAACCTGTGGTTGGAACTTTTTAATGGTTTGCTATTTCCTTTAGGAAAAACCCAAATCTTACAAATCCTTACATCTTTTAGCATCTGTCTTATTCTACGACTACTTCTGGTATTTTAGGTTCAGTTCATTTGCAACATAGGATATAGAGTCAATGCAAAGATTTTTAGAATCAAAGTAAAATTCTCTAAGCTTAGTCATGTGTTAAATAGAATTATCAATATTGATGATTGTGTAGGGTAGTTGTAGGGATTCAGTAAAAAGTACCTCTTTTACTCTGAATGTACAGTGTGATATGAAATCTATAAATTAGGTCTCTTTAATAATAGTAGATTATTTGATTTTTGTTAACAGGAGATATCATAGTTGTATATTTTCTGATATTTTGAATTTATGAGGGACAAGGACTATGTCTGTTTTGTTCACCATTCTTCTTAGATGCTCCAGCTTCTGCATGTCAAAATACTTGATAGAGTAATTAAATGTCAGGAATGGAGGAATCATATGATTAAGCATAGAATGGAGCCCAAGTATTGTTTCAGTTATGTTTTCTTTCAGGACAGGATGTTAGTGCAATCCAATGATTGTTTAAGGGCAATATTGATTCCGTTTCTTAGACTTAAGACTGGCTGGAATCCCTGGCAGACTCCTTTTCTCCACACAGGAAATTGAATCTTTCATATTTCCTTCTCTTAAAAAAGCACCACCTCAATTAACACTTGCTTTATGAGCATCCCTGCTATATGTAACACTATATGTTGCTAGATTTGTGCTAAGGAGAACCATGGCAGAAAGCTAGTGTATGAGTTAGCCTGATCTTTCAGGCAGCTCCTAACCCCTGTGCTCCATATTTATAAGAGATGCCAGCCCTGCTGTAAGAGGATGATCAGATATGAAGGCAGGCCATTCCTTCTGCCTTGTATAATGTTACCTTTATCATGAAATGGAAACTTAAAAACATGTTAAGGGAAGGAACAGAGTAGTCATAACATCTATTGTTCTGATACATGCTATACCACATCTTACAGATGACCGCCAAGCCCTTACACTGCTTAACAGCCCTATTTTATCTCTGATATGTTTTTCTCAGTCTAGGTGAGTAGCTTCAGTTGCCTCCCTGCCTGCTGCATACCTACACACCACAGAGCTGGATGCATTTTGTTCTCTACTGTTTTAGAGCATATGAAGGCAGAGGAAGGGGAACCTACTGGACCTCTATAGAAATTTACTATGGCTATGTGGAGAGAAGCAGCTAAGTCTCTGCAACCTGCATCAGGATTGAAAAGGTATCTTAGGGGACAGCTGGCAGCTTTTCCTTCCCAGTAGAATCAGATTTTCCCCCACTGTGAATGCAGGAGCCAATCACCACAAAATTTATTTGTGAAATACAACACTACTTGAATCTTAATCATTCTGGAAGATGAAGGTGTATTTCCAGGATCAATCCCAAAATGGGCATCAGTTTCTGGACCCTCAGGCCCATTATGTTAGTTCTCCTTTGATCTGGGTCTCAGATTAGACAGGTTTGTTACTGATTGGCCATTTACAATGTGCCTTCTTGCTGCTTGCGTTTTTTTTCTGAATCTAAAGCCATTGAAAGCAACTCTCTCTTTCTCTCTCTTTCCATATATATATATATATATATATATATATATATATATATATATATATTCTGATCTTTTGAATGTATGAGGGACAAGGAGTATGTCTGTTCTGCTTGCCATTCTTCTTAGATGCTCCATTCTTCTTAGATGCTCCAGTTTCTGCCTGTCAAAATACTTGATAGAGTGATTCAATGTCAGGAATGGTGGAATCATATGATTAAGCACAGAATGGAGCCTAAGTATTGTTTCAGTCATGTTTTATTTCAGGACAGGATGTTAGTGCAATCCAGTGATCGTTAAAGGGAAATTATATATATATTTTATATATATATATATATATATATATATATATAATTTGGAGGAGATATATATATACACACACATAATTTACACAAAATTTATATATAAATTTTGACCTCAACTTAGGACAGAGTTTTTCTACACCATAAATACTGACACTTTGGGACTGATAATTTTGGGAGGGGGGCAGGGCTGTTCTTTTGTGGATTGTAGTATTATAGCATCATGGCTGGCTTCCAGCAACTATATACACACACAGACACACACACACACATACACACACACATATATATGTGTATATATACACATACATATATATACACACACACATATTTTTTTTTTCCATTTTCCTTTTGAAAAGAAAGTGTTCTTGGCAGGACTGGCAGATTCTTGTCCCAAAGGGTCTTAAGTAATTCACTGCCCTAAAATTTCATTTTAGCTTCATGGTGCCTTTATCCAGTCCTATAATTGAAGTTCTATTTGCAAATATAAATCAGATTAGGTGTCTAGGTTTTTGAGTTCTGCAGTGTCCTCCACTTCTTTGATAGGGCTGAACTGGGCAGGCTTGAGCACTTAATGTGTGAAATAATTGGGAAAGACAAGACCAGCCAGAAGGGGCTTTTTGCAATGGACCTAACAAGGTTTGGAATTGACCCTAAAGTGTGATTGGAGAGTGGTAATGCTAATGCAAATATGCTGGATGGTGGAAGATGGCAGGCCAATGAATCACTGGGATTTAAAGGATGGGTCCTTATTGGTGAAATAATTATGCCCTGAGAGATGGTATGGTTAAGTAAAGAGGTGGAAACCAGAGCTATGGAGAAGTCTGAGAGCAAGATTTCAGCATCTGAGTGTGTTCTGGTGGAAGAGAGGAAAAGGTGTTAATGGTGTGAAAAAAGCCACTTGGAAACGTGGACTTCCATAGCAAACTGTGCCCTGCAGGAAGAGAGGTGCCCAGAGGTAAAGGAGAGAGCAAGGAAAGTGAGAGAGTGGCCAGGCCAGAGGCAACAAGCACTCAGACAATGAAGAGGAATCCAGAATTGAGAGTAATAAAAGGAGAAAATGGAGGGAGTCTGGGCCTAATGGATGAAAGGACACATAGCGGCCGGGCGCGGTGGCTCAAGCCTGTAATCCCAGCACTTTGGGAGGCCGAGACGGGCGGATCACGAGTTCAGGAGATCGAGACCATCCTGGCTAACACGGTGAAACCCCGTCTCTACTAAAATACAAAAAAAATTAGCCGGGCGAGGTGGCGGGCGCCTGTACTCCCAGCTACTCGGGAGGCTGAGGCAGGAGAATGGCGTGAACCCGGGAGGCGGGGCTTGCAGTGAGTTGAGATCCGGCCACTGCACTCCAGCCTGGGCAACAGAGCTAGATTCCGTCTCAAAAAAAAAAAAAAAAAAAAAAAAAAAAAAAAAAAAAAAAAAAAAGAAAGGACACATAGCAAAGACGAGATAGCTGGTGGAGGGACAAATATAAGATAAATAAGCAATGAAAAAAGCTGTGTGACAAGGAGTATCAAGCAGAGGATATGGAAGTTTGAGTGGAAAAAGTGAGATGGAAATGTGGGGCTGATGTCAGAGGGGCTTCTGGGGGTAGGCCTAAGACCAGAGATGAAGGTAGATGTTATTATGTAAATGTGGAGACCATTGTACAATAAAGTTAGAATAAGAATAATGGAAAACATGAGGGAGCAGAAGACAGCCAATATGTTGTACAGTGAGGGATAATGGACCTCTACAGGCACCACCTGCCAACAAATTGTCAAATAGTATAGTTTTTTTGAGAAGGCTTCCTCACAGGGCCAAGTAATTGGGTCTCTATGGGAAACAGTGAGCAGACACAGACAAGTTCTAGAATGGTGTCAGATACAGGGGCTGCTAACTGGTCTCTCATAAAGTCTGGAGATAGGTTGATGACCAGGGTTTGACATAATACAGTCGTGAAAGCTCTAGATGCAAAGGAAACACAGCAGCATTAACATCTTTCTTGGGATCCTCGTACAGCTGATGATGATCTATGGCAACTGGAAATGCACATAGCTCACAGCAGGTGTCTCAACAACATCTGGCATTTCCAAGGTACTTCTACAGGGAATTTCAAAAGACAAAATGTTGCAGCTACAGCAAGAAGTATAAGGAAGCAGGGGAAGGCCTGGTGGGGCTGGTAGGGCTGTGTGCACCTGAAGGAAAATGTCTAAACATAGTATGTGCATCACTGACTTTACAATATATATTTTACCCTAATTCTATGGTTTTCTTAAACTTTAGATATTCTTTTCCTGTATTGTCCTCTTTCTCTTATCCACCCTAGACTGCTATGCAACCCCAGAATAGCACAGCCTGTGCTCAAAGAATAAAGAAGAAAGAAGGAGGAGAGGTGAATTATCTTTTCTAAGAATAGGAATGCCCTTTGTCAGTCATCACAGCTCCTCCGTAGTAAGCTGTCCAAGCTGGGAAACAGGGAAACTGGGTTACATATAATAAAGATAACAGTCAAAATATTTTTGATGGAGCTGCATATAATAGCTTTTGGGGAGGTGTTTTGGGGTTTTATACCCAGATAAACTCCAAGAATGAATATGAAGTGTAGAATAGTCCATGGGAATAATGGGAAGACTCACATATGTATAACACTTTATCATGTATCAGTAATTTTATGTAAATTATCTAATTTGTTCCCCACAAATATCACGTGAATTAAGCTGAAAAAGTGTTATTTCAAAGAATGAATCTCGGGTTTTGCATAATTTAATAGCCTGAACTACAAACTACTTGTTCACAACAGAGCCCAGAATCCCTGAATCCAAGAACTACCATTATTGCACCCAATCACACACATGCCCCATCTCCAGTTCATTCTTTCATTGCAGCAGATGGGAAAGTCAGGAATGTAAGCAGTGTCCCGGTTTCTAATGACTTTCTCATGATCTTTCCTCCATTGATCAGCAACTCTACAGTCCTTCAAAGGGTGAATTCTTCCTGGGAATTTTTGCTAAATTGTTGATTTATACCCCAAACCTCTGCTCTTAATTTCAGCTCCCCCATATAATGTCTTCTTTTGGCATACCTCAACTTAGGTTAGAGTTTTTCTACACCATAATTATTGACATCTTGGGGTTGATAATATGGGGAGGGGGGCAGGGTTGTTCTTTTTTGGATTGTAGTATTATAGCAACATGCCTGACTTCGAGCTACCAGGTGATAGTAGGGTCTGGCTCTCTTCTACTGTGACAACCAACTGAATGACCCCAAGACAATGTCAAATATTTCCTAAGAACAAAAATCATATTTCAAAACCATTGGATTTGATATAGACATCTTCATTGGCAATGCTCTCAAGTTTATTTGCACAAAATTTAGAGAATTGTAGCTTTTCTAAATATGTTGTAAGACTGATACTTCCAGGATTACTTTGTTTACTGAATGTTTTCATCTGACATATCTCGACAGACACCCTAGGTTGACTACATAACTGTAAGGGCATAAAAAGGTCCCACTTGGATATTCTGCACTGAGCTCTCTGGAAACCAGGATTTATTGTACAAATGTTGGTGTTCAATCAAAACATGGAGTACATCTGTGTCCAACAAGAACCCTGGAGATTTTTAAACTGAATGTCTCTCAAACCCCCAATGTTTGCCTTACTGTCAATCTTTCCTTCTCTATTTCTTTTTTTTTTCTTTTGCATCTTCCCTTTTGCCTTCAAACGAAAGACACGTTTGCGAAGTGTTGTGAGTCAGTTCAAACAGATAATTCTGAGATAATGCTGCAATATTTGCATTCACTTACTTGAGATTTTGAATTTGCTCTCTTTCTCATTCTTTGTGTGTGTGTGTGTGTGTGTGTGTGTGTTGTTGTTGTTGTTGTTGAGGGACAAAGTTTGGCCCTTGTCACCTAGGCTAGAGTGCAATGGCACCATCTTGGCTCACTGCAATCTCCGCCTCCCAGGTTCAGGTGATTCTCCTGCCTCAGCCTTCTGAGTAGCTGAGATTACAGGCATGTACCACCACACCTGGCTAATTTTTGTATTTTTAGTAGAGATGGGGTTTTACCATGTTGGCCAGGCTGGTCTCGAACTCCTGACCTCAGGTGATCCAAAAGTGCTGGGATTACAGGAGTGAGCCACTGTGCCTGGCCTCACTTCCTCTTTCTTAATTTTCGTCTTCTTCAGCTATTTTAGTTTCTTAAGATGATTCTTAAAACACCGATTCTACTTCTTTCTTATTTTTGGATAAGCATTTAGTGCCACACATTTTCCTCTTAACACCACTTTAAGTGTATCCTACAAATTTTGATATGTTGTGTATTCTCAGCCTTCAGTACTTTATTTTGGTGATTTCTTCTTAATTCATGAGTTGTTTAGAAATATGTCACTTTATACACAATACAGAGGACTTTACTAGATACATTTTATCATTTATTTTTCTTTTGGTTTTGTTAGAGATATACTTTATGTAATTTCAATTACTTCTGGGATATATTTTATGAATATTCTATGTGTTCTTAAAAATTATACATATTCTGCATTAGGCATACAAAAGTGGCACTTTCAATTGTAGAACTTATAGTACATACACTTTCCATAACTGCACTTTTCAAAATTTACTTCCAGTATTTCTCACTGATGATTATTTGAGAATATTGTGGAAAATATGAATAATCTCTGAACTGTGAAGAGAAAGAGAGTTAGGAACTGGGGCCTTTTTTATATTAATACAATAACTGACATTATTATGATTTGGTTAGCTGATAAAATATATTTCAGCAATCTGCCAAAATGCATCATTACTTCATTACTATTTAAAATATAATTACACCACAGTCTTGAAAAGAAAACTACTAAACTTTTTTTCTGGTAGAAAAAATTAATTAGCTTTGCTATTAAAATTTTATAAGCATTTTTCTAAAATTATTACTAACTAGAAAGAGCCTGGATTTATAGTACTGAGTTACTTCAATATATTTTTGTGCAATTTAAACTTATCAGGCAAATTGAGGACATTTTTACTTTCTTCCAAAATGTTCTGTTCTAGGGTCTTTGTTGGCTACAACATGATATCACTTGACTTTCAACTCTGAATTTCATAGATATAGGGTTATACTGTTTAAGTTGCACCATTCATTTTTATTAAATGTGTTCTATTCCTTGTGATCTTCTAACACAGGCACTGTAAGAGCACCAAATTTCATATGAGCCTGTGATGTATCTAAAATATAAGCCAGATATTTAACTGTTAGAGTATAAATAGAAAATTTCCTTTTTTTTTTTTTTTTAATGTTTTTGACATGGAGTCTCATTCTGTCACCCAGGCTAGAGTGCAGTGGCGTGATGTCAGCTCACTGCAACCTCTACCTCCCAGATTCAAATGATTCTCCTGCCTCAGCCTCCTGAGTAGCTAGGATTAAGGTGCCTGCCACCACACCTGGCTTATTTTTGTATTTTTAGTAGAGACAGGGTTTCACCATGTTTGCTAGGCTGGTCTTGAACTCCTGACCTGACGTAATCTGCCAGTCTCAGCATCCCAAAGTGCTGGGATTACAAGCATGAGCCACTGTGCCTGACTGAATGGAAACCTTTTTGAAACTGCATAAATGCAAAAGTGTCACTTTCCTGGCAAGGAGGACATTGGTTGTCCTCATAAGTACGTCATTGATATGAAATAGACTACATAATAAATACACTACACTCCAACACACTTATATCTAAACTTTGGAGTGATAAAAGATAAAAGCTTGCTACCAGAATATGAGTGAAATTAAAACCTTACTAATTCCCATACCTGCCACTATTTTGGAAAGAGCCAGTTACAATCAAATTCCAGGAATTTCTTTAAAAGCTTTTCAGTGTCCATGCCATTTGTCTCATTGTACTAAGTTTTTTATATTTTGCACTGTGAAGGGGATATGTTTTTGCACAACACACAATGGTCCCTGCACTCACTGATCCATTGAAGGAACCAAGCTCATATAGAAGTAACTACCATACAGAACAGTAGACATTATGGTTGAAATTTGAATAATGTAGAGTAATAGCAGAAGAATAATGAAATCTATTCCCAAAACTACAAAGATTATCAGAAAATTCTGGGTGAATGTGACATTTATTTTCAAGACATATCGCTAAGTAAATACTCTGTGTACAACAAGAACAAGAACTCTGCCTAGAGTAGTGTGCAGCAAAATAATCTAGGCAGAAGGAGACTATGTGAGAACAGAGAATAATAGCAAAACATGTTATTCTCTTCCCACAAACATTTAATAAATGTTTCTAAAACCCTTGAAATGCATTGCTATTCTGTTTTAAATATGCCTATAACATAGATGTGAGCCCATCATATTTCTCGACCTATTCCAATATGTAAATCCCTGCCAAGAAAGGAAAAATTGTCCTCATATCACTTTTTAGAAAATGTCCTGTTGGACATTTAGTATCCTGCTTTTTTGCTTCATAATTCTTCTTCTATCTGCTACCATCACCACTCAAGAAATAAATAAATAATAAACAAATAAATGGCACCACAGGGCCAATCTATGTAAACTGCATATTCATCTTGAGATTTTCAAGTCATTCCCTCTTTCTTGGGTGGCAGCTGCATCCCAAGGGTCGTTGGCTTCTTTAACATCATCTTTATCTGTGGACCAATATTTCCCTATTTAAAATGTAACAGGGATACTGTGTCCTGTCCTGGCCTTGACAGATTAAAAGCTTCCGTATAAGTGTTTCTGCTTCTTTTGTTATATAGAGGGCATGTCCTAAAACCTTAACTATTTTTTCCTTGAAATGGCAATTGCTACAATTGTAACTCCTTATAATTAAGTATTCAATTTATGCTTCAAAAGAGTGGTCAAATTAGGTAAACTTTAAGGCTCCTTCCAACCCCAATATTATTTAATTCTATATGCTATTCTCTTACATGGAGGAACTCGAGGAAGGGGAAGCTTTTACATTTAATTCCCTATAATTTTCTCTGTTCCTTGTCAAAAAAAAAATGATTACTGTATAATCTGTATCCTAGAGGAAGGAAAAGAAAAAGAAAATAGTGTTCTCATGCCTCAGTGAAAAATTCTGACCCAGTTTTACGCTAATATAATGGAATGCTACTGACATAATTAAATTTAGACTTTCTGTGTAAATATTTTATTTGCTTATGAAGTTTTATTTTGAGATACACTAATGTTAACTATTTTTAGACCTCTTCAAAGCTATCTAAATAACTTGTTACTAGAGGAAAGTGCAACAATTTAAAATTTAGCTTGCTTTTAATATAAAGGCAGACCATTGAAAGCGAATGAAGTTTTAGTTTTTATTCAGAGAATTCTGAGATCTGAGGAAAACTGTTTCCTCCTGCTCATGACATTTTCAATTTTCTCATCTTTTAAAAAAGAATAGTAATTGGAATCTTGATAATTACTATTAGAAAAATAGACGTTCTTTTCTACACACACACACCCACAGACTAAAACAGTAGTTTTGGGGCAATTACAAAAATTTCCCTGAACACATCAAGAAAATGCATCAAAATATAAAGTTATATTGTTAAATCACCCGCATTTGGAGAATTATTAGCACTGTGTAGTTCATTCTGCTAATAATTATGTAGTTTATAGTGCTAGTAAAAATATATCGTGAACTCTGTTTAACAGTGTCCATATCTTCCCTAGGGCCTTGCTATATTTTTAAGTGTACAGAATCAGTGCTTTAAATACATTCAGTACTTTAAATATATTAAGTACATTGTTGTGCAACCATCACCAGCATCCATTTGCAGAACTGTTTATTTTTCAAAACTTAACTCTGTACCAATTAAAACACAATTCTCCATTCCCCTCTCCCTTCAGTCCTTGGGAAACATCTTTCTAATTCTGTTTCTCTTGAGTTTCACTACTCTAACTCTGCTCCTTTTTGTAACTGACTTATTTCATTTAGCATGATATCCTTAAGGTTTCTCCATGCTGTAATGTGTCAGAATTCCCCCCTCTCTTTTTAGGGTTGAATAATATTCCATTATTCTCTCTCTTTCTCTGTCTTTCTCCATCCATTGATGGACATGTAGGTTGCTTCCAACTTTTGGCTGATTTCAATAATGCTGCTATGAATATATATGGGTGCACAAATATCTCTTCAAGACCATGCTTTCAATTACGTTGGGTAAATACCTAGAAGTGAAACTGTTGAACCATAAAGTTAATTCTATTTTTAAGTTTTGAAGAAAAACTTTACTATTTTCTACAGTGATGGCACCATTTTGCTTTTCTTACAACAGTGCACATGGCTTTTAATTTTATCATATCTCACCAATGTTTGTTATTTTCTGTTTGTTTTAGTAACAGTCATCATAATTGGTATGAGGTAATATCTTATTGTAGGTTTTATTTGCATTTTTTCTAATGATCAGTGATGTTGAGCATCTTCCCTTTGTAATTTGTAAATCTGAGCTTATTTGTCATTTGTATATCTTTTTTGGTTAAATGACTATGTAAGTCCTTTGTCAATTTTTAAATTAAGTTGTTTATTTCTTTGTCTGATTTTTGTAGTTGAAGGTGTAGAGGTTCTTTATATATTGTGTATATTAACACTTTATCAAATATTTTTGGGTTATTACCTTTACTCTGTAGAGAACATTTTTTGACACATGAAATTTTAAATTTTGATGTAGTCCACCTTATTTTTTTCCTTCGTTGCCTGTATTGCTTTTACAAATTAAATACATCATTGCCAAATCCAATGTCAGGAATTCATTGTTCCCCCTATGTCTACTTTATACGTTTAACTCTTACATTAAGTCTTTGATCAATTTTCAGTTAATCTTTTTATATAATGTAAAGGGTCCAAGCTCAATTTTAAGCATGTGGATATCCAGTTTTCCCAGTACTATTTGCTGAATCATTTGATTATATATCCAAGGGTTTATTTTCAGGTTCTCCATTTTTTTATATCAAATCAATATTTATTTTTAATAAAATGATATACTTAAATGTATTAGAATTAACAGATGAATCTCATATAGTTTTTAAAGAAATGTATATAAAACTGTGATATATATACATACACACACATATGCAATGGAATATTATACAGCTTTTAAAAAGAAGGATATTCTGTCATTTACAACATCAGGGATAAACCTGGAAGATATTATGTTAAGTTAACTAAGTCAGACACAAAGATAAATACTGAAGCATTTCACTTAAATGTGGAATTTAAGTCAAAGTCACAGAAGAGTGGAATGGAGAGTTACCAGAGGTTGGCAGGGAGGAAGGGATGGGGAAAGGAGAAGTATGTGTACAAGCATACAAATGTTTATCTAGAGAAGAGTAATAAGCCTTACTGATCTATTTTACAGCACGGAGACCTTAGTGAATGATAATGTAGTGTATATTTCAGGTTCTCTGTTCAATTCCATTGGTTTATATGTGTGTCATTAAGCCAGTAATGTGATAAGAAATTATGTTGAAATTGCAGGTCACTTTGAGTAGTATTATCTTAACAATATCAAGGCTTTCAATCCACATGCATCAATTTTTTTCTCTTTTTTGGGGGTGTCTTTTAAAATTTATTTCAGCAAGATTTTATAGTTTTAGTGTACAGTCTTTTGTCCTCTTGGTTAAGTGAATTCTTAAGTATTTTGTTTTATTTGATGCTATTGCAAATGGAATTGTTTTCTTACTTTCATTTGTGTATTGTTCATTTTTAGTATGGAAATGCAATGGTTTTTTTGTTGATTTTGTATTCTGCAATTTGTTTGAATTCATTTATTAGTTATAATAATGCATGTATAGGTATGTACAATATTTAGGGCTCTCTACATAAAAGATTATGTTATTCTTCTTGTCCAGCTGCTCTGGCTAAGATTTACAACTATAATAAACGGAAGTGTTAAGATTGCACATTCTTGTCTTAGTCTTGATTTTAGAAGAAAAATTTTAAATCTTTTTCATTAAATATAATGTTAGCTGTAGATTTTTCATACACAGTCTTATTATGTTGTTTATTTTCTAGTTTGTTTAGGTTTTTATCATGAAAAGTATTGAATTTCATCAAAAGTGTTTTTGGATCAATTGAGTGAATTTTTTTTTCATTCTGTTAATGTGGTGTGTTCCATTGATTTTACATGTTGTGCTATCCTTGCATTCCAGCAATGAATTCCAGTTGGTCGTTATATACAATTTTGTTGAATTCTTAAAAAATTATTATGAATACATTATAGTTGTACATATTTATATGGTGCATGCAATATTTTAATACAAGCATACAATGTGTAATGATCAAATAAGGGTAATTGGGATATCGATTACCTCAGACATTTATCATTTATTTCTGTTTGGAACATTTCAGTTCCACTTTTAGTTATTTTGAAATATATAATAAATTTTGATTAACTATAGTCACTCTACTATCGTGCTACTAAACACTAAATATTATTTCTGCTATGTAACTCTATTTATGTATCCATTAACTATCATCTCTTTATCACCCTTTCATACTACCTTCCCCAGCCTCTGGTAATCATCATTCTACTATCTATCCCCGTAAGTCCAATATTTTTGCTTCTACATATGAATGAGAACATGATACTTGTCTTTCTGTGCAGGGCTTATTTCACTTAATACAATGTCCCAGCATTCCTTCCATGTTGCTGCACATGGCAGAGTTCCATTTTTGGCTGAATAATATTTTGTGTATTTGTGTCACATTTTATTATTTCATCCATTGATGGACACATAGGTTGATTACATATTTTGGCAATTTTGAGTAGTGCTGCAGTAAACATGGGAGTACAGAAATCTCCTTGATATAATGATTTTTATTTCTTTTGGATAGATTCCCAGCATTGGGATTGCTGGATCATATGGTAGTTTTATTTTTTGTTTTGATGAACCTCCATACTATTCTCTATGGTGGTTGTACAATTTACATTCCCACCAATAGTGTATGAGTGTTCCCCTTTCTTCACATTCTTACCTGCATCCAAAATTGACTTTTTTATAAAACCCATTTCAACTGGGATGAGATCACATATCGTGATAATTTTGATTTGCATTTCCATGATGATTATTGATGTCAAACTTTTTGTCATATACCTTTTGGTCATTTGTATATCTTCTTGTGAGATATGTTCATATGTTCATTCAGATCGTTTGTCCAGCTTTTACTTAATTTTTTTTTCTATTGAGTTGTTTCAGCTACTGTTTGAGTTATTTGAGCTACTTCTTTCTATTGAGTTATTTAAGTAAGTTATTTGAACTTATTCCCTGGTTACTCTTCCCTGGTTAGTTGGGCAGTTGAAATATTTTTCCCTTTCTGTGGGTTGTCTCTTCAGTTTGTTGACTGTTTCCTTTGCTGTGCAGAAGTTTATTTAGCTTGATGTGAATGTGATCCTATTTGTCTATTTTTACTTTGGTTTTTTATGCTTTTGAGTTCTTACTGAAGAAATCTTTTCCCATTCCAATGTCCTGCAGTGTTTCACCAATGTTTTATTCTAGAAGTTTTACAGTTTCAGGTCCTAGAATTAAGTCTTTAATCTGTTTTTTTTTTTTTTTTTTGGAAACAGCAAGATACAGATATCTAGTTTTATTTTTCCACGTAAGAATACCCAGTTTCCTCAGTACCATTTATTGAAGAGACTCTCCTTTCCCCAGTAAATATTCTTGGTGTTTAAAATGACTTTTCTGTATTTGTATGGATTAATTTCTGGGTTCTATATTCTCTTCAAGCCAAGCCCTGTAGCGGGGCTCACTCAAGTCCTGTGACCAGTACTGCCTGGCTGCTGCTGATGTTCATCAACGCCCAAGGCCACTTTATTCAGAAGGTGGCGAATCCTCCTGGGACTCGGTCCATCCCATCAGGGCTCTGGACTCCTTTCTGGCCCAGGAGGTGTCTAGAAACACTATCCAGAGGCAAAAACTTATAATCAGGTGCTTCAGGAATCTGCCTGGGGCTTTATTTTACTGTAGTTGAAAACGTACCCAAATTGCAAGACAAAGTCCTCTGCACTGTGCTTTTTCTCACAAGCAAAAGGAGTCTCTCCCTGAGATGCACTGCTTGGAGGTGAGGGAAAGGTGACATAGGCATTCCCATGGCTGCCACAATTAGTCTCACACTGGGTCACACCCCAAGTTCACCGCCTCTAAGACCACAACACCAGGGATTTCAGTCCTCTTGGCCTGACTGCCACTCAAATTTATTCAAGGTCCCAGGCCACTTTATTCAGCTGCAGGTGAAGCCAAATGGGATGAGATTTCTTCCCACTGGGGCAGAAGATTCCTGTCTGGCCCAGGCTGGTCCAAAGGCTCTCACCATGGGCATCAGCACAATTGTGAGTTGTGTTGTGTTTGGCTGTGACAGCACAGCACTGAGTTCTAACACAAGGTTTCATGCATGCTTCTTTCTCCCTCCTCCAAGCACACAAATTCTGCACTGCCTGGAGTTGGGAAGCGGTAGTGTAAGCAACAGAGTCTGTCCTTCCTATCCTCTTCAGTGCTTCTTTCCTTGTAATGTAATTGCTCACCTGGTTTTGGTTCTTATGAATGTGCTTTATTCTGTGGATATTTGTTTAATTATATGCTCCTGTTGGGGGATGATTGCTGGAATATTCTATTTACCCATCTTGCTCTGCCGCCTCTCCTGTTGAATTCCATTTGCTAGGAATTTGTTGAGGATTTCTTCATCAATATTCAAGGATATTGGTCTGCATTTTTTTTTTAATGGAACACAGAATTAAAGGCTCTATCTCAAATCTAGAGAGTCAGGATTAGCACTTTAATGAGATCCCTAGGTGGCTTTTATGTACTGCCCTGGGACATGTTTTCTCACCTTTATTGGTTGTTGACTTTATTTTAATTCTCTCTACTTCTAATAAAATATGTACTAACATTTTTTCTGTCATCTTAAATTTTGATCAAGACTCAGGGAACAGATGACCCTTATCTTTCATAATTCATTAAGAATCTCTGTGATAAATGTTCCATTTTGGTTCCACAGGGTTTTTGCCCTCAGATGGTTTAAGATACATTTTGTTAATGTAAGTTTGATTTTTACAGACATTAACTTCTGTCACACTCTCACATTAGCTTAAACAATTCTAACTGTTCAAACATTTTTAATCTAATGAAAATTATATGAACTCAGAAATCAGACCTAGCTGGATTGTTCTTGAGCTTGCTGTTTTCTATCTATGTGAACTTGGGAGTATTAATTAATCTAACTAAGACTCTCTTTTTTTTTTTTTTTAAATCAGACAGTATTGATGACCAAATGACAGGGCCTATGGAAAGCTCACATAGAAAGCATTTCTTATAGCAGATCGGTAAATTTTAGTTAACACTTCCATTTCCATTCACAGTGCATTAAGCAGATAAAGTATGAGTCTGATGAGAGTCTGTCAGGTCGCCTACTTCGATTCCTCCATTCTTTCATAGTTATAGAATTTGTGACTTACATCTGACATGTAGATGCCTGGAATAAAGACTATTCCCAGCTCTCTCAAATGTGGTCATGTGCAGAAATAGAAGTGCTGTGTATAACAGGTAGGCAATTCCATTAAAGCAAGTAATATTTTCATTTTCTCTTGCTTTTTCCTTTTGTCTTAACTGTTACCTAGAGTGTGGACATTTTAGCTGGAGTGGAACAGATGTTTGGAATCTCAGGTTAGGAGGTTCTTGATGAGAATCACAGAACAAGATAAAATAAAATGGACTTCCATTAATATTAACTAATCCAGGCAGTTGACCAAAAGGGAAATAATTATAATAGTAAACTGGTCAAGATAATATGGTTTCAAATCATAACTCTACTTTTTAATAGTTGAATAATATACTTAAACATTATATTCCTCAATATACTCATTTAAAAATAAGGAATAATAATATATACACCTCACAGATGCTGTGAAAATTAAATGAGATAATTCATGTGCAGGGTCTAGAAAAGGGGTCAAAACGTGAAGGTCTGCAAGTCATATCCTGCTCTCTATTTCCGTAAATAAATTCTATAAATAGCTTTTGTTGGAATTCAGCCACACCATTTGTTTACACATTGTCTTCTGCTGCTTTCACGATAGAACAGCAGAGTTGCATAGTTGCAACTGAGGCATTATGACCCACAGAGCTTAAAATATTTATTACGTAGCCCTTCATGCAAAGAAGTTTGCAGGCCCTTGATTGAGAACATAGAAACGTTTTCCCTGCATGAAACCATTGTAGTAAGGAGTCGTCTTGCTTATAAAGTGATTATATCACTAATTAAACTTCAAGTATGCATATGCTTAAGGATAGATTTTGAGCAATGGGTATGAGATTTTACTAATCCAACAGTGTTTACTGATTTAATAACCTTGAGACCTATGGTATACATCTCCAAAAAGTTGGAATGGATTATAACTTCAGTTTGCAGCCTCAGGGCACAAGATAACAGATTGGTCAATACCAGATGAAACCCATGGTTCATTAATTACCATTATGGGTTAAAAAGCCAGCCTATATATAAGCTCTTTTTCCAAGCAATGCAAGATTCCTTTCATGGGATGCAAGGCACTAACCTTCACATATTAGAAGGCTGCCAGGCAAAATCAATTGCAACTCATTGAACTTTCAGAGCCTAGAAATCAATGATTCAAATGAAATAAGTATTCTGAAATAACAACATATGGAAATGTTAAAAGATCCAACTCATTCTTAGATAGCTAATATAGCAGTCGATTTGAAGGAATTATATGTACCCTTATTAGAAACCACTCTAGTGTTTTCTATGCATCTTGCTCTGGCTCTGATTGCAAAACTTTCAAGGTTGATTAACTAAAGTTAAAGAAAAGTAAGTCTACCAGCCATTACAATAGTATTTTTTTTTCCCCAGGAAGTATACCTGGGCTGTGCAAAATACTTCTCAGTAAACTATGTACACACTGAAGTTTTAGGCTTAGCTGTTTAATCAACATATGTGCCCTACTCTGACAGAAAGTCCCCTATTATAAATTTAAGTTAATCACATTTACTCTTAAGGATTCAAAATTGTTACTGCCTTATTATAGTAATGCAATTTACAGTGTAGCTTTTTGTACCATTTGTTTATGTTATTTACAAGATTGAGAAACTATTCAGTTAAATTAAATTCAACAAACATTTATTTTGTCTCACCTATGACAAAATACTCTGTCACTTTGAATACAGATCTAAATTACACATAGTTCCTCCTTTCAACTAAAAATGCAATGTTATGGGTACATTTATTCATATGCACATACTTAAAAACAACGGAATGCTGTAAAGGGCCTCAGTATGTGAAAGACTTTAACATGGGGGCAGTTCACTTAAATAACAGCTTCAACAATTTTTTTTTTGTTCAATCATATTAAGTATGGCTTTTCTAAGCATCTGCTGTCTTATCAGTAAAAAATGGAAGTTTTATACTTTTTAAAGTTAGGATTAAATAACATGGCATATGTGAGGAGTTTGACATTTGGATGACCTTTGATGAATATTGGTTTATTTCTCTATTTTGAATGCACATAGAAGTATGAAGGAAAGAGAGCCATCCTTAAGAAAGAAATGTTAAACGTGTAGAAACTAAATTTAAAAATAGATATGGTTTTATAAGCAGAAATAGACCATTCCTGGAAGCAGAGAGTCTAGAAACAAAACTTTGGAATTACAGGGAAGCCTTAGAAGGAGCAAAATTATATGAAGAAAAAAAAACAGAAGAAGAAGAAGAAGAAGAAAGAAAACGGAAAAAAAATACACAGCAATCTTCTCATTTAGAACACAATGTTTGTGATAAAAGGCTGGCTAGTTTGTACAAAGGGGAGAGGAAAAGATAAAATGAAAAATAAAGGATGATAAAATATCACACAATGGTGGTTAGAGTGATTAATGTAACGCAGTAGCATTTCAATAAATGTTGAATTGACACTGAATTAATTTTATATGTATTTGTACCCTAGTTCTGTGTCAATTATTATTAATGAAAAGACAACAGGTTCCTATGTGAAAAAATTTTGTAGGTTTTTGCAATGGGGTAGGTAATTTATTGAATGTGAGTTTATGAAAATGTTATGTAGGTTACTCCATATTTCCAGAGTGATTGATTTTTTATGCCAATTGCAAAAGAGAAACTGGGCCATGAAAATACACAGAAACACATACACACACACACACATGGCCTCACATACACCTTGTAGCAATGCCCTACAAAGAAAAATAAATCATATGAAACTGCTACAGTTATCTCTCTGTCCCTTTCTGGCATTTTAAACAATTTAAATCTTTATTTTCACAAATACATATATGCCACTCTGTGGCAATCATGCTAGCTGCAAAGGACATTTGTGATTTTTCCTTACTGAATCCTGGAATAATTGAGGGTTGTGCTAGAAAGAAAAAGAGCAAATGACAGTCTCCAAAATAGGAATAAAATGGTATGGCTCCTGTTTGGAAATCTCCAATTACCATCACAGTAAATGGTTTGTCTCTAAGTAGCTGTTTTGTCCTTATTTCTTATATTTCTGCTATAATGAACTGTAAACTACTTAAAAATAATTTTTAAATATGGACCTATGTGCTTGTTTTCATGGAACCAAAGAAGAAAGAGACGCTCAGAAGCTGGCTTCCCACTCCCTGGACAAACTTAAAAGGGACAGAACCCAGAGGTATAATGTCTGATGGGAGGCAGCCTTGGCAGCATCATGAAATAATTATATGAACCAGTTTTTGTGAGAAAGTGACATGGGCCTAGGCAATAAGTTGATCTATAGAATACTCCATGCACCTTTTTAAAGATAATTTTCAATGTTATTATACTGTAGGACATATAGACAGCAACCTCAGTGGAAGGAATAGTATATTAATTTTGAGATCTGGCGTTCAATCCAGTTATTTTCCCCCTTCCAGCGATGTGACCTGGGTAACTCATTTAACATTTTGTGGTACTATTTAATTACATGATTTTCAAGAGCTGTTACTGCTCTAAAATACTCTTTGATGCTAGGAAAGGTTTTGCGGGACTCCATAGAGACAAAACCAAACAAAATCTCAATTAAGATGCAAACCAGATGCAACATTTGAAGACTTCGGAGTTTCAAAATAGTTCCCGTCCTGCTGGTAAGAAGACTAATGAACAGTGAAATGACCAATTGCGAGCAACAGATGGAACAGGGATAGTGGGAGAGAGACATCTGAAAAAGTCCATCACCTAGATAATCAGTCCCTGAATAATTCAGAGATGACTGCATTTCCTTTACTCGTTGCCTAAACATTTAGCAAAACTCATTGATGTTGTTCCTATGATTCTCATGAGGTGACTTATATCAAAACAAATGCTCTTCCATAATGACCCAATACTAAGTAAGAAAAGAGCAGTAAGAAGGCTTTTTCCATTTGTCAATCATTGGTGATTTTTATATCGAGTCAGGTTTTCCCTGCCTTCTGCCTTTTGAACCCATTCCATCCTATCTGCTCCCACTACCAGTCCCTTAGTTCATACTGCAGTACCTGTCTCTTAGATTTTTGATGTCATGTATTAGTTGCTCACTCTGATTGCCATTAAACATGCTAGCTGTAAGAAAAGTCTTCCAAAATTTGAACCTCTTTATAAATGTCCAACATGACTCTTTAGAGCAAGTGATATACTCCAAGTTTTGTGTTATAGCTTTAAACTTCCCTTTAGCACTAATGCACAATTCTCCTCATTCCCATCTTTTAAAATTCCATTACTAAGGAATTACTGCAGCCTGCCTATACTCAATGTTTACTTTGTCACTTTTATATGGATATATAAATACACATATACTTTTATATTTTGAAAATAGGCAGAAAATATGACAAAAGAAATAATGTATTAATTTAATTGATTTACTTATGCTTAGAGCACAATGGATAAAAACAAATCTAAACTTGAGGTCCAAACATTGAAATATCCAAATACATTACTTTAAATAAATTTTCACTTTAGCCTGAAAGTATGGAAACAAAGACATTTTACACTTACTCTTTACATACGTTTCAAAAAATTCTGTCTTCTTAGAAATGTTGAGCTATATGTGAAATATAGAAAGGAAAGATGATAAATTTCATGTCTGTTTCTAACATACTCAGAATTTAAGAAGCATTTTTGTGTTTTTATCATGTTACTTGAGCTTACAAGGATGTGAAACACTGCTAAACCTTTCAGTTTCAGCAGTTTGTTTATACATTTTTTTTTCCTGTACTTGACTGACACAATAAATAGAGGGAAAACATATTTTGCTTTCAGCCCAAATTACTTTATACTAACACTTTATTCTATTCTATTTATAACTGTTCAAATACCATTATCTTCTGTGATAAAAGAGAGAACATAACTAGATTTCATCTAAAAATATGGATCCATACCTACAGGACATTACATTCATTCTTCAGTAGAGAGGTTTCAATGAGATGTAAGAAAGCTAATAATATTAAAATGTCAACAAATGTAAATGTCTCAAAGCAACATACAGCAAAATATATTTAAAAATGCAGCTTTGCCACTATTTCATTGCTTGAACTCATTTAGTTGATTGATTACTTAGCAATTTGTTTTATCTATTATTACTGTAATTCATCAACAATTCCTAGCAATTGTTAGCTTTCCTTGGACACATCTCTCCAAATTCTGCTTCTAGCTTCACATCAACTTTTTCCCTGTGTTGCTATGTGTTTTGTTCTGTCTCTTATAAGGACACTTTCATTAATTTTTTTTTTTTACCCATTCTAATACAGTATTATCTCATCTTTAGCCTCGGATCACATTCTGAGTTTCTGGGTGGAGAATAAATTTGAGAACTATCATCCAATATACTACACCTTCCATGATAAATTATTTTGGTGTAAGGGAGGTAGGATTCTTCCCGTACCTTCTTAGGGTATCCAGCTGGGCCTAAGAATTAAATGGCCATAGACAGACTAAGAAGATAAAAACACACACATTTTATGTAATAATTTTTGTAGGTACCTGGGCACCCTCACAATAAAAAAAGTCGAGACCTAAAGAAGCAATTAGAGCCCAAAACTTATGTACTAGGTTAAACAAGGAGTAGTACCTTGTGAAAACATGACATGACAAAGGGTTTGGGACTATGGCAGATAACTGTGGGAAAAAAAAGTGACTAAGAAGATAAGAATTAGTTTAACAAGATTTATTTGTACAGATTCCTCTCAGCCTCAACTGCAACTGCCTGTCTGGTGATACGGATGTCTTCCTTCCACCAGGCACTGGGAAGGCACCTTTCACATGGGAGTTTTATCTCCTGCTTTCAGGGGAACAAAAGGTAAAGTCAGAGTGCCCTTCTTGTATCTGCTGTATTTCAAAGACCTTTAATTTAAAATAATTAATGGAACAAAGTGGCAAATTTTGAAGTGGCATTGTTTGAATGCCTTTGTCTAAGGCATGCCTAACTTGTAGGCAATTTTTTTCATAACTTATTTCTGAGAAAGAAGGTTGATCAACATTATCAAGGTCTGAGAGAGCTCAAAATATATAAAGACAAGCATACATTACACTGGAAATAAGGTAACAAGAAAATTTTTGATGCCTCAAGCAAGAGCAATTGCAGAAGAATGTGTCATATGTTGACAGTCATAAATTGAAGACAAAATGAAAAAAGAAGGGATGCCTACAAGCAAGATAATTCTTTAAAGATATTTATTTTTTCTCTAAAGGAGAGGGACAGGGGAGAGATGGTAAGTTTCTCCTAGAGGGTTCAACGGGAAAATGAAACTCATAAATAAATCTAACCGATTTAAAGGATAATGATAAGGAGCTCATTAAATGGAATTCCTACAAAATATTTATTTACTATAATTTCTGGCTCTTGTATTACAATGAACTCCTTAAGGCAAAGGACCAACTAAGTATTTGCTATAACAGGTATTCAGTATATATTACAAAGCAGGTGTAACTTCATAGCAGATAATATTTAATAGGCATACAGTACCTACTATACTATAATATTTATGTATGCAAAGTGATATATAACCATTTCTGTTGTTGCTACTGAATTCAATACATAACTACATATGTGAAAGATAGGTATTAAATATGAATATCTTTTTAATAATTGAATGGCCTGGGAGTGCTTAACCGAATAGCTATTTCTGGGCATTACCAGAAGAACAAGAGTTTACTATGACTAGGAAATGAGGGTATTTAAGTCAAAGGAAATATAGCTAACTCCTTTCATCCCACTATCATAAAAACTCCTCTTGTACTTTATCCATTTTGTTTAGTGAATTGTGCAATAGGCAGGTGCAACTTTATCAGGCTAAGTAGAAAATCAATCTTTTATTTTTTTATTATATATATTTTTACTGAATGCAGGACTACCATAGTTATTTTTGGCTCCCTAAAAGTTCCTCTGTACAAGTCCTTACTCTGACACAGTTATGCAGGTTGTTTTGCTTATACTGATTACCAAACATATTTATTTGAAGGAAGGACATATTACTCATAAAACTCTGTGTGTGTGTTATTTATGTGCAAGAAATCAGTGCCTATAACAGGTTTCTGTCTACCCATGCCCCCATCGAGGTGAATTGGGGTAGATGAGAAATTCATAAGGACCTAGCTCCTAGGATGCCTGAGGCTGAAGGAGTGGTGATTAAGGGGAAATCTCAAGCAGTGCCAAGTTCGAGTCAGGTGGAAGGAGAGTAGCTGAAACAAGGGAACCAAAGTAGCCAAAAGCTGAAAAAAAAGAGAAAAAAATGTTGTGTGTGTAAGTGTGTATATCAATATTCTCAAAGCACATAGATAGACAAGTGAAGAACAGAGCCTAGAGCAATTCCTGAGACAAAATAATAAAAAATAAATAAAACAAGAGATGAGTTTGCTTTGTTGGTTAGTTTCTTTTTTCACAGTTCTTGTGAAAGCTGACAAGGACCTGTTGCAGATAATTGAAAAAGATATTCCAGAGTAAATTTATTCACACTTTGCAAAATTCACAGAGGAATAAGAAGCTTACATCGGTCCAAAAAGAAATCCACTACTCACCATTTTCATTTTGCTTTTAGAAACCACCTCTATTGATTATTTGGCAGACAAAACCTTATGAAATATGGAAATAATATTTATTTGATTGTAGTACTCTAAAGGATGGATAATTGTAATTAATATAGTCTGAGTATAGAGTTCTTAAATTCATTATTATTATTTCACCTTGTTACTGAACCTGTCAACATTTAATTAAATAATGAGTAAAGGTGACTAAAATATCTTTTGATTAGAATCTTGGAGAAAAACTCAAGTTTTATGATTCAAACTTTCTTTCTATATATTTAATTCCTTCCTTAATTTTGCAAGTACAATTCATCTAATAAGAGTTTAATAAAAGGTATTGTGATGGTTAAAAGAGATGTCAAATATGCTTTGTCACAGTCCCCAGATATTTATTCAAACATCATTCTAGATGTTTCAGTGAAGGCATTTCGTAGATAAGATTAACATTTCTATCAGTAGCTTTTGAGTAAAGCAAGTTAGCCTTTATATTAAGGGGAAGAGGGAACATAATATGTATTAAGATTTACCAGTTGAAGTGAAGGCCTTAATAGAAAAAGACTGACCTCTTAAAAAAAAAAAAAGCAGAAGAAGAAGAAGAAGAAGAAGAAGAAGAAGAAGAGGAAGAGGAAGAGGAAGAGGAAGAGGAAGAGGAAGAAGAAGAAGAAGAAGGAGGAGGAGGAGGAGGAGGAGGAGGAGGAGGAGGAGGAGGAGGAGGAGGAGGAAATCTGCTAGCTGGCTACTTTCTGACTTAAACTGTGACTCCTTTTACCCAGCTGGCCTACCATGCAGATATTTGCACGAGCCAGTTCCTTAAAATTACCTTTCTCTCTCTTCTTCTAGTTCTCTCTCAGGATGCACACACACACACACACAAACACACACACACACACACACACACACGCACGTATGTTTCTGATGAATCCTGACTAATACATGTATTGAAGCAGAATTAGAGATATAAAAAATGGTTTTAAAAATTAGGAATTTTTACATAAAATGTTTAATTTTTTTGCAGTACACTCTTGAAAAAAACATACAATTTTTATTAAAATATTTATGTAATATATAATGTGTAGTTAGAGGATAATAATAGCTGATATCTATTGAGAGCTTACCATAGATTTAACACTGTTCTGAGTGTTTTATATGAATTAATCTAATTCTGATACTATTCCTATAAGGTATGTATTGATATCACATCATTTCTATGATAAAGATGAAAAGACTGAGATAGGCCGGGTGCTGTGGCTCATACCTGTAATCCTAGCACTTTGGGAGGCCGAGGTGGGCAGATCACAAGGTCAGGAGTTCAAGACCAGCCTGACCAACATGGTGAAACTCCAACTCTATTAAAAATACAAAAAAATTAGCCAGACATGGTGGTACATGCCTGTGCAACTAATCAGGAGACTGAGGCAGGAGAATCGGTTGAACTCGGGAGGCAGAGGTTGCAGTGAGCTGAGATCATGCCACTGCACTCCAGCCTGGGAGAGAGAGTGAGACTCTGTCCCCGCCATAAAGAAAAGACTGAGATAAAGTGGTTGCCCAACATATCCAAGGTTTTACAACTAGCTCTAACAGAGCCAGACTGTAGAGCAAGACATTCTGATACCTAATCCCAAATGATAAAAACACTGTGCTATAATGTCTCTGAGAAGTGCTACGTTCATCTGGGAGGATGTAGAGTCTTCTATTCCTGGCTTACCAAGCCAATGCTTTATTTCATAAAACATAAGGTCTTAGGTAACTAGGAAGAGTAAAAGGATTTTCAAAAATAGCATCGGAAGTAGAGCCTTCAGACATGATTCTGGGGTTAACTTACATATATAAAGAATAAAGACTGAAGGCAAATACAGCAAAAAAGAAGTATAAAAAGATCCAAGGCCCATGGTGAATAATTTATCCTCCTAGATGGCAACACTGCTATAATGCAGATTATTACAATAGGCTAAATTCTTCCAGTTTCAATGTTTTTTTCTCATGAAAGACATCATGGATTCTGAGCATGTGAAAAGCATTTCACGACAAATGGCAACAGAAACTGGTACAAACACATTGTGTAGTGAAGTTGGTTGGAGGCATTCTCAGTTTTGCCATTGCTTGGTTCCTATTGCAAAGGAAGTCATAACTTAAAAATGGCATTAAAATGTACAAAATTGTGTGATGTTTCATCTCAATATATCTCATCTAAAGAAGTAAAGGAAAGAAAATCTGGTGGTTATAAAAGTAGCTATGGGTAGCAAATTTATCATCTTCTAGTGACCAGTAAAATGTAAGTATCATGGCTGACTTTTAATCAGCGTCCTTTAAGAGACTCAGGAAGAAGTAGTTAGTTAGCATGTATTTGTATGTGTATATACATTGTACAATGTAACTGAAATTCTAGTGTCATATGGTGAAAGAAAATTGCATATGCTGAAGTCACATCAAGGCAATAAAGACAAGTTGTTATCACAGGTGTAGTAAAATGCAAGGACCTTAGTGCACTGTGCCAGGTGACTTTAAGATAAGACCAGATAGTGCCTATGCCTACCCTGTCTTTCAAACTTTGTTACCTTAACTTGGGTTTGATGAGAAGATAGAACATTAAATCTAGAGAGGCAACTTGTTAACAGAGAGACAGTCACATGAAAAATAATACTGCATAGTATTTAGTAATGTTGGCTTTAGAGTTAAATTTGATACTATTACCAGTTCTAACTCTTACTAGAAGTTTGGACAACCTTCTTTTGTAACGTGTGGTTAACAAAGCCTTTCTTACAGATGGATGCTGTGGTAGAGTCTCCTCTGAAGGTTTGTTCCTTAAAACCCAGGGGTTATACATTCTTCTTTCTGCAAAGTTTAGAGCTGACAACAGTTTGGAACAACATAATTTATTAGATTAAAATGATTGTCAAACAACGTCGATGAATATTGAACAGAGTTCAATTGCTCATCACTATTCCCTATGAAGATATGACAACTATAACATACAATACATAGGCATTTTTCATTTTTTTATTTAAAAAATTTTCATTGTTATTAAAGTCAGAGAAGTAGGACGGAGAAAACAAAGGCCTAACTCTTGGTATTGTGTGTGATGATCTATTTTACATTTTGCAGCATATATTTTGTTTACGTCAGATGGCAGAAAAACTGAAAGATAAGCTTTTTAAAAGAAATTATGACACAAACAATACAAAAGACCATTTTATACTGGACACAAAACAAAAGTAAAAAAAAAATTGCTTAGAATTACATAAAATTTCATGAAGAGACCTATCAGTAGAAGAAAAAAAAAATAGTGGAATAAAAACTGACTTTCTTGTAGTTACAGTTGCAATAAAACTTGATACTGGATTGCTCACCTAGGAAAGTAAATGCAACTTTATGAATCATACATAGGCTAATGGTAGAGAAACTCTAGGACTACAACGCCACCCGACAGAGCATCTTTCTAACCCAGAGAATATGCACCATGATTAAAAATTGGGTTTATAACAATTAGCAACAAAAATACTTAGACAAAGGTGACATTTACCAGGATGCACTAATTGAGAAGACACAAATAGAGGTATCAAAGAAAAATGTCAGTATGCTACAGGTAACTTAAAATTGATTGATTTGAAACAATGAAGAGGTGAGTTTATTCACAAGAATGATGTATTTCCTAGGAATTTTAAAGGCAGAGACTGTCCATCTGCTGGCAAGATGGCTGAATAGGAACAGTTCTTGTCTGCAGCTCCCAGTGAGACCAATGCAGAAGGCAGGTGACTTATGCATTTCCAACTGAGGTACCCTGTTCATCTCATTGGGACTGGTTAGGCAGTGGGTACAGACCACAGAGGGTGAGCAGAAGCAGGGAGGGACATCGCTTCACCCAGGAAGTACAAGGAGCAGGACAGGAAGAACAAGGAGCAGGGGTCCTCCCTTTCCCAGCCAAGGGAAGCCATGAGGGACTGTGGTATGAGGCCCAGATACTATGCTTTTCCCACGATTTTTGCAATCCGCAGACCAGGAGATTCCTTTGTGTGCCTACACCACCAGGGCCCTGGGTTTCAAGTACAAAACTGGGTGGCTGTTTAGGCAGACACTGAGCTAGCTGCAGGAGTCTTTATTTTTATTTTTTCTTCATACCTCAGTGATGCCTGGAACCCCAGTGAGACAGAACCACTCACTCCCCTGGAAAGGGGGCTGAAGACAGGGAGCGAAGTGGTCTTGCTCAGGATGTCCCACTCCCATGGAGACCAGCAAGCTAAGAACCACTAGCTTGAAATTCCCGCTGACAGCACAGCAGTCTGAAGTCTACCTGGGATGATGGAGCTTGGTGGGGAACGGATATCTGCCATTACTGAGGCTTGAGAAGGCGGTTTTCCCCTGACAGCGATACGGAGGCCTGGAAGTTTGGACTGAGTGAAACTCAACACAGCGTGGCAAAGCAGCTGTGGCCAGACCACCTTTCTAGATTCCTCCTCACTGGGCAGGGCATCTCTGAAAGAAAGACAACAGCTCCAGTCAGGGACTTATAGATGAAACTCCCATCTCCCTGGGAGAGAGCACCTGGGGAAAGGGGCGGCTGTTGGCAGAATTTCAGCAGACTTAAACGTTCCTGCCACTTGGCTCTGAAGAGAGCAGGAGATTCTGACAAGGAGGGTTCTACCAGCACAGCACTGGACCTCTGCTAAGGGTCAGACTGCCTCCTCAAGTGGATCCCTGACCCTGTGTCTCCTGATTAGGGGAGATCTCCTAACAGGGGTTGACCGACACCTCATACAGGAGAGCTCCGGCTAGCATCAGGCAAGTGCCCTTCTGGAACAAAGCTTCCAGAGGAAGGAGAAGGCAGCAATCTTTGCTGTTCTGCAGCCTCTGCTGGTGATACCCTGGCAAACAGGGTCTGGAGTGGACTCCCAGCAAACTGCAGCAGACCTGCAGAAGAGGGGCCTGACTGTTAGAAGAAAAACTAACAAACAGAAAGCAATAATATCAACATCAACAAAAAACACTCCCATACAGAAACCCCATTCAAAGGTCTTCAGCCTCAAAGATTAAAGGTAGATAAATCCACAAAGATGTGGAAAAACCAGCGCAAAAATGCTGAAATTTCCAAAAACCAGGATGCCACTTCTCGAAATGATCACAATTCCTCTCCAGCAAGGACACAAAATTTGACAAAAAATGAGTTTGATGAATTGACAGAAGTAGGCTTCAGAAGGTGGGTACTAACAAACTCCTCTGAGATAAAGGAGTTAATCTGAGATAAAGGGTACTAATTGTAACCCAATTAGAGGAAGCTAAGAACCTTGATGAAAGTTTACAGGAACTGCTAACTAGAATAATCAGTTTAGAGAAGAACATAAAAAAACCTGATGGAGCTGAGAAACACAGCACAAGAACGTCGTGAAGCATACACAAGTATCAATAGCTAAAACAATCAAGCAGAAGAAAGGATGTCAGTGATTGAAGATCTACTTACTGAAATAAGGCTTGAAGACAAGATTAGAGAAAAAAGACTGAAAGGGAATGAACAAAGCCTCCAAGAAATATGGGACTATGTGAAAAGACCAAACCCACAATTGACTGGGGTCCCTGAAAGTGATAGGGAGAATGGAACCAAGTTGGAAAACAGACTTCAGGATATTACCCAGAACTTCCCCAAAATAGCAAGACAGGCCAACATTCACATTCAGGAAATACAACGAACACCACAAAGATACTCCTGGAGAAGTGAAATCCCAAGGTACATAATCCTCAGATTCTCCAAGGTTGAAATGAAGGAAAAAAATGTTGAGGACCACCAGAGAGAGAGGTCAGGTTACCTGCAAAGGGAACCCCATCAGACTAACAGTGGATCTCTCTCCAGAAACCCTACATGCCAGAAGAGAGAGGGAGCCAATATTCAACATCCTTAAAGAAACAAATTTTCAACCCAGAATTTGATATCAAGCCAAGCTAAGAATCATAAGTGAAGGAGAAATAATTCCCTTTCAGACAAGCAAATGCTGAGGGATTTTGTCACCACCAGGCTGCCTTACACAAGCTCCTGAAGAAAGCACTAAATATGGAAAAAAAAAAAATGGTACCAGTCACTGCAAAAACACACCAAAATATAAAGACCAATGACACTATGAGGCAACTGCATCAACCAATGTGTAAAATAACCAGCTAGCATGATGACAGGATCAAATTCACATACAACAATATTAACCTTAAATGTAAATAGGCTAAATGCCCCAGTTAAAGACACAGACAGAGATGTGCCTATTCATATCCTTTGGCCACTTTTTGATAAGGTTGTTTGTTTTCATCTTGTAAATTTGTTTGATAAGGTTGTTTGTTTTCTTCTTGTAAAGTTCCCTGTAGATTCTGGATATTAGCCCTTTGTCAGATGGATAGATTGCAAAATTTCCCCCCATTCAGTAGGTGACCTGTGCACTCCCATGATAGCTTCTTTTGCTGTGCAGAAGCTCTTTAGTTTAGTTAGATGTCATTTGTCAATTGTGGATTTTGTTGCCATTTCTTTTGGTATTTTAGCCATGAAGTCTTTGCTCATGCTGATGTCCTGAATGGTATTGCCCAGGTTTTCTTCTAGGGTTTTTATGGCTTTAGGTCTTAGGTTTAAGTCTCTAATTCAACCATGTTGAGTTAATTTTTGTATAAGGTGCAAGGAAGGGGTCCAGTTTCCGTTTTCTGCATATGGTTAGCCAGTTTTCCCAAAACCATGTATTAAATAGGGAATCCTTTCCCCAATGTTTCTTTTTGTCAGGTTTGTCGAAGATCAGATGGTTGTACATGTGTGGTGTTATTTCTGAGTCCTCTATTCTGTTCTATTGGTCTATAAATCTGTTTTGGTAAAAGTATCATGCTGGTTTGGTTACTGTAGCCCTGTAGTATAGTGTGAAGTCAAGTAGCGTGATGCCTCCAGTTTTGTTCTTTTTGCTTAGGATTGTTTTGGCTATATGGGCTCGTTTTAGGTTCCACATGGAATTTAAAGTAGTTTTTTTTTTTAATTCTGTGAAGAAAGTCAATGGTAGCTTGAAGGGGATAGCGTTGAATCTATAAATTACTTTGGGCAGTATGGCCATTTTCATGATATTGATTCTTCCTCTCCATGAGCATGGAATGTTTTTCCATTTGTTTGTGTCCTCTCTTATTTCCTTGAGCAGTGATTTGTAGTTCTCCTTGAAGAGGTCCTTCACATCCCTTGTAAGTTGTATTCCTAGGTATTTTATTCCTTTGTAGCAATTGTGAATGGGAGTTCACTCATGATTTGGCTCTTTGCTTGTCTATTATTGGTGTATAGGAACACTTGTGATTTTTGCACGTTGGTTTTATATCCTGAGACTTAGCTGAACTTGCTTATCAGATTAAGGAATTTTGGGGCTGAGATAATGGGGTTTTCTAAATGTACAATCATGTCATCTTCAAACATAGACAATTTGAATTCCTCTCTTCCTAATTGAAACCACTTTATTTCTTTCTTTTGCCTGATTATTCTATCCAGAACTTCCACTATTATCTTGAATGGGAGTGGTAAGAGAGGGCATCCTTGTCTTGTGCTAGCTTTCAAAGGAAATGCTTCCAGGTTTTGCCCATGCAGTATGATATTAGCTGTGGGTTTGTCATAAATATTTCTTATTATTTTGAGATATGTTCTGTCAATACCTAGTTTATTGAGAATTTTTAGCATTAAGGGGTGTTGAATTTTATCAAAGGCCTTTTCTGCATCTATTCAGAAAACAATGTAGTTTTTTCATTGGTTCTGTTTATATGATGGATTACATGTATTGGTTTACATATGTTGAACCAGCCTTGCATCCTAGAGATGAAGCCAACTTGATCATGGTGGATAAGCTTTTTGATGTGCTACTGGACTTGGTTTGCCTGTATTTTATCGAAGATTTTCATATGGATGTTTATCAGGGATATCGGCCTCAAATTTTCTTTTTGCATGTGTGCCTCTGCCAGATTTTGGAATCAGGATGATGCTGGCCTCATAAAATGAGTTATGGAGGAGTGTCTCTTTTTCTATTGTTTGGAATAGTTTCAGAAGGAATGATGCCAGTGCCTCTCTGTACCTCTGGTAGAATTTGTCTGTGAATCTGTCTGGTCCTGGACTTTTTTTGGTTTGTAGGCTATGAACTACTGCCTCAATTTCAGAATTTGTTACTGGCCTGTCAGGGATTCAACTTCTTGGTTTAGTCTTTGGAGAGTGTATGTGGCCAGAAATGTATCCATTTCGTCTAGATTCTCTAGTTTATTTGCGCAGAAGTGTTTACAGTTTTCTCTGATAGTAGCTTTTCTTTCTGTGCAATCAGTGATGATATTCCCTTTATCATTTTTTATTGTGTCTATTTGATTCTTCTCTCTTTTCATCTTTATTAGTCTGGCTAGTGGTCTATTTTGTTAATCTTTTAAGAAAAACAGCTCCTGGATTCATTAGCTTTTTGAAGGTTTTTATTCATCTCTCTATCTCTTTTAGTTCTGCTCTGCTCTTAGTTATTTCTTGTCTTTCACTAGCTTTTGAATTTATTTGCTCTTGCTTCTCTAGTTCTTTTAATTGTGATGTTAGAGTGTTGATTTTAGATCTTTCTCTCCTTCTGATATGCACATTTAATGCTATAAATTTCCCTCCAAACACTGCTTTAGCTGTGTCCCAGAAATTCTGGTACATTGTGTCTTTGTTCTCATTGCTTTCAAAGAACTTAGTTATTTCTGCCTCAATTGTGTTATTTACCAAGTAGTTATTCAGGCGCAGGTTGTTCAGTTTCCATGTAGTTGTGGAGATTTGAGTGAGTTTCTTATTCCTGAGTTCTAATTCCATTGCACTATAGTCTGAGACTATTTGTTATGATTTCCATTCTTTTGCATTTGCTGAGGAGTGTTTTCCTTCCAATTATGTGCTACGTGGTGCTGAGAAGAATGTATATTCTGCTGATTTAGGGTGGAGAGTTCTATAGATATCTATTAGGTCTGCTTCATTGAGAGCTGAGATAAAGTCCTGAATATCCTTGTTAAAATTTCTGTGTTGTTGATCTAATATGAACAGTGGTGTGTTAAAATGTCCCACTATTACTGTGCGGGAGGTTAAGTCCCTTTGTAGGTCTCTAAGAACTTGTTTTATGAATATGGATGCTCCTCTATTGGGTACATATGTATTTGGATAGTTAGCTTTTCTTGTTGTATTGATCTCTTTACCATTATGTAATGCCCTTCTTTGTCTTTTTTGATATTTATTGGCTTAAAGTCTTTTATCAGAGACTAGGTTTGCAACCCCTGCTTTTCTTGCTTTTCATTGGCTTGGTAAATATTCCTCCATCCCTTTATTTTCAGTCGGTGTGTTCCTTTACACGTGAGATGGGTCTCCTGAATACAGCACTTCAATGGGTCTTCACTGTTTATCTACTTTGCCCATCTGTGTCATTCATTTTATTTATTTATTTTTTATTATACTCTACATTTTGGAATACATGTGCAGAATGTGCAGGTTTATTACATAGGTATACATGTGCCATAGTGGTTTGCCACACCCATCAACCTGTCACCTGCATTAGGTATTTCTCCTAATGCTATCCCTCCTCTAGCCCCCTGCTTCCCAACAGGCCCCAATGTGTGATGTTCCCCTTCCTGTGTTCATGTGTTCTCATTGTTGAACTCCCATTTACGACTGAGAACATGTGGTGTTTGGTTTTCTGTTCCTGTGTTAGTTTGCTGAGAATGATGGTTTCCAGCTTCATCCATGTCCCTGCAAAGGCCATGAACGCATCCTTTTTCCTGTCTGCATAGTATTTCATGGTGTATATGTGCCACATTTCCTTTATCCAGTCTATCATTGATGGGCATTTGGGTTGGTTCCAAGTCTTTGTTACTGTGAAAAGTGCTGCAATAAACATACGTGTGCATGTGTCTTTATAGTGGGATGATTTATAATCCATTGGGTGTATACCCAGTAATGGGATTGCTGGATCAAATGGTATTTCTGGTGCTACATCCTTGAGGAATTGCCACACTGTCTTCCACGATGACTGAACAAATTTACACTCTGACCAACAGTGTAAAAATGTTCCTATTTCTCCACATCCTCTCCAGAATCTATTGTTGAGTTTTTAAGGATCGTCATTCTGACTGGTGTGAGATGTCATCTCATTGTGGTTTTGATTTGCATTTCTCTAATGACCAATGATGATGAGCTTTTTTTTTCTTCTTATGCTTATTGGCCACATAGGCTTCATCCCTGGAATGCAAGTTTGGTTCAACATATGCAAATCAATAAATGTAATACATCACATAAACAAAACCAATGACAAAAACCACATAATTATCTCAATGGATGCAGAAAAGGCCTTCAATAAGATTCAACACCCCTTAATGCTAAAAATTCTCAATAAACTAGGTATTGATGGAACATATCTCAAAATAATAAGAACTGTTTATGACAATCCACAGCCAATATCATAATGAATGGGCAAAACCTGGAAGAATTCCCTTTGAAAACTAGCACAAGAAAAGGATGCCCTCTCTTACCACTCCCATTCAGGGTAATAGTGGAAGTTCTGGACAGAAAAATCAGGCAAAAGAAAGAAATAAAGAAAACTTTCAAATAGGAATAGAGGAAGTCAAATTGAATCAATTTGCAGACAACATGACTGTATATGTAGAAAAACCTACATTCTCACCTCAAAATCTCCTTTAGCTGATAAGCAAGTTCAGCTAAGTCTCGGGATATAACACCAATGTGCAAAAATCATAAGTGTTCCTATACTTGTGATTTCCTATACAAAAATCACAAGTGTTCCTTGAACTCATTCTTTTTAATGACTGCACAGTATTCCATGGTACATATGTGCCACATTTTCTTTATCCAGTCTATCATTGATGGGCATTTGGGTTAGTTCCATGTCTTCGCTATTGTAAATAGTGCTGCAATAAACATATATATGCATGTGCCTTATAGTAGAATGAGTTATAATCCTTTGGATATATACCCAGTAATGGGATTGCTGGGTCAAATGGTATTTCTAATTCTAGATCACTGAGGAATCACCACACCGTCTTCCACAATGGTTGAACTAATATATGCTCTAACCAATAGTGTAGAAGTGTTCGTATTTCTCTGCATCCTCCCCAGCATCTGTTGTTTCCAGACTTTTTAATGATCATTGTTCTAACTGGCATGTGTTGGTATCTCATACTGGTTTTGATTGCATTTCTCTAATGATCAGTGATAGTAAGCCTGTTTCTTATGTTTATTGGCCATGTAAATGTCTGCTTTTGAGAAATGTCTGTTCATAACCTTCACCCATGTTTTGATCTTTTTTTTTCTTGTAAATTTGATTAAGTTCCTTGTAGATTCCGGATAGACCTTTGTCAAATGGATAGATTGCAAAAATTTTCTCCCATTCTGTAAGTAGCATGTTCACTCTGATGATAATTTCTTTTGCTGTGTAGAAGCTCTTTAGTTTAGTTAGATCTCATTTGTCAATTGTGGATTTTGTTGCCATTTCTTTTGGTATTTTAGTCATGAAGTCTTTGCTCATGCTGATGTCCTGAATGGTATTGCCTAAGTTTTCTTCTAGGGTTTTTATGGTTTTAGGTCTTACATTTAAGTCTTTAATCCACGTTGCATTAATTTTTGTATAAGGTGTAAGGAAGGGGTCCAGTTTCTGTTTCCTGCATATGGTTAGCCAGTTTTCCCAAAACCATTTATTAAATAGGGAATCCTTTCCCCATTGTTTCTGTCAGGTTTGTCAAAGATCAGATGGCTGTACATGTGTGGTGTTATTTCTGAGTCCTCTGTTCTGTGTTCTGTTCTATTGTTCTATAAATCTGTTTTGGTACCAGTATCAGGCTGGTTTGCTTACCGTAGCCATGTAGTATAGTTTGAAGTCAAGTAGGGTGATGCCTCCAGCTTTGTTCTTTGTGCTTAGGTTTGTCTTGGCTATACAGGTTCTTTTTAGGTTCCACATGGAATTTAAAGTAGTATTTTTTTTTTTTTAATTCTATGAAGAAAGTCAATAGTATCTTGAAGGGGATAGCGTTGAATCTATAAATTACTTTGGGCAGTATGGCCATTTTCATGATATTGATTCTTCCTCTCCATGAGCATGGAATGTTTTTCCATTTGTTTGTGTCCTCTCTTATTTCCTTGAGCAGTGATTTGTAGTTCTCCTTGAAGAGGTCCTTCACATCCCTTGTAAGTTGTATTCCTAGGTATTTTATTCCTTTGTAGCAATTGTGAATTCATCATGCAGGGACATGGATGAAGCTGGAAACCATCATCCTCAGCAAACTAATACAAGAACAGAAATCCAAATACCACATGTTCTTGGTCATAAGTGGGAATTGAACAATGAGAACACATGGACACAGGAATGTGAACATTACACACCAGGGTATGTCACGAGGTCGGGGGCAAGGGGAAGTAGAGCATTAATACAAATATCTAATGCATGCCGGGCTTAAAATCTAGATGACAGGCCCAGCACTTTGGGAGGCTGAGGCAGGCGGATCACAAGGTCTGGAGATCTAGACCATCCTGGCTAACACGGTGAAACCCTGTCTTTACTAAAAACACAAAAAATTAGCTGGGCATGGTGGCGGGCGCCTGTAGTCCCAGCTACTAGAGAGGCTGAGGCAGGAGAATGGCGTGAACCTGGGGGGCGGAGCCTGCAGTGAACCAAGATGGCGCCACTGGACTCCAGCCTGGACGACAGAGCGAGACTCCATCACACACAAACAAACAAACAAACAAAACTAGATGACAGGTTGATAGGTGCAGCAGACTACCATGGCACATGTATACCTATGTAACAAACCTGCGCATTCAGCACATGCATACCAGAACTTAAAATATAAAAGAAAGAAGTAAAGGCAAAATCACAAAGTAAAATAAATAAATAAATAAAGAGACTGTCTTTAGAATATATACCAAATTTAATGACAAGATATGACTTGCTTAAATCATGGGCAAGCAGCAGAGAAAATTAAAGTACATATTGAGGTATATTTAAAAGAAACTTGTCATTCTTTAACTCCTCAAACAATTCTGACGCTTTATAAAAATAATAAAAAGACATTCAAATCAGATAAAGATAATAAATATGATAAACATTGTTTAACTGCTCTCAATATTTTAAGATTGATGACATAATTTTAATCTCTTATTCCAAATCTGTTTTGTGAATAAAGGTAAGATGCCATTTACATAAAAATAAGTATGTACCATTGTACCAAGCAACAGAGAAGCATCACATTTCACTATGTCTCTTAATAATAGTGATCAGAATTAAAATTGATTAGAATAAATTTGAAAGAAATTTTGAAATAAATCTAATTGTTCTTACTAATTATTTTTTCAGAAGAACTGACAAATTCAGAAGATGAAAAATGCATGAATTAAGGAGACAGGCAGACATGGGATCAAAAATGTTAACTATATATTCAAATAGAATAATATATGAAATAGGATAAATATAATTTATCAAATAATAAATACGGCATTTACTCTAGGATTCTCTACCTCTGTTGTACAAAATCAACTTTTTAGAGTGTGTCCTTATTTGTCAAAATATAAACAAACTGGAAAAATGAGTAATGGTATCCAATTACTTAAGCATGAGGTATGAAGAAATATAAGCCATAGACCCACTTTCACTTTCTCAAGGGGAAATGTAAATAAAAGAATGATCATAATTTACCACTTGGCAGTATATAGTTCTGGTTCATTCACTTTCCTCCCTTTCAAACCATATTAATATAAGTATTACTATCCTTGTCTTCATTTGCATATTCAGAAATATCTCCAAGAGTGTAAGGCTAGAGGGTAAATTGATAGGCCAAAGGTGTGTACATTTTCATATTCACTTCAATATTCACCAAATATTCCCAAATTACTCTTGAAATTATCATACTAATTTACCTCATATAAATAACATCCTTCCCAATGTATACTAACAGAGTGATAAAATTATTTTTCTCATAGTCTTTCTCAACTGGGATTTTTTATCTGAACACAAAACAGAGACAGTGAATTGAGTCACTATCTTCTCAATTCTCCCAAGAATGGAACATAACTAGTAGCATCCTAAATGAACTGGAGAGGGACTAATTCATTACATATGTTAAACACCTTAAGGGATTATGTCTTAATACTCTCCACAATCCTGGTGGAGAAAAGCTGTATCAGTATGAGAAATAATATCCTAATTAAGAACTAATTTACATTTTGCTGATTAGGAATGAGGTTCACTCCATCATTGTCACTGTCCTATATATGACACCTTTTCAATAAACTGTAATTATTTACAATTCCAAACAATGCCTTTACTATCAATCTTATTTCACCCCAATCTGCTCTACCTTTTATTTTTTAAATAATAATTTTACCTTCTAAAACACTATGTAATTATTTATCAGTAGACTTCTTATTGCTTATCTCTCTCCATTAGATGTAAGCTTACAATGGTAGTGATCTATGTTTGTTCACTGATATTTTTAAAATACCTTTTAGGAGTTTTTATACAATCTAGATACTAATGGTTTTTGGTTTTCAACGTTGCAAATATTCCCTGATACTCTCTATGGCTGCTTCATATTATATTATATTATATTATATTATATTATATTATATTATTTATTTGTATTATTATTGAGACAGAATCTCTCTCTGTCACCCAGGCTGTAGTGCAGCAGTATAATCCTGGTGAATTGTTTTATTTTTTGTAGAGATGGTGGTATCACTGTGTTGTCCTGGTTGGTCTCAGACTCCTAGGCTCAACAGTCCTTCTGCCTAGGTCCTACAGAGTGCTGGGATTATAGGCATGAGCGACGACATCCAGCTTAGCTGCTTCTTCTTAGTAGTATCATGCCATATACAACCTTTTCATACAAACCAATTTTCACATAATTATATGAAATTATATTTTAAATTATAAGAAAATATTACTTAAATATGTCTTATTTTTCATATACTTCAATTCTTCAGTGTTTCCTATTATGTTTTACTTTTGTAGCCTGTTAACATTTTATCTTCACAGTTCAAATAAAGATATTTGTAATATATATCACAAATCATAAAGTTTTGCTTTTTAACTTCACTTACAGTTACCTTGAAATTCATTTTTCAAGGTATTAAAAAATGAAACTTTGTATTCATTTCAATAAAATCATTCAATATATATAATTATAAATATAACCAATTTCTTCTACATCTTTTATTGAGTTACTACCTCCCCTATTAATCTGCAATCCCATGTGTGATTTATATTAATTTTTCAGATATGCAAGTATTTTTTCCTAGTTTCTCTATTTTTTTAGCCCATTTGACTATAACTGAACTAATAGGAAGCTCTCAAAATTACAATAGCTCTATCTAGTTCCAAAACATTTCATTACTCCAAAATAAACCACATACCTACTAAGCAGTCCATTTCTTATTCCCTATCATCAGCCCCTGAAAACCACTAATCTGGTATTTTACATTTATCTATCTGGACCTTTCATAAAAAGTGGAATCAGACAACATGTTACCATTTGTGTCTGGCTTCTTTCACTTATCATGCAGTTGTCAGGTGGGTCTCATTGTAGTATCCATCAGTATGCCCTTCCTTTTTATAACTGAATAATATTCCATTGTATGAATATACCACAAATTGGTTATGTATTCATTTGTTGATAGACATTGGATTGTTTCCATCTCTTGACTATTGTGAACTATTGTGACTATCTATGAGCATGCATTCACATATATTGCTTGAGTACTTGTTCTCAGTAATTTGGAGCTTACACATAAGAGTGGAATATCTAGGTCTAATTGTTATAGTATGGTTAATGTTTTCGGAAACCACCAAACAGTATTTCACAAGGGTGCACATAAATTCCCATAGGCAAAATACAGGGGTTCCACTTTCTCCATATCGTTTTAACACTTGCTACTTAAAAAAGTTATTATAGCCATGATAGAGGGGGTGAAGTAGTTTCCCATGGACTTTTTATTAGTCTTTTTATCATAACTAATGATGTAAAAACTTTCCTTGTACTTGTTGGTCACTTATAAATATTTTGGAAGGAATATTTATTCAAGTCATTTGTGTAGTTTTTAATTGAGTTATTTGTCCTTTTTGATGAGTTGTAAAAGTTATTCATATATTCTATATACTAGACCATTATCAGATACATGGTTTGCACATATTTCATACCACTCTATAGATTGATTTTTTCTCACTTTATTAATAATGTTTTGTGATTCCTACATTTTAAATTTTGATGAAGTCTCATTTATCTCTAAATATTTTTTTCCCATTTTTTGCTCACGCCATTGGGGTCATATCTAAAAACCTATTGCCAAATCCACGGTCAGGAAATGTTGCACTATGTTTTATTCTAAGATTTTTGTAGTTTTAGCTCATATTTAGGTTATAGATTCATTTTGAGTTAATTTTTCTATATAGTGTGAGGTAGAAATAAAACACTATTCTTTGCATATAGATTTCTAGTTGCACTAGCACCATTTCTTGAACAGACTATACCTTTCCAGTGCATGGTCTTGGCACACTTGTGAAAAATCAGTTGGTTAAAAATGTAATTATTTTCTGGACTTAAAATTCTATTCCATTACTTTATATATGTCTTTATGCAAGTCTGACACTCTTGATTACTGTATATCTATAGTAAATGTTGAAATCAGCAAGTGTGATACTTCCAACTTTTTCTTTTAAGTTGTTTTGCTTATTAAGATCACTTCCAATTTCATAGAAATTTGAGTTTCTGCTTTTCCATTTCTGCAAAAATATCCATTAGAGTTTTGATAGAGACTGCATTGAATTTTTAGATTGCTTTGGGTAATATTGTCATCTTAATGTCAAGTCTTCTAATTAATGAACTCATGATAACTTTCCATATGCTTAGGTCTTCTTTAACTTCTTTCAGTAATATTTTGAGTTTTCAGTGTACAAGTCTTTCCTCTCCTTGATTTAATTTTGGCCAAGATATTTTCTTTTATATGCTATTGTTAGTGGAACTGCTTTGTTAATTATCTTTTCAGAATGTTCATTGATGTTGTAGAGAAAGAAGATATTTTTGTCGGTTGATATGCAACATTACCAATTGATTAGCTCTGACAGGTTTCTGTGGTTAAGATTTTCTGTATCTAGGATAATGCCCTTTGTGATAATAGTGTTTTCTTCTTGTTTTCCAATTTGAATGTCTTTTATTTCTCGTGTAACAGTTTTGGATAACATTTTAAGTGCACGTTTAAGCAGGAGTAGTACAAGTATATTTTTGTATATTAATTGAAATAATCATGTGACATTTTTCTCCTATCATTTTTAATGTGATGGTGTCTTACATTGATTATCATATGTTTAACTACCCTTATATTCCTGAGATAAATCTTATTTGGTTATGGTGTATAATGCTTTAATATACAATTGTATCCAGTTTAGTAGTGCTTTGTTGAGAAGTTTTGCACTTAAATTTACTATTAGTGTGTATTTTCCTTTTCCAGTTGTCTGTTTTTCTGGCTTTGGATCTAGGGAACATTGGCCTGATAGAATAAGTCATGTTTTCTCTTCTTCATTTTTGGCAGAGTTTGAGAGGGATTGGTGCTTTTTTGTTTGTTTGTTTGTTTTGTTTTTTTAATGTTTGGCAAAATTTACCAGTGAAGTCACACTCTTGGACTTTTCTCTATTAAATTTTAATACCTGCAGCCTGTTAAGCTGTAGTCAATGTCAGTGATACCTGAAAATGTTTCAGTGGCCTAGGATGCAGGAGGCTGTGCAGCTAGCTGCTCTGCCAAATTATGTGAAGCCTGTTGACTGCGGGCAGGGTTTGTGGACTTATATCTCTGATACCGCACTACTGTACCAACTTGAAACCAAAGCCAATATATCCACCCAACCAACACCATAAGACACATATGTAGGTGGGAAGTTTTTCCTATGATATCTACTCTATAAAATTAGAAGAGGCAACCATTCATTCAGATGCACATATATCAATACTGAGACATAAGAAATTAAAAAGCAAGAAAATGTGATGCCACCACAAAATACCCCACAATAGTTCTCCAGTAATTGTCCCCAAAGAAATTGAAATTTATAAATTACCTGGAAATGATTTTAAAGAAACTCAGTGAGATAAAAGACAATACTGATAGACAACTCAACAAAATCAGAAAGACAATTCATGATCTGAATTAGGATTTCCACAAAGGAATAGATATTATTTTTAAATAGCAAATAGAAATCCTAGAGCTGAAGACTGCAGTGAGTGAAATAAAAAATAGATAATTGAGAGCTTTTTTTTTTTTTTTTTCCCAAATGGAGTCTCACTCTGGAATGTAGTGGTGTGATCTTGGCCCACTGCAACCTCCATACACCAGGATCGAGTGATTCTCCTGCCTCAATCTCCTAAGTAGCTGGGATTATAGCTGTGTGCCACCACACCTGGCAAAGTTTTGTATTTTTAGTAGAGACAGGGTTTCACCATGTTGGTCAGGCTGGTCTCGAACTCCTGACCTCATGATCTGCCCAACTCAGACTCCCAAAGTGTTGGAATTACAGGCGTTAGCCACCACGCTTGACCTAATTGAGAGTTTTAAGAGCACACTAGGTAAAGCAGAAGAAATAATTCTTGAACTTGAAGTCAGGTCTTTTGAAATAACAAAGTCAGAAGAAAATAAAGAGTGAAGAAAAGCCATGAGATCTATCCCACCATTAAGTGGAAAACCATTTACATTACTGATTTTCAAGTGGATGAGAGCTGAAGAACAACATAGAAAATGTAGCAAAAATAATTATTGAAAACTCCTCATGTCTTGGAGACATATAAACATTCAGACTCCTGAAGCTCAAAAGACACCAATTAGATTCAACCCAAAGAAGTTCTTTTCAAGAAACTTTATAATCAAACTGTCAAAAGTCAAAGACAAAGAGACAATTCCAAAAGCAGCAACAGAAAAGCATATGTCACATATAAGGGGATCACTACTTGATTATCTGCAGATTTTTCAGCCAAAAACTTGCAAGTCAGGAGAGTGGGATAATATTTTAAAAATGCTGTGTAAGAAATTACCAGGAATACTATACCCACCATAACTATCCTTCAAATATTAAGGAGAAATAACATACTTCTCAGAAAAACAAAAGCTGAGGAAATTCATCACCACCATACCAGCCTTACAAAAAAAAAGTAAGTAAAAAAAAAAGTCAATAACTACTGTGAAAACATAGAAAACTCACAGATAGATGTAATCTTATAATCAGATTTGGAATCCTCCTTTACTATAATGGCAGTATGCAATCTTTCAAATCTCTAATGTGAAAATCAAAATGGTCCAACAATAATCATAGCTACAATAAGTTGCTAAGGAATATAGAATGTAAAAACATGTAAATTAAGGCAACAAAAGTATAAATTATGAGGGAGAGAGTAACAGTTTGAAATATTTGTATGTGAACAAAATTATCACTTTATAATAGACTTTTGTAAATAAGAAGTTTTATATAAGCTGTAGAATAAAAAGATTAAAGAACAAAAAATTACAGAAGAAAAAATTATAGTAGATACAGAGGTGAGAAAGATAAATAAAGCTTATCACTAGAGAAAATTACAAAACCACAAATGTAAACAAGACAGACAGAAAGAAAGGAATCTAAATAATAATAGACAAAACAATAAAGAGAATGACCACAGTTAAGTTCTTCTTTATCAGTAATAACATTAAATATAAATGGAATAAATTATCTAATCAAAAGACATAGAGTTGCTGAATGTATTAACAATAAAAAAAAGACTGAATTCTATGCTGCCTACATGCCTATGTTAGACTTACTTCATGTGCAAGGACACACATAGAATGAAAGTAACGTGATAAAAAATGATATTGCATGCAAATGAATATCAAAAAAGATCAGGAGTAGCTATACTTTCTGTATTATTTCATTTTCAAACTGCTATAAAGAACTACCTGAGACTGGGCAATTTATGAAGAAAGAAGTTTTAATTGAGTCACAGTTCCACAGGTTTAACAGAAAGCATAGCTAGGAAGCCTAAGAAAATGTAAAATCATGGCAGAAGACCGAAGGGAAGCTAGTATATCTCACCGCAGCAGAGAGGGAGAGGCAGTCAGAGAGCAAAAGGGGAAGTGTCACACACTTTCAAACAACCAGATCTTGTGAGAACTCACTCATTGTCATGAGAACAGCAAAGGGGAAATCAGGACCCATTATTCACTCACCTCCCATCAGGCCCAGGCCACTGCCTCGACACTTCGGAATTATAGTTTGAAATAAGATTTGGGTGGGGATACAAAGCCAAGCCACATCACTTATAAAGTATAAAAATAAAACTTCAAGTAAAAAACTGTAAAAACAGTAAAAGGTGGTCATTACACAACAACAAAAATTCAATTCAGCAAGATAATATAATAATTGTAAATGTATATGAACCCAACACTGGAAAAACCACATACATATAAATAATTTTATTAGATCAAAAAAAATCAATAAAATAGTAGGATCCTTCATCACCACACTTTAAGCAATAGATAAATGTTCTACAGAGGAAATCAAAAAATAATAATCTGATTTTAAATGCACTCTAGATTAAATTGACCTAATAGACATTTACAGAACATTCTACCCAGTTTTCTGGGTAGAATACACATAGCTGCAGAATACACATTCTCATAAGCAAATGTAACTTTCTCCAGATCATATCTTAAGCCACGAAATAAGTCTTAATACATTAAAAAAAATTGAAGCCATATCAAGTATATTTTCTGACTGTAATAAAATAAATTAGAAATCAATAGCAGAAAGAACTTTGAAAACTATGCAAAAGCATAGGAAATAAACAACATACCACTGAACAATGAATATGTCAGTGAAGAAATTAAAGAAGAAAGTTAAAACAAAAATGTTCTTGAGACACATAAAAATAAAACACAACCTACCAGTAACTTAAAAGTAAGAGTAATTATAGAATAAAGTAAAAACAGTTTTAAGAGAAAAGTTTATAGTAACACATGCCTACACCAAAAGTTAGAAAGATCTCAAATAAACAACCAAATGTTGCACCTCAAATAACTAGAAAAACAAGAATAAACTAACCAAAATTTCTAGAAATAAATAAATAATAAATACCAGAGCAGAAATAAATGAGAGACAAAAAATACACAAGATCAGCAAAATGAAAAGCTTATTTTTGGAAAAGAAAACAAGAAATTGACAAACCTTTAGTTAGGTTAACTAAAGAAAAAAAAGAAAATTCAGATATATAAAATCACAGTTAAAAATGAAAAGTTACAAATTATACAACAGAAATACAAAGAAACATTTGATATTATTGTGAACAACTTTAAATGAACAAATTGGAAAACCTAGAGGAAATGGATACATCCCTGGGCACACAAAATCTACCAAAATTGTGTCATGAAGAAATAGAAAATCTGAACAGATCAATAATTAGTAATTGGGTTGGGTCAGTGATAGAATGTCTTTTATCAAAGAAACACCTAGGACCTGATGGCTTCATGGCTGAATTCTATTAAACATTTAAAGAAGAACTAACACCAATCCTTTGCAAACTATTCCAAAAAAACAAAGAAAAAGGAATTCTTCCAGACTCATTCTATGAAATTAGTATTACCTTAAAAGCAAAACCAGAGAATACACACAATAAAGAAAACTATAAGCCAATACCTCTGATGAACATAGATGCAAAAACCCTCCACAAAATCCTAGCAAATCAAATTCAACGGCAATTTTTAAAAATATGTACTCACCATGATCAAATGAGATTCACCCTAGATATGCAAGGATGTTTCAATATACACAAATCAGTAAGTGTGATACATCACATTACAGAATCAAGGACAAAAACCATATAATCAGTTCAATAGGTATAGAACAATATTTATCAATATTTGATAAAATTCAACATCCCTTCACTATAAAATCTCTCAACAAATTAGGTTTGAAGGAATATACTCAATACAATAATGACCACATATGACAATCTTATATCTAATATCACCTGAGTAAGAAAAAACTGAAAGCTTCTCCTTTAAGATCTGCAACAAGAAAATGATGCCCACTGTCAATACTTTCATTCAATATGGTATTAGGAGTGCTAACCAAAGCAATTAGACAAGATAAGTAAATATGCAGCTTCAAATTTTAAAGAAGAAAGAAGAAAGTCAAATTGTCCTGTTTGCAGACCACATGATTGTATATAGAAATTTCAGAAGACTCCAGCAAAAAATTGTTAGAACTAATAAATAAATTCAATAAAGCTGGCAGATGTAAATTTACTAAATACAGTTAGTCATGTTTCTATTATCAAAAGTGAACTACCTGTAAAAAATTAAGAAAGCAGTCTTATTTACAATAGCTACTTATTATTTACAAAACTACTATTATTAAAATGTCCATACCACTGAAAACAATCTATAGATTCAATGCAATTCCTGTCAAAACGCCAATGACATTCTTCACAGAAAAAAAAAATCCTAAGATTTTCATGGAACCACAAAACACCCTAAATAATAAGAGCAATCCTAAAAACAAAAGCGAAATACAGAAATGCAAAGCTGGGGCATGATATTACCTGATTTCAAGATACACTAAAAAGCAATAGTTGCCCAAGCAGTATGGCATTGGCATAAAAATGGACACACAGACCAATGGGACAGAATAGAAAACAAAGGTAAAAATTCATGCACTTACAGCCAACTAGTTTTTGACAAAGTTGCCAAGAACAGGCATTAGGGAAAGGACAGTGTCTTCAATAAATGGTGCTAGGTAAACTGGATATTTCCATGAAAAATAATAAAACAATTCCTTTATCTCTTATATAAAAATCAACTGAAAATAGAACTAAAATATAAATATAAGACAAAAAACTATAGAACCACTAGAAGAGAAAAAGGGAGAAAGCTTTATTACATTCTTCTTGGTAAGGATTTTTTGGATAAGAAGTCAAAGAACAGGCAAAAAAAGAAAAGAGAAAAATGGGATCACATCAAACTAAAAAGCTTCTGCGTAACAAAGGAGACAACACAGTGAAGAGGTAACCTATTGAATAAGAGAAAACATTTGCAAACTATAAACCTGACAAGAGGTTAATATCCAAAATACATTTAAAAATCAAACAATTCTATAGCAAAAACATTAAAAAAAATGAAAGCCATATAATTTGTTTAAAAATGAGCAAAAGATACGAATAGACATTTCTCAAAGATGAACAAATGTTCAATATGTATATTTTAAAAGTTCAACATCACTAATCATCAGAAAAATGAAAATCAATACTACAATGAGTATCACCTCTACCCAAAATGAATGGCTATTATAAAATAAAAACATAAAAGCTGATATGGAGGTGAAGAAATGGGAACACATATGCACAGTTGGTGAGAATACAAATTAGAACAGCCATTTTGGGAAACAAGGAAGATCCCCCAAAAATTAAAAATAAAACTACCATATGATTCATTGGTGCTACCACTGGGAATATATCCAAAGATAAAATCAGTATGTCAAGGAGAGACCTGTACTATTTTTATTTTATTGCAACACTATTCATAATACCCAAGACACAGAATCAACCCAAGTATCCATCGATGAATGAATGAACAAAGAAAACGTGGTAAGCAATAGAATACTATTCAACCGTTACAAACAATGAAACCTTCTCATTTATGGCAGGATTTAGTATTTCATGTGTTGCTGGACTGAAGGTGTCAATTGCTTTCTGGTTCTTGGCTGAGACTTCTTCAATTCCTTGTCAAGTGAACTTCTCCATATGGGAACTAGTTTCGTCAGAGTAATCAAGTGACAGAGCAAGCGAGAAGAGAAAGTCAACACAATGTAAGACACAGTCTTTGGTAACTTAATTTTAGAAGTGACACTCCACCGTCTTTGCTATAACTTATTTGTTAGAAAAATGTCACTCCGTGAGCCCACACTAAAGAAGAGGTGATCACGGAAAGTCATGAATGCTACAACGCATGATTCACCGGAAGACTGAAAGCTTTTTCAGAAGCTGCCAAACACAGCATGGTATATTTTCAAAGTACCATTTTAGCCATAATCATAAAGCCTCTCCAAACTATATTAAATTCACATATTAAATAAACTAGCATTGAGATTTTCATCAGAATGTACATTATATATATGAAAGTACTGCATTAGTCTTTTGCATAATATGACTAAGATTATTAGAAAATTTTAATGCATGATAAAAATACTTACTTTGGTAGTGTTACCAGAACAAATTATATCATTATAAAATAGAGTAATAGATTCAGAAGAAATTACACAGCATTCCTCAATAGAACATTCTCTAATGAACTTGAGCTGTGTAGATTAATTAAACATTTTCATTATCCAGGCAGCCAAATGAGGTCCAAATATTAAGAATGTAAAATTTCCATGTCTAAATGTCCTTGAAGAATGTTTATTGTTTAGGGAGCCCTCTATATTTCATTAATTTAACTTATCTTGCAGAATGCATGAACACCAAATCATGCATTCTGAAGCATTGTTGGCAGGGTCAGAATTCTGTATGTTAAAAATAAAATAATCTGTGGCAAACATATGAAACATCTATCAAGAAAAATGAGTTTCTTCATTGAAACAAGTGCTCCTTTGAGCGAGTTTGACACAATTAACTACATTAATTAGTTTTTTTAAAAATAACAATTATTTTAATTAAAATTTTATTATTAAAATAAATTATGTGTATGATATAAAATTTTTAAATATTCAGTTGTATAGAAAGTTGAAACTTATATTATCACTTTATTCCAACTCCACATCTCATTCTCCAGAGACCAGTAATATTTATGGCATGTGATTCCCTTCATTTGCTATGCCAAATCTGTTTATTTATGTGGGTTTGTATGTGGGATGGGATGCATAATTTTTTCTGCTCAATAGGGTCATGATTTAATACTACCCAGACACATATGATTTATCTTAATGATGTTTTGAATATATTACCATTCACATGTATGTGTGTGTGTGTAATCTCTATTGTTTTCTATTTTTATATATTACATTCTATTACTTCAGAGCATTTTACATATTTATTTTCATAAGCATAGGTAATTGTTTTCCATTAATATATGCATGCTGTGATGAATATACCTACTTACACTCACTCATTTGCTCTTTTGTGTGTGTATATATATAATAGAAATGAGAAATGCTATGTGAATCTTTAAAGTTGGATAGACACTTTCAAGTAGTCTTAAAATTTTTTGTCTAATTTTATTCCCATTCACTTCTTTGAGGGCAAGTGTTTTCTTACACCTTGACAACATAGTATGCTGTTCGTTTGTCAGATAAAAGTTATCATCTTACTTTTTTCATTTTCAATGTTTTAATAAGATCACACATGATAATGTGTTTGTTTTCATTTATATTTTGTCTCGTGACTGCATAAATTTAATGATATTTCTCTCATTTTAATGCATTTTCTGCATAATAAGGAAATAAGCCTGTGTTGAACATGTGCTGCAAATTTCTCTATTTGCTTATTTATATTTTGACTTTTGTTTCGTCGGGGTTTACCTATCAATCTATCCACCAATGCAATGCAGCAATGTGGTTTTGTTTTGTTTTGGGGTTTTATGGAAAGCTCACGTAGATATATTTCTATGTGGATTATTATTTTTAAATGGCATACTTACAGATTATTTTATTTACATTTCTTGTATTTGGAGCTTATTTAAGTGAAGAGTATATTTAACTTCCACATTTTCCACTCAGTTATACAACAATATTTTTATTACCAATATTATTCAATTGTTCTAAAATATATTTCTGGAAAAAGTTTTATTGTTTTCTCAATGATTGAAATGTTACTATTAACTTCTAGACAACTTCTAAAGGTATATATTTCTCTATAAGTATTACATTCCTCTTTATCTTCCATGAACACTTTAAATGGTAATATATATAATGTATTAATTTTGGCAATTATTTGTTTTTAATCATGTTGCTCCTTTTCAAAATTTTCATTACCATTTGTACATTTTTTAAAGTGCCCTACACCAGTTAGAATGGCAATCATTAAAAAGTCAGGAAACAACAGATGCTGGAGAGGATGTGGAGAAATAGGAACACTTTTACACCGTTGGTGGGATTGTAAACTAGTTCAACCATTATGGAAAACAGTATGGCGATTCCTCAAGGATCTAGAACTAGAAGTACCATATGACCCAACCATCCCATTACTGGGTATATACCCAAAGGATTATAAATCATGCTGCTATAAAGACACAAGCACACGTATGTTTATTGCGGCACTATTCACAATAGCAAAGACTTGGAATCAACCCAAATGTCCATCAGTGACAGACTGGATTAAGAAAATGTGGCACATATACACCATGGAATACTATGCAGCCATCAAAAAGGATGAGTTTGTGTCCTTTGTAGGGACATGGATGCAGCTGGAAACCATCATTCTCAGCAAACTATCGCAAGAACAGAAAACCAAACACCGCATGTTCTCACTCATAGGTGGGAACTGAACAATGAGATCACTTGGACTCGGGAAGCGGAACATCACACGCCGGGTCCTATCACGGGGAGGGGGGAGGGGGAAGGGATTGCACTGGGAGTTATACCTGATGTAAATGACGAGTTGATGGGTGCTGACGAGTTGATGGGTGCAGCATGCCAACATGGCACAGGTATACATATGTAACAAACCTGCACGTTATCCACATGTACCCTAGAACTTAAAGTATAATAAAAAAAAAAAAAAAGAAAAAAGAAATAAATAAATAAAGTGCCCTAAATTCTGTTGATATTATGGTTGAGATCTCATCGGTTTAATAAATAAATTTACTGAAAATACATAGGTATAACTAAGATATATATATATTACATAATCAAATTATATATGTAGATATAACCAACATATATGTAAGTGATATATATTTGTATGTATATATGTGTACATGTTTATTTGAGATAATAGTCAAATAATAAAATTTACTACATTAAAGTATATAATTCAGTAAAATAAAGTAGCATTTAGTGTATTTAGGATATTGTAGAGCCATCACCTCTATACAGTTACAAAACATGTTTATCACCCAAAGGCAAACATCCTACCTTGTTGGGAAAGACAGCAAGGTAGATTGTTGTCCCTTGTATAGCAACCAAAGAGTGGACTTGGGGCTGGGGGATGTTCTTACAATTAAATAAAAAGACCTTACTGCCAGTGCTGGATGTATCTTACTGCTTGGAAATACTTTTCCTTCTTTTGGATTTGATGAGCAAGTTTTTTCTACTTAAGTGTGTAAATCATATGGTACCTGTCCGGCCTCACTGCTTTATCTATTCCTGAAGGGGTGGGAATAGGGTCCTTCATCTGCAACACAAGAGGTGTGTACGCAGACCATCTCCTTGCATCAGCTGCCAGGTGAGGTCTGTTGCCATGGGGACTGATGTTCATTATTGAAGCTGATCTTGCTTGGTATCTTTTCTATATAAGCAAAAGTGTTCTATCCAGTGCCTATGTGAGTCATATATTTCTCGGTGACCCCAACATCTGCAAACATGTGGTGGGTTGATATCGTCAGACTGTTGCCCTCCTACTGGAGGGCAGCAGGTCTCACTTGTGTGTTCTCTCTCTCCCATAAACATATACACATAGACACACATACAAACACACACAGATAAATACATATATATACATATATATTCATGTAATAAATAGATTTTTGAGGTAATACTCAGATAACATTAAATGAACCATTTTAAAGCATACCATTCAGTGGCATTACTGCATCTACTATGCCATGGAATCATTGCCTCCATCCAGTTATAAAATATTTTTTTCCAAAGGGAAATTGTGTATCCATTCATCTGTCACTCACCCAGCTGTCCTCTTCCATGAGCCCCTGGCAAACATTAATCTGCTTTCTGTATCCATGGATTTGCATATTTAGAATACTTCCTATAACTGGAATCATACACTATACATCCTTTCATGTCTGGCTTGTTTCACTTAGCAAAATGTTTTTGAGACTCATCCATGTTCTAGCATGCAGCAATATTTCATTCATTTTTATGGCTGAATACTATTCCATTTATAAATACATTAATTTTTCTTTATTCATTTTTCAGTTGATGGCTACTGACGTGTGTCCACCTTTTGGTAATCGTCAATAGTACTGTTATGAACATTTGTGCACAAGTTTTTGTATGCACACCTATTTTCAGTTTATTTATTTATTTGTATTATTATACTTTAAGTTCTAGGGTACATGTGCACAACATGCAGGTTTGTTACATATGTATACATGTGCCACATTGGTGTGCTGCACCCATTAACTCGTCATTTACGTTATGTATATCTCCTAATGCTATCATTTTAGTACATATCTAAAAAGAAAATTGCTGAGAATTCTATGTGTAATTTTTTCAGGAATCATCAAACAGTGTTCCACACTGGCTAGTGGTTCACTGAGGAATTTTACATTCCCTTCAGCAACAGATGTAGGTTTCAGTTTCTCCACATACTTTTCAATACTTTTTTTTTTTTTTTTTTTTTTTTTGAGATAGAGTCTCAAAAAAAGTGACAGAGTCTCAGCTCACTGCAGCCTTTGCCTCCCAGGTTCAAGTGATTCCCCTGCCTCAGCCTCCCTCCCAAGTAGCTGGGGTTACAGGTGTGCACCACCAGGCCCAGCTAATTTTTGTATTTTTAGTAGAGACAGTGTTTTGCTTTGTTGGCCAGACTGGTCTCGAACTTCTGACCTCAAGTGATCCACCCGCCTCAGCCTCCCAAAATGCTGGGATTATTGTGAGCCACCGCACCCTGCCTACGTTTTTGTTTTTAAATTACAGTTATATCGTTGCATGTAAAGTGTTATTGTGCTTTTGTTTTACATTTTCTTAATGACTAATGATGTTGACTTTATTTTTATGTGCCTGTTGGCCATTTGTATGCCTTTTTGAAGAACTGATTATTGAGGTCTTCTGCCAATTGTTTCGAGTCACTTGTGTTTTCGTTGTTGAGATGTACAAGTCCTTTACATATTTTGGATACTAAACTCTTTTGATATATAAGATTTATAAATATTTTCCTCATTATGAAGGTTTATTTTCTTTTGATACTGTCTTCTGATGTTCCATTTTTAATATTTTTTTCCTTGTTGCTTGTTCTTTTGAAGTCATTGCCAAATCCAATGACATGAATCTATTTCTCTATGTTTTCTTCTATGACTTTTACATTTTTAACATGCACATTTTGATCTTCAATTTATTTAATTTTTGCCTAGGGTGTAATGTACAGGTCCAAGTCCAGTCCTTTGCTTATAGATACCCACTTGTGGTAGTACCATTTGTTGAAGAGATTCTTCTTTTTTTCCTTTTTATAGATTTAGGAAATACAAACTCAGTTTTGTTATATGGAAATAGAGAGACTATTTTTTCCCCCATTGAACAATCTTAGCACTCATCAAAATATTAAGTAGTTTTTAATTTTTACCTTTTAGGTTTATTTTTAAAGGATAAATAAACATTTTATATATTTATGATGTACAATATTTTGTTTTAACATATGTGTACACTTTGCAATGACTAAACAAAGTAATTCACATATGGATTACATCTATCTTGATGTAATCATATTCATCATTTTTCGTGGTGTGAAAAGTTAAAATGTGTGCAGATATCTTTTCCAGCTGGTGATTTATTTCTTAGATATATACCTAGTAGTGGAATTGCTGGATCATATGTTAGTTCTATTTTTTATTATTGGGGGGAACATCCATATGATTTTTAATAATCACTGTACTAATTTACATTCCTATCAACAGAATACAGGGTTTCATTTCCTTCACATACTTTCTAAAACTTGTTAGCTTCTGTCTTTTTGATAATAGTCAATCTAACAAGTGTGAAGTGGCATCTCATTATGATTTTAATTTGCATTTTTCTGATGATTAGGGATGGTGAGCATTTTTTCATATACCTGTTGTCTATTTATATATATATTTAGAAATGTCTATATTTTAATATTTTGAATATTATTTTTTCTAGTGAATATTTCTGACATATTTGGAACAATATTTGCATATTTATTTTTAGGTTAATAGAATTTAATTAAATATAATTTATTAAAATCTTTACTATTTTTTAAATAAGTTAACATTGCTATTTTTTAAATAGAAGTATTTATTCATCTATACTTATTCAGTGACCACATGAAATTTATTTCAGGTTCTAGTATTTGTTTTTCTTTTTTAAATTTTACACATGCCAAATAATGCCAGGAATTAGTAATATTTTTTTATTTCCTAATATTTACAGCACGGAAATGGTATTGAGTAGCAGATCTGTGATCCATTCACTTCCTTTACTGAGGGGATACTCTCAGGTCATCTACACAAAAACCACAGAAACCTGTTGTTAGCAGTCATCCAGTAAAATGATCTAGTGTTCATATCAGCATTATTCACAGAAAAACAGGTAAAAATAATGCAAATGCCCATCAACACATGACACAATAAATAAAATGTAGCATATACATATAATGGAGTTTTATTCAATCCCTTTTTAAAAACAAATGGAATTCTGACATATGCTACAGCATGGATAAATCTTGAAGACATCATGCTAAAGGAAATATTGTATGAGTAAAATTATATGAGATACCTAAGAGAAGTCAAATTCATATAGACAGAATGTAGAGTGAAGTTTTCCAGGATGAGAGAAAAAGAGGAAATGGGAAGTTATTGTTTAATAGCTAACTTTGAGAAGATTAAAAAAATGTTCTGGAGATGAAGAATTGTGATGGTTGTACAGTAATGTGAATGAACCGAACTATATATTTAAAAATAGTTAAGCTCATCAATTTTAGGTTACCTATACCTTACCCAAATTAAATATATATATTGAATTATATTTATATAATTAAAATATGTAAATTATATAATTAATTATACTTATTTACTATGTATATATTATACTATAATATATAGTATAATGTAATATATTATATATTATAATAGAATATAATATATATAATATCATCTAACTTTGCAATGAAAAATATATGCAGAAAAACACACTAATAGAATACATGCCTGCAGCTTCTAAGGCATTTGGAAAGATATTTTTGAAGTTTTAAAACGAAACAGACAATCAAAGGCAGATTTTTTATGGTTGAAAACACTCAAAATCATGATGGCATGCACTCCAAACAAATGGATCCATACATCCACTACAAGTCAATTAAAAGTTTCAAAATACTTTATTAAGGAATTTGATGAATACTAAAATGTATATAGATGGGCAACGATCCAAAAATCACCAAAAATCTTTGAGAGAAAACAATCAAGTGGAAGAAATGTCTCTCTTGGTGCCATGATGCAGTTTAAAATAAATTTCATCAAAATAGTGGGATATTAGTTGGGGATAAATACTGTATATATAGCAGGTAAAGTAAAGGGCTCAGAAATAGATATGTACAAATATTTCTGAGCTAGTAATTTCTCTAAGAAGAATTTTCTTTTTATCTAGCACCTTTAAATGATAAGTCATTTTCAAACTACTTAGCAGCCAACTTGAAGAGACTTCTGGTGGTCAAGGATATAATCATTTGAGTAGAAAAATGATGACAACTGCACTGGGTTGAAATGTATAAAGTATCTTTACATTCTTGAGTTAATAAGGATATTAAAACAAATTTATAGTAACCTTTGGTGGTTTCTAGGGTTTATATTTTAAAAAATTATTAATGACAAAAGGGAATAATCACTTATCCTTCATTAAAAAAAAAAAAAAAAAACGCCGGGCGCGGTGGCTCAGGCCTGTAATCCCAGCACTTTGGGAGGCCGAGACGGGTGGATCACGAGGTCAGAAGATCGAGACCATCCTGGCTAACACGGTGAAACCCCGTCTCTACTAAAAAATACAAAAAACTAGCCGGGCGAGGTGGCGGGCGCCTGTAGTCCCAGATACTCGGGAGGCTGAGGCAGGAGAATGGCGTGAACCCGGGAGGTGGGGCTTGCAGTGAGCTGAGATCCGGCCACTGCACTCCAGCCTGGGCGACAGAGCAAGACTCCGTCTCAAAAAAAAAAAAAAAAAAAAAAAAAAAAACCAAAACTTTGCATTAGGATAGCAAAATCGTTACTAGAGAAACCTTTTTAAATTATAGATGCCAGCTTACGAATAAGCAACAAATGTTCAAATTATATTACCACTACTTAAAAACATTGAAGAAATAGTGGACCTAGTCTCTCAATATGGCCGTGAGAATCACACAGTAAAACTAGATCACTGGTTACTTTGTGCCTCCTGATAGAAGCAAGCAACACTTTCAATGAGGTAATCTTGCCAGAAAAGAAAAGCTGACATTGAACAATATTTCAGTTCTACCAAATGCTTTGGTAGAAAATATTAGTGAGAAATATTAAATCATGCTACAGCTAAATTAGCCAAAGTCAAAATATAGATAGTAAGATATTTGCAAATGCAGAATATGAAAAATGTCTATCCGAGAAACCACGTACAAAAAGGGTTTTCAACCAGTAAGTTGAAAACTCCAAGAATAGAATGAGATGAGCCAAATAGTTTTTCAAAGACTTTTATAAGACCTGTCAAACAAATGCAAACCTACCATACCAATATGCAGATATGGAAAGTATTTAAAGTTATTTTGAAAATTTTATTTATAAAATTATTGGGAAAATTTAAAAACTGACTGAAGACCTAATGGTATTAACTATTGATGAATTTATTTAGGTTTTAAAATGTATTGTCATTATGAACTAAAAAGAGCAGCTGATATTCTTTTAAAATTGCCTAGCAAAATATTACAAATGAGGTTTTAGGGGAGTTGGGTTTGTTTCAAAATAAACTTGTATGTTTCAAACTGTTTCAAAATAAACTTGATTGACTATGAGTTGTTAATTGTGGCACTACCACAATTGTGGTTGCTATATATTTCTAGGAATCTGAGTAATTCATATCACTTGAAGGTCTGGAGGTTAGCATCTTAATGCCTTTCTAATTGAATGTTCTCTAGAATTTCATTTTCTAATACAGTAGCCAGTAGGCACATGGGGATATTCAGATTTCAAATTGGGTTTAAAAACTCGGAACCAAAATGAATCCCTATAGCCAAGACAATCCTAAGCAAAAAGAACAAAGCTGGAGGCATCACGCTACCTGACTTCAAACTGTACTACAAGGCTACAGTAACCAAAACAGCATGGTACTGGCACCCAAACAGATATATAGACCAATGGAACAGAACAGAGGCCTCAGAAATACCACCACATATCTACAATCATCTGATATTGGACAAACCTGACAAAAACAAGCAATGGGGAAAGGATTCCCCATTTAATAAATGGTTTTGAGAAAACTGGCTAGCCATATGCAGAAAAATGAAACAGGACCCCTTCTTTACACCTTATACAAAAATCAACTCAAGATGGATTAAAGATTTAAATGTAAGACCTAAAACCATAAAAACCCTAGAAGAAAGCCTAGGCAATACCATTCAGGACATAGACCTGGGCAAAGACTTCATGGCTAAACACCAAAAGCAATGGCAACAAAAGCCAAGATTGATAAATGGGATCTAATTAACCTAAAAAGCTTCTGCACAGCAAAAGAAACTATCATCAGACTGAACAGGCAAACTATAGAATGGGAGAAATTTTTGCAATCTATCCAACTGACAAAGGGATAATATCCAGAGTCTATGAGGAATTTAAACAAATTTACAAGAAAAAAACAACCCCATCAAAAAGTGGACAAAGGATATGAACAGACACTTCTCAAAAGAAGACATTTATATGGCCGAAAAACATATGAAAAGCAGCTCATCATTACTGGTCATCAGAGAAATGCAAATCAAAACCACAATGAGATACCATCTCACGCCAGTTACAATGGTGATCATTAAAAAGTCACGATACAATAGATGCTGAAGAGGATGTGGAGAAATAGGAATGCTTTTACACTGTTTGTGGGAGTGTAAATTAGTTCAACCATTGTGGAAGACAGTGTGGATCCCTCAATGATCTAGAACTAGAAATACCATTTGACCCAGCAATCCCATTACTGGGCATATACCCAAAGGATTATAAATCATTGTACTATAAAGACACATGCACATGTATATTTATTGCAACACTATTTACTATAGCCAACACCTGAATCAACCCAAATGCCCATCAATGATAGAATGGATAAAGAAAATGTGGCACATAAACACCATGAAATACTACACAGCCATAAGAAAGAATTAGTTCATGTCTTTTGCAGGGACATGGATGAAGGTGGAAACCATCATTCTCAGCAAACTAACGCAGGAACAAAAAAACAAACCCCTAATGTTCTCACTCATAATTGGGAGTTGAACAATGAAAACATATGGACACAGGGAAGGGAACATCACACACTGGGGCCTGTCAGGAGGTGGGGGGAAAGCAGAGGAATAGCATTAGGAGAAATACCTAATGTAAATGATGAGTTGATGGTTGCAGCAAACCACCATGACGCATGTATATCTATGTAACAAAACTGCACGTTCTGCAATGTATCCAAGAACTTAAAATATAATAAAAATAAATAAATAAATAAATAAATAAATACAAAACAACTCAGTTCCTAGACAGTACAAGCCACATTTAAAGGGCTCAACAACCACATATGGCTAGTGGTTATTGTAATGGATAACACTGATATAGAATATTTCTATCATCACAGAAAGTTTATAGAATAGTATTAGCCTAGGGAATTTCTTTTAATAGTCAATCACTGGTGAAAGTTGATAGATGTAAGCTGTTTTGATAAGCTGCCTAGGACATAGCTGTTATGTGATAAATATCATGCTAACTCCATGGCTTTTAATACAAAGTATGACTTTTAGCATAGATTTATTCTTCTTAAATTACATTTAAGACTCTGTATAGTGTGAATTTTCATCAATTATGGTAAAATAATAATTATCAGAATACTGATCATCCTAATATTATAAACTTTTATATGTAGTAGGAATAAGTTTATCGAGTTTAGTTAACGTATTCACAATTCCACAGTAAACAGTGGTAGGTAAATTGTCATTCCTTCCAGTGATCTCCAGCACTAGGCAGGTCACGATTATACTCTCCCATAAATGAGATAAAAATATGTAAACACTTTATCACAGTGTTTATCATATAATAATCATTTACTAAATGAAAGTTATCATTATAATTATTATAGTACTTTAAATATTTAATCTACATGAATTGCTCAACCAATTTTTAAATGAGTATTTAAATTTTTATGAGTAGATAATACATATCGAATGTATTGTATAAGAAACAAAATATAAATAGGTCAGCAAGTATAAATAAATAAAGTACCATTAAATAAACAAAGATCAAGGGATGAGAGAAATGATGAATAATTCTACTAAAATATATAATTAGGAATATTTGCTAGAGTCCTAGACAGATGGCACTGCTCGTTTATAGTTACTGGTAGGATGTGATATTGCCGTCAGCTTGGTAAAGAATTCATATATTGTTTATCTTCACAAAGTAAATTTTTTCAGATATTCAGTTCTGAGAAACTTTTTACTCTCATCATATACTACATTTCTTTTCCTTTCTTATTTTTATAAGGCAAACAAGTAAACATACAATGTTATAGTTACTGAATATTTCCCAGAAAGAACTTTAACTATGTTAAAAATATTTTGCTGCAAAATATTTGCTTTGTATCAAGGAAGTGGACTCCCTTGGTGTCAAAAAGTCTTGGATATAAAATATTTGTATTATTAATAAAGGATATTAAATATAAATGACAAAAAGTGTATTTACACTTACATTTTAATTAATTTATATTGCATGGCCTGATTTTAAGGGCAGTAATAAATTTTTGACCAGTTAAGAAGAAAATAGATTATAGAATGTATCTGGAGAACTATTTTTGTGTGATTTTAGTTGACACAGAACCCTAGCATTTATAGTATATAAAATTGAGCATTTTCTGCTGTATTATATATTGTATCCAATGGCATTAAAAGTTATTAAAAAGAATGAGAAAAAATACGAGTAGATTTAAATGCTGGAAGAATACAAAATGGCAAAAAGCTGACAAAATTAGATATTGTTTACATTTCAAGAACCCATCTTATTTCTCGGGAAAAAATTAATAAAACAAGACAACACAAATTAAATCAAATTAATGCATTCTAGGCACTAAATGTTTCTTATTTTACTGCCAATATTGTATAGCTGAAATTTTAACAAACATGAAAATATGTACAATTATCACATATAAAAGTAGAATATCATTCTAGCCCTTGCAATGTAAAAAATAGCTTTTGTAGACAAATGTGGTTATGCCAGCAGTCACTACTCATAAATAATCACTGATGTTGAAATGATCAGAATTTTATCCGCACAAGAGGAAATAGAGAATATTTTGATTTCAAACTCTGTAAAACAGAGAAGAATTTGCAATGTAAAACATCTGTATTAGACACTGATGTCTTAAAACATTATAACCTAATTCATGTCAAAATAAAAGAATTAGAAAATCAAGTTAGTATAAGAAAATAAAAATTGAATATATATATTCCCCAATGCAGTATTAACCATTTCAAACATTTGATATTTCCATTCATAAAACTTTTAGTATATTTTAGAATGTTAATGCAGACCTTTGAGGGAAAATAAATATCAAGGAAGATAAAAATAATTTGATTTAAAAATACTCATGCCTTCTTTTGAATTGGTAAAAATTTAAAAAGATTTGTTTTCTGATTTAATACACTCTCAGTTGATAGTTGTTTGTTATTTGAAACAACGTGACTTATTTCTTTTTATATATCTTGCTTGTGTATTTGAATATTGGATAGAGAATGATTCTTATTTAATCTAAAGTGCTGTTATATTTTCTACAATACAGCACGAATGTTAAAATGTATGTATCATTGTAAAATTAAGTTTTTTTTTTCTCTCTCTCTCCCTTCACCTCTGTAGTTAATGGGAAAGGCTATGTTTTGTCCTTGTAAATGTAATTTCTCTCAAATTCTTTTCTTAATCAAAGTATTATTTAAAATTGTATGCTTCATGTTGATGAATGATTATGAAATACAAAGTATTAGGAAACACTATTCAAATGCAAAACATAAGCAATAGCAAGTTAGACATTTATTTATTTATGTATTTATTTATTTGAGACAAGGTCTCTCTCTGTTGTCTAGGTTGGAGTGCAATGATGTGATCATGATCTATCTCTCTCTTTCCAGCCTTCGATTTATTTAAATATAAGCTGCATTGGTTTTTCTTTGGTTCCTTCTTTTGTTTTGTTTTTTGGTTTGGTTGTTCACAGGCCACTAATCTGCTTTTGTTGCCTCTCTATCCAGACTTGATTTTCAGTGCCCAAGTTTTATACTTTGGGGGTGTTATTTTTGTTTGCTTTTGTTTTTCTCCTTTTTATATCACTTTTAAAAGTCAAGAAATGTGCTAGATTTAATCCCTACTTCACTCATTTGGGTCTTTGCTGTGTAAATTATTCTCTTTCTTATTTGTTCAAAGTGTCCATCTCCCCAAAGTTTAATTTCCATTAGTCTTAGACCATTTCTCATACCCATCTTGTTTGCTCCCAATATTTTCAATTTTCTATTTTCTTCTTATAGCTGTAAAGCTGCAAAACTTTCAATTATTGCATATAAATTTTCTACAAATTAATTTAAAAAAATGAAAACCCAGTAGAAAATAGGCAAGCAGTTCTTTTGACAAGCATAGTCCACGAAATTATAAAATGTACTAAACATAATCCATAATAATAACAATTTCAAACTAAAACATTAAGGATACATTATTATATACCTACTGGATCGACAAAAGAAAAAAAAATATCAATAGAATGTGTTAGCCAGGATCTGAAGCAATAGGAACTCATATGTTCCTAGTGAAAACATACATTGATATAACTACTTTGTAAAAATGTTTGGCATTACCTAGTGAATGCTGTAAAACTGAATAGATGAATTTCCTATCGTGGTTGTGAGAATAGGCTAGCTTTAAGATGAGTGTAACAGGCAAAATTCGAGCAATTGCACTATAAGATTATCCACCCTCAAACCCTGGAACTGTAAAGCTAATGAGATATCATGCCCATAAACAGGTCACATGACAAAAGGGTCTTTACAGATGTTGTGAACATTACTAATTAGTTTACCTAAAAACAGAGATCATCTGAGATTATCTTGTGGGCAAAACATAATCACTTGTTTTTCATAGGCCAAAAGCTTTCCCTGGCTCATGACAGAAAAAGAAATCACAGAGATTTGAAGGATGACAAGGGCAGATCATGGTTTTAAGACAGAAATATCCATTAGAAGCAGAATGTGCATGACCTTAAGCAGCCAAGGGCAGCCCTTTGCTGGCAGACAGCAAGAAAATGGGAATTTTAGACATTCAAACACCAGGAACTGAGTTCTTCTACTAACAGTCAAGAGTTTAGGGGGTTGCGGGAGAAACTTAGTTGTCCAGACAGGAATGCAGATAGCCAATACTTTGATTTCAGCCTCGCATGTCTCAAGAGGAGACTTCAACCATATCATCCTGCGCTTCTGTCCCACAAAGCTGTGAGTGAATAAATAGATATTATTTTGAACCACTGAGTTTGTGGTTTGTTACACAGCAATGGCAAATGCATATATCAAGCAAAACATGCCTTCAAAATCTCAAAGGCCAAACACATTAAAATGACTTTCTTAATCTCCCCACTCTCTCAAAACAAAAAGTTATTGCAGGTTTAGTAATAAGGCTTTCTACTTCACATGGAAGATACTCATGGAACAAGATGGCAGTCTTCACAATTAAGAATATCATTGGTCATATGGCTAAGGAGCAAAACCAGACTCAAAAAATCCCAGTGGTTCAGAATTGACACATATCACTTCTGCTCGTGTTTAACGAGTTGGAACCAGGCAAACTGCCCTTCCAAAATGCCAAAGACCTTAAAAGTAATGTCCCATGTTTTCTCAGGAAGGAAAAGGGAACTGGATGACAGTAAATACTAACACATTCTGCACTTAACACCACCTAATAATTGATCACTTTTCTTTCCTCACTCATACAAAATGTTTGTCGTCTCTTTCATTTATATTTTAAAATTAGCCAATTATGCTAAACTCACATTTTTAAATTTTAATACCTAAATATAGTCAATGACACCTGACATACACCAATGACATTCTTTATTCTAAATGTTTTTCTTTAGAGTTGCCCTCTTTAGAGTCTGCCCTTCTAAGTTACCTCAAATACATTTTTAATTAAACCTTTTACTTAGAGATAATTGTGGGTTCATATAAGAGAGAGATCCTATTACCCTTTAACCTGTTTTCCCCAGTGATAACATCTTGCAAAATTATAGTAGAATATCACAGCCTCATATTGACACTGACACAGTAAAGAACAGAACATTTCCATCACTACAAGGACCCCTCATGTTGCCTTTTATAGTCACCCACATTCCCCCATCCCACCCCTTCTATGACCCCTTCTATCCATTAGTCTGTTCCCATTTTCTGTATTTTTATGATTTCAAGAATTTTTGTTTTTGCTTGTTCAGAGTCTCACTCTGTCACCCAGGCTGACGTGCAGTGGCAAGATCATAGTTCACTTCAGCCTCAACTCCCCAGGCTCAAGCACTTCTTCCGCCTCAGCCTCCCAAGTAGCTGAGACCAAGGCTAATGTCACCATGCCCATCTACTTTTTTCATTATTTATTTGTTGTGTGTCTATGGGAGTCTCACTTTGTTTTCCAGACTAGTCTCAAACTCCTAGACTCAAGGGATCCTCCCACCTCAGCTTCCCAAAGTGCTGTGATTACAGGCATGAGCCACTGTACCAGGCCTTAAAAATGTTATATAAGTGGAATCTTGTAGTGCGTAACTTGGGGGATTGTTTTTATTACTTAAGATAATTACCTGGAGTTTCATTCAGGTTTATTGTGTGTCAGCAGTTCAGTTCTTTCGTTCTTTCCTTGCCGTGCATGGAATGGTTGTATGATATTTCATTAGTCATCTGGGCTTCTTCCAGTTTCTGGTTATTATTAAATAAAGCTGTTATGTTATGAGACCAGTTCTTCACTTCTCTTGAATAAATGCCCAGGAGTGCAATCACTGAGTCCTACCATAATTGCAAGTTTAGTATTTTAAGAAAATGCCAAAGTTTTCCTCACAATGGATGTGCAATTTTACATTTACACCAGTTTTGTATAAATGATTCCACATTTTTAGCACTATTTGACATCTTTTTTTTTTATTTTAGCCATTCTGATAGGTGTGTGAAAGTACCTCATAATTGTTTTAATTTAAATTTCCCTAATAATTAATGACTTAAAATGTTTTGGTTGTTTTATTTGCCATCTATATATCTTCTTTAATGAAATATCCCATGTTTTGCCTATGTTCTCATTGATGTTTGTTTTATTAATTTTGTGTTGTAGGTTATTTATATATTATACATACTAGTTCTTTGTAGAATATGTTGTTTGCAAATATGTTCACCTACTTTGTGTGTCTGTTAAGCTTCTTAACAGTTTCTTGTTCAGAAAAATACAACTGAAATTCAATTGCTCATTTTTTTACTTTTATGGATAGTGGTTTTCATGTAAAGTTTTAGTATTCACTCCCAAGATTGATAGACTGAAGATTTCTTCCAATGTTTGTACTAAAGTTTTCTAGGTTTAAGTTTTATCTATTATCTCTCTCTCTCTATCATCTATCAATCATCTATTTTCAAAATCAACTTTGAGTTAATTTCTACATAAATGTGAGGGTTAGGTTGAGATTTTTTTCTTCTGTCTTTTAAAATTTTTACCTATGAATATTCAACTGTCTCAACATTTGTTGAAGAGCTTATCTTTCCTTTATTGAATGTGTTCATACTTAAATTCAATCAGGCATAATCGTTGGGGTTTATTTCTGAGACTTTTTTGTTCTTTTCATCTAAGCATATATCCCACTACCAGTAACACATGGTCGTCAATAATGTGACTGTATAATATTTTGAAATCAAGTAGATTGATTTTCTCCCACTTTACCTTTATAAAAGTCATTTTAGCTATTCTAATTTCTTTGTATTTCTGTATATATTTTAGAATAATCTTCTCTATAGCCGCACAATATATTTTTGGAATTTTTAAAGGAATTGAAATGTCCATCAGTTTTAGGAGTACTAACATCTTTATTATGTTAAATCTTTCAATCCATGTCTCTATATACCTCTACATTTATTTTTTATTTTCTTTCTGATATGAAGTGTTCACCATAGAAGTCATACACATCTTTTTCTTATATTTGTACAGAAGATTTTTAGCTGATGTAAATGGTGTTGTATTTTAAATTTATATATTCAGTGTGTTCGTTACATAATATTACATAATATTACTTATTATATTGATTTTCTATGCTTATCCTGTGATAAATATATTTGGCTGTATAATTTTATGTTTATCCTTTGACCTTGATAAACTCAATTGATGGTTTCTAGGAGCATTGCAAATCCTTGGAATTTTCTAGGTTATAAACTATGTCATCTGCAAAGAGAAACTATTTTATTTCTACTTGAAAGGAATATGTATCCTGTAATTGGATAAAGTATTCTGTAAATGTTGATTAGATCCTACTGGTTGATGGTGTTGTTGAGTTCTTATATATTTTTGCCGATTTGTCTAGTTTATCTATTAAGCATTAAGAAAGTGGTGCTGATGTTTCCAACTATAAGTTTGCATTTGTCTACTTTTCCTTTCAATTCTGTTTTTGTTTGCATAATTTGCAGTTCTGTTGTTTACTGCATATACCTTTAAAATTACCATTTCTTTCGATGAACAGAACCTTTCTTCATTTTATGTCTTTGTCACTAGGAAGTTTATTTGCCCTAAGGTCTGCTTTTCATTATATTAATATGGCTACTCCAACTTCTTTTATGAAAAGTTCGTGTTATATTTCTCTTTCCCCTTTTACTTTGAACCTGTCTTCATTATATTTGAAGTGAGTTTCTAGTGGAAAACAAACAGTTGGGTAATGTTTATTCCACTTTCCTAGTCTCTGTCTCTTAATTGGAATATTTTGAAGATGACACTGAATGTAATTATTGATATGCTAGGGCTGACATCTGCCATTTTATTTTTTGATTTTTTTTTTGTCTCTTTTTCGTCCTGTATACCTGTGGATTACATGTTTTAGAAATTTATTTTGTTTGATCTTATTTTTGAGTGTGTCTCTTTGGATAGCCTTTACAGTATCTGATCTAAGTATTACATTATATACACACTACTTAGAGTCTACTGGTGTCATTTTATCAGTTTGAGTGAAGCACACCAATCTTATTTCTCTTTACTTCCCTGTACTCTCTCCATTTGTTATATCAAATTCTTACATATTTATTCCACATACATTCAGCACTACATCAGATAATGTTATAATTTTCACTTTAGCTGTCAAACATTTTTAAGAAGACTGAAGAGGGGAAGGAACAGTGTTAGGAAATAGTCAAGACAGAGCATTTGTATTGAATCAAGGCCATGGAGTGTTCAGAGTTGACCTATATGGATGTCTTTAATTACATACCATTCTGTCATGTTTTGATTAGCAATCTCAAGGGAAAGAGGGACAACCCTAAGTAAAGGCAACTGAGAGAAACAAAGAAGGTAGACTGAAAATAAACAGTTCAGCAATGTGATAATAAATAATACATTAAAAACATAATGAAGTAAAATTTTAAAATGCAGTTAAATAAAAGTAAAACTAAGAAATTTAGTAGTGTTTACAAGTAATACTTGTAACAGATTGTTAAAAAAGAAAAACATCAATATCATTCTTAAATACTATGAGATCATATAACTTTTTCTATTGTGCTATTTTTATTATTGTCATCATGAGCAGCTCGTGTTCTTAACCATAATGGTTTGTGTACCTAATCTCTGAATCATTGTGATGACCATACAACTGTTCAATCCTGAAATGGTAGAAATATGAAAAATCTATGATTAGGTTGTGCCAGATAAGTGAAAAAGCTAACATGGATGAATTATGGATTGGAAAGGAGAAAAAAGAGAACAATGATTATCAACAGACACTCAAAACTAGCTGTAGATACTTATCAAAAATTAATATTTTCATCATGATTATCCTTGAATCATAGTTTTTTGCATTCCTGAAAATAGATTTGACATCCTTTGAACTAAAATATGTTTAATAATTGGAAAAAAGGAGGTTTGCATCTATATAGGACTGAAAGAGGTGTCCTCAAATTATTTGATTTTTAATTTGAGCAAAGCTTTATCTCACTTTTTATCAATGTATTCTCAATGTATTCATAAAACAAGATGTGTATTCATAAAGATCTGACCCTAATCCATTTAGTTTCTTGTTGCCCTCTTCATCCTGGAGGAACTTTTTTTGAAAATTAGAAGTTGTTTTGTTGGTTTCCTTTTACTTATTTTCCCCATTTTATTGAGATACAATTAACAAATAAAATTGGATCTATTTAAGTTGTTGAATTTGATTTTTGGTACATGTATACTTTGTGAAATGGTAGCCACAATTAAGTTAGTTAACATATTCATCATCTTACATAGTTACCATTTTCTTTTTCCTTTATGTAATAAAAATTCTGTATTATTGTGATTAACTCATATGCTGAAGATTTTTTGAAAACAATGGCTAAATAATTTACATCAAAGGCATTTGTTGAGATAATTAAACCTTTATCTCATTTCCATTAATGTCAATCATACCACAAATGAGACATTATTTAAACACTTAAGTATATCTTTATAGAGTAACCCTAAAGGAAAATGCACATCGAGAGGATCTATAATATGGAGCAACAATAAAAAATATTTTCTTTTGAATTTAAATATTGCTGTATGTGAACATTATTCTGTTTGAAGTTTCCTTTGCATCAAATAGCCCAAAAGATAATTTGACCATTCAGCTTCAATTGATAAGAAAAACTCTTCAGACTATCATCATCATTAATCACTGTTTAAATTGCTTAGGGAAATATTATCTATAAGGAAATTATTAAGTATGAGATAATTATGTACCATTAATTCAAGGTATTTCTTTAAAAGTTTAAAAAGTGAGAATTGTAAAAATTAAAGAATAGCAAAGCTAAACTTGCATCAATCATTACTCGTAGGCATAATTTTTGGCTTTGGAAAAGCACTTTTAAATTTATTAAATATGACTATAGTAATAATGTGAATACAATGTAGGAAAAAAAAAGAAACCTTAATTATGGATAATCATATATTAATTAGAGCTTGCCAGTTTCATTTAAGTACATGACTTATTACACCTATCACAAATTATTAGAACCCCTAACTGCAGTATTGGTAAAACTTCCCACCATTTAAAGCTCTTCCACTTTTGTATCTAAGTAATGTGTATCAATTCAATGTTTATGTAAGCCAGAGACCATCTCTTTTTTGCCTCTGTCTTAACTCTATTAATTCTGACATTATTCCTGATTTATTCTCATACTTTTATTCCTTTATTCATTCAACAAATATTTGTTGCCTTCTTTCTGTATGTCAGACACTATTCCAAAGAATCAAGTAGGACAAATTCCTGCCTTCCTGGGGTTTATGATCCATAAATAGTTGTAGTCTAAAACAAAGTAAATATATAGAACAGAGAAAATATTTAAAAATAATTTTCCAAGAAAAATGAAAGAGGAAATATTTGGAGTTCTAGGGTGAAAATGGGGGTACAATTTAAAATAAACTATTTGACACACATATTACCAAAAACACAAGATTTGACTAATGACTTGCAGATTATCTATAGAAAGAACAACCCAGGAAAAAGAAAGAGCTAATGCAAATACCTTAAGAACTATAAAGAAATCTGTATGGATAGAGAGCAGAATATTTGGCAATACTTGGCAAGAATTTAAGGAGATGTTCAAATTTAAAAAGGAGTTGAAAATATAGCAGAAATTCACTGTCATAATTTTTGTCTTTAGTTTGTAACAGGAAGCTATTGTACAGTTCTCAGCAAAAAGGAAATATGATACTCATTTAAGGTTTTTAAAGTTTTATTTTACTTATGATCACTCAAGTAAGTGTACATATGTATGGAGTATAGTGTGATGTTTTAATACATATATACGTTGTATAATGATCAAAAGAGGGTAATTAGTACATCTATCACTTTAAACATTTATCCTTTCATTGTGATGATAATATTACAAATCTTCTAGCTGTCTTAAAACATGCAATGCATTATTATTAGCTATAGTCACACTACTTTGTAGAAAACAACACCTTCTCTCACTCTGATATTGAGAATAGACGGGAAACTGTGGAAGTAGAGAAATCAGTGAGGAGGTTCTTGCAGTAATGTCAGTGAGAATTTATATGTGGATTTTACCTGGTTAGTAGTGATGGAGGAAATGAGAAGTGTTCCAACTCTGAATACTTGTTGAATATATAATCAAAGGACTCCCTTACAAAATGTATATGGGATACAAGAGACAGATGTCAAGAATGTCCCTAAGATTTTGGCCTAAACAACTGGAAAGCCTGAATTGAGATGAAGAAGGCTGGAAGTGTAACATAAATGAGAGGTAAGGTCAAAAGTTGGGTTCAGAAAAGTTTTTGATAAAGTTTTTAGTTTTACGTTAGTGAAAATGTTGAATATGCAATTATATAAATGAACCTGGAGTTTAGGACTGTCATCACACTGAACATATATATTATAGGTGTTTTTTTAGCCTAGAAACAGGATTTAAAATTTTAAAAGATCATCAAACAAGTGAATTTACCTTCACCCTTGATATATAATCAAGTTACCCATCCCTCTATCCTGTATATCCAATTAGGTTTCTCTTTCCCCTCCCGTGATATCTAATCAAGTTTCTCTTCCACCACTTTTTATACCTAACCAAGGTCCTCTTATCAATTTTCCATTCAATAAGCTTCTCACTTTGCCTGTTGACCATAATTCCAAGCCGCCCCTGTTATGATCAGAGTTGAACTCAGTTCCATACAGAAATATTGCTCTCCTACAGATTAGCTTGAATACAATTTGTCTTATTATTTTTAATAAGTGTCTGGTGTAATTTTTCTACTTAATAGTTCTGGCGCCATGACTAACATGATTATATTCACTGTGGACTCACAGATTCTGTGCTCAGGACCTCAAGGGCACACCTTTGAAGACTTTGCCTTCACACCTCACTGACTGGTTTATGTTATAGCCTGAAAGTTTGTGTCCTGCCAAAATTCATTTTGAAATTCAATCTTTGAGGTGATGCTATAAGGGGCTGTGACTATCGGCCTGGAAGCTAGCTAACTCTTTTTCTGCCATGTGAGGATACATGATGGCTGTCATCTGCAAACAGGAAGAACGCCCTCACTGGGATCCAATCATGTCACACCCTTATCTCATATTTCCAGCCCTCAGAACCACCAGAAATAAATTTCCATTGATAATAAACCACCCAATCTATGGTACTTTGTTACAGCATCCAAAACTGACCAGGACAGAACCTTTGATTTATGACGTGGAAAATCATCGTTGAGATCTCATTTGGTTGAATTTTTGTACTTTTGTATTTAGAATGTCCTTTCTTTGAAACAAGCAGCGATCTTGCTTCATTTTCTTTGTAAAGTTCTAATTTGTACAGATCTCTTTAGGATTTTCTTTCTTTTTTCGTTGTTATTTTTGAGCTTCCTTTCCCCAGGGAAATTCTCATTCTTCTGATTCTCCTCCTCTGAAGATTTCTGCTGACTCTTGATGAACTATGGCACTTAACTTTGCCTAGTTTCTTCCTTGTTGGCATGATTTTACCAATAATAATTTAGGCCTTCAATGGCTTCTTTGGAAAATTTAAGATCTCCCAAAACTGACCTCTCCCTTCCCATCACCTCTGCTCTTCTTTCTTTTTACCACACTTGATCTTCCCTTCAGCAACCTTAATCGTTTGATTTATCCTCCTTCTAAACTTTTGTCTCTTCTATCCGTCTGTTCACTCTTGCTAGTCCTTTTACTGCTTCCCACTGTACCCCCTCAACCTCCTAAAGTGTTTGAACTTTAGGCTCCCTCTACCCACTGGGGGCTTTGAAAGAACTGAGGAACCCCAACTTAGGTTTAATAGTGAAACTCATATATTTACTAGATATTTAACATTATTAAAATTATAAATTTGATTTTAATTAAATTAATTGATTTAATTAAGTCCTGGCATATAGTAGAAGGTAATATATGACCCAGTAAGTAAATTAATTGATGAATTAATTTTCTAAAAATTGACACATAAGCCACAAGATCATGGAAAGACCTGATGACATGTGTCTGTGAATTGTGTTTAAATTATTTTTGGGTTGTTCTTGTTTGGTAGGGGAGGTGGGAAGGTCATGCATGATACCAGCGTCAGTCTACAAATGAATTACAGCAATTTTATCAACCAATGCATAGTGAAGAAAATATACATGGGCTGAGCAGTCACTTGAGATAACATAATCAAACTTACAAATAGTTAATAGTTGTAACTGAATGAAATTGCTTATTGATTCTTGCTTATCTTAGATGTATTGAATAGTGAAAGAGCAAGATTGAATATTTGCCTATTAGTTTTAGACACTTGGTTTTCCTAAAGGCAAAGGGATAGAACTAAATATTTTTGGAGGTCTCTTATGGCCCTTTGAATAAAAGTTTAACCTAATTTCAATTAGATTAAATGCTAAGAAAAGTTCTCATTTAAAATAAAATTGGTTTACCAACTACCTATATTTCTCTTTCAGCTTCTTTCTATATCTCCTAGAACATGAAGAAAAACAAAAACAAACAAAAATATCCACAAATACCTGATACACATAAAGCAAGATAACAGAAAACCTAATTCTAGTATTTTGAAAAACTATTTTTAAATTATTATTTATTTTTTATTATTATAATACTTTAAGTTCTAGGGTACATGTGCATAACATGCAGGTTTGTTACATATGTATACTTGTGCCATGTCGCTGTGCTGCACCCGTCAACTCGTCAGCACCCATCAACTCATCATTTATATCAGGTATAACTCCCAATGCAATCCCTCCCCCCTCCCACCTTCCCCCTCCCCATGATAGGCCCCAGTGTGTGATATTCCCCTTCCCGAGTCCAAGTGATCTCATTGTTCAGTTCCCACCTATGAGTGAGAACATGCGGTGTTTGGTTTTCTGTTCTTGTGATAGTTTGCTAAGAATGATGGTTTCCAGCTGCATCCATGTCCCTACAAAGGACACAAACTCATCCTTTTTGATGGCTGCATAGTATTCCATGGTGTATATGTGCCACATTTTCTTAATCCAGTCTGTCACTGATGGACATTTGGGTTGATTCCAAGTCTTTGCTATTGTGAATAGTGCCGCAATAAACATACATGTGCATGTGTCTTTATAGCAGCATGATTGATAATCCTTTGGGTATATACTCAGTAATGGGATGGCTGGGTCATATGGTACTTCTAGTTCTAGATCCTTGAGGAATCGCCATACTGTTTTCCATAATGGTTGAACTAGTTTACAATCCCACCAACGGTGTAAAAGTGTTCCTATTTCTCCACATCCTCTCCAGCACCTGTTGTTTCCTGACTTTTTAATGATCGCCATTCTAACTGGTGTAAGATGGTATCTCATTGTGGTTTTGATTTGCATTTCTCTGATGGCCAGTGATGATGAGCATTTTTTCATGTGTCTGTTGGCTGTATGAATGTCTTCTTTTAAGAAATGTCTGTTCATATCCTTTGCCCACTTTTTGATGAGGTTGTTTGTTTTTTTCTTGTAAATGTGTTTGAGTTCTTTGTAGGTTCTGGATATTAGCCCTTTGTCAGATGAGTAGATTGCAAAAATTTTCTCCCATTCTGTAGGTTGCCTGTTCACTCTGATGGTAGTTTCTTTTGCTGTGCAGAAGCTCTTTAGTTTAATGAGATCCCATTTGTCAATTTTGGCTTTTGCTGCCATTGCTTTTGGTGTTTTAGACATGAAGTCTTTGCCCATGCCTATGTCCTGAATGGTACTACCTAGGTTTTCCTCTAGGGTTTTTATGGTATTAGGTCTAACATTTAAGTCTCTAATCCATCTTGAATTAATTTTTGTATAAGGAGTAAGGAAAGGATCCAGTTTCAGCTTTCTACTTATGGCTAGCCAATTTTCCCAGCACCATTTATTAAATAGGGAATCCTTTCCCCATTTCTTGTTTCTCTCAGGTTTGTCAAAGATCAGATGGCTGTAGATGTGTGGTATTATTTCTGAGGACTCTGTTCTGTTCCATTGGTCTATATCTCTGTTTTGGTACCAGTACCATGCTGTTTTGGTTACTGTAGCCTTGTAGTATAGTTTGAAGTCAGGTAACGTGATGCCTCCAGCTTTGTTCTTTTGACTTAGGATTGTCTTGGAGATGCGGGCTCTTTTTTGGTTCCATATGAACTTTAAAGCAGTTTTGTCCAATTCTGTGAAGAAACTCATTGGTAGCTTGATGGGGATGGCATTGAATCTATAAATTACCTTGGGCAGTATGGCCATTTTCACGATATTGATTTTTCCTATCCATGAGCATGGTATGTTCTTCCATTTGTTTGTGTCCTCTTTTATTTCACTGAGCGGTGGTTTGTAGTTCTCCTTGAAGAGGTACTTTACATCCCTTGTAAGTTGGATTCCTAGGTATTTGATTCTCTTTGAAGCTGTTGTGAATGGAAGTTTATTCATGATTTGGCTCTCTGTTTGTCTGTTACTGGTGTATAAGAATGCTTGTGATTTTTGCACATTAATTTTGTATCCTGAGACTGCTGAAGTTGCTTATCAGCTTAAGGAGATTTTGGGCTGAGACAATGGGGTTTTCTAAATATACAATCATGTCATCTGCAAACAGGGACAATTTGACTTCTTCTTTTCCTAACTGAATACGCTTGATTTCTTTCTCTTGCCTGATTGCCCTAGCCAGAACTTCCAACACTATGTTGAATAGGAGTGGTGAGAGAGGGCATCCCTGTCTTGTGCCAGTTTTCAAAGGGAATTTTTCCAGTTTTTGCCCATTCAGTATGATATTGGCTGTGGGTTTGTCATAGATAGCTCTTATTATTTTGAGGCACGTTCCATCAATACCGAATTTATTGAGCGTTTTTAGCATGAAGGGCTGTTGAATTTTGTCAAAAGCCTTTTCTACATCTATTGAGATAATCATGTGGTTCTTGTCTTTGGTTCTGTTTATATGCTGGATTATGTTTATTGATTTGCGAATGTTGAACCAGCCTTGCATCCCAGGGATGAAGCCCACTTGATCATGCTGGATAAGCTTTTTGATGTGCTGCTGAATCTGGTTTGCCAGTATTTTATTGAGGACTTTTGCATCGATGTTCATCAGGGATATTGGTCTAAAATTCTCTTTTTTTGTTGTGTCTCTGCCAGGCTTTGGTATCAGGATGATGTTGTCCTCATAAAATGAGTTAGAGAGGATTCCCTCTTTTTCTATTGATTGGAATAGTTTCAGAAGGAATGGTACCAGCTCCTCCTTGTACCTCTGGTAGAATTCAGCTGTGAATCCATCTGGTCCTGGACTTTATTTGGTTGGTAGGCTATTAATTATTGCCTCAATTTCAGAGCCTGCTATTGGTCTATTCAGGGATTCAGCTTCTTCCTGGTTTAGTCTTGGAAGAGTGTAAGTGTCCAGGAAATTATCCATTTCTTCTAGATTTTCTAGTTTATTTGCATAGAGGTGTTTATAGTATTCTCTGATGGTAGTTTGTATTTCTGTGGGGTCGGTGGTGATATCCCCTTTATCATTTTTTATTGCGTCTATTTGATTCTTCTCTCTTTTCTTCTTTATTAGTCTTGCTAGCGGTCTGTCAATTTTGTTGATCTTTTCAAAAAACCAACTCCTGGATTCATTGATTTTTTGGAGGGTTTTTTATGTCTCTATCTCCTTCAGTTCTGCTCTGATCTTAGTTATTTCTTGCCTTCTGCTAGGTTTTGAATGCGTTTGCTCTTGCTTCTCTAGTTCTTTTAATTGTGATGTTAGGGTGTCAATTTTACATCTTTCCTGCTTTCTCTTGTGGGCATTTAGTGCTATAAATTTCCCTCTACACACTGCACAGATAGGCAGATGTCACTGATTTGAGAAAAATATAGTATGAGATGTTTTATGGTATTCACCTCATAAAGCAGAATTCTTAATAATCAGGTAGAAAGAGATCTTATACCCCCACCACCTCTTCCCCTGACTCTATGTCCTTATGTTTGGAAAAAAACACATAAACAATCAAGAATCAAAAACTGACAGACTTGTCTCCACTGTGCGTGTGATACTTCTGGAAACGTCTAGGTCCAGTGTTATTCTTCTCTTCTCACTGTTTTTGTATACTTAGCACAATTTTTCTAGGAAGACAAGTAGTATAATTATCTTACTTTAAGTGTATGAGGAGACGGGAAGAAAACTAGTAGTGCTTCCTATTAGGATGAAAATAGTTCAATGTGCTTAAGAACACATGGTCAAACCTTGGTGGAATTTGCCTCCCCAATATTTCACAATCTTTGCTACCCCACTAGTTTCCCCCAGATACAAGCACTTGACCTCTGCAGTAACTTCATAACATTCCCCACCTCCTTCCTTTTCTTAAACATTTTTCCTCAAAGACCTTTCAAAATGCAAATCTTAACAAGTAACTCCTTTATTAAAACCATTCAATGGTTTCCCAATGGTCTTAGAAAGAATAAAGCTGCTTTCTATGCACGTAACAAAACAGCACATGTACCCCAAAATTTTTAAAATATTATATCAACAAAAATAAATAATTAAATAAGCCTAACTCAGCCTATGAAACCTGCAGGTCATGGACTTACATTTGTGCTAACACAAAATGCTCCTTTCCTCTCCTTCTGTGCACTTCAGTCAAATACTCTGGTATTCTTTTAGTTCTCCAAACATGACATCCTCTCTTCTGACCTATGTCACTGCACATTCATTGTTTCTTCTGGGAATTTTCCCTCTTATATTTCTTTTAATTTAGATCACTCATTATTTCTTGATATCTCAAGTCAAAGATTACTTCCTTAGGAAGTGTTCCTTGACCAGCAAAACGCAATAGTCCTTTCCATTCTATTATTGTTAAAGCTGTCATCATATTTTCAATTACATATTTCTGTTATGTTTTATTATTGCATTTTCTGTGTTCCCTTAAACGCATACCCCAAGAGAATAGCAACTGTCTTGTTTTATTCAATATTTATTCCTCATCAATTAACACAGTGTCCAGCACTGGGAGGATGTCCAATACATATAGGTTGAATGAATTAATAAATAGAGTTTACAGGAGAAAAAGTTTAGTAGAATAAATCAGTATTAGGTAAAACCCTGCTAAGAAAATTAGAATTGATTAGAAATTATAATCAAGCTGCAATTACATTTATAAATCAGAAGAAGACAATTGTCAACTCAGAAGTTCATGTCATGTGGGGACAATGGAAGCGCAAACATTATATCAAAGGCTTCTGATTACTTATAACTTATTCAAAGACAACTTAATATTCAACATAAATAGTCTATAGAAAGCTAGTACAGAATACTATCTTGGAAAATCAGAATTTGAGCACAGCATTAAAAATTATCAATTGCAGGAGCAAGTATAAACTTAAAATATGAGTGAACATTTAGTAAGTTTTAATAGAATAAAATTTTTAAAAAGCTCTATTAAATATGAGCAGAAAGCCTTTTGTGTAGGATCGACTCAGTTGAAACGATGAAGGATAGATATGAAAAGATAAGATAGGATAAGCATGATGAATAAGCAAAGGAATATTGCAAAGAAAATAAACACATAAGAGCACTTATGATGGGAATACGGTTAAATACACTGTAATGAAATAAAAGTACAAAGTAAGGGAATTAAATAGTGAAGAAAAAGACTGCTGGTCATCAACAATCCACATTGTTTTGAGTGGAAAAATAAAGCAAATTATGAAAAATATACTTATTAGGCACAGAATTATCATTCTACAAAAGTGATATCATTATCCTAGAGATTTATGCCAAAACTGTGAATGATCTGAGATTTTGTTGAGCATACCACAGTTTCACAAATTCTGGAAAAAGACAGGAGACTCCTGGGTCAAAAACAAAGAACTTATGATTTATGGACCAACATGCAGCATGAGCTCTATGTTTGCATCTGTTTCTCTTACCCTCAAAAGCCCATAAGCATGATGTGGAGCGGCCAAGATGGATAATGTACACGAAGTGGGTTGTGGTACCATTGAGGAAGTCAAAGCTTAGGAAACTACAGTCTTTTAAAGGAGGCTTTAAGGAGGAGCTTTTAAGGATACTAGAAGCAAATCTTCTCAATCATTGCTCCAGAGAGAGTCAATACCTTTATTATTCTGGAAAGCCAATGAATCTGCCCTTATGCTCTTGAGGGAGGCACTATTTCTATATCAAAAGGCTGTCAGGTACACGAAATTTTTTTAAAAAATCTTAAAAATAATCTGTAATTCATCTGCTCCAAAGATGTCCAGCAACCCAAAGCCTCCATGAAGAATTGACTGGTAATCTCCCCCCACCCAAAAAGCCCTACATAATTTTTTCTAGGATAAAAAACACTTAAAATAGAAATATATATCTTGTTTATAAGTTGGCTCAATATTATTAAACATATAATTATATATGTGTCTGTGTGTGGCTGTACACAACATCCATCTATCCATCTATCATCTATCTCTATAATCCACATATATGAAGAGAGATATTTCTAGTTTAAACCAAATGAGAGTAAACAATTATTTATTCTTGGATTAAGAATACCTTGTAATTCCTCCTGCAGACTTGCATATTTTAAAAAATAGGCTGGCAGATTTAAGACCACTATATTTCAAAAAAGGTAATATATGTTATATATATAAAAAATATATAGTATATAATAGTGTATACTATATATAGTATATAATATATAGTATATCATATATAGTATATATAATATATATTACCTTTTTTGAAATATATATTTCATATATTCTATATATGAAATATATATATTCTATATATGAAATATATATATTTATATACAATTTAAGAAATAATTTTATACTATAGTATAAAGTGTTAATGCCCTATCTCTTGTATTATTATAGAGCAATTAGAAAAATTAATCTCTTAAATCCCTAATATTAAGAAAATCAGTAAACACAAAATTTTAAATTAATGAAAAAAAGATTATGATTACAAATAAAGAAATAACACTAAATGTATCTATTGAGCAAAAAGACATAAATAAATTTATATACTTCTTCTTAGACTATAAATTTGGCAAAGATTTAAAGACCCAGCAAAACTAGTATTAAGGAAAGCACATGTAAGTATTTTGTGTTGGGAGCAAGCATCAATTAAAGACTCTAGGGAGGAAATGTTAAATTATATATGTATCTATTACATACAGCTGTGTAATATATTACATCATTCAGGAACATCTTGACTAGGCAGCTCTGGTTCAGGGTCTCATATAAAATTACAACTATCAGCCAGAGCTAAAGTCATCTGATTGCTTGACTGGGGCTGAAGTCTCCATTTTCTAGGTAGCTTATTCACATGGCTGGTAAATTAGTGCTAGAAAGTTGATTTATATTCACCTGGGCCTCTCAACATGGCTGCTTAGGGGTTCTAATTACACGGCAACTTCCTTTTCTCAGTCTGAGCCAGCAAGAGACCAACACAGGCATTCCTATGTCATTTTTAACACCTAGCCATCAAAGTTATATACCATCATCTCGGCAGTATTGTCATGATCACACAGGTAGCCTAATTCAGTACTGGAGAGTACTACTACACAAGAGCACCAACACCACAAGGTGAGGATTATTGATGGCCATCTTGGAAGGTGACCATCACAGTCTCCCTCTGGCCTCCAATAATTCACATCACTCCAAAATGTAAATCATACTACACTTCCTCTCCAAGGCCTACAGATATCTCACGAAACTACAGAATAAGCATGAAGTAAGTCCAAGATGTCCTCATCTAAGTCAGATTCCAGTGTGGATGGAACCTACGGGGTGGAGTTCTTCGATTACAATTCTTGATCTAGACATCTGTAAGTTAAACATGTATGCCTTTCATAAATCTTGCATACAATGTTAATATAGGCATATTATAAGCATTATAAACACTCCTGTTCAAAATAGTGAGGCAGGTATGGAGGCAGTTAGGAATAAGTAATTCACAATATTTCTGAAAACCTACAGGAAAGATGCAGGCAGTTATTTAACAATGACTCAAAGTCTGGAATGTTACCTCTTTTTAGACCCTTAGTCTTCCATTTTGAGTGTGTTTCCTTTTTCTATAAATGGTAGCCTCTGTTTACAGTAGAGTAATTTTGTCAGCGTAAACTCTATGTATGAAAGTTCAGGAGTTTAAAGGTTTATTTTTGACTGTGTCTAGACCTTTCAGTTCAAAATATTGGTATGTCTGATAATACAATTCTCTTAAAAACTTTGGGTTTTCTATGATCAGCAGTCACTTCATTAGAGAAAAAAAAAAAATCAACGTATCTCTTTAAAATAAGCCCTTGTTCTTCTTGAAATTTTTTCTGAGTATGCCAAAGGATAATTCCTTAAGATGTTACAAGGATCTATTATTTAACTCAACAATTCTCTGAAATGTTGTAAGGTTTTATAAAAGAATTTTTCTATCACCCTCATGTGTTTATTTTAGCTCATGTTTTCCTGAGAGTACTTTGGATTTGATCTTCCCCACAAGACCATTTCTTAATTTATCATCATTTGCCATTTGAAGAGGCTACAGATAAATCTTGTATTTTTTACATGTAACAGTTGTTTTTAACCTCTCTTTCTCATTGTGTACATTATATTCTATAACAGTTGCAAGTAGTCAGGGAGAACATTCAACATTTTACCAAGAAATCTCCTTAGGTTAATCATTCATTTTATCATGTGTTTTCCACCTTCCATACTACTGTAAATACCAGTGCTGGTAAATATATTTACATCATAAGAATCTCACATGCTTAAGCTCCCAATAATAGCATTTTCTTTTTTCTTTTTACAAACATTTTAATTTTTATTTTAGATACAGGGACTATATGTACAGGTTTGTTACACTGGAATATTGTATGATGCTGAGGTTTAAGGTACAGATCCCATTACCCAGGTAGTGAGCATAGTATCTGATAGTTTTTCAATTCATGTTTCCTACCCAATAGTCCAGTGTCTACTGTTCCCCTATTTATGTCCATGTTTGTTCAGTGTTTAGCTCCCAACTACAAGTGACAACATATGGTATTTGGTTTTCTGTTCCCGCATGAATTTGCTTAGGATTATGGCCTCCAGCTCCACCCATGTTGCTGTGAAGGAGATGATTTCATTCTTTTTTTCTAGATGCGTCATATTCCATGGTATATATGTACCACATTTCCTCATTCAATCTACTGTTCGTAGGCACCTGGGTTGATTCAAGTTCTGTTACTGTGAAGAGTTCAGTGGTGAACATATGAATGTGTATATCTTTTTGGTAGAATGGTTTATTTTCTTTTGGGTATATATCCAGTAATGGGATTGCTGGGTAGAATGGTAGCACTGTTTTATGTTCTTTGGGAAATCTCCCGACTGTTTTCCACAGTGGCTGAACTAATGTATATTCCCACCAACATTCCTTTTCTTTCTCAGCCTCACCACCAGCTATTGTTTTTTGACTAAGCCAATAGCATTTTCTTTAAGTGCTCACTGACAGCCTCCTTAAGGAGAACAGAACTTCCACAACAGTCTCTCCACGGTTTTTTAGAACTTTTCTAACACTTTCCTCCTACCTTTCCAGCTTAACTCAATGCCTAGCAAGTCTATGTTTATAGCCACTCCACATTTATAGGTTTTGTTATGGTAGCATCCCACCTACTAGTATCCAAATTGGTGTCAGATATCTATTGCTGTGTACCAAATTGCAATATCATAAAGTTGCTTAAAACAATAATACTTCACTTACTATCTCTCATAGTTTCTTTGGGTCACAAACTCTGGAGCTGTTGGGCAGGGAGTTTGAACTCTGTTATTCATGTCTTCACACATCAACCAGGGCTACAGTCATCTGAAAGTTTGTCTGGTGCTGGTGAATCTTTTTCCATGGTGGCTCACTTACATGGCTGGCAGGTTGGTGTTGATAAGTTGGTTATTTCCATGTGGATCTCTTCAAAGGAATGCTTAAATGTCCACATTGTATAGCAGATGGACACCCCCACAGCAAAGGAACTAAGACACCAAGGCAGAAGATACAATACCTTTTATGATCTATCTGTTGAACTCCAAAACTGTCACTCTGCCATAGCTTACTGGTGACACAGTTCAGCCCTAGTTAACATGAGAGATGGACTACACAAAGGAAAAAATACCAGAAAGTAGTGTTCATTGGAGGTAATATTTAAGGCTGCCTATCACAACATATCAAAACCTTTTTAAAGGTTCATAATATCTCTCATATATATTTCTAGATTTACAAAAGAGATATAAAAACAACAATTTCTATTTTTTTCAAAGTTTCCTCTTCTAAATTCATATGTCTTTATTATCAACTAAACTTATAAAATCAAAATCAAATGCCTTCACCATAAAATAGAATATATATCTTGTTTGTTGTGACTTTATATACTCTTTATTTCTCTTACATCCAATTTATTTCTGAATTTATATTTCTATTACTTTGATATGGATAATACTGTCTATCATAAACAATACATTATTTGGCATCCTAGGTCACCTCAAACTACTGGATTGTCACCTTTTTTTTACCCAGAACCTTAGAAAATCCTAACAGTTACTTATTGTAGAGTTGTGCTTGTGCTCAGTACTGATATTGGCAAATATTTTTTAATTAAATCCTTAAATTTTATCGAGACAAAAATGTTTCTTCTTCATTGTATTAGATTTCAAATCAGTTTTAAAAAGTACGTGGGACTTAAACTTATTAAACAAGAAAAAATAGAATCAATTCAAACAAATGAGATGACAGTTTGCCTTTATGATGTTTGCTAAATTGTCCCTTCCAAAAAGCTTTCATTTTTCCTTGCCTAATAAGAAACAATATTAAATCAAACAATTACAAAAATAGACAAAATAAGAGAGAGAAGGGAGGACACTGTAAATTGTCTTAGCTCTATTTGCTTAAACACCCTGATATCTTTTATAATTTAGGCAGATTGTCATTATGGTTAAGAATATAAGCACCTGGGTGTTAGGTCAGAACCTCAACTCAAATTTTTCTAAATGTGGGATCTAAGGCAAGAGATTGAATGCCTTTTTTCCCCCTCATTTTCAAAGGGAATAACATTGTGATAAATTTTGTAGGACTGTTGACAGCATTAAATAGTACCACATACATAAAGTGCTTATAAAGATACCTGGTTGCAACCACTCAATAACAGTTATTATTTTTAATGAAACAGTCATTTTCCCTACAACATGTATACAACTGTGAGATACTGAGTCATTTTCATTAAGCGTACATTTTGCAGCAAAAAATAAATGCACTTCTTTGTGTAGTAATTACAGCCTTTATTTAATTCACGGTTTAGTTTCTTACATTTCTGCTAAAGTGTGTGAATCAAATTATTTTGTTTACATTTGATTTGGCCATAATAACAGAAAGATATTGGAATGTTTCATTTTGCTCCTTTTTGTTCCCAGGTTTTCACCATTTGAGATAATAACTAAATGTATAGATTTTAAAATATGTATGGATGTATGTGTCTTTGTGTGTGTATATATACATATATACTTCTATGGCATAGGTTCTAATGGTTAGGATGTAAGATAGTCCTTTTGGCTGCATGTCCCTCTGACTTTACTCAGCTGCAAAAGCAACATTGTTTCCCAAGCTCCCAACTCCCACAGTTAACCCAATATTTGATTCTCATTTTTTATACAACAGTCTTCTTATATGTAATAAACCCCAACATTACAACTTTTACACATCCCAGGAGACAGCTTAGGCTCCCTGTCACTAAAGCAAAGACTGATTTAACATGGTAAAAACCATTGGCTCCTCTGAGCCTCCATAAGGGTGTACTGAGTTTCTCAAATTGCCAACTGCTGGTAGAAAATTTTTTAGGAATTACATAAAACTAAAATGCTTCTTCACAGCAAAGTAAAAACTCAACAGAGTGAAGAAACAACCTACAGAGTGGGAGAAAATATGTGAAAACCATGTATCTGATACGGAGTAAATTTTCAAAATATGTAAGGAAATCAGCTCACTGGCAGAAAAGCAAATAATAAAAATAAAAGGGCAAAGGATATGAATAAACATTTATTTAAAAACATACACAAATGGCTAATATGCATAACGAAAAAATGCTCAATGTCACTAACCATTAGGATAATGAAAATCAAAACCACAGTGAGACAACACCTCACACCTGTTAGGAAGGCTGTTATAAGAAAGACAAAAGATTGCAAGTGTTGGTGAGAATATGGAGAAAATGGAACCTTTTTGCAACATTGGTGGAAATGTAAATTACTACAGCCATTGTGGAAAACAGTGTGTGGAGGTTTCTCAAAAAGTTAAAAATAGAATTACCATATATGATCCAGCAATCTTACTGCTGAGTATCCTACATCCAAAGGGAATAGAATCAGCACTTCACAGAGACATCTGCAACTCCATGTTCATTGCAACGTTATTGACAGTTGCCAAGATATGGGTTCAATCTAAGTGTTCACTGGCAGATTTTTGGATAAAGAAAATGTGTGCATTCATGCACGCGCATGCATGCACCCACAACAAAATGCTCTTCAGCACACACAATAAATATTCTTCAGTCTTAACAATGAAGGATGTCCTGCCATTTGTGACTGTGTGGATGAACCTGGAGGACATTATACTACATGAAACAAGCCAGGAAGAGAAAGACAAACACTGCATGATCTGACATGTGCAATCTTAAAGAACATTTAACTCACAGAAGCAGAGTAGAATGGTCGTTGTCTGGGGCCTGGTAGAGGGACAGAGGAAAGTCATCAGGGAATAAAGAGGGTTTGGCCAAATGGTACAAAGTTTCAGTTAGGATGAATTAGTTCAGGAGAGCTATTGTATAACCTGACTACTATAGTTAATAGTAATGCATTGTATTCTTGACAATTTCTGAGAGTAGACTTTAAAGGTTTTGACACAAAAATACGATGTGTATGCGGTAAGGAATATCTCAATTTGTTTGATTTAATAATTTAACAGTGTATGTGTATATCAAAATATGTTGCACACCATAAATATATATAATTTTTATTTTTTCAATTATACCTTAAGAAATCTGGAGAGAAATAAAATTACTTTTAAATGGACTAAATTCACATTCCTAAAATCTCAACCATATTTTCAAAACATTAATATCTCTGTCGATGACAGGGTCTAAAAATGCTTTTTCAGAATATCCTAAAACAAATTTTTAAATAAATAGTTTTTAAGGAAATTACAGATATCAAAGCCTAGACACAGAATGTCACTAAAGAAATGGCTTCTGAGTTAGCCTGAATATATGACAGGCCAAGATCAGATCTCTGTGCTGAAGGTCTGAAACCTTTTCAAATTGTCTTTTTTTCTTCCTTTCCCTCCCTCTCTCTGAATTTTTTGAATGGAAAGGTAACTAATTAATTCAGGCAAATACATACAACAATCAAAGAGACTAACATGATTATATGACAATGTCCATGCCCTCTCTGTGTAGGTAGAGTTACATTAAAAGGCTTACTATAAGATTGACCCTTCTGAGCAACTGTCATGGATAAACACCTGATTCAACTGTCTAATTGCCTAATCCACAGCAGTAGTAAATGCAAAATTACTTTCAAAAGGAGTCAAGTGCTGGAGCCCTTAGATCAGCCTGTCACCTCATTGAATGAAGCCTGCGCTAGGTCAGTGATTCTTAAAGTGTGGTACCAGGGCAACAGCATCACAGGAAATCTTGTAGGAAATGATGGTTCCTGGGCCCCACAAAGACTATGTGAACCAGAAATGTTATAATTGGAGGCCAGCAATCTGTCTTTATTGTTATTATTATTATTATTATTGATGGTGTCTCAGTGTCACTCAGGCTGGAGCATAGTGACAAAATCTTGGCTCATTGCAGCTTCAAACACCTGGGCTCAAGCTGTTCTTTTGCCTTAGCCTCTTGAATAGTTAGGACTCCAGGTATGTGCCACCAGGCCCAGCTAATTTTGTAAAAAAAAAATATATATATATATATGTTTGTAGAGCTAGAGTATTGGGAGAAACCCCACCCTCAATATTCAATGTGAATATTTTCTATTTCCCTAAGTGTCTGCTGGTCTGAGAAATAAAGAGAAAGAGTACAAGAGAGAGAAATTTTAAATCTGGGTGTCTGGGGGAGACATCACATGTCAGCAGGTTCCGTGATGCTCCCTGAGCCATAAAACCAGCAAGTTTTTATTAGCGAATTTCAAAAGGGGAGGGAGTGCACGAATAGGGTGTGGGTCAGAGATCACATGCTTCACAAAGTAATAAAATATCACAAAGCACATGGAGGCAGGGCGAGATCACAGGACCACAGGATGATGCAAAATTAATATTGCTAATGAAGTTTCAGGCACACGTTGTCATTGATAACATCTTATTAGGAGACAGGGTTTGAGAGCAGACAACCTGTCTGACCAAAATTTATTAGGCGGGAATTTCCTCATCCTAATAAGCCTGGGAGCACTGCAGGAGATTTGGGCTTATCTCATCCCTTCTGCTTTGACCGTAAAAGACAGCTGCCCCCACACGGGCCATTTCAGAGGCCTACCCTCAGGGGCCATTCTCTTTCTCAGGGATGTTCCTTGCTGAGAAAAAGAATTCAGTGATATTTCTCCAATTTGCTTTTGAAAGAAGAGAAATATGGCTCTGTTCCATCTGGCTCACTGGCAGTCAAAGTTTAATGTTATCTCCTTTGTTCCCTGAACATTGCTGTCATCCTGTTCTTTTTTCAAGGTGCCCAGATTTCATATTGTTCAAGCACACATGCTCTACAAACAACTTGTGCAGTTAATGCAATCATCACAGGGTCCTGAGGCAACATACATCCTCCTCAGCTTACGAAAATGACATGATTAAGAGATTAAAGACAGGCATAGGAAATCACAAGGGTATTGATTGGGGAAGTGATAAGTGTCCATGAAATCTTCACAATTTATGTTCAGAGATTGCAGTAAAGACAGGCATAAGAAATTATGAAAGTATTAATTTGGGGAACTAATAAACGTCCATGAAATCATCACAATTTATGTTCTTCTGCCATGGCTTCAGCCAGTCCCTCTGTTCAGGGTCCCTGACTTCCTGCAACACTAGAGTCTAGCTATGTTGCCCAAGCTAGTCTTGAACTCTTAGATTTAAGCAATCTCTCTACTTCAGCCTCCCAAAATGTTGAGATTATAGGTGTGAGCCTCCACGCCCAGCCAGTCTGCCTTTCAATAGGCTACCCAGATGATCCTGAAGAGCACTGGAGTTAGTATGTTTGATTTAATCCATTTCAATTTTATATTTTTGTTACTAAAGAACACAGATTTCTTTAATGTAGAAATGTTTTAATTCTTCTTTTCTAGTACACTTGATTAGACAATCCAAAAGGATTTTTCTCATCTATCTGAAAGAAAACAAAATAAAGCAATAGAGCAAGGCAAAACAAAACAATTCTAGCCCCAATAAGTTTCTGACCTAGATTTAAAATGAAGTTAATTATTGGTCAGCTGAGATAGTTATATAATTATTATGGTTATATAGAGATATGGACATGTATAGTTATGGAGTTAGATGTCTGAAATCTTAATTCTAGTCGTTCATAACTCTAGAGTAATGCTGATAAACAACCATTAGTACTATTTGTTGATGGGAGGCAGAGTTGGCTATATTTGCCCTAGAAAGACTATTCATTCCTGTATACAGAAACTCAGAGAAATGTGTATATGGGTATGCATGTGTCTGTATATATTAGACTACTTTCTGTGAGTCAAACACTGATCCTTCCATTATAGAGGCTACTTTCTGTTGTGGAGAGAATGATAGACAATAACAAAATAAGGGGAAACGGATGAAAGAGACCAACTGTGGAAATAGTTTGTTTATTTAGGGTGAGGTTAGGGAGAACACTTGAATGAAGTGACATCTGTGTAGACTTTATAAAGTGAATGTATAAGTTCTGCAGATACCTGGAGAAAGTCAGGGCTTGCAATAAATAGCTTGGGACATGGGATCATGTTAAACTATCTTCAAGCTCTGATCCCATTTTTTAATTAACTCTCTCATACCTGAAACAATTGCTTAAGTTATGTGAATATTAACATACCTCAATCAAAAACTGTGATATGAATATCTGTTTTAAATGTTCGTATAATGATTAAAAATTATAAATATGTTAAGTGACAAACACAGCTCCTGAATATAGTAAACATGTCAGTTCTACTGCATTTTAATGCATTCTGCATATTTTATTTAAGCTGCTTTAGAGTTTTGCAATATCAAATACAACTATTTTTCTTTCTCTTTCGTTTTTCATCAATTTATTCAGCATCAATCTTCAACACTATCTAAGTGGGCCAGGCACTTTTTTTTTTTTTTTTTTTTTTTGAGATGGAGTCTCGCTCTTGTCGCCCAGGTAGGAGTGCAGTGGCACAATCTTGGCTCACTACAATGTCCTCCTCCTGGGTTCAAGCGATTCTCGTTACTCAGCCTCCCAAGTAGCTGGGATTACAGGTGCCCGCGACCATGCCCGGCTGATATTTGTATTTTTAGTAGAGACGGGGTTTCCCCAGGTTGGCCAGGCTGGTCTCAAACACTGTACCTCAGGTGATCCACCCGCCTCAGCCTCCCAAAGTGCTGGGATTACAGGCGCGAGCCACCGCGCCCGGCTGGGCCAGGCACTTTTTAAAAACACACGCCTTATAGACATTTAGAGCAGAACCCTGGAACTGCTTATATTTTCTGTCCAGCACACCCAACGTTGGCACATTTACAATTCATGTTATCAGGAACTTATTTATGTTTATACACAGCCACTGGCACTTTGCACAATACATATTGGTCCTTCAGACCAACGCATGGCAGCAGCATAAATATTTTCAGAAGCAAATACTATTTTGAAGGTGTTTTTGTCCATACATTAAATCTCCACCTTTTGGTCTCATTATATATTACAAAAATTGCCTTGAGTTATTTGACAAATTGCTTCATTCTATATGTTCTGGAGCGGTTTGATTATTGCTTACATTTTCTCAATAGCACTTTTTTGATGGAAAAAGTAGGGAGCAAAGAGAAAGCAAAAAGTGGCTCAGCTGTCTTAAGATGGTAAAAAGCAGACGGATATGGTCAAAATTAGAGTGGGATAAATTTAGCATCTTCCACACTGCATTATTGTTTATCACTCTTTTGTTTTCTTATTTTTACAGCACTAGCAAAATGTCATCTAGATAACTCTCATATTATTACAGAATAAGGAAACCCATCATTTATATTGTCACTATGTACAAACAATTTAGAAAGTATAGTCTTATGATATTCACACATTCATAGATTATACAGGCTCATAGTATGGAGTGTGAGAAGAACACTTTTGGAAAACAAAAATGACAGGATATATAAAATGTCCATGACCTTGAACCTACTAATTTTGTCTGCAAACTTATCTTTAAAAATAGTTTTAAATATAAGAAAAACTGTTCATTTTAAAACAACTGAAAGAGTGTAATTGGATTGTTTGTAACTCAGTGGATAAATGCCTGAAGGGATGGGTAATTCATTCTTTTTGATGTGCTTAATTCACATTAAATTAAACGCCTGTATCGAAACATCTCACGTACTCCATAAATACATGACAGATAACATCTTTAATGACCAGACTTCTGGGTACTTTTTTGTGACATTGAAGTTCTCTCCTTCTACCTGACAAAGAAATAATACACGAGCAGTTTATAATTATGTTGTATAACAGATACAAGGAATATTGGGTAAAAAGCTAGGGTAAGCAAGCAAAAATAATGTGCCCACAAAAATTAAAAATAAAAAAAATGCATGCTTATATTCTTTTAGTCTTAACTATTTAAATACGTAGTTATTTGGACATTGTTGTTATTCAGTTGCACGAGTGCTTTATACATTCTGGATACTAATCACTTGTTGGATGTATGATTTGCAAATATTTTCTCCCATTTTATAGGCTGCCTATTTACTCTGTGAATAGTTTTGTTTGCTGCACGGGAGTTATTTTAAATTGGACATTATTCCATTTCTCTTACGTGCTTTCTTTTCCCTGTAGTTTGGGTGTTACATCCAATCAATCATTGCCAAAACCAATGCCATGAAACTTTTCCTCTGTGTTTTCTTCTAGGAATTTTACAGTGTCATGTCTCACATTTAGGTGTTTAAGCCATTTTGAGCTCATTTTTTTGTATATGATGTAAAATAAGGATGGAACTTCATTTTTTCCATATGACTGTCTTGCTTGCCTAACAATTTGTTGAAGAGACAATCTTTCCCCATTGTGCAGCCCGACACTCTTGTCAACAAACATTTGATCATATATGTGAGTACTCATTTCCATGCTCTTTATTGTGTTCCACTGGTCTGTATGTCTGTTCCATGCCAGAACTGCATTGGTTTAATTACTGCAGCTTTATAATATATTTTTTAATCAGAAAATATAAAGCCCCCAGTTTTTCTTTCTCAAGACTGTTTTGGCCTTTGATGGTGCTTTGCGATTCCATATGCATTTTAGGATGGTTATGCATTGTTACTTTACTAATTTTCAAATATATATTGGAATTGACAGGACAGGGAAAATCAAATTCTAACTATTTTGTGACAGTGCCTTGGCTATTCAATGTTATAAAAAGATTGAAAATTCTTTAAAGGTGCAATGCTGGCTGGGCACCTTGTCATCTTCTTGTAGTTCTAACTACTCAAGATACTGATGAGGGAGGATGATTTGGAGGCCAGGAGTTCAAGATTCTAACACACTTTGTGCTTGCCTGTGAATAGCCACTGCATTCCAGTCTGGGCAACGTAATGAGACCCTGCCTCTAAAACCAAAAACAACGAAAGAAACAAAAAACATAAAACAAAGCTGCAATACTCTCTGCAAGACCCAGTTTCTTGCATAGTTGTAGGTATATTGCTGTTTGATTGCATTTTCATACTAGAATAAAACATTCTAATGGACCGATTTAGAACTCACCTTAATATTTGCTATAATTATCAATTTTTACAACCATTTCTATTATTCCATAAAATAAATAGCAACTGTAACATAAATGTAAGCTTCATATTAGCTCTCCTTATTCAATGCTACTAAAACAAAACTGTCCTATCTTCTAACTTTCTTCTCCATTCTATATAGGTCTAGAAGTTTGTTTTCTCACTAAAAAAGCTTACCCACATTGAGCATTCTGCTATTCTTTTTTTCAATTTTATTTATTTTTATTTTTTTTAATGGAGTCTCGCTTTGTCACCCAGGCTGGAGTGCAGTGTCATGATCTTGGCTCATTGCAACCTCGAGCTGCCGAGTTCAAGTGATTCTCCTGCCTCAGCCTCTCGAGTAACTGGGACTACAGGCACGTGTCAACGCGTCCAACTAACTTTTTGCATTTTTAGGAGAGATGGGGTTTTACCATGTTAGCTAGGATGGTCTCAATCTCCTGGCCTTGTAATCCACCCGCCTCAGCCTCCCAAAGTACTGGGATTACAGGATGAGCCACAACACCCAGCCTCAACATTATTTTTTTAATTAACGTATTTATGAAATAGGATAAGCATATGAAAAGAGTACAATAAAATAATAGATTATTTTACACTTAAACAGATGTGTTATTATTTGGCACATTTGCTCAGTATTTATTTTGTTAAATAAAATAAAAATTAGATTAATACCTTAACCTATGTATCAATTTTTGTATCTCCTTACATGAAGGTTGCTATTATACTAAAGGGAATGTATGTAATTTTCCAGTATTTTAATACTTTTACTGTGTTATATATATATACACATTCAAATAATAGCTACCATTTACTGACACATTACCATGGTCCAGATACTATGCTAAATAATTTATATGCATTAACTCATTAAAATGCTATGCCTACCCCATGCAAAAGTTATTACACTGTCGTCATTTTAAAGATAAATACTTGGGATATAGTGTCATTTTTCTCTAGTTTTGAAAGTTTCAGATTTCAAACATTCTTTTTCAATCTTTCTTTTTTCATTCAAACTGCAGTTTATATTTTTATAGCTTGGAAAATGTAAATCATTTATTTTAACATGGGAATAAACCATAAATGTTTACCTATTTCCTTACAATGGAAAATTAAGTCATTTGAGAACTCCACCATTGCAAATAGTGTTTTGTCCATGTGTACATTGTGCATATGCTTGAAAGTTAATTTAATATAGAAACTGGAAGTTACTAGTATTAATTATTTAGCTTAGATGTGTGGTTGCTAAATGGAGGCAACACACTTTCCTGTAAATAAATAAACGTTTAACATTTAACCTATATTGTTCCAGTTCTACTTGAGAACATAACCCTCTTCTCTTTCTTTAGAATGTACAGCATCAAGATGAATGTGGATTTTTATGTCTTCCTTGTTGCTGTGGAATGTCCATCTTTGGAACTGATCCAGTATAAATGGCTGGTGCAATTTATACTGATACTGCAGCCTTCTGGTGTCAACGTAATTTACATTGACCTTGGTTTTAATTTTGGTAGCTGGACACTCCCTGCACGTGGATGTGATAAAAGCAGCTGTGAACCAGGCCTCCCAATGAGGTAAAATGCTTTATCATAGTATTTCTTTTCCCATAATCTTCTGTAAAGTCAATTATGCATAATGTTAGATTAAAGCCTATGTGTCAATTGTGCCTGATTGCCAATTTGCAACTGTAACAATTGACACTGGCTGGGCCACTAAGTATTACCGTATTTTTTCTTCAGCGCTGTTCTACTAGTAGTACTCAGGACACTAGTAATTATTAAACTTTTTTCTCTAAATCTATTGCAACAATACTATGCCATTAAATATATGGCATTATTTTCTCTATATCTTTATCAACACCTGTTTCTGAATTTTTTTTGCACTTTGCAAATCTGGTTGCATATCATATTACCTCATTTTGTATGTAATTTGCATTTAACTAATTACAGTGGAATTTTATGTTCCCGCTTGTATTTTATTGTCCACCGGGGGTTTTGTGATACTAATCATTCATATACTTTGCTCGTGTCTCTATGGAGCTATTTTCATATTGATTTTGAAGAGTTCTATACATATTCTGGACTTGCTTTATCAAAGAAAGCCATGAAGGTAAGAAAGAGAGAGAAAGACTAATAAAAGTCACAGTCTTTTATAGTCTAATATCAGAATTAACAGTTCATCACTTTCACTATATTCTATTCATGACAATCAAGTCACCATGTCCACACATCTCAAGACACACACATACATACACACAGGGGTACAGAGGTATGAATGAGAGGAGGCAGGGATCATTCAGAGACATTTCAGAACTTACCTCCCACACCTCACTTACAATCTGTAGTTATCAAAGAGATGATCATCCCCTTGCATCTCTACTTGCAAACAGAAAGGAAATGGAGAACAATTACGTCAACAACTCAATACAAACTTTTTAAACATAATGATCTGTAGTATCCCAACCTGGAGTCCTTCCATGGAATAGTTATAACTAGATGACGGGAGATAATAGAAATTTTCTTATGTTTATGTACTTTGCACTGATAATGGTGCATTCCATAGATAGGCTATGGTTTAAATGTTTATATAAAACCTTCAATCCTTCTCTTTACCTATGCTTCCTTAAAGCATCTCTCCGCAAGTGATTCTATGGTGCTGCCTAACTAATCGAGACCTTTGGTAGTACCATATTTGGTTTTCAAATTATCCTACCATGATAATATGGAATAAGGATATTACTTTTCCACTGTAACTCACTGCAGGCAGGTGATGCTAAATTTAAAAAGTTTATTATTTTAGTTCTTTTGTTGTCCTTTTGGCAGATGTATGTTTATTCTTTTATTTTGTAAATGGATCTACTTGGTTCTGAAGCACTATTAGATTCATGGTTGTATTTTATTCCTCAAATTTCTATTTTGGGAAACTGGTAATCAAAGCTCTTGGGAGATACCTTTCTTCTTTGCACACCTACATTGATTAGCTGTTTCAGCTTTTATGTAAGCACAAAATGTAGAACATTAAGAGACTGTCACCCACCAAAAGATGTTATTTTAAGTTTCTTCTTTTATTTTTATCTCAGTAATAGTCAAAAACTCTCTTCACTTTTTTCTTAACCATCAGCCATGAAAGGTTGTTTCTTTTCTCTTTTGCCTTAAAGTCTCAAGAGTAGAGATTTTGTCCCTGCCTTAGGAATGGTTGATAAAAGAGATTTTCATCCATTGTGAAGCTCTAAGGACACGACCTGTTCTCTGCTTCTGTGGAACAAGGTGATTCAATTCTATCATTTATAGTTGAGGTGACTGACAATGGAAATTATAGTTTCCCTTTTTAGGGTAACTAAATGCTTGACTCTTTCCTTCTTCCTCTTTCTCTGTGTAGGTGGTGTGTGTTCATACACACACACATAAAATCTGTGTACACACTTTCATATATATATATATATATATATATATACACACACACACACACACACACACACATGCACACACACACACTGTAATAAGAATACATCATTTCTCAGGACAAAATTAAGAAACTGAAAAATTATCAGGCAGAACACCATATGCTTTCCATCTTCTTTTTTTTCTTTTTTTAGCTTTTAATTTTAGGGGTACAAGTGCAGCTTTGTTACACAGGTAAACTTCTGTCATGGGCATTTGTTGTGCAGATTATTTTTTCACCCAGGTATTAAGCCTAGTACTCACAAGTCATTTTTCTTGATCCTCTCTCCCCTCCTACCCTCCACCTTCCGATAGGCCCCAGTATGTGTTGTTCCCCTCTATATGTCCACATGTTCTCATCATTAAGCTCCCACTTATAAGTGAGAATATGTGGTATTTGTTCTTCTGTTCCTGTGTTAGTTTGTTAAGTATAATGGCCTCCAGCTCCATCCATGTCCCTGCAAGAGATATGCTTTAATTTTTTTTTTGTAGCTGCATAGTATTGCATGGTGCATATGTACCACATTTTCTTTATCCAGTCTATCACTGATAGGCATTTAGGTTTATTCCATGTCTTTGCAGCCTTCTTTTTGTAACTTATAAATAATCTCTGAATAAATTGATGGCATAAGCCTTGCAGTGCCCTGTACTCAGAAGCTTATTAAACCCATCTTCTTTTGCAGATGACCAAACCTTGAAGCAAGGATTTCCCGAAGATCTTCCCAGAAATCAGTTTTATGTTTATATAATAACAGTAACTCGTGTGTCTTGATTACACAGATTTCATCTTGGACACATCTAAATTTAAAAATAAATCTTGCACAGAGCCAACTTCTGGTTCCCTCAATTCACAGACTGAAGAACATCTAATCAGCAAATTCATTGAACTGTAAGTTTAGATCTGAAACAACGCAAGCAGGGATGAACATGTAATTGTGAGAGTGAGTCATTACTTCAGTATTAAAGTATGACTACGAAGCCTCTGGCAGCTTTCCTCTTTCTCGAAACATGCACAAATCCTTAGCAGCTTATCATTCAATGATCATCCTGGGCCATGGCTTGGTAATCTAGAACCAGGTCATCAGTACAATGATAACATCAATGTTATCATTCCATAACACACAGCAATAGTTTCCCTCCTTTAATCACTGCCATGGAGAAACAAAATAAATATTTCCCAGATATCTAAGCCCTTTTACTCTATGCCTATGGTTTGCCTATGGTTTCCTAGTATTTTAAAGCTCAAAACCTGTATTATATATTTTACCTATTTGGGGGTACAAAATAATAACCTAACTCCTTACAATATACTTAAATTTTATCCAACCTTCCATAAGGAAGAAAAAACAAGCTTGATACTCCCCAAATAGACATACTTTGTGAAATTATATTCAAAGTAGCAATAGTGTATCTCTTTTCAGTTGTTTGCCAGAGTCAATTTAGAGAATGAAGTATGTTACCTTGGACTGTCATGGCTGATTCTTTGAAAAGGGCTAAACTTGCTCCAGTTGTGAAGATGACAGCAGGAACTTTGCCTAGACCTTCCATTCATTTTGCCATGTTTTCTGATACTGCAGTGACTATGGATACCTAAATTGTGCCTACCATTGCTCTGTCATTTCCAGTAAGAGATAATGTACCCAAAGGAACTGTTTCTAGATATCTGAAACACCTGCCAGAAGGGCACCATGACATCTTACTTTTAGCACAATTCTAAATTATGGGATTTAACAAAGATATTCTAAAAATGTGAAAAAGGAGGTTGAAAACAGCTTGTTTGAAGGAAACAATGAGAAAAAAATCAACAAGCAACTTTTCTTTGTTGTTCAAATATTTCAATAGTTTTTTACACAAGTATTACAATATGTTGTCATAGTCTATTATATATCACACTCAACACCACTAAACTAAGTTTTGGAGTACTGGGATAATGTCTTACACTTGAATTTTCAGACATTGGCAAGACACAAATGCCTAATCCATGGTCAATAAATAATGGCTAAATAAATTCATAAATATGTGTAGAATTCATTTTTCTTCACTTCCTCTTTTTATATAATACCAAAAGCTTCTGCCAAGCATGCTATTTTACTTCATTTTGTAATTTTATCATTTTACATTACTTTTGTATTGATTCTTCCAGTCAATCTAAGAATGATTTACTTTCTGTTTAAGCCTAAGATGATACAAGTTACATAAGAATTTTTAGTCGTTTCTCCAGTTCGTCTTCTTTGGACAAGTGGGGAAGAGCATTTTGTTATAAACAACGTTCAACATTTTACTTCTGAACTGCCAAATAAATAAATAAATATCCTAGAACAATTTTCACATTCTAAGCACTAGTTAAGTGCATTCTTTATATAAAAATATATTTAATTCTCACAACCACCATATGCAGTAGATATAATTAACAATTATTCCAAATTATAATCATAGGTATAGGAAAGTTTTAAATTGTATACTTGTGCATAAGTAATTTATATACGTCTTTAGATATATACCAGTTATAAACAGATTCTGGCTTCATACACTTTCACACATATATAAGCAAAAACACTGATTCTACTGTAAACATCAGCACCTGGGTACATCATAAATAAGAATCTTACCCCCTTGGGAATTAAAGAAATCTCAGAATAGCAGCTGCAGAGATCTATGGCCATATGTACTCTACCAAAAGTTTGCATTTAATTTATGAATAAATTACCCATATTATTTACATGCTACAAAATGGGAAAGAAATCTTCCATTTTGTAGGCAATTATGTTATAATAGAAAAGATTTTATCGACATCTTGAAAGAAATAAATGCATACAAATAATTGCTCATGTACATTTTTAAAAATTGAACAGCTTCTTTCTATCTTTCAGAAATGTTGCAAGATAATGGTTAATGTTACTTGATATTATGAGTTACTTGATATTATTTTTCATAGTTTTTACAAAATAAGTATATATTTAGGTACATATTTTACTACAATTTAAGAATGCACTTAGCTAGTGCTTAGCATGTAAAAAATGTTCTAGGCTATTTATTTATTTATTTGACAGTTTGGAAGTAAAATGTTGAACGTCGTTTATAACAAAATGCTCTTCTTTCAAGCTCAATATCATTACAAAGAAATTTCAGAACAGGTTTGGCTGAGATTAGGAATTTGATAAATCATCATTATTAATCAATTTAATTCAGTTATCCGGGTATCTTGCCTCAGTTTTAAAATGAGATTTTAGGGGGTCAGTGGTTTTATGCTTTTATTTTGACAAATTATAATCGTATATGTTTGTGAAGTACAAAGTGATGCTGTGATATATGTATATAATGTGGAATAACTGAATCAAGCTAACTAACTGTCCATCACCTCAAATACTTACCATTTATCTTTCCTATGTAAATGAAACATTGCACCCTGTGACCAACATCTTCCAATTCACTCCAACTCCCAGACTCTGGTAATCAGCACTGTTTTCTGCTTCTAAGAGTTTTATTGCTTTAGACTGCACATATAAATGTGAACACATGGTATTTGTCTTTCTGTGAAGAACTTAATTCCCTTAGCATAATGTCCTCCAGGTCCACGCTTATTGTGGCAAATGACAACATTTCCTTTGGGTATATATACCTAGAGTGTGCTTGTTCGATCAAATGTTAATTTTTTCAAACTTGTTTGAGGAAAATCTCCACACAGTTGTCCTGAGTGGCTGTACCAGTTTACATTCCCACTGGCTGCGTACAGGGTTCCCTTTACTCCACAACCTTATTAGCATTTCTTATCTTTCTTTTTGATAATGGCCATTCTGACAGGTATTAGGTGATAAATTATTGTGGGTTTAATTTGCATTTTTCTAAATGAATAGTGATGTTAAAGGAGAGCACAGCCTCTCAAATTTCAACTAGGCAATTCTAAATTATTAGATGTATTGATTGATATCTGTTAGCCACTCGTATATCATTTTGTGAATTATATCATAGATCTGTTAGCCATTTGTGTGTTTTAAAAAATGTCTATTAAGGTTATTAGCTCATTTGAAAATTGGGTTGTTTTATTGGTATTGAGTTGTTTATTATATATTGGATAATTACCACTTACCACATTTTTTGGTTGACAAATATTTTCTCCCATTCTGTAGGTTGTCTTTAATTTGTTAATTGTTTTCTTTCCTATGCAGAAGCTTTTTAGTTTGATGTAATCCAATTTGTCTACTTTTGCTTTTGTTTTCTGAGCTTTTGGAGTCTGAGCCAAATAAACAAAAACCCAGATCAATTACGTGTAGCTATTTCTGTTCATTTTCTTCTCTAGTTTTAGTTTCAGGTCATGTGTTTAATGCTTTTTTTTTTTTTTTTTCTTTTCAGGTAGGGTCTGGTTCCAAAGCCCAGGCTGGAGTGTTGCAGTGTCATGATCTCAGCTCACTGCAACCTCCACCTCCTGGACTCAAGCCATCCTCCCACCTCAGCCTCTCAAACAGTTGGAACTACAGGTACATGCCACCACGCTGGGCTTAATTTTTTTTTTTTAAATGGAGTTTCACTCTGCTGCCAAGGCTGGAGTGCAATGACACCATCTCAGCTCACTGTAACCTCCACTTCCTGGACTCAAACCATCCTCCCACCTCAGGCTCCTATATAGCTGGGACTGCAAGGCACATGCCACTATGCCAGGCTAATTTTTATATTTCTTGTAGAAATGGGGTTCTGACATGTTGTCCAAGCTGGATTCAAACTCCTAGACTCAAGCAATACACCCTCAGTTCCCAACATGCTGGGATTATAGGCATGAGCCAAAGTGCTCCATTTGCTTAATTATTTAATCCATTTTAATTTTTGTATATTGTTTAAGATAAGGGTCCAGGTGTTTTTTTTTTTTTTTTTTTTTTTTTTCTCTCTTCTCCCTGTGGCCACTCAGTTTTCCCAACATCCTTTATTGAAGAGACTGTTCTTTTTCCATTGGATCATCTTGGCATCTGTCAAAAATTAATGGACCATTAAAACAAGTGGTTTGTTTTTGCACTCTCTAGTCTCTTCATTGCACAATGTGTTAAATTTTACGCCAGTCCTATACCCTTTTAATTACAATAGCATTGTAATGTCGTTTGAAATGAGATAGTGTGATGGTTCCAGCTTTGCTCTGATTTGAGAAGGATTGGTATTAGTTCTTCTGTAAATGTATTGTATTCACCAAGGAAGCCATCAGTTTTGGGGTTTTTCTTTGATGAGACACTTTTTATTACTGATTCCACATTTTTTGCTCATTATTAGTCTGCTTATATTTTCTATTTTTTTATGATTCAGTCTTGGTAGATTTTATACGTCTTGGAATTTATTCACTTCTCTTACAGGATGCTTGGGGTGTCGCTTCACCAGCCGGAAACTCCTCTGGCCAGTGCCACCTTCAGCTTGACTATTTATTGTGTCCACTGGGCTTGTTCCACCCACTCGGCATGGCACGTTGTGCTTGGCTCATGCTACCGGCCTGGATCCCATACCTACCAAGGACAAGCCAGGTACCCAGCAGCAAGAAGTGTATGAGCGAGAGAGCGTGGGGTCCGGCCACTGCACACAGGCAGGTATGCTGGCTGCTGCAGCGGGGAAGGCAGCTCCAAGTGCCGGCACAGGCACTGGCTCCACGTGAGGCTGCAGCTGGACCAGATACATAGCAAACAGCTTCCGCTGTGGGCACTGGCATCTGGACAAGGGGAATGTAATGGCACCTGAATGCTCAGAGATGCTAGAAACTGCAGAGCCCCAAAGAGGGTGTTAAAACCCTGGCTTGGGGAGCCCGTAGGTCTGGACTCCCCAGAGAGCCTCAGCTCTTCTCTCTTTCTTATTGAGTGTGTTGTGGTGATCACAGTGAGGCATCTCAGCCCTGTTTGTATTACAGTTCTCTCAGTCCTGCCAATTGGCTGGTCCCAAGTTCTTGTCCTGCATCCAGAAAGAATGAACTACATGGAAAACTGGAGGGTGAGCAAGGCAGAGAGGACCTTCACTGAGTAACAGAAAAGCTCTCAGGGGACCTGCCCTGGGTAGCTCCTTTCCACAGGAGGTCATCCTGATGAGTGTCCAGCTCTCAGTGGAGAGGAGACCCAGAGTGGGCAGCTCCTTTCCTCAGGCAGGTCATCCTAACCAGTCAAGGAGACCCAAATTGGGTAGCTTCTTCCTGCAGCTTGTAGTCCTGTTGTCTGTGTGCATCTGGACGATCCGGGAATTTTTTATAGGCTTAGCAAGGAGGAAGTACATGCTGATTGGTCCATGGGTGGCTATGGGTGGGCTGAGAAAAAGCACCATAATGTCTCACTTCTCACTCCAGGCCATGACTCTACCTGGAAATGCCTGGCCCTCAAGCTTCAGGTCATCCCTGGCTTGAAGGTGGAGCTTCACCAGTGACCTGCCCATGTCTGCCCAGGAGCCTGTCTGCCTCCCACTACCATCAGTAATGTTGTCCACAGCAGCCAAGGTGTTCCTGCCAAGAGGTACCTGCAGGCCCACACCAAGTCCCCCTCACCACTTCAGCCTCCCTCCCATGTTTGTCAGCACCCAAAGTCTGGAGGGGGCCAAGGTGGCAGGGGGCTGACATGTCAGTGTTGCCCCAAGTGCACACACACCCAGATGGGTCGTGACAGCGCTTTGACTCAGCTTCAACTTTGTTCCAAAATCAGAGCAGGCACCAGGAGCAAAGAGAGGTCAAAGAGTGGGAGTAGGCACTTCTGAGTCTGTGGGGGGAGGTGGGATTCCCGGGACCCAGAGAACACAGGGATACCTGGGTCTGCAGCTGCAATTAGGTGCTTACAGCTCCCACCTGATCCCAGCTCCTGCTGGCTCCATGAGGAGTGCAGCACCAGCTGGGCCTCCCCATAGAAGCTGGTGGTCTCTCCAGATGGCCTACTGAGGCCATCACTTCTACTAGGTTACCCAATTTGTTGGCACATAATTATTCATAGATAATTTTATGATATTTTATATTTCTATGATAACATCTATAATTTATTTTCCTTCATTTCTGATTTTTTGAGTCTTCTCTTTTATTCTTATTCTAGCTAAGGGGTTATCAATTTTGTCTATCCTTTCAAAAAAACCAATTCTTGCATTCATTGGTTTTTCTCTTGTTTTGTTGTCTCTATTTCATTTATTTCTTTTCTGATCTTTATTATTTCCTTCCTTCTTGTAACTTTGAGTTTAGTTTGTTCTTCTATTTCTACTTCCTTGAGGTATACAATTCAGTTGTTTATTTGAGATTTTTCTTCTTTTTGATATAGCATGTATTCTTATAAAATTCCCTCTGAGGACTTTGCTACAACCCATAAGTTTTGGTATGTTGTGCTTCCATTTTCATTTGTCACGAGATTTATTTTTTAATTTCATTTTTGCTTTTTTTGTCAGTGCCTGAACTACTTTTTCATACATATACTTTAAGTTCTGGGATTCATGTGCAGAACATGCAGGTTTGTTACATAGGCATACACATGCCATGGTTGTTTGCTGCACCCATCAACCTGTCATCTACATTAGTTATTTTTCCTAATGCTATCCCTCCCCTAGCCCTCCACTTTTTGTTAGGCCCTGGTGTGTGATGTTTCCCTCCCTGTGTCCATGTGTTCTCATTGTTCAACTCCCACTTATGATTGACAATGTGTAGTGTTTGGTTTTCTGTTCTTGTGTTAGTTCACTGAGAATGATGGTTTCCAGCTTCATCCCTGTTCCTGCAAAGGCCATGAACTCGTCCCTTTTTTATGGCTGCATAGTATTCCATAGTGTATATGTGCCACAGTTTCTTTATTCAGTCTATCATTGATGGGCATTTGGGTTGGTTCCAAGTCTTTGCTATTGTATTTGACTCATTGATTGTTCGGGCTTAATTTCCACATATTTGTGATTTTTGAAAGATTTCTCCTGTTAATTCCTAGTTTTATGATATTTTGATCAGAAAAGACAGTTGATATGATTTCTGTTCTCTTGATGTGCTCAGACTTGTTTTGTGGCCTAATATGTGATCTGTCTTGGAGAATATTCCATGTGGGTTTGACAAGGAAATACATTCTGTTACTATTTGGTGGGATGTTCTGTGTGTCTGTTGGATCCATTTGATCTAAATTACCATTTAAGTACAATGTTTTCTTATTAATTTTCTAAGTGATCTACCTGTTCTTGAAAGTGGAGTATTGGTGTCCTCTACCATAATTTTATTGTAATTTATGTCTTCCTTAAGATCCTCTAATATTTATATTTTAGAGGCTCCAATGTTTTGCATATATATATATTTACAATTGTTTTAACTTCTTAATGAATTAACACCTTTATCATTATAAAGAGACCCCTTTGTCTGTTTTTATGATTTTTTACTTAAAGACTATTTTCTTTAAATTCCTATGGTTTAAATGTGTCTGCTCAAAAATTCAGTTGTTAAAACTTAACAGGCAAAGTGACAGTATTTAGAGGTAAGATTTTAAGAGTATTAGGTCATCATAGCTCTTCACCTAGTGAATGAGATTAGATGCTCTTATAAAAAACCTGATGGAGGCAATTTATCCCTTTTTGCCTTTCACATTCTGCCATGTGAAAACACAGGGTTTCTTCCCTCTAGAGAATGCTGCATCAAGGTACCATCCTGGAAATAGAGAACAACTCTCACCAGATAAACAAAAGTGCTGGCATCTCGATCTCAGACTTCTCTAGAACAATAAAAAACAAACAAACAAAAAGTTTCTTTATATATTACCTGATCTTGGGTATTTTGTTATTGTGCCACAAGCTGACTAAGATGTAATTGTAGCTACCCCTATTATCTTTTGGTTTTCTTTACAAACATTAAGATTAGATCTCTTGATAGTGTTCCATAATTCCCAAAGGCTTTCTTCTCTCCTTTCTGTTCTGTTTTCTTTCTATTCCTCCGACTTGATAATATTAAATAGTCTCTCTTAAAGCTCCTAAGTTTTTCTTCTGCTTGTTTGAGGCTGCTGTTGAAGCTTTCAAGTACATTTTTCAGTTCCATAATTGTATTCTTCATCTCCAGATTTTTAATTGTTTTTATTGTTTCTTTGTCAAATTTCCTATTTAACAATATATTTAATTTTATATCTGTATATTCTTATATTTCATTGAACTTCTTTAGAATTATTACAAATTATTTGTCAGTCTTTTCATATATCTCCATTTCTTTAGGATTCATTATTGAAGCTTTATTAGTTTCTTTTAGAGGTGTCATTATTCCCTGATTCTTCATAATCCTTATGTATTTTTGTTGCTCTCCACACATTTGGGCAGAAGCTACTTTTTCCAGATTTTACAGATGTTCTTGGGCAGGATTATACCTTCACTTACATAGTCTAGCTTGTGGTTCTGAGTGGACCAGCTGGTACCAATCCGAGGCAAGCAGAGTTTACTTGCTCATTCTCTGGATTACTGGGCCACTGCCTTGGCTCTGAGTTTGGATGGGACTGTTTGCTGGCCTCCACTGTCTGATGAGAATACTGGATGTGTTCTGCATTCTGCCCAAGCTGCTGGCTGGGCACTGTGATTGTCTGTGTTTGGGTCAGGCCACAAAGTATATTTCCAGGCCATGTGGTACTGGCTTTTTGAGTTCTACAGTTAGAAAGGGTTGCAGGCTGGGCCTCAAGGTTGGGTGGAGTCACTGGATGGGACAGACAAGACTAGCTTCTATGTTTGGTAGAAATGGAAATTGGAGGTTTGCCTCCCTGCCTGGGTTGGCCCTCAGGGTGGGTTTTGGAGTTGAACAGAGTTGTTTCAACTCCCAGGTGGGACAGGTCTAGCCCCTCTGCTCTTTAAAAAAAAAAAAAAAAAGGCACTATGGTAGGCATGTCTCCCTTGGCTAGGCATTGTAGTGGGATCTGAGCTTAGGCATGGACACTGGCTGTCTAGAGATTCAAACGGGTGGAGGTTTCCATTGTTTGTGGGAGCCACCAGTTTGGTTTTGCAGGTGAACTCTGCTTTTAACTGATACCTCTAATTGGACACTACCACTGGCAGATACATAGAGCTTACACTAAGATACATTCAGTGGTCACTGTGAGTTCCACAACTTTGTTTTGTGTCTACTTGACACCAAGCAGCCTAATTGTGTTTGTTACCCACTGTATTAATCATGAGTGGAGACAAGAATGAGATTCTGGGAAGCATCTTTGAATGTTAGGGAAGCTGAATTTCCACTTCTAGTTCTCTTTTCCCACTATAGAAACTGTGCACTCAGGAGAATCATCTCTGTATGGTGCCATGTCAGCCTGTGGGAGGCAGGAGTGACGTGGTCATAGTGCACACTTCCATTTTACCCTTCTATTGTGGTTTATGCACACACAATATTTTCCTTATCAATTAAGTTATAATTATCTGAAAGCTCTTACATGAATTATGTCTTTTTGAAATGAAAACTGCAGGTCAAGAAACAACTGACTGTATGTGTTCTAATTGTTTTACCAGCTTTAAGTGTTTTGAAGTTCCTAAAGAAGTCTAAGTAGGAGACTGATGTCAGATAAAGCCATTGATGATAATAAAAGTAATAAAAATCAAAGAAAAAAATACAATTGTAGCTGAAATGGGATTTGTTTGACTTAAATTGAGAGGTGATGAAAATGTAGCTGAGTTGAAGGAATTGTACATGAGGTCCTAGGAAGGTGGACTGATGAGGAAGATGGCATAGTGTTAGTGTGAAAATGTTTATATTTCATTCTATTTCATTTAGGGTTTTCTGTGTGAGAGACTATGAAGCTTACTATTTAATATCTTTTCCATTCTTATAACAGAGAAATATTTCAAATGAAATTCAAACTATAGTATCTTAAAAATAAAATTATAGTTCTCAAGTTGAAATAGCAATGAAATATTAGGGACACATTTGCCTGACCTTTCCTTTGTCTCCTAGTAGTGAAATATGAGCCACCATAGGTTAAAAAAATTATAATTAAATACATCTAAGTTTCTTCCTGTTAAAGAGGACCTATGATCCACGGACATTTTTACTATATTGTATATATTTGTTACATTATTTTTACCTTATAATGCATCCCCTTCTTAGTTATAGAAAGAGAGAAAAAACAAGGTTATTTAGTCAATTTATTAAGGCATTCCAATGCATCAAGAGCAGAAATAAGGTGAAAATAACACACCAGGAGGCCATGGTTAACTCACTTATTGATGGCACCAGCTCAATGGAGGATAGATATGGAAAGCTATTCACTGAAGGGACATCACTCTTAGACTATGATTATTTGAGAGACTTAACTAGTTTGATCTGGGATAAGTGACTGATATTCCTAAAAACTATTTTGAAATGCATCGGTTGTTTTCAATCAAGTGATAATGCTGGATTTTGAGAGAATATTTTCCCATCTTAACCAGTGTTTATTCCAAGTATCACAATTAACAACACTTATAAAAGCCTGTGAATAGAATTGAATAAGCACAGTACAATATTTACCAAGCGCAATTGTAAGGTATGAGCTATGGATAGCCAATGGAGAGAAATGTCATGAAATCACTACTTGGGAATAGAGTTGATGTCACAATGGAAAACCATTTTATAATTGCCATAATCTTTTTGGGATATATGTTTATATTTGAGATTCTTGATTAAAACTGTATGGTATAACTTCTTCCATTATATTCTGAGAATATAACACATTTTTCAATGTTCCTAGAGAAAAGTGCTCATTTCATTGGGTAGATATATTAACTAATTCTGAAAACACATAAATAAACCTGTTAATAATTTCAGTAAAACCACCAAAAAAGTCTTTTGTAAGTTCCTTAAACCCGAATTCTCTTTTCAGGTGTTAATATATATTATTTTAAACGTAATTGCAAGTGGTTATAATTTTGTCATTTTGTCTTTCTTCAAAAAATCACTCAGCAAGTGTACAGGAATTGTAGTTTGCTTTCCATAAAAAGGCAGGATACATGATTAATTTATTTTTCTATTTAATACTAATTTCCAAAACAAGGAATTGATATGATACTTCTTTAATGTTTTTCTCATTTTTATTTACTTAATGTAACAATAATGATAGTGATTCTTCTTGGTCTTCAGAGTATCTCACATTAGCCAGTGGAGGCCTACTCACTAGAGAACTCCAGTGTCTTTTTGTCAGGCCCTATTAGGCATTCAATATTCCTATTTTCTAATGAATCAGAACATTGCAGGCATACTGTTAATTCATCCTCTGCAGACCTGAGATTATTCATTTTTCTCAAATTACTAATAAGATTTCTCAAATAACATAAATTCTCAAATATTATTTTCTATTTGTGATGCACTTCTCCAAAATTCTAACCCTAGAAAATTCTTTTAACTACACTTTCATATGTATTATTTTTAATAGATAAGCCATATAAATCCTAAAACTGAAGCAACTTTCATTTAATTTTATTGACTAACTGAAAGCATTTTGCTCAAATTCTATGTTAAAATATATGAAAATGTGGGAAAATGCACACTTTTATTAACTTTCAGATGTGAAATGGACTTGAATAAAGTGGCATATACAGTTGAGAATTCAGTAGTAGTTAAAAGTTTATGAATTCGGGGCTAAGTCTATTTTCTGCTCCTGTAACAGAACACCCCAAACTGGGTAATTTATAATAAAAAGAAATTTACTGACTTCCATTTCTGGAAGCTGGAAAATTCAATATTAAGGTAACAACTTCTGTCCAGGGCCTTCTTGCTGCATGATTACATGGTGGAAGTGCAGAAAGGCAAAGAGAAAGGCAAGAAAGAGAACCGGATGAGGCTAAGTGCACCCTTTTATAACAGCACCAATCCCGCCCCTAAGAGTGAAGCCCTTATGGCCTTATTACCTCTCAAAAGTTCTGCCTCTCAAATACTATTAGAATGGCAATTAAGTTTTAACATGGGTTTTTGAGGGGGCAAACATTCAAACCATATTTTTCTGTCCCTGGCACCCCAAAACTCATGTCCTTTTCATGTACAAACTACATTAATTTCATCCCAAAAGTCTGAATTCAATCCAGCATCTACTCAAAAGTATAAAATCCAGACTCTCATCTAAATCAGATATGGGTACGATTCAAGATGTGACTCATCCTAAGGTGAACTTTTTTCCAGCTGTGAAACTATGAAATCAAACAGGTTATTTACTTTTAAACTGCAATGATGGAACTGACATAGGGCAGATATTTCCATTTCAAAAGGGATAAATAAGCAAAAAGAAAGAGATAACTTGCCCCAAGTAAGTCTAAAATCCAACCGAGCATACTACATTAAATCTTTTTGTCTTTTTGTTTTCTGTTTTTTTTTTTTTTTTTTTTTTTGTACAGAGTCTCAGTCTATTACTCAGGCCAGAGTGCATTAGTGTAATCATGGCTCATTGCAGCCTCAACCTCCCAATGCCCAAGGAATCCTCCTACTTCAGCCTCCCAAGCAGCTGGGGCCACAGGCATGTGCCACCACATCCAGTTAATATTTAATTTTTATTTTTTTTGTCAAGACAGAATTTCCCTATGTTGCTCAGGCTGGTCTCAAACTGGGCTCAAGTGATCCTTCTGCTTCAGCCTCCCAAAGTGCTGGAATTACAGGCATAAGCCACCACACCTGGCCTAATATTAAATCTTAAGGCTCCAGAATAATCTCCCTTGACTCCATGTTCCACCTTCCAGACACACTAGTGTTCCCAAAGCCATAAGACTTTGGGAAGTTCCAGCCTATGGCTTTGCTGAGCTCAGCCCTCACAGCAACTCTGATATGAAGGAGTCTTGCATCTGCAGCTCTTCCAGGCTGATGTTGCACACTAGCAGTTTTATAGTTCTGAGGTCTTCAGAGAGGCCCATTCTCCACCCCTGACCCCGCTAGGCATTGGACCAAGTGAGGACTGTCTTTGACAGCTCTGTCCTTGCAGCTGACCCCTACAGCATTCTTTGAAATGTGACTGAAGGCAGCCATGCTTCCACAGCTTTTGCACTCTGCAAGCCAGCAAAGTTAGCAGGACGTGCACATCGCCAATGTTTATATGATCTCTACATTCCAGAGTGGTGACCAGTGCTGCACCCAGGTCCACTTGGGCCATGATTTGCCAAGCTATGCTGCATCAGAAGGGGAAGAACATACATTTGAGGTGACACAGGCAACAAACTCTAAGGTCCTACAGGAACCTCCCTGGAAACCTTGCCTTCAAGGTCTTAGTGCTATGAGCCTGTGATGAAGGGGCAATCTCAAAAATCTTCAAAATACTTTCAGGCTCATTATCCCGCTGTCTTAACGAATAGCTTCTGGTTTCTTTCTCTCCATACTAATCTTATCAAACGGTCACTTGACCACATTCTTTTTTCTCTTGACCAGGTCAAGAGACCTGTTCTTTACATGGTCAAGTTCTTTATTCTTTACATGGTCAAGCTCCAGATTTTCCAAATTTTTGTTCTGCTTACCTTTTGAAGATAAATTATATCTTCAAATAATTTATCTCGTCTCCCATTTTACTATATACAATTATGAGACGCCAGGCAGCCCTTTCAACATTTTGCTTAGATATTTCTTCAACCAGATATCCAAGTTCATTACTCTTAAATTTTGCCTTCCATAAAGCCCTTTAGCACAAATTAGCCAAGATCTTTGCCACTTTATTACAAGGACGGCCTTTCCACTAATTTCCAACACCACGTTTCTAACTTCTGTCCAAGATGTCACCAGAATGGCCTTTACTACCTGTGTTTCTACCAGCATTATGACCACGACCACTTAAGTAATCTCTAAGAAGTTTCAGACTTTCCTGGAAGCTCTCTTCTTTTACTAAGCTCTCACTAGAATTGCCTTTAATGCTTCCTTCATGGCGATCTAGACTTTTTCTGGCCTGTTTCTCCAAATTCTTTTACTGTACCACATTTCCAATTCGAAAGCCAAATGTACATTTTCAAGTATTTGTTATATTAACACCCCAATTCCCTGGTATCATACCAATTTCTGTCCTAGTCCATTATGTGCTGCTATATCAGAATATCCACAACTAGGTAATTTATAATGAACAGAAATTTACTGGTTCACAGTTTTAGAAGGTGGAATGTTTAATATTGAGTTGCTGAGATATCGAGCAAGGGTCTTATTGATGCTTCATCACATGATGGAAGTACAGGAGGGCAAAGAGAGGGTGAGAGAGAGAGAGCGAGAGCGAGAGAGAGAGAGACAGAGAGGGAGAACGCAAGATGAGGCCAAACTCATCCCTTTATAAAAAGACCAATCCCACCCATGAGGGTAGAGCCTTCATAACCTCTTCAATGTCTCGATTATTAACGTGTTACAATGGCAATTAAATTTCAACATGAGTTTTGGAGTTGGGGGGAACAACTATGCAAACCATAAAAGGGTCAATGTAAGTTGGTGAGAGGCCAGTGACCTTCATGTAATCAATACTTATTTTTTCATTATATGCTCTATGTCAAGAACATAATTGGAGCTAAAGATATAGCAATAAACAAAAAAGATTAAAACCTTCCCTATCCAGGCTGGGCGCAGTGGCTCACACCTGTAATCCCAGCACTTTGGGGGGCCGAAGTGGGCGGATCACGAGGTCAGGAGATCAAGACCACGGTGAAACCCCATCTCTACTAAAAATACAAAAAAAAAAAAAAATTAGCCAGGCACGGTGGTGGGCGCCTGTAGTCCCAGCTACTCGGGAGGTTGAGGCAGGAGAATAGTGTGAACCCGGGAGGCAGAGTTGGCAGTGAGCCGAGATCACGCCACTGCACTCCAGCCTGGGTGACAGAGCGAGACTCTGTCTCAAAAAAACAAAAAAACGAAAAGAAAAACCAAAACCAAAAACAAACAAACAAATAACCTTCCCTATCTGGAAATTGTGTTATGGTGACTCTTAGGGGAACAGTGTGTTGAGGTGCTGATAAAAAGAGACATATAGATTATATTAATAGAAAGATGGATTTTGTAGTAACAATGCCATGAAACAGAGGGAATTTAAATTAATTTGGTAACTAACAAGAAATATAAGAAAATAAGTTGGAGCAGTTTGTTTGTAGATACCTAACATAGGTATGAAAATTATCAAGAAAATATGATATAACCAAAGTAATACTTTGTTCAAATCTCCACTCTGGTATAATTTCAGTTTTATCACACAAGATTAAAAGTTAGCTAACAAAAGAATCCTAGAGCAAGCTAAATGTTACTTTGGAGAGAAGACAACATAATGAATTATTCACCTGACTGAAAGGAATCCTTCATCTATATAAAAACAAAGATGTACAAAAAAAGAGAAAAATTTGCTAAGAATAAAAAATAAATTTTCCAACTATATGTCCTCAAGATTGTGTTAAGTGTATAATTTTCAAATAATGTATTTATAAACATTTTAACCCTCTTCATAGATTCTCAAAGATTCTGTTATCATATAGATCTACAAACAAAACAATACATACTATCATTAGAATTGTATTAATTTTTCAGTAATACTGTAAAATGGTAGAGTCAGCTGGAAAAAAATTAAAACTTGGTTGTCAAATCTCCAGAAAATATTTTCATGCTAGATGAATACATCATGCATATTCTTTTTACATACTATTTTAAATTTTGTGTACAGATGTAAAACTAGCATTTTCAGCAAAAATAAATTCCTTTTAGAAATATGAACCAGCAATTAGACATCTGTTGTACTGTTTGTCTTTTCATTATATTACTTTTTAAAAACAGTTAACTATAGAATTTGCATATTTGATATAAATACGCAATTCATCATGAACAATTATTTTATATTTTTTTCTGAATTCCATGACAATTTTATAATAATGAAGGCCAGCTTTTGCAATGGAGAACAATTTGAATGAATAATATATACTTTGCAAAAAAACCCCACAATTTTTATGTACATATGTTTATATTTTAAATATCTGAATAAAGTTATGTTAAACATGTATCCATATCCACTCCTATCTACCATATCATACTGTTTTTCGCAATCTATATTAAAATGTGTTTTATGTTTATTTTCATATGTAAATTATCACCTGCTGGAAGACAGAAACCATCTCTTTTAACCCAGTTTTCGTTGGTTTAACTTTTATTGCTGTTTTGAACAAAATGGTCATAAATTATTATGACATATTTGAAGAATCAATAAGAAAAGAGAAAACATCAAGTATAAACCATTGAATACAAATCAATAATTATTAACATTTAATTAAATCAATTTAATTTTCTTATTTCTACCACTTTACTTCCTGGGGTGTACACAATGAAATTCTATAATAAAAACCTATAATTACGTGTATGATTTGAACTTTAATATATTAATTTTAATATTTTACTATATTTTTATAGATAAAAATACACATTTAAAATTATTTGCCTTTTGTTATGTGACTTCAGGAAAACTCCTATTCAGCATCAGCATTCATGCTATTTTAGACCAGCAGTCTATAGTCAGCATCTTACTCAAGATTAGTTCCCAGGAATTAGTCTTCAGTGTTTCTAGGACGGTTGAAAAGAGTTTACAAGACATTTCCATTCTTTGTAAACTAACATTATGCTAAAATTTATAATAAAAGTGTTCTGAATCATAAGTAAGTCATGGCTTGTATTTAGAGTTTACCCACATGGAGTTTATTATTATTATGAATACTATTATTATTATTATTATTGTTCCTGTGGCATTTTAATGGACATGAGATGAAAAGTGAAAAGGGTAACTATTATCCTCATATGCTATTATGAATGCTGTCCTTCATAGTTTGTCTTGTTCCATCTAATCTTAATTTAGTCCACACTATAATCCCATAAACCATGTTTTTGAATTACAAAAATGTTAACTTTACAGTGCCCAATTGTAAGTTAAGTAAGTCTAATACTGAACCTGAAGAAACTCAGATAAGTAGAAACGTTTTGAAAGGTCACTTTTTCCATTCTTCTCTTAGAATATTCTCAAGGCATAGTTTCTTTGTTTTGTTTTGAGATGGAATCTCACTCTGCCACCCAGACCGGAGTGCAGTGGCACGATCTCGGCTCACTGCAACCTCTGCCTCCCAGGTTCAAGCAGTTCTCCTGCCTCAGGCTCCCTAGTAGCTGGGAGTACAGGTGCACACCACCATGCCCACCTAATTTTTGTATTTTTAGTAGAGACAGGGTTTTGCCATGTTGGCCAAGGTGATCTCGACCTCCTGACCTCAAGTGATCCACCAGTCTCAGCCTCCCAAATTGCTGGGATTACAGGCATGAGCCACTGCACCCAGCCAAGGCACAGTAGTTTTGAAGGACTTACAATAGTCTGTAGCAAAATGCATTGTTATGTGTCAAATCATCACAACTCTGCTCAAAACTCTTCCATAATTATAACTGAGCCATGGAGAAAATGCATAAAGAACCTCTCCTGTCATCTCTATATTACATCGGTTTACATAATTTTCTATTACTAATGACATTAATAAACATGACTATTATTTAAAGTCATTAATGATATAAAGCATAGGAAATTTAACCAATCTGCTGCTACTTTGTGTGTGTGTGTGTGTGCACGCGCGTGTGTGTGAAACTTTAACATTCATCACCCAGGTTTCAATTACGCTTCATATACCTACAAATATAATGGGAAAAATATACTCATCCATTATTTTTTGCCACAATAAAAATGTTTTTGATCCAGTAGATATGGATCTGAAAAGAACGTCTAGCTCAGTAGCTTTCTTTTACAGATGGGAACAGTAAAATCATGTCTCATGAAGTTTAATAGAGATACTACGTGAGAACTTACAATTCTTGACTCTTATTGCAACATTCTCTTTTCATGTCACTGTATTTTTTCTTGTTATATTTCTAAACTGTGCACCTGTTTACTTCTCTACGATCATCTAAGCTTCTTCTCTTTGCATATAAACATTCTTCTAAATTTACTTCTATCAAAATCCCAACATCATCTTCCAACACTCTTTCCTTTCTTTCAGCTGTTTCACATCAAACTACTTTTGTTTCTTCTTTACCCCTTATACATCCATTGCTTTATAGATGCCAACTACTGTTTCTCATATAGTTCTCATCACTTGAGAAACACATTAAATATTATTTTGTAATAAAACAGTATTCTGACTTATCTGTGCAAATGGCAAATTTGATTCTCTGTAATCACATAGACCCTCAAATTTGTTTCTGCAAATTGAAAAATTACAAAGTACTTGTGCAGTGGTTAAGATGACTGATTCTGAATTCAAATCCCTGGGAGGAACTCCTGAATCTGCAATTTAAACTAAGGTTGCCCTGTGTTTCTCTCTGTGTGTGTATATATTTTATATTTATATTATATATTATACATTAATATTATATTAATGTATATTATATATTATATATTATACACACACACAGAAAGAGAGAGAAACATGGAAGCATGTAATTCCAATCCAATTTAAGGATAATATAATACAAATAAAAATAAAAGTCATCAAATATTTATCTTGAACGTTCTCTATTAATTTACAACATGAAATAGTTCTCACTTTTTTTGCCATTACTGTGCTGATTTCTGAAGGACAACCTTAATTTAAATTTCAGATTATGCTATACATTTATATATCTGTGTGTGTATATATAAATTTATAGCATAATTATAATGTTTGCAAATCACAAATGGGCCAAGAGACTTTTTTAAAGAAAACATTTGTTATAGATGTGAAAAAATGAACTGGGCATCTTTAATGTTCCAATGAATCATCTAGTCCAAAGTGGTTTCTACAGAAACCTATATTCAGAAATAAAATGATTTGACATTCATAGTGCAAAAGACTCAGATTTAACAGATATTTGCACTCAAAGAATCATCCCGAAACAAATACAACAGATGTATATTAATACCAGAATTGAAAGAAATAGTTGGAAAAGAATTTCAGATACTAGCTAAAATCAATTATCCTTGAAGCAATGTATTTTGTTCTATCATTGCCATTTATATCGCAGCTTTCCTGTGCTTGGCATGGCGGAATTTGCGCATACGCTATGTTCTTTTATACATTCTAACAGTTCTTTTCACTGAGAGTTTAATTACTATCACTTAAGCAGAAAAACTTTGTAAAGAAAGAGAGTGAAGCTAATTAAATTTGCAGCTAAGCACAAAGGAAGGAAAGCAACCTTCTAGCTATGCAGTTTCAATTATTTTTGTGACCAAAATCATGTAATAAATTATATTATTTATAGATACATGTCATCAAGGGTGAAATGTTTATCCAACCACCTTTACATTCTTTGGATTTTAACAGATATATAAAATGTAGCATTAAATGTATCCAGGATGTAATAGCAACTCCCTATATTTTATTTTCCTAGATTTCACTTTATAAAATAGTACTTCAACACTATGAGTGAATTTTGAATGTGGACGTTTTTTCTGATGCAGAATACGAAAAACACATTATCAGTTTTCTTAGAACAAAAAGTATGATTTTTTCATTACTGATAAATGTTTGTATCTAGTGATCATGATTCCTCTACTTTGGCAATCTCTTACAACATTAAATCATCATTTTTAAATGATTATCGTCTTATAACAATATAATTAAAGCAATAGATTTCAAAGTGTGATCCCTTCACTGAGAGCATCAGTGGCATCTAGCAAGTTATTAGAAATGAAAATTCTCAAGACTACCCCAGACTCATTAAATCAGAAACTCTGGAGATGGGTTCTATCCATCAGTATTTAACAAATATTCCAAGTGATCCTGATATGTGATCATGAAATATTCCCAAATAAAAAAGATGCATATTATTGTAACAATAATGCAGAGAGCACAGGGCAGGGCAAAGGCTAGTAGAGCTGTGGGACCAAGGATGCCGCAGTGACCCCAGACCCATAAAGCCTTTGGCAACAAACTCCAGCCTGGGAGAGCTGCAGGCAAGCCACTCCAACCCATAAGGGCTGCCATATGGGCCGTGACCAGCAAAGCCACGGGAGTAAGTCCACCTGCAGGACTGGGGACCCAATCCCTATCCCAGTGTGTCCAGAAGGTGGGACTTCTAGTTAAAGAAGAGTATTGTGGAACCTTAAGATTTAATATTTGCTGTGCTGGGTTTTGCATTTGGTTGAGGTCTGTTATCCCTTTATTCTATTTCACTTTTCTCTTTTAGCATGGAAATAGCTATCTTGTGACTGCCCTACCATTGTAATTTGGATGTACACAACTTATTTGATGTCACAGGCTCACAGCTGGAAAGCAATTTGCCTTAGGATGAATCACACCTTGAGTCTCGCCCAAAACTGATTTAGATGATATTTAGAAGAAACTTTGATGCTGGGTCAAGTTAAGACTTTGGGAGCTATAGAAATGGGATGATTGTATTTTATATATGAGAAATGTATAATTTTGGGGGTCAGTGATGAATGTTATGTTCTGAATATTGGTGTTCTTCCAAAATTTCTATGTTGCACATGAGCCCCCAATGTGATAATATTAAGAGGTAAGGCCTTTAATAGGTGATTAAGTCATGAGGGTGGCACCTTCATGAATGAGATTATTTCCCCACGAATTGAATTAGTATAAGGTTTAAAGCTGATTAAACCTTATACAAGAGGCTTGAGGAAGTATTTTTATCCCTTGCACCAGGTGAGGACCCAGTAATAAGTCACCATTTATGTGGAATGAGCCTGCAGCACATAGGATATGCTGACACCTTGACCTCGGACTTTCCAGTCTGTAGAACTATGGCAAATAAATGTCTGTTGTTTATAAATTATCCAGTCTAAGATATTTTGCTATAGCAGCTGGAATAGACCAACACATACATTAATTTGAATCAGAGATGTTTATGACTAATCCTTCCACATTAAGAAAATATTAAAGTCCTTTACCTGTATGAATAATAAAAATATCATTTTTTGTGTCTTTCGAGATTCTCTCTGTTGTATTTCTTAGTTCAGTACTCTTTTGAGGCTTTCATGCAAACTCTAGTAAATTATGCCATGTAAGTGCTTTTATCTGTAATTATAAAATTACTTTGTATATTGTTTTTCCTTTACTCTGCTATTGTAATGTAATTTATGGGTCTATACATCAGGCAAATCAAGCCCAAAATTAATAGAAGAAAAGAATCAATAAAGCTTAGAGCATAAATAAATAAAATTGAAATGAAGAAAACAATACAAACCATCAATGACACAAAGTTGGTTTTTTAAAAAGTTAAACAAAATTGTTAAATTGTTAAATTGTCTGACACTAAGAGAGAAAGAGAGAAGATCCAAATAAATAAAATCAGAGATGAAAAAACACACATTACATCTGACATCATAGAAATTCCAAAAATCATCAGTGGCTACTATGATAAACCGCATGCCAACTAATTGCAAAATCTAAAATAAATGGACACATTTCCAGAAATACAACCAACTAAGATTGAACCATGAGGAAATTCAAAACCTGAACAGACTCATAGCAAGAAACAAGATAATATTCTATATATGACTTTTTATATGCTAGAATATACATATATATTTTATAAATGTTATTTATAAAATTTGTATAGCTTATATAGTTTATCTATATAAGATCATACCATCTCCAGAAAGACACAATTTTTCTATTTCCTTCTGATTTGGATGCCTTTTATTTCTCTTTCTAGCCTAAATGTTCTCACTAAAACTTCCAGTATAATGTCAAATAAAAGTGAAGAGAGTGGGTGCCCTATCTTGTTTCTGATTTTAGAAGAAAAGCGCTCAGCTTTTTACCATTATGTTAGCTGTGAGCTTGTCATATATGATCTTTATTATGTTTAGGTATATTTCTTCTATATCTAAATTGTTGAGAATTTTTATCATGCTAGTATGTTAAGTTTTATGAAATACTTTTTCTCCATCTTTTGATATGATAGTATTTTAAAAAATTAATTCATGTGAGTACATGGTAGGTAAAAAATTTTAATTTATGTGGGTACATGGTAGGTGTATATATTTATGGAGTACATGAGTTGTTTTGATAAAGGCATGAGATGCCTAATAATCACATCATGGAAAATGGGGTATTCATTCCCCTCAAGCATTTATCCTTTCTTTGTGTTATACATAATCCAATTATACTTTTCTAGTTATTTTAAAATGTATAATAAATTATTGTTGACTGTAGTCACCCTGTTGTAGTATCAAATACTAGACTTATTCATTCTAACTATAATTTTGTACCCATTAAACATCCCTTACCTTCCCCATTACTCTTCCCAATCTCTGGTAACTATCCTGCTCTCTATCTACATGAATTCAATTGTTTTAACTTTTAGCTCCCACAAAGGAGCGAGAACATGTAAAGTTTATCTTTCTGGGCCTGGCTAAGTTTACTAATCATAATGACCTCCAGTTCTATTCAGGTTGTTGCAAGTGACAGAATCTCATTTGTATGTCTGTGTGTGTGGCTGCATATACTCAACTGTATATATGTACCATATTTTCTTTATCCATTCATCTGTTGATGGGCACTTAGGTTGCTTCCAAATCTTAGCTGTTATGCATAGTGCTTCAATAAACATGAAAGTGTAGATATATCTTTGGTAAACTCATTTCCCTCCTTTAAGGGATATACCTAGCAGTGCGATTACTGAATCATATTTTAGCTGTATTTTTAGACTTTTAAGGAACCTTCATACTTTTACCTATGGTGGTTGTAGTAATGTACATTCGCACCAAGATTGTATGAGAGTTCCCTTTTCTCCACATGCTTGCCCGCATTCCCTATTGCCTTTTAGATAAAAACCATTTTAACTTGGATGCGATGGTATCTAATTGTAGTTTTCATTAGCATTTCTCTGCTGATTCATGATGTTGAGTATCTTTTCATATACCTGTTTGTCACTTGTATATCTTCTTTTGAAAAATGTCTATTTGTAACTATTGCCCACTTTAAAAATAGGATTATTAGATGTTGTATCTATTGACTTGTTTAAGCTCCTTATATACTCTGGTTATTCATCTCTTCTCATGAATAGTCAGCTGATAGTCTCCCCCACTCTGTGGCTTGTCTCTTTGTGGATTTTTTTTTCCCCTGTGCAGAAGCTTTTTAAGTTGATGTGATCCCATTTGTGCATTTTGCTTTATTTTCCTGTGCTTGTAGGGTATTATTCAAGAAATATTTGCCCAGTTGAAGATATTTCTTAAAGTTCTTGTAGTAGTTTCATAGTCTGAGGTCTTAGATTTAAGTCTTTAATTCATTTTGATTAGATTTTGGTATGTGGTGAGAGGCATCTAATTTCACTATACTGCATATGGATATCCCGTTTTCCCAACATCATTTATTGAAGAGACTGTCATTTTCCCAATATATGTGCTTAGAACCTGTGTTAAAAATGAGTTCACTGTAGATATATAAAATTGCTTCTGGGTTCTCTAATCTGTTTCTTTGGTCTATTTGTTCATTTTTATGCCAGTATTACATTGTTTTGGTTACTAGAGCCCAATGAGTTTTGCCTCATTATAAGAGGTCTCAGGGTTGAAAGAAGTACTTTTTTGCCTTCCATGTATTCCACCACGTGAATATGTAGCATTTCTCCTCTCTGGAGTATGCAACAACAAGGCACCATCTTGAAAGCAGAGTGAGCAGCTCTCGCATTCACCAAATCTGCTGGCACCCTGAGTTTGGACTTGCCAGCCTCCACAACTGTGAACCAATACATTTCTGTTCTTTATAAATTACCCAGTCCCAAATATTTTGTTATATCAGCATAAATGGTCTAAGAAACTGGTACCAGAGAAGTGAGGTGTTGCTGTAATGAATACGTAAAAATATGAAAGTGGCTTTGGAACCGGGTAATGGATGGAGGATGGAACAATATTAAAGTCAATGCTGGAAAATTCTGTATTGCTGTGAACAGAGTGTTAAGGGAGATTCCAATGAAGACTAAGAGAATGAGAGCTGTAGAGAAAGCTTCAGTTTTAGAGGTTATTTAAGTAATTCTGAACAGAATGCTGGTACAGATTATTTAGATGATTGTGAAGAGAATGCTAGTAAAAACACAAACAGAAAAGTATCATACTAACGAGGTATTACATGAAAATCAGGAATTTCATATTGAAAACTGGAGGAAAAGTCATCTCTGTTACAAAGTGGCAATGAATGTAGCCGAATTGTATTTATGTACTAATAATTTGTTGAAAGCAGAATTAAGGAGTAATGAACTAGGATTCCGGCAGAAGAAATATATGTGTAAGCAAAGCATTTAGAGTGCTGCATGGTTTCTCTTAACTGCTTATAGTAAAGTGTGAGGAGAGATAAAGAAACTAAAGATGAAGCTTATAATTAAATGGAAAAAGAACTGAAATATTTAAACAATTTTCTGCTTGGTTAAGTTATGAAGAATAAAATGTGATGTTTGGGGGATAGAATCAAGGCTGTGGCCTTTTATTAAAGAGATTAATGACCAGGCGTGGCAGCTCACACCTGTAATCTCAGCACTCTGGGAGGCTGAGATGGATGAATCACGAGGTCAGGAGTTCAAGACCAGCCTGATCAACACAGTGAAACCCCATCTCTACTAAAAATGCAAAAGTTAGCCAGGCGTGGTGGTGCATGCCTGTAATCACAGCTACTCAGGAGGATGAGGAAAGAGAATCACTTGAACCCAGGAGGTGGAGGTTAAAGTGAGCCAAGATTGCGCCACTGCTCTCCAGCCTAGGAGACAGAGTGAGACTATCAAAAAAAAAAAAAAAAAAAAAAAGTGATTAATATGGATAGAAAGAGTCTAAGTACTACTACTCAAGAAAATAAAATAACTCTGAAGGCATTTCAGATATTTTGGCGGCTGCCCCTCCTGCTACAGGCCCAGAATGTCATCGCCCTAAGGGCAGAACAATTTCAAGGGAGGAGCCCAGGTGCTAATAGGACCTAAGACCCTGTTGCCCAGGGTTGCCACAGGGATGTGGGCTCAAGTGGGCCAGGTGTGGCTCAGGCTGCTGCTTCATAAATCTTTAAAAAATGTTTTTTTTCATTATACTTTAAGTTCTAGGATACATGTGCACAACGTGCAGGTTTGTTGCATATGTATACATGTGCCTTGTTGGTGAGCTACACCCATTAACTCATCATTTACATTAGGTATATCCCCTAATGCTATCCCTCCCCTCTTCCCCCACCCCACGACAGGCCCCAGTGTGTGATATTCCCCTTCCTGTGTCCCAGTGTTCTCATTGTTCAATTCCCATCTACGAGTGAGAACATGCAGTGTCTGGTTTTCTGTTCTTGTGATAGTTTGCTGAGAATGATGGTTTCTAGCTGCATCCATGTCTCTACAAAGGACATGCACTCATCTTTTCTTATGGCTGCATAGTATTCCACGGTGTATATGTGCCACATTTTCTTAGTCCAGTCTGTCATTGATGGGCATTTTGGTTGGTTCCAAGTCTTTGCCATTGTGAATAGTGTCGTAATAAACCTGTGTGTGCATGTGTCTTTATAGCAGCATGATTTATAAACCTTTGGGTATATACCCAGTAATGAGATGGCTGGGTCAAATGGTATTTCTAGATCTAGATCCTTGAGGAATCACCACACTGTCTTCCACAATGGTTGAACGAGTTTACAATCCCACCGACAGCATAAAAGTGTTCCTATTTCTCCACATCCTCTCCAGCACCTGTTGTTTCCTGACTTTTTAAATCTTAGCATCATCCATCTTGTGCTAACTCTGCTGGCATGCAAAGTGCATGAGCTTTGAAAGCGTGACTACTTCCACCTATATTTCAAAGAATGCCTCAGGGAGCCTTGGAGTCCTGGTAGATAAATGCCATAATGAATGAAAATGTCCAGAGGAACCATAGTATGAGGGATTTAATGTTTGCCTGTTGAGTTTTGTAACCTGTCATTCCTTAATTCCTTCCTGTTGCCTGTCCTACCACTGTATTTTGCAAATACGTTGCTTATTTAATACAGTTTCCTAGCTAAAGGGGAATTTGCCACAGGGGAATCGGACCTTGAGTCTTGTCCATATTTGATTTAGATAACATTAGGTGAGACTTTGACTTAGACTTTAAAGTTGATTCTGAAATAAGACATTTTGGGGCTACTCATATGGAGTGAATGTATTTTGTATATGAAAAGAACACAAACGTTAAGGGGAAAAGATGAATGCTATAGTTTGAATGTATGATTCCTCCAAAATTTAGGCTGAAAATTAATCCTCAACAAAATGATGTTAATAATTGAGGCCTATGGAAAATGATTAAGTCATGAAATATTCACCCTCATAAATGGATTAATTCTCTTATAAGAGGCTTTAAAGAAAGTTTGCCTGTTTTTTGCTCCTCTGTATGCCACCTCGAAGACCCAGTGCTTGTTTCCACTGGAGGATGTAGCAACAAGGCCTCATCTTGAAGGCAGAGAGAGCATCTTTCACCGGACCCCAAACTTGTAGGCACCTTGATCTTGGACTTCTTAGCATTCAGAAATATTATAAATACATTTCTTTTATTTATAAATTAAGCAATCTGTGGAATTTTATTTTAGAATTACAATAGAACTAAGAGAAAGTAAAAGATATGCACTCTAAAAGTTATGAAACTGTGGTAAATTAAAGATGAATAAATAAAAATACACAATGTTTTCACAAATTTTAATAATTTATGTTGTTAAAATTTCCATGCCACTCAAAGTGATCCATAATTCTATACAATCCCTATAAAAATTCTAATGACATTTTTCACATAAATAGAAAAATAAATTCAAAATTTACATGGAATCACAAAAGAACCTGAAGCAATCTTGAAAAAAAAAAAATAACAAAGTGGGACGCATCGTACTACTTGATTTCAAAATACACTACCAAGTTATTTTCTGTTCCAAGATGGTAGATTGGTAACAGTGTTAGCATATCTCTCCCACTTGGAAGAACAAAATACTGTTCAGAGAATCACACTGTGAACTTTTTTTCCAAGAAGCAACAGAGGAAGTTAAAAGGAAAACTGAAAGAATCCACAGATCCTTTGAAAGACACGGCAGACTGCAGCCTACTCTGAGTCAGGCATGAAAGTGTAAGGCCCTAGATTGCAAGAAGGGGCAGAGACTGCCTTCAGGATACACATCCATACCAGGAATCTGAAAAGCCAGGTCATGACAGAAGGCCATGGCCCTACACAGAATTGGAACTGATTTAAGGAACAGTGAAAAATAGAAAAGTACAAGAAGCAGCCCGAATTCCTTGCAGGCATTCCAAATCTCCAGCTTGAAACAAGGGAAGTCATTTCTTATTTAGCTCAGAAGGGAGCTCAGAGAAGTCAGCCAACTAGCTTAGACAGGATTTGAAGGTTGAAAGAAGCACCCAGTTGAATTTCATGTTATAACCTTAAGTGGCAATAAACTCCTTTGACCAGAATCTGAAAGGGGAAAAGTGGGATGGAGCAGGAATTGTGCTGCAGACAAAAGCACAGAAGTTGAGCACCGAGCACTGCAGTCAGACAAGGAGGGGCATGGCCTGAAAGCCACAGTTGCTATAAGTTTATGGCCTGGGGCAGGTCTGCATTCTGTGGGCAGGCTGCCTGAATCTTAACCTGGCGCTATTAGTAAAGCATTGCAGGAGTGAGATTTGCTTTGCCAATGCCTGGGAGCTGGGTGAGACTTACTGCTGCCTGCTACCTCTCCACTCCCCTTGCAAACTCTTCTGTGCAGCAGAGAGAGTTATACTCCCCTCTGGAACATTACCTGAGTGGCCTAAGAATGAGACACACACAGGAACCACAACTTACCTGGCATGTGGAGGGCCAGACTGCAGACCTGTCTGACCTAGCAACCACCTGGCCCTACCCTTGCACTGGTAGCTTGAAACAAAGGATATAAAATTGGGGGAGATTTATAGCTCTGCCCATTGCCTGAGGAACCACAATACCCACACTGGGCAAGAAAGTGTATGCTCAAATCCCACTGCTACTACTGCAGCTGGTGCTTTTTGCAGGCATCACCTACTCTCTGGAAGCCAACCTACACAGTCAATTACAGCATCTCTGGGTAGAATGACACTGTGCCTGAAAGGACAAAAATGAGTGTGCAACTTCAGCTATCACTATTGCCTACAACACCCTGGAAAACCAAAGGTTCTGAGTCTGTCTACATAATAAGTTCACTATTATTATAACCAGCATTCAAGAGAGCCAGCACACTAAGCCTTTCTACAACCAAGGAATCTCACGGTGTCTTCATCACTCCCCTGTCACCACTATTAGAGTTGGTGTTGCTTCCCACTGCTGAGCATCTTGAGGATAGGTTACACCACCAGATTCCTTGCAGATATTTCCAAGCACCAGCCTAGGATGTGGCAGCCCCACTGGGTGGCTTGACTCAGAATAGTAATAGCGATCACTGTAGTCTGGATGTCAGGAACTCCTACTCCCAGGAGAAGGGAGGGTGCACCACATCAAGGGAACTCCCATGGGACCAAAGAATCTGGATGGCAGACCTTGGGTCCCAGACCATTTCATTGGTGGGAATTTTCTTTTAGCAGAGACACAGTGGCAGTGCTGGGCTCAGCAAGGGAGTCTGTGCCTCTACCCCATCAGTCAAGGCAGCCTTGGTACCATGAAGGGTCTTAGAGAAGGGTTCTTCTTTCACAATTTGACCACCACTGCACACACAGGAGAACCCACAGAAGCTCAGTATGGATGCACTTATAGACAGCCTTCCTGGAACACTTCAGGGTGAGTGCTTCTGAGGAGGAGCACTCTCCAGGTTCAGGCTTGTATGACAGGCAGTCACAGTTCCTTTGTTTTTGGAGCATTAACACTTCTATAGATGTAAAGAGGTGCCTATCTGATCTGAATAGCCAGAACACTGCAGCAGAAGCCAGGCCAGGAAGTGAATAGCTTTTCTGCTGGCCTGGCAGAGGAGCTCAAGTAGCTCTCATCTTTCACCCTGATAAGACCTTGGTGTATCTAACTGAGGGCTCTTGCAGCCACCTTCATCAAGGGATCTCTGCCCACCACTGGGTATTGCATCTACCTACCCACTGTAGCTACAATAAACATGAAAAAATGCTCAACATTACTAATCATCAGGGAAATGCAAATGAAAACCACAACGAGATCCCACCTTACCCCTATAAAAATGGTCATAAGTAGAAACTCAAAAAACAATAGATGTTGGTATGGATATGGTGAAAAGGGAATACTGTTACACTGCTGGTAGAAGTTTAAATTAGTATAACCTCTATGAGAAACAGTATTGAGAGTCCTTAAAGACCTAAAAGTAGATCTACCATTTAATCTAGCAAACCCACTAGTAGGTATCTACCTAAAGGAAAAGAAGGCGTTATATGAAAAGGACACATGCACACACTTGTTTATAGCAGCACAATTCACAATTGCAAAGATATGGGACCAACCTAAGTGCCCATCGACCAATGAATGGGTAAAGAAAATGTGATATATATCACATGGGGTGTGTGTGTGTGTGTGTGTGTGTGTGTGTGTGTGCATACACCCCATGAAATAATACCCAGTCATAAAAATTAATGAATGAAATAATATCTTTTTCAACAACTTGGATGGAGCTGGAGGCCATTATTCTAAGTGAAATAATTCAGGAATGGAAAACCAAATATTGCATGTTCTCACTTATAAGTGGGAGCTAAACTATGAAAACACAGAGACATAAAGAGTGATGTAATGAACTTTGGAGACTTGGGAGAGAGAGGTTGGGATAGGGGTGAGAAATAAAAGCCTACACATTGGGTACAGCATACACTGCTTGACTAGTGGGTGCACTAAAATCTCAGAATTCGCTAATATAGGATCCATTCATGTAACCAAAAACTATTTGTACCCCAAAGGCTATTGAATAAAAAATGTGAAATATATTTATGTATACACACACAACCAACTTTTAGTAAATAAAAGCATGGTACTAGCATAAAAAATAGACATCTAGACTGATGGGACAGAATAAGGAACACAGAAATAAGTCACACATATTAATATAAACTCAACCAATCTATGACCTGGGTGCCACAAATACGCAATGGGTAAAACATAGTCTCTTTAATATGTTATTTGTTGAACCGAATATGCATAATATTGAAATTGGACATTTGTTTCACCCTATATAAAAATATCAATTTAAAATCAATGAAAGATTGAAATATAATACCGGAAATTGTATATTGACTAGAAGAAAAGTAGAGGAAAAGCTTTTGACATTGTTCTTTATCATTTAATGTGTTTCTCAAGTGATGAGAAACTCATTTAACCTATAAAGACACTCATATATGGAAAGTGAAAGAATGGAAGAAGGTATTCTATGTAAATGAAAATCAAAAGAGTGCAGTAGTTGTAATACTACTGCATATCATATTCAGATAAAATAAATTTTAAGTCATAAAATGCTTTAAAAAAGTACAAGTTAAACCATTATATAATGACAAATGGGCCAATACAGCAAGAGGATATAACACTTCTAAATATATATGTCCCCAACACTGAAGCACCTAAGTATATAAGAAATATTAACAAACTTAATGGGAGAAATTAACTGCCAAAGATGGCATCAGGGTTAAACTTCACATTAGACCAAATGAACCTAACAGACATTTACAAAACATTCCATCCAATAGCTCCAGAGTACACATTTTTCTCAAAAGCACACGTTACCCAGGAGAGATCATGTGTTAGTTCACAAAACAAGTTTAACAAATTTAAAAACACTGAAGTCTTACCAAGTATCTTTTCTGATCACCATGGAGTACTATTAGAAATCAATAAATAAAAGAATTTTGGAAACTACAGAAGTACATGGAAATCAACCAATATGCTTAATGGGTCAACAAGAGTTAAAAAGAAAACAAAGGACTGGGTGCGGTGGCTCATGCCTGTAATCCCAGAACTTTGGGAGGCCGAGGCAGGGGAATCACCTAAGGTCAGGAGTTCAAGACCAGCCTGGACAACGTGGTGAAACCCCGTTTCCACTAAAAATACAAAAAAATAGCTGGGCATGGTGTTATGTGCCTGTAATCCCAGCTACGCGGTAGACTGAGGCAGGAGAATTGCTTGAACCCAGGAGACAGAGGTTGCAGTGAGCTGAGATAGCACCATTGCATTCCAGCTTGGGCAACAAGAGCAAAACTCCATCTCAAAAAAAAAAAAAAAAAAAGTGAATCCAATGAAAATGGAAAAACATCATACCAAAATCGATAGGATACTACAAAAGCAGTTTTATAGTTCTAAGGAAGAAGTTTATAGTAATAAATGACTGCCTCAAAAAAGTGGAAAGATCTCAAATTAAAAATCTAATATTATACCTCAGGGAACTAAGAAACCCAGAATAACCTAAACCAAAATAAGTAAAAGAAATAATAAAGACCAAAGCAGACACAAATAAAGGAGACAAAAACAAATCAAAACAAACAAACAAACAAAAATACCACAAACATCTGCTACAAAAGATCAATAAAAGAAAAAACTGATATTTTGAGAACATAAAATTGGCAAAGCTTTACATAGATTAACTAAAAAAGAGAGAGAGATGACTCAAGTTAAAACAATTTTAAAAAGAGACATGATAACTGAAACTGCAGAAACACGAAGGACCATAGCAGACTATTGTAATAAACTATATGACAAAGAATTGGAAAACATAGAAGAAATGAATACATTCCTGAGCACATGCAATTTACCAATACTGAATCATTAAAAAATCCCAAACCTAAACAGACCAATAATGAGTAACAAGATCAAAACATTAGTAAGGTCTCCTTGCAAAGAAAAGCCCAGGACCTGACAACTTCACTGATGAATTCTACCAAATATTTAAAGAACTAAAACCAATTCTACTCAGACTATTTCAAAAAATTGATGAGATGAGAATATTTCCAAACCAATTCTACAAGGCCGGCAGGTACACAACAACAACAAAATGACTACAGGCCAATATTCATCATAAACGTAGATGCAAAATTCTTCAATAAAATACCAGCAAACTAAATTTAATAATACATTAAAAAATCATTTACCATAATCAAGAGGGTTTTATTCCAGGGATATAAGGATGATTCAACATATTCGAATTAATGTGACACATGATATTAACAGAATCGAGGACAAAACCATGTGATTATTTTAATAGGTGCTGAAAAAGGGTTTGATAAAATTTAACATCCTTTCATGATTGAAAACTCTCAACAAATTAGGTATAGGAAGAGCATACCTTAATACAGTAAAACCCATATATGACAAACCCACAGTTCACATCATTCTGAATGGGGAAACCTTAAAAGATTTTTTTCTAAGATCTGAAACAAGATACCAATTTTTACCACTTTTAATTAACATAATGCTTGAAGTTCTAGCCAGAGAAATTGGACAAGAGAAAGAAATAAAGGTCATTCAAATTAGAAAGGAGAAGTCAAATTTTCCCTCTTTGCAAACAACACGATCATATATACAGAAAACCCTAAAGACTCTATCAAAAACTGTTAGAAGTAACAAATGAAGTTAGTAAAGTGGCAGGATACAAAATCAACAGATGAAAATAAGTATTTGTGCATGCCAATAGCAATCCATCTAAAAAACTAAATATGAAAGCAATAGCAACAAATAAAATGAAACAAAATATAGACGGAAAAACTTAAGGAATTGAATGATCTCTACAGTGAAAACAATAAAACATTAATGAAGGAAAATGAAGAAAACACAAATAAATAGAAAGATTACCCAGTGTTCATAGATTTAAAGAATTAGTATTCTTAAAATGTTCATATTACCCAAAATAGCATACATTCAATGTAATATTCATCAAAATACCAATGGCATCTTTCACAGAAATAGAAAAACAATCGTAAGATTTGTATAGAAATACAAAAGACCCTGGATAGTTAAAGAAATCTCGAACAAAAAGAACAAATCTGGAGGCATTATACTATCTGACTTCAAAATACACTACAAAGCTATAGTATCAAAAGTAGTATGCTAGTGGCATAAAATAGACACACAGCAATTGAAAATAAAAAAATGAAATACTAGCATGGATACATAGCGATTGAAACAAAGAAAAACAAACCTAGAAATAAATGCATGTATTTACAATCAACCTATTTTTGAGAAATGCACTAAGAAAACATATTGGGGAATGGTCAGTCTCTTCAATAACTGGTGCTGGGAAAACTGGATATTCTACAGGCAGAAGAATGCAACTAGACTCCCTATTTCTCACCATAAAGAAAAATCAACTCTAAATCCATTGAATACTTAAACAAAAAACAAAAAACACAAAAACTCTGATACTCAAAACTATGAAACTACTAGAAGAAAACAGAGAAAAAACATCACAAACCTGGACTAGGCAATGATTTTTTTGTGTAAGACCTCAAAATGACAGGCAAGAAAAGCAAACGTAGACAAATGAGATTACATCAAATTAAAAAGTTTCTGCAAGATAAATGAAACAATCAATAGAGTACAAACAACTTAGAGAAGTTGAAAACTATATATCTTACAAGGGGATAATATCCAAGATATGTAAGAAAGTCAAACAACTTAATAACATTAAATGAAATAGTTTGATATAAACATGGGCAAAGTACCTAAATAGACATTTCTTAATACATACAAATGACAAACAGGTATATGAAAAAAATGCTCTTGCACATCAAAGTGACAATGAGATATCACTTCACCACAGTTATAATGGCTATCATTAAAATGACAAAAACTACCAAATGCTGGTGAGGATGTGGATAGAGGGCACATTGTTGGTAGAAACGTAAATAACTACAGCCATTACATACAATAGTATGAAGGTTCCTCAAAAAAGTAAAAATAGAACCATCATACAATATAGCAATTCCATTACTGAGTAAATAGCCAAAGAAAATAAAATAAGTATGTCAAAGACATATCTGCCCTTCCATGTCTATTGTAGTGCTATAACCTTTTTACTGTGTTATCATAAAAAAGACTCAGTGTACACAAATTATAACCTACAAAACACTTAAATATATTTACATATACATTTGAAAACTAGAATATTTATGCTTGAAGACATAGTTATTAAGCTCAAAACAACCACAAAATACTTCTGTGTTATTACAGTGTTGAAGCTGGATAGACATTGGCAAGATCTTAAGATATAATAAAAATTATATATATGAGGCAGATGTATTTCTATTAATCCTCAAATAGTAATACTATTTGCCATAAAACACAGTGAAATCTCATCTTGTTATAATAACATGGATGAACCTGGATTACATTTTGTTAAGAGAAATAAGCCAGGCACGGAAATATAAACTGAATGATGTCACTCATTTGTGGAATCTAACACAAGATGATCTCACAGAGGTGAGGAGTAGAATGGTTACCAGAGGCTGGGGAGAATAGTGAAAGGGAGGTATGGGAGAAGCTGGTCATTAGGTACAAAGTTAGACATGAAAATAAGTTATGGTGTTCTATTACACAGTGGGGTGACTATAGCGAATAATGTATTATGTATTTCAAGATAGTTAGAAGAAAATATTTGAATGTTGATGTGGTTTGGATCTGTGTCTCCATTGAAGCTCATGTTGAATTATAATCCCCAGTGTTATAGCTGGGGTTTGGTGGGAGGTAACTGGATCACAGGAGTGGATTTCTCAGGATGGTTTAGCACCATCCCCTTGGTGCTGGTCTCATGATAACGAGTGAGTTTTCATGAGATCTGGTTGCTTTAAAGTGTGTAGTGCCCACACCCCCATGGCCTGTTGCTCCTGCTCTGGCCATGTGACATGACTGCTCCCCCTTTGCCTTCCACCGTGAGTTCAAGTTTTCTAAGGACTACTCGGAATCCAAACAGATTCCAGTATCATGCTTCCAGTACAGCCTGCAGAACTATGAGCCAATTAAACCTCTTTTCTCTATAAATTACCCAGTCTCAGGTATTTCTTTATAGCAACACAAGCATGAACTAATACAAATGTGATCACCACAAATCATAAATGTTAAAAGTGATGAACATGCTAATTATCCCGATTTGATTATTATACAATATATACATGCATTTAAAACCTCCAACTGTACCCCATACATATGTACAATTATTACATGTCAATTATAAATAAAACTTTTGGAAATGATACAAAGTATTATACAGTGTAAAATGTCTTAGAATGCATTTAATAAGGTGATCTCTACATTTATATACCCTTTTTATTGTCTTAAATCTTTTGTGAAACAGAGGGAGATAAATTGATGATACATGAATAGAAAGATAGATGAATAAGTAGATATATAAGTCATACATATAGAAACATTATATATGCACATGCTACATAAATATGTGAAACATTGAGTCACTGAGATTATTACAAGCTTGAAGAATCTACAATTACATATATTGATTTTAAGGATGAAATTATAAGCCATGTTTCTGAGTTGATAACATACTGCAAACTCTTAGGAAATATATCTTGTTCAAGGACCACCTCCCCTAACCTTTACATTGTTATTATAGAAAAAATGAGTTAATGCATACAAGTAAGTTTACACTCTATAAAGCACTAAAAATATGTGTATATATACATTTATAAAGTAGAATATTTATGTTTGAAGACATGATTTCTAAGCTTAGAAACCACCACAAAAACATTAATATAGGATTATAGTGCCGATGCTGGATAGACATTAGCAATATCTAAATATATAATGTGTGTGTGTATATATATATTTATATGGTTGATATATATATAAATATATGACTGATATATTTTGATATATTTCTATTAATCCTCATATTCTAGAATAGATTTTTCGTCTTAACATTGGATATGTTGTATCAAAATTTTAAGAAAGGCTCTCAACAACCATTCCTTCGGAGTGTGAGTAGAACTTGTGAATAACAGGAGATAGCATTCCGCTGATATGCTACATTATGAAGTACAATTGATCAGTAAGATAAAGACAGTATCTAGGTTGCTTGAATCTAACCATTTGAGCCATTTAGGAAACAAAGTTTTTCCTCAACTGATAGTGGTTAGGAAGGCTGAAAAAAGATAAGACTGATTTAACTATAAGGACTCTATGAAATATTTCAGGTTTGAAGATGTAGGGGGCGGTATTTGAGAAGGAATTTAGGCAGTTTCTAAGAGCAGAAAGCAGCTCATAGCTAACAGCAGGAAGAAAACAGAGATATCAGAACTACAGCCACAGAGAATTAAATTCCACTGGTTGAAATGTGCTTAGACACTGATTCCTTCTTTGAGTCTCCAGGTAAGACATAGTTCAGCTGACAATTTGATTTCAGTCTTGTGAGACCCTAAGCAGAGGACCTAGTTAAACCTCTAAGCTTTTGAATTATAAAATTATGAGATTAAAAATGAGTATTGCTTTATTTCACTAAATCTGTAATAATTTGTTATGTAGTAATAGAAGACTGACACATGCTCATTATAAAAATATCATTGGCTCTCTAAGATATTACTAGATCATACACATTTAATTAAGAAAGACAATAAGAGATTAATTAAAGAGATGATAACACAGAAGACAAGTATTGCTGGTTGCCCAGTCATGATTTAGATTTTAATGTATGATGATAGAGTAAATGCATTAGATATTAATATTTGTATAAGCCACTATAGACTATAAAATGCTCAACAAAATATTATAAAATTAGAAATTATACTTTGCTTATTAAACTATCACTTTTCAGGAAAACTTCCGTCGATATTCTCCTTAAGTCAGATAGTGAAATAATCAGATCATAGAAATCCAAATTATGGAAGGCTCCCATCCCAGCTCCAGTGCCTCTATAATTTATCATTGTGTAAGATCGGTTAGAAACTTTCAGTCAAACTACTAATATTTTTGTAGTTTACCTTTTATAGTAGCTGATATTTAACAAAATTATTTCTTTAAGACAAAAAATAATGAAGAAGTTTTAAAAAGAGCTAAACAAGAGCAACATGTTTAAATGCCCCTCTATATAGTACTAGTATTCGTTTACTAATGGGGTAAGATCGTGAGTTTAATAAAAATGTACTATCTCAGATATATCAATATGTTCATAAGTTTAAAAAAGCATATAGCTTTGTTTAAAATATTTTGTGTATGAGCAAACAATAAGTTTAAAATGAGAGAAAGACATGTAAAGTTTTGCAAATGATATAACAAAAGTTACAGGAATGAAACGGAATTCAGGACTGCAGCTGATTCTCACAGATAAATGTTTAGACTTACCTGTTTTCCCTATCAGTCAATAAGTTACAACTACATGAAAAAAAATAAAACAAATATTTTATTAAAGTGTAAAATCAATTGATTACTTTTAAAACCCCAGCTAGATTTAGTCAGTAATAATAAGTGAAAGTAAATATTAATCTTAGAATTTTAGAGAACATAAAACACAGGTGTCTCCTTTTGTTTTACCCCTTTAATTCCAAGTGCTCTTGGCTTCTTTATGATGTCACCTTTCAACATCACCAGTCTGAACTTACAATACTTAAGTCCTGGCAAGTCATAGGTGGGGAAAATGTCTCTCCCAAGATTGTAAGTCACATTTTATGTTTTAAAATAACTGAAATACTCGTTAGCTTTACATTTAATTTATTCAGTGTGAAGAGATGTTAATTATATTATTATTGTGCCATTCATAAGCAAAAGATAATGTGTTTAAGCAGACAAAGATTCTCAAGCGACATAACAGATTTTTTTTTTTTTTAATTTAAGATATCGTTAGTGCATGCATTTCAGTAAAATAGATACCTGGCTTTGAATAAGTCTTTTTTGTTTGTTTTTTACTGTTAGTCTTACTTGATTTTTTGGTCACATTGCATTTTGGGTGATATAAAATAAAATAATTCATGATTTTCAGTCAGGGAACCCCTTGGAAATTTCTGTGAATAATTTTTGTGTATATAATAGTGACTGAGGAATGTGACTGAATTTTAGAGGAGGCATATATCACAGTATTAACCTTTACTAAAAATGGGACAGCTCTATCCAAATACGACCAGCTGAATACTAATTGTATCCCTCTTACAAAATATTGAATATGTGAAAGTGTTTTGTAATGTAAAGCAGATAATCCAGACATGAGAAGTAAATTATATGACAGTAGCTTACTTACGCTTAATTTATTCTGTGTCAAAATAAGGTAGGTAAAGAACACATTTCAATTCTGTAAACCTTTTTACAGAGGACATGCAACAAAGGTGAAGGAATGGAGTTTTGCAATATAAAGTATGGGTGGGCCTTCATTTAGCAGTATTGTTAAAGGAAAGATAAAACATGAATTTTGAAAATAAATTGGCTTTCTATAGATGCTGGTGCCTACTTTGTATAAAACAATCATTAAAGTATAATTTTTGGTAAAGGTTTAAATGCATTTGTCATGATTACTTTAGAAGCTGAGTAACTTGATGCCTACTATGCAGTAATCTGTGTTCACCTAATATGGCAGAATTACACTATATTTTAATTACTTTAAAATATACACTGTATTTTAATTACTTTAAAATATATAAGCACTGTAAAATGTCTATGCTATTATTGTTATCATGAGCATCAAATAGCTTTCAGAGAACTTGACCACAATGGTTAAAAACCTCTTTTTGGTCTTATGGCTATTTTTTATCCTGTTATTCTAGTGTAATCCCAAAACATTCTTGTTTCTGTAGAAGGAAACTGATAGAATTCATAATCAAATGGCATCACCATTAACCACAAAAGCACACATAAAAAATCTTAATAACAAATTAGCATGTTTCTTTGGGTTCAAGTGACAGCTCCCAATTCATTTAACACACAAAATTTAAGATGCAGAAAATTAATTTTCAGCTCCATTTGTCTTTTCACTAAATTCTTCTAAGAATGGCAGAGCCTTAGTTTTGGACTTAACATTTCTGTGCCTATGGCTATCAACTTGTATCTGATAAAGAAAATTTTTCTGTTTGAACTCAGTTTTTCCCTTCCCACTTATTCCTTCTCTAATACCTTTGCTCTATCCATACCTGAGCTACACCATTTAACAGTTTCATCTCTTCTAGCCTTGGCCTCAAATTTAGGTTGTGTTAGTCAACTCAGCCCGTTTCTAAAGTTGAATAGAACTAAGATTTCTGAAACAAGTAGGAGAGGATATCACAAATATTTGATGTGAGATAGGGTATCTAAAAATATGAACAGTTAAAATTCCAATATTAGCTTCCTGATCTCATATCTAATGCGTATTTTACATTTTTCTCTCTATTGAGTAGCATTACTAAACTCATCTCTTCCTATCCGGGTCTAGAGATTCACCTTGATGTAGAGAAGGGTTTATCAATCTTGGCACTACTCACATTGTAGTCTAGAACACTTTTTGTTGGAATAGAGGATTAGAGGGTCCTGGGGGTAGGGGAGATCCAGCATTCTGTCCATAGTAAGATACATTATAATATGTTTACCAGTATCCTTGGTCTCTACCAACTAGATGCCAGTATCATCACACACACATACAAACAGACAACTGTGACAACTAAAATGTCTTCAGATATTGCACAATGTTCTCTGGGTGAGGAGTTCAAATAAACCCATGCTAAGAAATACTGCTTCAGAAAATGCTAGAGAATGATAGAGAATTTTACTACACACAGAGCCATTCCTCAGCAAGACAATAATCCTGGGGCAGTTGACCTTGCCTTTACACAGAGACTCCTCTAGCAAATACAAGAGTGGCTCAGGCTGCAGTCAGTTCCTGGAAAGCTTTCTACCATGTCTTTTATGGTCTCCTTTTGCCTGCAGCTGATGCAGATTCCAAAAATCTAGTCTACTGGCAAGATATCTGGCAATATGCATACAAACAGGAGGTCTATGAACAACTCACATGTAACTGGGGGAGATATAACTTTTAAATACTTTGACTTTGAATCCACTATGCATTTTAAAAACACATCTAAGCAGAGATACAGTTACAGGCAAGAGTAAAGATGGGTGTATTTTGTATTTAGATTAAAATGTAATTCAGACTAAAAGGAAAAATACTCAGAAAAATAAACTTAGTTAAATGTTTACCCCTTTTATTAAAAAACCCTTTTTTATACTGATAGAACAGAAATAGATTTTTCTCTTAAGAAATAAAGTCCCCCATGTCTCTTGCATCTCTACTTTTTATTTAAGAAAACATAATCCTAGTTTTCTAAGTTGCAAATACATTATATTCTACATGGTTGACAATGGGAAACCTTCTTTACCTCAGAACACGCAGTTACTGAAAATGATTTTGAAGCGATTGAATATATAAGCTTGAAATGAAGGTGGAATTTTAGTTTCTACATTCCATTTAATCTTGGTAAATATGAGGCACTAATTACTATGTTTCCTTGTATACATCCAGACACTTTAATTTAAGCATTAGTCCTATTAAACAACAGCAATAACCTTTTGACTTAATAATCACATTTTTCCCTCTTCGTAGGTTAAGTCATTAAATTAGATCTTAGGGATTTAATTTAAAATTGTGAAAATACATTTACATTCATATAAAATATCTCAAAATGAAAAATAAAATAAGGGATACACTAACAGTTTATTTTTTAATATGACAGTCTGTTGGGGTTTTTCAATAAGAATGTCAAAAATTGAATGCAAATGCACCCTGACCTAGATAATTACTTGACTATACCAGAGACGGAAGGAAAGAGATGCTCTCACCAGCACAGCCAGACTTAAAGAAAGAGTGGGAAAATGCTATCAAATCCAGAAGATCAAATTGCTCTAATTGCTTATCACACACATTTACATAGTGAGTAGGGGCAAGAGTATTTGGTTTATTGCTGTTTTGGTTCTTATAAATGAATCTCACTAAAAATGCAAGAGGTTAAAATTTATTGAACTGTCACTAATTCTAAACTCATAAACACTAAGAAATATATAGAAAACATTGATCACACAAAAAAGATACATTATGACGGATTCCAGTCAATCCAACTTGCTTTTCTCCAACCAATGGCCGTCCAGTACCACATAGAGTCTTGCTTATTTTTGAAATGAATAAAATAAAATTGTACTGTGTATGTGCTGGTATTTCTGGACTTTTTCTTTCAATATAATATTTCTTTGTATTCATTAAAGTTTCCATATTGCACATATAAGTAATTGATCCCTTTAGATTGCTGAGAAGTATTCCATTACATTTATATAGCACACTTAGTTTATCCATTCCTTCATTGATGGACACCTTTTAGTTTGAGGGTATTGTGAATAAAATTGCTATGAACATTTTTGTCTTTGTCTTTCTGTGGACTTTTACTTTTGTTTTCCTCCTTTTCTTTATTTCCTAGAGGAAAAGTTTTAGTTCACTTATGCAGCTTTTATATGTATTTTAATAACTTGTTTCTGTATAATTTGCTTTTGTGTTATTTCAAGTTTTAATTAATTTTCCTGAATTTTATCTAATTTTCCTGGTATATAGAAATATACTTCATTTAAACTATTTATCATATAATCATTAAACAAGTATAATTCATTAAACTCTGTATCATATAAACTTATTACATTTGATTGGCAGCTTTAACAATGATTATTATAGATGCCACTGGATATCATATTTACCCAATTGTGTCCCCTAAAATTAAAGACAATTTCACTTCTTCCTTTTCAATTTTAGTGCTTTCATTATTTTATGAAACAAAATACAATCTGGATTTAAATGAATATATATAGTAGCTTTATCTTTGCCTTATTTTTGATTTTTAAGGAAAGACAGTCAATATTCCTCCATTAAGTTTGATTTTAAAAATAGGCATTATCTAGATGTATTCTATCCATCTGTGGACTATGTTCTCTACTGCTAGTTTTCTCAGAATTTTAAATTATGAATGCATATAACTACTTTCTTTCAAAAATTATTCTGCACATACTGAAATGATCAGGTGATTTTTTTTTTTTTTACTTATTTTGTCAATTGGAATGATTGCATTGGTTGATTTTAGGTTAAACCGACCTCATATTCTGGAAAGTAAACCAGATGATCATGATGTATTAGCAATTTTATATGTTTGTCAGTATGATTTTTTAAATTTTAAGAAATTATGTGCCCATATTAATGAGGGATATTCATCTGTAATATTCATTTTTAGTATTGACCTCAAAAGGATTTGGGTTATTTATATTAGCCTCAAAAATGAGTTGGAACATACTTAGTCCTCCTCTACTTCTTTTCTTATACTATTTTCCTAGTTTCAATGGAGAGATTTAAAACATTGATTTTAAACATTTTTTATAATATATTAAAACTGTAAGTTATTATCTATGAACTTTTAAGCAGTATTCTATAATTTTCATATATTATCTTATTGTTAAGTTGCTTCTTTTTAAATAGGTTTTCATTGTGGTCCTTATGGACCACTGATTCTTTAAAAGGAGCTGTTTATTTTTCAAATGTTTATATATTTTCTAGATAATTTTATTATTGATTTCAAATTCAATTGCTGGGTGATTAAAGAATATGTCCTAGAAATTAAAGAAGAAATTAACAGATCATTTTAATGTACTGTTTTGAAAATCTCAGTTTTAGAAATGTTTCATGAACTTGAAATCTTTCCTCTTTGAGAGCTTTTGGAATAATGCAGTTAGTTCATAATCATCGTTGGACATCAACATTTCTTCAGTAGTATATAAATGTACTTTGACTGGATCTGAATTTAGAGATTCAGATATGGTGGGGCAAGTAATTTAGTTGCATGTACTCAGTTTAAGATGATAGGCTAGATAACTTATTGGTGAAAACATATTAAATATTATTCAGCTAATACAAAATTTTATAGCATGAAAAAATGTGCCACGTTTTATGCTGCTAGCTTCATTCTTTAGTCAAGGTATCAAAACACTGCTTTTCTGTGCGTAAACCTTAGGTTTTACACACTGTCAAATAAACACCACCTGTGTTTGTGTATGAGCACATAAGCCTCAAACTCACTCATGACCAACCATGGCTCTGTATCCAAAATATAATGAAACAATGTAAAGTAATATTTCTCTAATAGATCTTAGGATTTGTCTTCATCACTAATAAATAAAAATTGGATTGTAAAACACTCCTTCATGGGAACAACCATGTTTAGCTAGTAATAAAACAAATGGGAACCTATAAATGGAAAACAATTTGCAATATGGTTTTTTTCAGATTTTCTTTTAAAAGTAATAAAATTCCTTATGCACACTGACATATACACATGTACACACAAATTCATGGGTGCACACATATGCCATTTAATCATTTGGATTTGGTGAAGTTTTGAGAATATTTTGAGGATATGCTTTTACGTAAGCATAGGGTTTACAAAGTGATACCTTTTTTCAAATTCAATTGCAAGAGAATTTGGAGCATGAACTGGGAAAAATAATTCAACTGTGTTTTTGTATTTTTTTGTAAATGTATATTTTCAGATGTGCAATTTGTTTACACACACACACATATATAAACAAAGTGTACATCTGAAAATATACACACATATATTTGTGATCCATATGTGTATATATAGTTTGTTTGACCAACCATTATTTAGTACTGTTGTAGTTTGAAAACACATTTGCTTATCTCTATTATCTTGGAGATGAAGTAATCTTATATAACAAAAGGTATCTGAGATTGTAAAATAGTTCTCTAGTTGTTGGTTGCAAGTACTGAAGTATATTAATGACAATTTAAAACAGTGATTTTATATAAATTAACTAAAACCTTTCTTTTTTATTTTAATAGCCAAAGAGTAAACTTTGGGCCATATGATAATTACATTCCAGGTAAGAAAGCATTCAATATGTATTGCAAAACATGTGTGCTTAATTTTATGGTATTATCCTCCATTCAAAGTGATGAAGCAAACATTGCCATGAAATGAAATTGATAATTACCTTTCTTATAGGCACAGTGAACACCTTTTACATATATTTTGCTTTGTTTTGAATCCAAAGAAGTTTAAGTAAATATGGTCAGTATATGAAAGCCGGAAATAGTTACATGTTAGAATTCATACAATCAGATAATCTTACAGTTGAAAAGCAATGTAGAAATTGGATAAATAACTTCTTGTTATTTAGAAATTTCCTCTAAGTCAGGAATTTCTTCTACAACATTCCTGATAGATTATATCCAGCTTATAATTGGCGCCAAATTTCGTTACTAGACAAGACAAAGGCATTTGATTTTGAATAACTTCAAATATCAAGTACTTTCCCCTCAGATACTGAGTTTAAATATAATTTTCTTCTGTACATTTTTCCCATTGATCCGATTTTTAGAAAACTCATAGAAATGTCTATTATTTCCACACATTAATGCTGCATGTATCTAAATACAATGCTGAAATCTCTCCTTGGTCTCATTGGTAAATTAAATATCTTTAATCATTTCTATTATAGTTTCCAGATTACTTCACCCACCCAGTCACCATTCTGTAGACTTTTTGTCAATTTCCATTACAAAATATATTACCTATAAAATGTCATTCTTGGGTGTATAGAATTTACTCTATTTTTTTTTTTTTTTTTTTCTGGACACGGAGTCTTGCTCTGTCGCCCAGGCTGGAGCACAGTGGCGTGATCTCGGGTCACTGCAAGCTCTGCCTCCCAGGTTCATGCCATTCTCCTGCCTCAGCCTCCCTAGTAGTTTGGGACTACAGGCGCCCGCCACCACGCAGCTAATTTTTTGTATTTTTAGTGGAGATGGGGTTTCACCGTGTTAGCCAGGATGGTCTCGGTCTCCTGACCTCGTGATCCGCCCGCCTCAACCTCCCAACGTGCTGGGATTACAGGCGTGAGCCACCATGCCCGGCCGCATTTACTCCTGTACTTTGGAAAATTATTACTAATTAAGGAGATCTTAAGCCTTAGCACTTAGATTAAATCATATACTTACTGAATATTTATGCCGCCATTGTGCTAAGTACTGTGGGAGCTACAGAAGCAGTTAACTTATTTTCTGTTATTAATAAAATTGTATGCTAACGAAAAGCATAAAGCAAATACCTGGACTGGAAGAGACAGATTTAAAAGGAAGCAGTAAAACTGAATCTTTCCATTTATATTATAGCTATGTTAGTTTTGCAATGACTACCTAGCACAGTTATCTGTGAAACTGCTCAAAATAGAAAAATCAATGTTTATTTCCTCATATTGATAACAGAAAATTGCAAACATTACCAAACAAATGAAGTCATAATTTGAATCACTTGTTTATTCATTTACATGATATATGTTGCACGTAATGCCATTTCAGCTCTGATGAAATTCTATTCACTCCAAAATGTGTGTTTTGTCTTCCTTATTTTAGTCAGTGAATTAAGCAAAAAATCATGGAATCAGCAACACTTTGCCCTGTTATTTCCCAAACCACAACGGCCAGGAACCAAAAGGAGATCAAAACCTTCTCAAATACGGGACAATACGGTTCCTGTAAGCATTGGAAAGATTATATAATTATCGGTAATAAGTAATAACTTAGCAATAATTATAACCACAGTAAGTAATTATAATTAGTCTTAAGTAATCACTGAGTAGTAAGCTTGTGAAATCATGTATAGTTGTATGTGTTATAGTTCAAAGCTGACCAACAAGTTTCTGCAATGATGGGAATATTTATCTCTGAGTCCAATGAGGCTGTTAAATACTTGAAATGAGGCTAGTGCAACTAAGGAATTGAATTTTACATTTAAATCACATTGAATTAAAGTAAATTCACATGTGGCTATGAAATGCCCTATTGAACAGCACAGTTAGAGGTGATTCAACATCTACCACTTAAAGAAAGTAGATATGTTTTATTTGCATTTTACTGTATACAGTTGCCCCCTTTATTTCACATTAACTACTTTTTCAGCAACCCCATATTATAAAAATTGTTTCCAAGAAGCACAAAAATATGGAGTTACTGATATTAGAGTTAGTATGAACATTCAGGAAATGTTCTACAGCTGGAGAAACCCCTCATTTGAGTCATGGGATTACATTATACCTTTAATGCTTCCTCAGTTACATAATATGGAATTCAGGATTCAGAGTACTGGAAAATAAATATTTCCCAATGTTTCTGGAGTCAACATGGGATTTGCATATGTTCAAAGAAAAGTTTTCACAAAATAAATGTATCATTAACTTGCTTATTTTTAAAAACGTAACCCATTAATTGTGAACAAAGTTCTTGTTCATTTTTTCCTGAGTTTATTTTTTTCCCATTTTTGTTAATATTGGTACAAAGATTAGCTATTTTTGCCATTGAGTTTTGTACATATTTAATTCAAAGCTGAAAACAAAATGCACAATTTCTCTCAAATTAATATTCCCTGTTATAGAGTTCATTATTTCAGTTACCAATCTGATGATACTCAATTTGTGTCTGCCAAGCAATAGGAGTTTCAGGCTTTTATCTTCATCCATGAGTAGCATTCTAAATTCCAGAGACTCTGAAAATAAAAACAGACTAACATATGTCTCAACCTGAAACTATTAGATATTAGAGAATAGTTTCTGATATACCTGGAAATAGAAGGTGGGCAAGATATTCCAAGAATTCTCAAGAACATAGAGTTTAAAAAGCCTCCTATGATTGTGAAGATACACCATGAGTCTACCAATTAGAACCTAAAATCCTGAGGGAACTATGAAGATCCTATAATCTGAAAGTAAGCTCCAAATGAGGCATGATTATTCACTAGTTTAAAAAAGGGATGAAAATTTTTAAAAAAATAAAATAAAGGATGAAATCTCAAACTTCCCCATTTTTTAACAAAAGCTAAAATCTTTTTACGGTTGAAGTTAAAATATATTTGGGATATGCTAATAAAAACTGTGTTATTCACCCACAAGTTGTTCATCATTATTGTAACCAATCTTTCAGATAATTGATGAAGAAAAATTTAGAGGAGGTCATAGACAACCATTATGGATGTACCGTTCTTTAATGAGAATTTCTGAGAGACCATCCGTTTATTTAGCTGCCAGGAGGCAGCCTCTCAAACCAACTCATGCTGCCAAGGTGGATTCTAAAGCCGCAGGTGGAGAGAACTTACTGTTTTTGTATTATCTCTGTAATTTTCTGATTAGGTTTCTATTAGAATTTTATCAAGTTTGGATTTTCTCATTTTAAGAAATATTTAAATATTTTTCCCCAGAGATTGGTAAAAAAGGTGAAGACAAGACAACACAGAAGGGCACAACAGATTCTGAATCAGAATTAAAACAAGGGAAAAAAGATTCAAAGGAAGGCAAGGATGAAGAGAAAGGAAAAGATGAAAAGCTAGTTGCAAAGAAAGATAGCAAAAAGGGTAAAAAGGCTGCAGAGAAGGGCAAAGACTCAGCTACAGAATCTGAAGATGAAAAAGGAGGTGCAAAGAAAGATGACAAAAAAGATAAAAAGGATTCAAAGAAAGGCAAAGACTCAGCAACAGAATCTGAAGATGAAAAAGGAAGTGCAAAGAAAGATAGCACAAAAGATAAAAAGGATTCAAAGAAAGGCAAAGACTCAGCAACAGAATCTGAAGATGAAAAAGGAGGTACAAAGAAAGATAGCAAAAAAGGCAAAAAGGATTCAAAGAAGGGCAAGGATTCAGGCACAGAATTAGAAGCCGTAAAAGCAGATGAAAAAAAGGATGAGGACGGAAAAAAAGATGCAAACAAAGGTGATGAATCAAAGGAGGCCAAGAAGGATTCCAAGAAAGATGCAAAGGAGAGTAAAAAAGGTAAGAAAGATAAGAAGCCCAGTAGTACGGACAGTGACTCAAAGGATGATGTCAAGAAAGAGTCTAAGAAGGATGCCAAGAAAGATGCCAAGAAAGTTACTAACAAAGAATCTGCTGAGTCAAAGAAGGATGAAAAGAAAGATGCAAAGAAGGATGCAAAGAAAGATGAAAAGAAGGATGCAAAGAAGGATGCAAAGAAGAAGGGCAAGTAGAACTTGGATTAGAATTCACACTGCAAGAATAATTCAAAAGCATATCTGACGAAACAATAGTGGTAGTCTGCAACTGAATTTGTGAGAAACCAAGAGGGTTCAAAGAATTAAATAATTTTTAAAAGGTAGTAAAGAGGAATACAAAGGAGAACTCAGAAGAGATTTATAAAAATGTATAAGAAAGATGTCAAGAAAAATTAAGGGGGTATCCATTGAAAGACTTGAAGAATATACTTACTCAAATTTGGGGATATGAAGAATTCAATGAATGATCTCTAGAAAGATTTAAAGAATATTCAGATAAGGATGTTGAAGATAATGACATTAAATCTATGAAGACACACACACAGTTTAATGAAGGCTTAAAAAATCCAAGGAGACAGATGTTGTATCTATAAATTTAAAATAATCTCAAGCTGCATCCACAGATTTAAAGAAATATAGGAGCCAAGAAATGAAGTTAAACAGCTTATAGAAAGTCTGCTCTCAAGTAAATGTAGCATTCCTTTGAAAAAAAAAAAAAAAAAGTAAAAGAAAAGAAAAAAAATGTATTACCGCCTGATGAGCCTACATCTTTCTTCCTGAAGTTTAAACAACCACAATCATGTTTATGGTTCTTGGATGTCCCACTTCCAACCCAAAAGAAACACACTTGGTAAGTCAGTTTTCTTTTATTTTAAGCCAGATTGAATTAATTCTTGTCTTTTTCATTTTTGTGCGTACATAGGAGACATAATAATAATTGAACCAAATTATAACTAGATAAGAGGAATAAGTTCAAAAGATCTATTGTACAGCATGGTGACTATAGTTAATGACAATATATCGTATTCTTGAAAAATGCTAAGAGAACGAACGTTGTGCTTTCATTGCATAAATGATAACCATGTGAGATGATGCTTATGTCAATTAGCAAGATTTCAGGATTCCACAATGTATACACGCTTCATGACATCATTTTGTACATGATAAATATGCTTTTACTGATCAAATTAAAATAAATAAATTTGAAATAATAAAAATCAAACCAATGTAAAGGTTCAAATTGACAGTATTCTTATATTATCTCTGTAGTTTTCTGATTACATTTCTTTTAGAATTTTATGAAGTTTGGACTTTCTCATTTTAAGAAATATTCGAAAAACATGGAGAGACAACCAAATAAATAAAGCTTTAAAAAGTGTCCATGGAAAGGTTAAGGAAGTCTCTCATTAGAGAGAGGTTACTAGCTTATGATAGATGATATTATTACCAATTAAGCATCCAAAGTTTTAAAACAGAAAATAGCAACCAATTTATTTTGACTGAAAGAAGGATGAAAATCAAAATTGTCTATTACTGACAAGAACAAATTTAAATGAGGCATATGAAAGAGCTACTTGATAAATAGCTAAATACTTCACAAAACTAAATTAACCAGAATTTAACAGAGTGTAACAGAGTAAGAATATATACATAATATTAATTTAGATGTAGAAACAATTAACTTGCTGTCTTTAAAACTATATTATTAAACTCTGTTGTGACCCGTAAGTCCTATTGATTTGAGGAAAAATAAAAAGCAATGTTAAGCAAAATACAATATCCTTGAACTTCTCAATTAATGACAATTCATTTATTCTGATTTAACATTTTCTTAAATACACTCAATGTTGTTGCAGAACTTGCTAAATGATTTTCTCTTCTCTTTATTCTTCCTGACATAAACTATGGATGCAACATAAAGCTTCTCTTGGACATTAAAGAAAGGGTCTCCTATTATGTATGTTCTCAAGAGCTAGCTTCCAAGGAACAATAAGGAATAATTGCTTTTCTTTAACATTCAGCATTAGGTCTTGTCCCTCTTGCATCAACTACTAAGAGTCAGTGGTTATTGTAACTCATGGTCTGCCAGGTGATCACGCCTTGTAAGCCTGGGTCAGCTATAATGACAGAGAGCTTCAAATCCTGGCCCTTTGTTCTCTCCCCCTCCCTCAAGGAACCTGCTCATCATCTTCCTCTGCTTATAGTAAAATTATGTGTTCAGATTGCTGAACTTTTCTGGAAATGTTACCATCTCTCTGAGGATTTAGGAAATCATTTCAAATCCTCTTTTTCCTCTATAAAAAGGCCCTTAAGATTATTTTCACCAATAGGATTCAAAAGTCGGGTTTTAGATTGAAATGTAATGTAAAATGACAGAAAAATTGAGCTTCTACTTTTAATATCCTACTGAGGTACACCATCACCGAGAACTTTCATGTAGTGAAATTTAATAGCAGTGTCCTTTTATTCTAGTACCTCTTCATTTACATCTACGTTGTTTTCTCAGTTATTCCAATAAAAAATAAAAATGAAAAAAATGACTTTATATACCATTCTTATGCTGTTGAATCTTATATTTAAACCTAGTATTTATTTATTTACTCAGCTCCATATTCCCATATCCAAATACTTAATTAAGGCATCTAATTGACCAGCTTCCAGGTATCTCAAAATCAACAAATCCCAAAGAGAACAGTTGACATCCCTCCACCAATACCTCTTTCTCCCCAAGTTCTAGCCAATCCATTAAATGACACTGGTATCCAGTCTGTAGCTTAATCCAAAATCAGTGAGTCATCCCTAATTACTCTTTTTTCTTCACCCTGCCTACTAGTAGTAAGTCCTATTCTGTCTACCTACAAAATACTTGAATTGGTATAATTCATTACCTTTCTACCACCTCTGCACACTAAAAGTCCAATCAACCGTTATCTCTTACTTGAAAACTCCAAAGCCCTCTACGTGAAGGGGAAGCCCCTGCTTCATATCTCTCCACAACGTCATATCCCATTATCCATATAGAAACCATCATGTTTCTCCCTTGGTCAAAGCTTTCTAGTGTGCTGATGCCGCACTTACCATCAATTTTTCTTTTGCTCTGGCTTATAAATCCATTAATGATCAGTCTGCTGACTATTTGTCTGCCCTCATGTGACAACACTATTCCTTTTGTCTACCAGGCACTTGTTGAACTGGATTTTTAAAAATATTTTACCACATGTAACCTTACAATATAAAGCCTTTACACTTGTTCCTTCTCCGTAAAATGCAATTCTCCTAGAACATCGCATTGACTCCTTGAAAATAGTAATTCTCAGCTTACATTTCATATTTCCAGATATTTTTAATAGACTAATTTATTTTTTGACACAGTGTCTCTCTCTGTTGCCCAGGCTGAGGTACATTGGTGTGATCATGGCTCATTGCAGCCTCAACCTCCCCAGGTTCAGGTGATTCTCTCACCTCAGCCTCCCCAGTAGCTGGGACTACAAGAGCTCTTCACCACATCCAGATAATTTTTGTATTTTGTAGAGATGGGTTTTTTCCATGTTGCCCAGGCTGATCTCCAATTCCTGGGCTCAAGCAATCCACCTGCCTCAGCCTCCCCAAGTGCTTGGATTAGAGGGGTGGTACTATCAAAGACTGGGTGTTAATAATTACATCATGGAGAATGGGGTAATCACCTCTTCAAACATTTATCCTTTGTGTTAAAAACAATACAAATATACTCTTATAGTTATTTTTAAATGTACAATTAAGTTATTGCTGACTATAGTCACTCCAATGTGCTATCAAATAGTAGGTCTTATTCACTTTTTTCTAATTTTTGTGCATTAACTATTCTAATCTCTCCTTCAATTTCCCACTACCTTTTCCAGACTCTGATAACCATCCTTCTACCCTCTACCTCCATGAGTTTGTTTAATTTTTAGATACAACAAATGAGAGAGACATGAAATGTTTATCCACATCTTTGCTAACACTTTTATCTTTGTGGTAATAGCCAATTTATATATATATATATATATATATATATATATATCACTTATATATACATACATATATGTATACACATACATATAGGTATATACACACATACATATATGTATACACATTCAATTTATTACATTATACATGTATATGTGTATATATATACATGTCAATATAGCAAAATAGAAGATAACATTTAAAATAACCTATATCATTTTCAGTGGCATCAAAAATATGCAATCATTTTATTATCACTAATTGATGTCTACTTATTCCAACTTATTTTCATGAGAAATCAATGCAATTAATCTTAAACAAATAAGAATTACTGAAAAAGGGCACAGAAGTTATAAGTCATATACGAAGTTGGTTATGTAGCAAGTGAAAAGTCTTATACAAGATTACTTTATAATCAAGAAAATGCTTATAAAAGCAGTGGCAAAATTCAAAATTATTGCATAATTATAATCATATTCTAGTTATCTCACAAATGCTTAATCCACAAAATATTTTTTAAGTTAAAATCACAGCAGCAGCAAAAATGACTATTATTTATTTACTACTATTTGCTAAACACTTTCCTCATATTATCACTTAATTCCCACAACAATCCTAATACATCTCCATTTAACTGAAACTCAGAAAGTTTAAGTAACAATAAATTTGCACAGATCGTGCAAAATTAGAATTTGAAGCTGAATGAATCTCATATGATACCAACGTTTAGACTGTGGTTATGTAGTGTAATTGTGGATTTGGGAGAATTTTTCTTTAGCACCACAGGTTCAGTTTCTTCATATCCTATGTATCTTTATTTGCAAAAATGTATAGTTACATTAAAATTACATAAAATTATATTATTTTTTAAAGATCTACTACAGAATTTGAGAAGGCAGTTGTTCTATTCATAATTGCTCACCATCAGCCTCTCCTGCTACTACTGTTTCTACTCTCTATACACTTTGTGTCTGCTCAGTAAGTATTGCACATTGCTTAGTAATTTACATTAGTTGTATTTGCAGGAATGTGTTGTATTGAACAAATATGGAAATTAAAAATATGCATTAGAATCCTAGATCAAGCATTATGTCATAATAAAAAGGGACTAAGAAGCAGGATGTAAAACATTAAACTCAAAGAAAAATGGAAGAATACTAGTGTACACCTAAGAATATTGATTCTAGAAACCATTAGAAAAAATAATAACTAGATATAAGATTATCTACTAATGATTAGTAATGTTCTCTAACCCCTCCAACATAAGGACTTCCTTGGTATATATGCATTGAGAGAGTGACAGTTAACACTGAAACATATGTATGTATGAATACATACATGCATGTACACACATACAAATAAAAGACTGCATTTTTGTTATTTTATTTATTATTTTTGCACCAAGAGGACAATATGCATTGTTCTCCATTATTTTCTTTTGTGAATTAAGCTGTTTGAGTATTTTTTCTCCCTTCTGTTTGCTTAACTTTTAGAATAACTTTAAAACATAGGTTTCTCAAGTACTAGGGGACATGAAATCATTATATTTCATAAAAAATGTTTTATATCTAACATTGTCACATAGCTTTGATGGCTAAGTAACTTATTGAATTTTGGTACTTTAGGTTGAGGAACTTAAGCTATTTCTATAGAAAAGGTAACAGTCATTCTGCAATGGTACTTGAAACCTGATGAAACCACATGAGTGACAAAAATGGGGTCCAAGTGAAGCTAAACGATTTTGAAAAATGGGGGAGGGAGGGATGGCTAAGAGGATAAGGCACTATAATACAATTTCAAAATGGCTTAATTTTGCAACAGATGGCAAAATCCAAAACCATTGCTCTGTGGGTTTATATAGTAAAGTTTTCTAAAGTTTATTTATGAAATAAACAGAAAAGTTTGCCTCCAGAGAAAAAGGTATTAGTCTAAGGGTCATAAACATTCTAAACTTATATGCAAGTGCTATAGTGATTTGCATTATTTTTTATACAAAGTTTGGCCTATTTAAAAAGTGAGAGTCCAGGAAAAATATAAAAGGAATTTTTAAAATGACATTATTCCATTCTCTTTGCAACATATATCTTTGTCAAATCACAAAGTAATAACTTACTAATACTTAGATCATAGATCATTCCCCCCGCCCCCCGGGTCCTTTTTTTTTTTTTTTTTTCCTCTAGTCTCGCTCTGTTGCCCTGGCTGGAATGCAGTGGCATGATCTCAGGCTTACTGCAACCTCCATCTTCAGGTTCAAGTGATTCTCCTGCCTCAGCCTCTCTGGTAGCTGGGATTACAGGTATGCATCACCACATCCAGCTAATTTGTTATTTGTTTCATTTTTGTTCTGTTTTTTAGAGAGGTGGTTTCACCATGTTGGCCAGGCTGTTCTGAAATCTCTGCCCTCAAGTGATCTGCCCACCTCGGCCTCCCAAAGTGCTGGGATTACAGGCATGAGCCACTGTGCCCTGCCGCTAATGCAGGCAAATATATGAGGCAAATATATACAACCCCTGGTCTCCTTTCAGTCATTTAGTATTTTTATATGGTGTTCCTTCAGTTCTATTTTTTAACCATTGGATCAATACCTCGTTAGTAGATATACCAGATGAAATAATTCTGGTGTTTTGAACATACTGAATATGGTCTCTGAAGACACCCAATAATTTCTAAGGGAGCGTAGTTCCATTTTAAGCCTCGTATATAGTTTATGACAGTTTTTATAGTTTTTCTTTTTTAAATGATTCCAATGTAAGTTCTTCCCTTAGCATAATCTGAGCCCTAATCCATAATAAAATAAAATTGCTTGTGTAAATAAAGTAAAATATGAATAAAAGTATTGTGGAAAGTATCCAGTGATAATATCTAAATAATGATTGAGTTTTCTTATCAGGCTGAACTATTTGGCAAACATAGAAACCTACTCCAGGCATTAAATATATTCAATAATCAATTTTATAGTTATTAATGTTATTATACATGCTAATTTCTTATAGTTTCTCAATTATTGGATACAAAATAAAATAGCTGCCATAGTCATCACATTTGCAGTTTTATGGTAGGCAAAATCAAGTATTTTCAGGGTATGTACAGAGAGGATATGTGAGTAACAAATCACTGTATGGTTCAGTTTGGCACTGGGATAAAAAAAGTTAAATTTATATAAAAACCATAAACTTTGAAAGTACATTTCTGTCGATTGGAAAAAAAAAGGTAAGGGTATGATTCTATTGATAGCAAGATTGAGAACCAGAAATACACTTAAAAACTAATTACATATATAAATATGCAAAATATATATAATATCTAATATATAAATATGTAAAATATATAAATACATAAATATAAATAAATATAAATATATAGTTAACATAATATATATTAAATTTAATGTATAGTTAATATAATTTAATATATTTAATATACAAATATGTTTAATATATATATTTAATATACATATTAAAATATATATTGTGTATATTATATAATATATAAAAATATATTACATATGTATAAAATATATATTATATTTAAAATAAGACTCCTTCAATCAATTTTAACATAAATCATCTTTAAAGAATTTCTCTTGAGTGTTCCTTGGAATCTCTACTTGACCAGCACTCCACCTTTCAGAGTAGCTCATTTTTGTCTATGACTAATATTGCCTTTTAGAAAGTATCTTTTAGGAAATTTTGCCTTTTAGAAAATGTCTTTCTTACATCTAGTTATAAACTCTGCCAATGTATCATCTAACCTACTAGTTTCATATCTTATTTTGTCACCAGAATACAAATATCTATTCCACTATTCCACTCTAAATACCTCTGTAACCAGATAAGATGGAAAGACAGAAACTAATCTCATCTGCTAATTCCCATTAAGGCTCAGATCTGGAAATTATATAAATACCTAATTATATATATATAATATATAATTATACATACATACATATATGTGAATATATGGATCAATTATCTATATGGATTTTGATAGATAATTGGTAATTCATAGTATCAATTATATATAATATAAAAATAGATAATAATCTATCTATATAGATTTAGATAGATAGTTGATATTACTATCTCTACATATACACATATATGTGTCAGATATAGGTATAGACAGAATTTTTCTATCTGGTATATTTAAAAATGAGTTATTTTCTAATTGTTAAAAAACAGTCCTGATGGAGCATAATATACATCAGATATGGATACCTAATTGGGAACAACTTAAATAAAAGGTGATAAATTATTGGGTAAACAGAGTGGCCTAAATAAGATTCAGGGAAAGCAGCAGTCACTGGCCACAGAAGTTCAGCGCAATGGTCAAGGAATAAGCTATGGGGCAGTTTTTTTCTCTATCACATTGCCATGGAAGATCTATGCCTGCTACTCTTTCTAGACAGAAGAATAAGATAGGATTTTAATACATTATAATTTCAGTAGTTGTCATATGTATATGTGTGTGCACAAGTCATTTATCCCATCATTGTTCTGTTTTCTGCTATTTACTACCACTAAAGCATTTTATATTCTAGTATGGGATTTTTTTGTGAGGGGAGCCACTATTTTTTAATCTCTATAAGTTACCTGTTAATTTCAGGTTGTTGTTGTACCTGGTCATTAATCATTGTTTATAAAGAGAGACAAGAAAGGAAAGTTAAAATTTCATATGCATTCAGGTAATTTAGAAGGAAAGACAACTTCCTCTTAGGAAAAGATATTTTGTCTTAGGTAAAGCAACTTAATGGCATAAGGGATGGCTGAACATGAAAGATAAGGTCCCAGTGCATCGCACATATGGAAGTTTACATTAGAAAAACATAATTCGTCTACATAAGACATAGCTTTTTGTTTTTGAAAGGGAAGGAAAATAGCTGGCATTTCTTGCTGGAGAAAGTTATCACAAGTGGAAAGGTTACCCTAGAAATAAAAGATATAAGAAAACCAAAACTTTACCTTTATGTGTAATAGACATCTAATTTTAGAACAATGATGTTTAGCATGTAATTTAAAGGGTTTTTTTTTTTTCATGTTGTTTTCGTCTGCTGTCCCATACCTGCAATCAGTAAAAGTCATTTGAGTGAGTGGCTTTGCTTTGATGAAACTTAAGGTGAAGAAATGGGGAGTTAATTGGGCTAAGCATGATAATAAAGAGGAGAATGGAATTTCAAAAGGGGGTTTAAGGTGGGTGGCATTTGTGAAAAAAGCTTAAAAATGAAAATTATTAGAATATATCCTAGTAACATCCAATTTTCCCTAAATTCAAAAAAATTTACAAAGTTGGAAAATATTAAAGTTCATTCGATTATGGTTTAAATTTCCCTATTTAAACAAAGTAAAGGGCATTTACAGAATGTTGAAAGTTTGAAACTTTATGGACTTATTTATTTCATAAAGGGCTCTTTAAGTTGCACACAAATTAGAGTTTTAATCAATTGATCCTAATTTGGTTTACTCAGTAAATTGATCTGAAATAAAGTACGGTTTTCAATTATGTTTAGTACGTTTCACTCATCTCTTCAGAAACTTCTGTTTCATTTCCTCCATTTATACAAACCTACATGTTAATATATTCACAATATATATATTTTCCTAAACCCAGAACAAATGAATATCAGTTGGACCCTCTGTAACTTTTCCTAGATATAGTTGGTAACTTTTTCTTAGAATGTATGCATTAGGGGTAGATTGGTTTGCTAGCACTGCCATAATAAACCAAAGATGGGGTAGTTTAAATAATAAGCTATTTTCTCACTGTTCTGGAAGGCCTAAGTCCAAAATCAAGATATCGGCAGGGCTGATTTCTTATCAAGCCTCTCTTCTTGGCCTCTATATAGCTATGTTTTCCCTTTGTCTTCACATGGTCTTTCCTCTGTGTGGATCTGTGTCCTAATCTCTTGTAAGATCAGTCATGTTGCATTAGGGCCCATCTTAATGACCTCATTTAACCTTAATTACTTCTTTAAAGGCCTTGTCTACCCAGTCACATTCTGTGGTGCTGGAAGTTAAGACTTCAACATGTAAATTTCAGGGGAGACAATTTATCCCATAACAAAAGCATATGAGATCAGTTTTTTAGTTTTAATCACTCCGAAACCTAAGGTTCTGAAGTAATATCTTCAGTTGAGGAAGTTGTACTCATGTTTTCGTAGAAACTCTTAACTTGTTTAAACAATGAAGAAAACTTTATGACATAATTGAAGTCCATGTATTTTCAAAACTTCCGTATTTGGCAGATGCCCTTTACTTTATCACTGCCTCTGGGAGAAGCTTTAGCATCTCATTTGACTCTGTGTTGATTGTGTTCCAGGACTACCATGAAGATGGATTGGACATTACACCACACTGGAAACGTGAAACATCTCCTTCAGTTGGTGATCTTCCTGTCATGAAAGTTGCTTGACAGATCTAATTATGAATTGAACACATTGAACACCTGGTGAAATTATCAATTAAAAACATCTACTCACCATAGTTATTTGTGTCTAAGTTTCTGTGAGTTATGACCTAAGTCACAGTCATCTACACATGATTGTCAATGGCACTGGTTTTGCTAAATTATTAAAAGAGTCTTTGTTATAATTATTTAATTTTCCTATGGTTCTACCTGGACCTGGTCGTCAGTTCAATATGGAAGGTATGGAAGGAATCTGTTCTTTACCACACAATTTCTTTGTCAGAACTAGTAGGTTCTGTCATTATAAAGCTGGGTTAAAGAGCATACCACACTCAGGCTTGCTCAAAGTTTGCAATCATGTGTATGACATTATTCCCTGATTTCAACACTTTTCATTTTATGTTTTTCTATTTTTGTAATTTGGGTTGGTTCTTATATAGATTTGAAATTTTTCACTTACTGTAAGCTACCATTCCCAGAATTCCCTCTTTACAAGACTGATTTCTGCTTGGATTATCTAAAGATTCTACAAACACTAGAATTCAGGCCCCTAGTTCCTAATTTTTCCCACTATATCATATCTCTCCTTGACAGTTTGTAGTTTAGCAAGTCAGTTTTATGAACATGTAGCCCTTTTGAGCTAACACAAAACCATCATCAGGCAACACAATTCTTGTTAAGAAAGAAAACTAAAACCTATATTAATTTATTAATATCAAGCCATTAAAATTTCTTCTTAAAGGATCACTTTTGAGTTTTAAATATTCTTCAAAGCAAATTTACACCATTACAATTTGGCCCTAACTTATTGTTCAATCTTATTCCCATCTTTCTTCATCTTTCTACTTCACTTTCTTTCCATCTTAATACTCCGTTTTTCTCCCTTAATCCAACAAAACATGCCAACATTCCTTTTTTATTTTTTGTAAACAGATTTATTGACATAAAATTGACATTATGAAGCTGAACATATTTAATGTGCATTAATTTATGAGTTTGGCATGTGAACACATCCTGAAGCCATCACTATAATAAAGGAATAGACATATTCATCTTCAAAAACTTCTGGGTTTTTTTGTTGCTTTCTTTTGTTTTGTGGTAAACCCAACATGAAACCTGTCCTCTTAACAAAGTGTTAACTATGGAACACAATATTTTTGACTGTAGGTACTATACTGTTGAGCATATCCATAGAAGTAATTCAGCTTAAATAACTGTAACTTTATACCACATCCCCACATTCTCCTTCCCCTGGTCCCTAATAACTGCCTTTGTACCTTTGTATTTTCTAATTCCATGAGTTTGATTATTTTTGGTACATCATATATTTACAATTATGCAGAATTTGTCCTTTTGTGACTTACTTAGCATAATGTCATTAAGGTTTATCCATCTTGCCACATATGGCAAATTTTCCTCTTTTAAAAAACTGTGAATAATACTCTGTTATATGTCTGTATGACATTTTCTTTATTCATTCATCTGTCCATGGATATTTGAGCTGTTTCCATAGCTTGACTATTGTGAGTAGTGCCACAATGATCATGGAGTACAGATCTCATGGAGATTCTGATTTCAATTAATTTAGGTAGATACCCAGCAATGAGATTGCTGGATCATATAGCCTTCTATTCTTAATTTGTGGAAAACTTTTCATACAATTTCCCATAGCAGCTGCACCATTTTTGAATTGTCACCAAGAGTGAGATATGTTTCAAATTTTCCATATCTTCACTAACATTTGTTATCTTTTGTTGATAATAGCCACCCTAACTGATGCAAAGTGGTATCTCATTATGATTTTGTTTTGTAATTCTCTGATATTGATGTTGAGCATTTTTTCATATACCCATTGACCATCTGTATGTCTTTTTATTTTGATAAATGTCTATTAAGATTTTTACCCATTTTTAAATGAAATTATTATTATGCTATTGAGTTGTATGATTTCCTTATATATTTTGTATATTATTATATACATGGTTTGCAAATACTTCTTTCATTTCATGTTACATTTTCACTGTACTGATTTTTTCTTTGCTGTACGGAATCATTCTTAGTTTGCTGTAAATTTTTGTTCATTTTTTTATTTTGATGGCATATCTAAGAAATTATTGCCTAGCCCAATGTCAATAAGATTTTTTCCTATATGTCCTTACAGCAGTTTTACAGTTTTAGGTCTTACATTTGAATATTTAATCTATTTTAATTTGATATTTGAGTATGGTATAAGGGTCCAATTTAACAATTCTTTTTTTTTCCAAAATATATTTTAAACTTCACTTCTTTGGTATTTTTACCAAATGTTTACTTGACCTGGAATACCACTTTCTTTTATTGAATTTGTCAAACATTTGTGTATTTTCCAATGTCCCTATTTAGACAGTAGCTTCACAGGAAATTTCCAGATCATCTTCTATAATCTGTGTCTAGTTCTCCAGATGAGTATCTGTTAGGGAAATATGGAAATCTCCTTATCTTCATAAGCAGGAATCAGCAAAAATATTTAAAATATTATAATTCTTTCTTAGGACCAATATTTAAATTCTCCATCAATTGATCTAAACAGGGTTGACTTCATTGCAATATGATCAGTGAAGCAGTGTCGGAACCAGTGCTCAAAATGCCCTGCACCTAGAGTTAATATTCTGCAGTCATCGTTTTGAAAATCTTAATATTAATTTTTGAGCATCTGTATTGCAAATGAAATCCCACCAGACAATGTGGGCTGGAAGGAGGTAGGGTCAGATCCAAGTGAGGGCCCTGAAGTATCTGGAGATGGGAAAAGTAGCAGCCATCTCTGACTCTAGTAGCCGTCCAACGATATTTGCTAGCACCTCTCATTCACTCCCATTCCCTTACTGAGCACATCGTTTCATGGTATCTGCAATCCTTTGGTGGTTTTCTAGCTGCCATGGATTGGAGTGGTAAGCTTTGGGGAAAAAGGAGACTGACTTTCTGTCACTGGCCAGGTTTTTGCATTTTCATTTTGCACTGAGCCCCTCAAATTATGTAGTTGACCAAGCCTCTAATAAATCTCCCAGCAACAATCTAGCCAATGATTAATTCTATACTAATTATTCTAAGTTAATTGAAGTTCTCTTTTCCCCATATATTCACACAGTTTTGTTGTATTTTGTTTTGAGACAGTCTCTCTGTGTTGCCCAGGCTGGAGTGCAGTGGCAGGATCATGACCTCCTGGGCTCAAGCAATCCTCCCACCTCAGCCTCATGAGTAAATGGAAACAAAGGTGAGTGCCACCATGCTTGACTTTTTTTTTTTTTTTTTTTTTTTTTAAGAGACGGGGTCTCCCTATGTTTCCTAGGCTTGTTTTGAATGCTTGGGTTCAAGCTATCCTCCTGTCTTGGTCTCCCAAAGTGTTGGGATTACAGGTGTGAGCCACCATGCTAGCCTCACATGGCTTAATACCAAATTAGACAATCGCAACACAGAAGGTTAAAGACATTCCACAGCCATTGATTATATTTCTTTTTCTCTTAAATGGTTTCAAGAAATACTGTTATTGTATTAAATTGAACTAATATTATTCTGAAGACAATATTTGTATGTGCCTGAATAATTAGAAAGCATATCATAAATGTAATCTGAGAAAAACATATTCTATAGTTCAAAGTTGTAAAAAGACATTTCCATATAATGTGGTAGACAGAACATGTGTCTAGATTCTAGACCTATTTTCTACCTGTGCATTATTGAAATATTTTTGGTTCCAAATCTTAACTATTTTTATTTTTTATTTATTTAAACCTAAAAACATGCATGAAAATGTACTTGCTCAATAAATCTTAGTCGCTTTCTCTATCTAAAATAATTACCTTCTATTTTAACTTGGAAAGCTTATTGAGCTGCTAATTAGCTCCTAAAATATGTCCCATAGGGCATGGCTATAAATCAGAACATTGAAACAAAAAGAATAAAATTAATCCTCACAATTAAGTGTAAAATTTAGACTTTCCAAAGGACCTGAGGAAAGAGTAGATGGGGCCTTAGAGAAGAGAGGAGGCAAAAACAGAAGATGATATAATTGGAATGCTGTACACATTGATGGTTAGGAAGAATTGCAGAAAGACTTTTTAGGAAAATGGGTGAACTTTTAGTTATATGGTAATGGTATACAGTACCCCTCATTAAAATATCCACCACACTCTTAAAAGTAATAAGTAGGCAAAGCTTTAAGCAGTAAGTTTGTACAGAATGACTGATGTGTGCCATGGTGGAGTTCCATGATAACCAATGAGCGTGGCATAGTTTATCAACTGGATTAATTCATCAGGAGTAGGAACTCAGTCCAAACTTGTAAGGTCCCTGTATTTCTTTGTTGGAGAAAATGAAGTAATAAAGAACCAGCACTAAAAAATAGGAAATGCCTAGATCATATTAAATATACAACAGATACTATTATATATGACACAAAAACTACACTGAAACAGATTCTATCAACATACAAATAGAGAACCTGAGGCACAGAGAGGTGATTTTCCCACTATCCCACAGATTATAAGGGGTAAAAGCAAGATTTGAATCATGACTCTTCATCTCCAGATCCCATGCTCTTAATCACTACATCGTAGAACCTCTCTGCACTGATTCTTAGTTTGTGATATGGTTTGGCTCTGTGTCCCCACCCAAATCTCATCTTGTGGCTCCCATAATTTCCAAATGTTGTGGTTTCAGATGGAAATGAGGAACTTGTTGAGAAGTTTAGCAAATGTGACACTTATTATGTTTTAGTAAAGAGGCTGGTGCATTTTGTCCCTGCCCTAGAGATTTGTGGAACTTTGACCTTGAGAGAGATGATTTAGGGTATCTGGTGGAAGAAATTTCTAAGCAGCAAAACATTCAAGATGTGACTTGGGTCCTGTTAAAGGCATTCAGTTTTATAAGGAAAGTAGAGCATAAAAGTTTGGAAAGTTTGCAGCCTGACATTGCCATAGAAAAGTAAATCCTATTTTCTGCGGAGAAATTCAAGCTGGCTGCAGGAATTTGCACAAGGAACAAAGATCCTAATGTTAATCCCCAAGACAATGGAGAAAATGTCTTCAGGGCATTTCAGCAGTCTTCACAGCAGCCCCTCTCATCACAGGCCTAGAGACCTACAAGAAAATAGTGGTTCCATGTCCCAGGCCCAGGGTCCTCATGCTGTGTGCAGCCTGGGGACTTGGTGCCCTGTGTCCCAGCCATTCAAGCCATGGATGAAAGGGGCCAATGTAGAGCTTGAGTTGTGGCTTAGAGAGTGCAAGCCTCAATCCTTCACAGCTTCCATGTGCTGTTGGGCCTGCAAGTGCAGAGAAGTCAAGAATTGGGGTTTGAGAACCTCCGCCTAGATTTCAGAAGATGTATGGAAATGTCTGGATGCCCAGGCAGATGTTTGTTGTAGGGGCAGGACCCACATGGAAAACCTCTGCTATGGCAGTGCAGGAGGGAATTATGGGGTCAGAGTCCCTACACAGAGTCCCTCCTGGGGCACTGCCTGCTGGAGCTCTGAGAGGAAGGTCATAGTTCTCCACACCCCAGAATGGTAGATCCACTGACAGCTTGCACCATGCATCTGGAAAAGCCACAGACACACAATGCCAGCCCATAAAAGCAGCCAGGAGGGAGGCTGTATCCTGAAAAGCCGCAGGGGAGAAGCTGCCCAAGACCATGAGGTCCTATGTCTTACATCAACACGACTGGGATGTGAGACATGGAGTCAAAGGAGACCATTTTGGAGCTTTAAGATTTGACTGCCCTGCTGGACTATGGACTTGCATGGGGCCTGTAGCCCCTTCATTTTGGCCAATTTCTCCCATTTGGAATGGCTGTATTTACCCAATGCCTGTATCCCCATTGTATCCAGGAAGTAACTAACTTGCTTTTGATTTTACAGGCTACTAGGCAGAAGGGAATTGCTTTGTCTTAGATGAGACTTTGGACTGTGGACTTTTGAGTTAATGGTAAAATGAGACTTTGGGGGACTGTTGAGAAGGCATAACTGGTTTTGAAACGTGAAGATATAAGATTTGGGAGGGGCAACAGAGGAACGATATGGTTTCGCTTTGTATACCCACCCAAATCTCATCTTGTAGCTCCCTTAATTTCCACGTATTGTGGGAGGGACCTGGTGGGAGATGATTGAATCATGGGGTGGGGGTCTTTCCTGTGCTATTCTCATGAGAGTGAATGGGTCTCAGGAGATTGGATGATTTTGAAAACGGGAGTTTCTCTGCACAAGCTCTTCATTTTATTTTTTTGTTTTGTTTTGGTTTTGGTTTTGGTTTTAGTTTGTTTTTTTACCTGCTGCCATCCATGTAAGATGCGAATTGCTCCTCCTTGCCTTTGACCATGATTGTGAGGCCTCCTCAGCCATGTGGCACAGTGAGTCCAATTAAACCTCTATTTTGGAAATTGCCCAGTCTGGGGTATGTCTTTATCAGCAGGGTGAAGACGGACTAATGAAGTTTGCTAACATGTAAAAGTAATTTCAATCTTATTTCAATTTTCCACAAAGAACATGTGAATTACACTAACTGGGATCCCTTTCACTTTCTCAAACACCATGACAAAATAAACAGAAGTTTAAAACCACTGCAATGCAATGTTTTTGCAATAAAGAGTCATACCTCACACATTTTTTTTTTCTTTTCTCCCAACTGCTTGGTACAGTATAGTATATTTCTCATGGTCCAGCAGCAATAAGATGGTATACTTTTAAATAATTTATACTTCCCTATTTTATAGTAATCTCAGCCCAATATATTTGCTTTTTGAGGTGGTGTGGAAGTGATTTTGTTCATTCAGGATCGTTGAATGTAATCTTTTCTAGTTAAGTAATTGTTTTATCTTCTGTAGATTCTTTACCATTTTAAAAAGTTTATTGTCTAAAAAAGAGTAATACTATCTATATTAGATTTTGAAATTATTATTGCACTGCTGAGCCTTCTACAGTGGATTGTCAGGCTAACTCCACAACATACATTTTGACAGGTCATGTTTATTTGATAGATGCCTTAGACAAGACAAAAGATACAGAGGCAGATACAGACATAGAAAACATGTTTGGATGGTGCTTCACTCTGAATTTAAGTTAATTTTCAGTGACTTTAGCAGTTTAAGTAACAGAAGGCTATTGTCACTGCTGGATGATTTATTCAGAAATGTATTATATTTACCTTGGAGCTAATGAGTCAGTGTGTTCTTAGCCAAAACAAGCAACAATGGGGTCACATAAAGTATAGGAAACTGTATATAATGTACATTAATTAACTATATATGTATCCTTGAATAAGAGGTACACATTTTTATATGTACATTCTGGCACTGCACTGGTAGCTTTAGACAACAGTAGCATCTTTGCAGTGCACGATCTTGACATTTAGTTGTACACTTGTAACTTTACCAGACATGGTAGAAAATTCTGAAGCAGAATGAGATCTTTATGCATTGTTAGATCAAATATGTCCTATATTTTAATAGCAGAACTGCTGATTTGCATGAATAACACAGAATAATTATGTCTGCAATTCTAGCTTAAACTTGTTAGTGCTCTTAGGAAGGCAACACTAGATAGACTGCCCCAAATTACGTTTGGGATTAGGAGCAAAAAGGAAAGCAGAAAATATTCACCTGGCTGTCCTCAAATGCAGGAATCAACATCATATATAATTTCAAGTTGATTCCAGGATTGAATGATGTCTGAGATGTAAACACAAGTTTGGCCATGAAAAGGTATTAAGTTGTATTAAAACACAAATAAAAAGAAATGGTGGCTCTTATGGGCAATGTTTGACAAATTCTTAAATCAAGACAGTTAAGGTATTTATGAAGTTATTGCAAAGCCAAAAGATAAGAAAGCAATTTAAAGGGTCTAGGATTGCAACAGTGCCTCTGGAAATACTGAATACTATTTGATGTGTCTATGTACTACATTTTATTTATTCATTCATCTGTTGATAGACACTTAGCTTAATTCCATGTCTTCATTATTGTGAGCAGTGGTGCAATAAGCATGGGGGTACAGATATCTCCTTGACATATTTATTTCATTTTTTGTATATATACCCAATAGTGGAATTTCTGGATCATATAGTAGTTTTCTTTGAATTTTCTAAGGAAGCCCCACACTGTTTTGTATAATAGCTATACAAATTTACATTCCCCAAAACAATGTGCAAGTGTTCAAAAATGATACTCAAAAAAGACAGTGTTGAATTTCAGAAATTATATCTTACACAACTTACTAAAACTCCGTAGGGGAATAATTAAGACTGAAGCTGCTGTTTGAACCATAGCTCTATCTACTCTCTTCTCTAAATTAATCCATATGAAGAAAAACAAGCTAGATTTTTCCCTGTTAGGCTAAAGCTATCAGTTGAGTCTACCAGCCATGTACATTTTTGGTGGAACTGAAGACACTTCATGTCAATTCCAGTGATGCTCAGTTAAGCTGACACCAAGTGCTTACACAGAAATTGTGAGATGGTAAGTGCTCATTGTTGTTTAAACCGATTAAGAGCTAGTATAATTTGATATTTAACAGTGGATAAGTGATATATATACAAAATAATTTAAATAAAAAGTTTGCCTTGTTCAAATATTCTGTTTGGTAAGCCAGCCTAAACCATGCTGCAAATCTCTTTACCTACTCTTGAAATCAGTTCTGCAACAATACAGCCAGGTGATATCAGAAGATGGCAGAATAAGAGGTTCATCCACTCATATCCCCCCATAACCACAATAATTTGGCAGCCATCCATATAAAAGGGTGGCTTTATGAGACTTAAAGGATTCAGTTAGGATCTCGCAAAACAATAATGGAGCCCATATTAAGGCAGGTGTTTTGAGAAGATAACCCATGCTTAAGTGTCAAGGTCATCAACGATCTTCCTGGATACAGACCCAGAAACGGCCTAACATGGCCTTTGTCCTGACACCAGAACTATCTGCTAAGGGACCATAGAGGAGCCATGCCTTCCCATGGCTCCAGTAACAGACCTGTTGACCTTAATCTTGGGTGTAGACCCTGAAGCCGACTGTGACCTGGCTCTAGCTCCTCCTCGCAGCAGTATAGGATCAGTCTTTTCCACCCAACAAGTGAGTGGAAGACATGCCTGTTGGTGGCCCCGAAAGCAGGACTGTAGACCTTAGTCTGACAGAAGATCTAGAAGCACCCCTGTGATTCAGCTTCAGCCCTGCTCAGTCATTATCCATGAGAAATTCTGCCCACCCTGAAAAGTAGCAGGAGGTATATTTGTACTTCTGGAAGTAGGCCTGTAGACGCCAGTTTGATCACGGCCCCAGAAGTGACACTGTGATTCAGTTTCAGCTCCTCTCAGCTGTAGCCTGGGGCTAGCTGTAGTCTCTGGGACTACCCACCCAGAGACCCACCCAATGACTCATAAGATGCATTCCCAAGGATGATGTTGCACATTTGTTTGGATGGAACATTTTTCAGGATATATCATACGATAAGATACAAATAAATCTTAACAAATTTAAGGAGATTAATAATCTTATCACCCATATTGATATGAAACTAGAAAACAATAATAGGAGAAAAATTGGAAAATTCACAAATATGCGGAAAATAAACAGCACAGTCCTGAACAATAAATGGGTCGGTCAATAAGGAAATCAAAGTAATATCAAAAGTTACCTTGAGACAAAAGTAAACAAAACTCTCCACAACATGCCAAAATGTACAGTATGCAGCAAAAAGCAGTTGTATAAGGGAAGTTTACAGCAATAATTGTCTACGTTAAGCAAAAAGGAAGATCTCAAATCCTAATATTATATCTCAAGGAACTAGGAAAAGAATGAACAAACTAAAGTCAAAGTTATCATAGGAAGGAAATAATAAAGACCAGAGCAAAAATAAATGAAATAGACACTAGTAAGACAATGGAAAAGCTCAATGATACCAAGAGTTGGTTTTCTGAATGGTAAACAAATTTGACAAGTTTTTATCTAGGTTAACCAGTGGAAAAAATAATGAGGAAGACTCAATATTATCAATGAATGAAAAGAGATTACAACTGATGACACTAAAATACAAAAGATTATAACATGATAAAAGACTACTACGAAAATTTATATGCCAATTAATTGGATAACTTTGAAGAAATGATTAAATTCCTAGAAACATATGATATACCAAGACTGAATCATGAAGAAATAGAAAACCTAAATAGATCAATAAAGAGTACGGAGATAAAGCAGTAATCAAATCCTCCTAACAAGGAAACCCCCAAGACCAGATGGGTTTACAGTGAATTCTACTAAACATTTAAATAATGAACATAAATTCTCAAACTCTTTCAAACAATAAAGAGGAGGAACCCTTTCAAATTTATTTTGTAAGTTTAGCACTAACTTCATACTAAACCCAGATAATGACACCAAAAGAACAGAAAATGATAGGGCATCATCTCTTATGAATATATATAAATGCAAAAAATTGTCAACAAAACACTGGCAAATCAAATTGAACAGCATATTACAAAAATCATATACTATGCTCAAATAGTATTTTTTTCTGAGGTACAAAAATGATTCAACATATTTAAGTCAATAAATGTGATACATAATATTCACAGAATAAAGGATAAAATTGTATGATCATCTCAATAGATGAAGAAAAAGTATTTGACAGAATTGAACATGCTTTCATGATGAAAGCTCAAAAAAAAATTAGGTATAGAAGGAATACATCTAAACATAATAAAGACCATATATTACGGGACCAAATAACATCATACTCAATGCTGAAATGCTGAAAGTATATTCTCTAAGATCAGGAACAGGACAAGGTACTGACTCCCACTACTTCTATTCAGTATAATACTGGAATTCCTAGCCAGAGCAATTAGGCAAAAAGAGAAATAAAAGGCATCCAAATGAGAAAGGAAGAAGTAATAGTGTCTCTGCAGATGACATGATCTTATGTATAAGAAGCACAAAACACTGATCAAAAAACCTGTAAGAAGTAATAGATGAATTCATTAAACTTGCAAGATATGAAGTAACGTAAAAAATCAATTGTGTTTCTATACTTACAACAAGTTATCTGAAGAAAATTAAGAAAAAAATTAATTTACAATAGAATTAAAAAAATACTAAGAAATGAATTTAACCCAGGAGGTAAAAGATCTGTATACTAAAAACTATAAAATATTGATGAAATTGAAGAAAAAAAATATATGGAAAGACATCACATGTTCATGGGTTTGAGGAATTATTGTTGTTAAGTGCCCATGCTACCCAAGTAACCTAATGATTCATTGCAATTCCTGTCACAATTTTAATGGCATTTTCACGGAAAGAGAAAAAAAAATCCAAGACTTGCATGAAACCACAAAAGTGAGGACATCACACTTTCATATTTTAAACTGTATTGCAATGCTATAATAAAACATTACGGTACTAGCACAAAAACAGACACACAGACTGATGGAACGGAATTGACAGCCTGTAAATAAAGCCAACCATGGCTAGGTAAAGTGATAAATGCATGTAATCCCAGCACTTTGGGAGGCTGGGACAGGATTATCATTTGAGGCCAGGAGTCTGAAACCAGCCTGGGCAATGTAGTGAGACCCTGTCTCCATGAAAGATGTAAAAGAAAAAAGAATAAACTCCTTGTACGTGGTCAATTAATTTTTTACCAAAGCACCAAGAACACACAATGAAAAAATAAAGGTATTTTTAATGAATACTGTTGGGAAAAGTATATTCACATCCACAAAGAGTGAAATTGGACCTTTGTCTTACACCATATATTAACAATAACTCAAAGGTGATAAAAGACTTACATGTAAAATTTGAAACCTTAAAACTTCTATAACACAATATAGAAAAAACTTTCTTGCCATTAGTCTTGACAGTAATTTTTCTTGGATATGACACTAAATGCACAAGCAAAGAAAGCAAAAATCATCAAATGTGATTACATCGAACTAAAAAGCTTCTGTACAACAAGTGAACCAACAGAGTGAAAAGCAACCTATGACACTGCAGAAACTATTTGCAAACCATATATCAGAAAAGGAATAATATCCAAAATTTACAAATGACTCACTCAATTTAATAGCAAAAAATAAATAACTCAATTAAAAATGGACAAAAATATCAATTTTTACAAATAAGATATACAGATACCCAACGGATGAAAATGCAAATTATAGGTACAATAAAATATTACCTTACCTGTATTAGAATGGCTATCACCAAGAAGACAAAAGATAACAAATACTGGCAAGAATATGGAGAAAAGAAAATCCTTGCACACTGTTTTGGGGAATATAAATTGGTACAGCCATTATAGAAAACAATAGAGAGGTTCATAAAATATTAAAAATAGAACTATCATATTATTGAACAATCCCACTTCTGGCTATCTATTCAAAAGAATTGAAATCAGGATCTCAAAGAGATATCTGCACTCTCATGTTCACTGTAATATTATTCACAATAGCCTGGATGTGGAAACAACCTAAATGTCCATCAATGGATGAATATATAAAGAAATAATAAATAGTAGATATAGATACACACACACACACACACACACACACATATACATGGAAAGAGAAAAAAAAATCCAAGACTTGTATGAAACCACAAAAGTGAGGGCATCACACTTTCATATTTTAAACTGTATTGCAATGCTATAATGAAACATATAGAATACAGTGGTTCATTGTTCAGCTTTGAAAAAGAAGACAATCCTGCCATTTGTGACAACGTGGGTGAACATGGATGACAATTATGCTAAGAGAAATAACCAGACACAGTAGGACAAAAACTGTATTTCCTCACCTTTTTGTGAAATCTAAAAATGTTAAACTCATGCCCAAGGTAATTTATAGATTCAATGCCATCCCCATCAAGCTACCAATGAGTTTCTTCACAGAATTGGAAAAAACTGCTTTAAAGTTCATATAGAACCAAAAAAGAGCCCGCATTGCCAAGACAATCTTAAGTCAAAAGAACAAAGCTGGAGGCATCACGTTACCTGACTTCAAACTATACTACAAGGCTACAGTAACCAAAACAGCATGGTACTGCTGCCAAAAGAGAGATATAGACCAATGGAACAGAACAGAGTCCTCAGAAATAATACCACACATCTACAGCCATCTGATCTTTGACAAACCTCAGAAAAACAAGAAATGGGGAAAGGATTCCCTATTTAATAAATGGTGCTGGGAAAATTGGCTAACCATAAGTAGAAAGCTGAAACTGGATCCTTTGCTTACTCCTTATACGAAAATTAATTCAAGATGGATTAGAGACTTAAATGTTAGACCTAACACCATAAAAACCCTAGAAGAAAACCTAGGTAATACCATTCAGGACATAGGCATGGGCAAGGACTTCATGTCTAAAACACCAAAAGCAATGGCAACAAAAGCCAAAATTGACAAATGGGATCTAATTAAACTAAAGAGCTTCTGCAAAGCAAAAGAAACTACCATCAGAGTGAACAGGCAACCTACAGAATGGGAGAACATTTTTGCAATCTACTCATCTGACAAAGGGCTAATATCTAGAACCTACAAAGAACTCAAACAAATTTACAAGAAAAAAACAAACAACCCCATCAAAAAGTGGGCAAAGGTTATGAACAGACACTTCTCAAAAGAAGACATGCATACAGCCAACAGACACATGAAAAAATGCTCCTCATCACTGGCCATCAGAGAAATGCAAATCAAAACCACAATGAGATACCATCTCATACCAGTTAGAATGGCAATCATTCAAAAGTCAGGAAACAGGTGCTGGAGAGGATGTGGAGAAATAGGAACACTTTTACACTGTTGGTGGGACTGTAAACTAGTTCAACCATTATGGAAAACAGTATGGCAATTCCTCAAGGATCTAGAACTAGAAGTACCATATGACCTAGCCATCCCTTTACTGGGTATATACCCAATGGATTATAAATCATGCTGATATAAAGACACATGCACACATATGTTCATTGCGGCACTATTCACAACAGCAAAGACTTGGAATCCACCCAAATGTCCATCAGTGACAGACTGGATTAAGAAAATGTGGCACATATATACCATGGAATACTATGCAGCCATAAAAAAGGATGAGTTTGTGTCCTTTGTAGGGACATGGATGCAGCTGGAAACCATCATTCTCAGCAAACTATCACAAGAACAGAAAACCAAACACCGCATGTTCTCACTCATCGGTGGGAACTAAACAATGAGATCACTTGGACACGGGAAGGGGAACATCACACACTGGGGCCTATTATGGGGAGGGGGGAGGGGGGAGGGATTGCATTGGGAGTTATACCTGATGTAAATGACGAGTTGATGGGTGCTGATGATTTGATGGGTGCAGCACACCAACATGGCACAAGTATACATATGTAACAAACCTGCACGTTATGCACATGTACCCTAGAACTTAAAGTATAATAATAAAAAATAAATAATAAATTAAATTAAATTTAAAAAAAGAAAGAAAGAAATAGAGTGTAGAATGGAGGGTGCCATAGGCCTGGTATTGGAGAAGGAAAATATTGGTCAAATTGTACAAAGTTTCAGTTATGAGGTTGGTAACTTCTGAGGATCTAATGTACAGCAAGATGACTACAGTTAACAATAACTCTGTTTTATTCATAAAATTAGCTAGAAGTGTGAATCTCTAGTGTTCTCACCACAATGAAAAAAAAAAGGGGGAAACCATATGAGGTGATTGATGTATTAATTAGCTTGATTATACTAAGCGTTTAACAGTGTATGCATATATCAAATTATCACATTGTACACTTTCAATATATACAATTTTATTTCCAATTACATCTCAGTAAAGTTGGCAGAAATGAAACACTGCAGTCAAAGGCTTGCTATGATTCTAATTCCTCACGTGATTCTTAGATTTTAAAATTTGTGTAAATGTGGAAAAAGAGAAATGACAAATCAGAACAAACCATTCTACCCATCCATGGAAGACTCTCAGTGCCTCAAACTTTGTCCTATATATGGCAAAGCTCCTTTCCCCTGTTTATTAGAAGTCAGTGTTTTCTGATCAGTACAACAATCTATAGCTTCCTTTCTGGGGGTCAGAGACTTGAGAAGTGAAACGTAATGAAAATGAATCTAATATTTATCTTGAAATAAAGGCTAATTATTATTATCATCAATATTATTACTTATTATTATTTTAACAAAAAGCCAAAGCTAAGAAATTTATAAATGGATCAATGATTTCCAGAAGATGTTGGATAGTGAGGGGTCAACTTTAAAGAGAATACATTGGAAGAGCATTTATGGTGACAAAACTACACTGAATGTTAGTGGGTTGGAAGAGCATTTATGGTAACAAAACTGCACTGAATGTTAGTGGGATGGAAGATATGTGACTCTAAGCATGTGTTAAAATTTGTGGAACTGCAATACTAATAATGAGCTTGAAGGCATGAAAACTAAAAATAAAGATAAAAGACACATAAAGGATGGCGAGAGATCCTAGGATGGCATACAACCTTGACAAGTGAATGTTTTATAGACATATGACTTAACTGTGTTATTAATCAAAGGGTTAGAGGAACAATATAAGGGCATATCTAACTTTGAAAAATGGTGTTTTGACTGGAAACTGTACAACTAAAGACAAATGGAACTTTTTATATACTGCACTCAAAATTTAGTTGGTAAATTTGAATTTCATGAAGACACATATTACCAATTCTGCTTTACATATGGACTGGGTTGAACAAATAATTAAGTGGATGGCAAATGTTGGGAGTCAGGTTTCCCACTCTCTGGGAAAGAAGCTACGGATAGGCAAGAAGGAAAGTCTAGTCTGTACCTCGTGTTCCTCAATCAGAGTCAGATATATTAGTATGAACTCATGTTTAGCTAGATGAAAATAGATAACTAGATAAATGGTAGACATAAATAGATAAACATATAGATATGTGAATATTCATGAGTTAGTATATACAAATAAAGTAAATGACTTTGTACTATAAGAGGGCTTAGACACAGTGATACCCCAGCAGCAACGGGCATACCCAGCATTCACATACTTACTGAAAAATACCATGCACCAATAAAAAGAACCAGAATTGTTGGTAAAGTGATTGATTCTAGGACTGGGACATGGAAAATATAAGACAAAATGAGAGCGTCCCATAGTACTGGAAAATAAAAATGTGCTCAAAAAACAAAAAAGAGCACATTTCAGGGAAACACAGGAATTCACCCTAAGGATTCTCCAGGAATGGTTCCCCACTGGAACGTTTCTACAACAAAAAGCCAATATAGTATTGGATTACATAGCCAAGTTTAAAATATATGAGTCCCTACTAATATAAATTATTAAGTAATTAAATATGTGGGGGAGAAGAGGCAAATCCTCCATACAGAAAAAATCTCAAATACCATATGTATGTATACATGACTTTCCTCTCAAGGCAATGGAATTTAAACCCTTCATGAATGTGAGCAGAACTTGGTGAATAATGTCCAAATAATAAAATATTGAAAGGTGAAAACAGTAACTTTATAGTGATGAAGACTTTCAGATACTAAACCAAATGACAAAAGTGAATCCTACCAGTCATGTTGTGTGGATATACTATAGCCCCTGGTAGGATATAATGCAAAAAGGGCTTTGCCTGTGTGATAATCTTCTCCAAAAGCCATCACCCAAGTCTAATCATCAGAAAAACTTCAGACCAACCTAAATGGAGAAACATTCTACAACATATTAACCAATCGTCCTCAAAATTTTCAAAGACATGAAAAAAAAAGAATGACTGTCAAACTGTCACAAAATAGAAGAGAATGACAGAGAGATGTGAAAAATTAATCAATATTGTATCCTGAAATAGAAAAAGATGATAAGTAAAAAAACTAGTGAAGTATGAGTACATTATGGAATTTAGTTAACAGTATTATACCACTGTTACTTTCTTAATTTTGACAAATGTGTGAAGGTAATGTAAAATTATAACAAGAGAAACTTAAATTGAATAAGGAATATATGAGAACTCTGCAATATGTTTGCATTTATTCTATATATTTATAATTATTCCATAATTTTAAGTTTATAAAGAAGTAAATTTTATGTATTATACATTAATAAAATTCATAGTTAAAATTATATTATTGTAATTGTTTTATTGTTAATTATTATAAATAAATGATAGTTTTACATATTTATGGGGTACATGTGATCTTTTGATACAGGTATACAATCTGTAGTGATCAAATCATGGTAACTGGAGTACCTGTTACCTCAAGTATTTATCATTTGTTTGTGTTAGGAACATTACAATTCCACTAGTTTAGTTATTTAAAATATAAAATAAATATGTTAACTATTATCAGCCTACTGAATATTAGATTTTATCAACCTACATTAAATTTTATTTAGTGCACTTTAACTGTCTATGGAATGAGACACAATGAAAGATCAATACCACCTAATTGAAAAATAGAGAAAAATACTTTCTCTGCACATCTGAGTTCAGTTTGTATAAATATTTAATCTCTCTACAAATGAACGCATTTGCCATAGTTCACTGCACAGTTTTGTGAAATGTTCACATTGGTTTTAGGCCAGTACTTACAATCACCACTTATAAAGGTATTTTACAAGAAAACATCCATAGGAAAAAAAATATTTTTAGACATTGTTTGTAACCTATTTTAACCTTATGTTAGGAAATCTGAACATTGTGGTTTTAAAATATATTTTGATGTCTAAAGGGCAAATTTTCTCATTACCCTTCCATTTGAAATTGTCTTGAGTAATTTTGCAAGAATATTATTCCAGAACTATTAAAGAATCATTTTATTAAATGTAAATGTCATTGGGTTCTGTAATAGGAAGACATGCATTAAATTTAATTTAATAGACTTGATTGTTTTAAAAATATATAATCTCCTAGAGCCAAATGCATGTCATTTTTTTTAATTTTATAGTTTTAAACAGCATAATTCCTGTATTGTCCTTTTTAAGTCCCTTTTTTTAGGATAACAATTTTGTGCACTCTTCTCACTGCTTTGGGTAAGGTTTTATTTCACATCACTTTCCTTTTTATCACTCTAGTACAAAAAAACTACAAGTTTTATTTGTCTCACAACAAAACATCTAGCTGAACCCCTTATTATTTCTGTGCTTATTCAGCTGATTATCATATGATATTTGTATGTAGATAATCCTATCACCTGCAGGGTGGGGAATTAAAACAAAAAGCACTTCTTTGCTAATATTTACACCCAAAGTCATTTTCTTGGATAATTGCATTTCCTGTTGTTCCCAAAATAGAGTAATAATGATAATAATTACAATCATAATGCCACCTGGCAATAGTTTCCGAACTTTATTAGAACACCTCTAAGGTTCCATGGTTTCAAAGCATTGCTTGCTTACTTGATTTGTCTATTTTGCTTATGCCATGTATGATACATTTTTGTAGATTATACAAATAATCTCAACCCTTATAATTTTATCAGTGGACGTTTCAAGGTTTCTGCTTTGCCTAGTTATCCCTTTACCTACTAATAAGTGTTGAGGGTAAAATAATATAATACATGGAGTATCAATAGTGTCTCTGTATTAGTCCATTTTCCCACTATGATTTAAAAAACTGCCTGAAACTGGGTAGTTTATAAAGGAAAACTGTTTGATTGACTCACAATTCCAAATAGCCTGGGAGACCTCAGGAAACTTACAATAATGGCAGAAGGCAAGGGAGAAGCAAGTACCTTCTTCACTTGGTGGCAGGAGAGAGAGTGCACGCGTGCAGGGGAGACTACCACTTTTAAACCATCAGATTTCCTGAGAACTCCCTCACTATCATGAGAACAGTATAGGGAAGCTGCCCCCATTATCCAATCACCTCCCACCAGGTTGCTTCCTTGACACGTGAGGATTACAATTCGAGATGAGATTTGGGTGGGGACACAGGGCCAAACCATATCAGTCTCCATTGTAAAGGAAGTCCAGCTGTGTTTCTGACTCTTCTTCCTTTTCTGTTCCTGTGTTGGTCTGATACTAATTTTCCCCTGCCAACACACAGTCATCAATTGTGACATAATTGCATTAGCTATGAGTTTGTTCTAAGTATATTAGAAGCAAAACAAATTACAGGAAGCATGGAACATGATGAATTTTTTACTGCTAACCTCTTCATTGATATTTTAATAGGGAATTGATAAAAATTTAAGTAGAATATAAAAGTAGGAACACCGCAGGAAGACAATTGCATGCACTCCCAGTTTGCATCGTGGACTGAGGGAAGCCATTCCTTTCCTGTACTTACAGGGCACCCTGTAGAGGACAGCCAAGAACAGTTCAGGCAGTGGTCGCAGGTTGAAAGAAGTGCCCAATTAGGTTTAATGATATAACCTCAGGTGGGGATGCACTCCCTTGGCCAGGGCTGAAATGGGGGAGTGAAAAGTGGGCTGCAGCTGCAAGTGCAGGAGTCACAAGTGCAGGAACCACAAGCCTGGAAATCAGACACCCAGCTTTGCAGCAGATAAGGGGGACAAGGCCTGCAAGCTGCATATGCTATCTCAGCAGGAAAGCTTATGACTCAGGGCAGTTGCCAGTTCTGAGTGCAGGCTGATTGGAATTTAGCCTGCTGCTAAGTGGAACACTGCCAGAGTGGATCTGCCTCATTGTGTATTTTGGATCTGTGTGGGACTTACCACAGCCTGCTATTCTCCACTCCCTGTGTGAGCTCTTCTGTGCATCAGAGGCAGCAACTCTCCCCTCTGGAACATCAGGCCAATGGCCTGAGAACTGCTCCTGTCCCCCGACACCCCAGGGGCTGCAGCTTGCCCGCGGGAAGAGACTCAGAGTGCAAACCCACCAGACCCGGCCCCCATCCGGCGTTGTCCTGCCATTCACCCTGGTAGCTTACCACAAAGGACTGAAATTCTTGGGAGCATATGGCCCTGCTCATTGCCTGAAAAACCAGAGTGCCCCTCCTGGGCAACATAAGGCAAGCAAAAATCCCACTGCTACTGCTGCAGCTGGTGTTCTTTTTCAAATACCACCTCCTGTCTGGAGGCTAACCAAAACAGTCCACTACAGCATCTACTCCTGGTAGAGTAACATTTCACCCAGGAAGGAGAAGATGGCTGTGCGATCTTAGCTATCATCACTGCCTGCACTACTGTGGCTAACTAGGACTTCCTGAGTTGGTCCACTTGACCAGTTCATTACAACTACAACCAGTTTTCCAGAAAGCCAACACACTAAGCTTATCAATAACCAAGGAACCTTACAGATTCTATGTCACTCCCTATCACCCATATTAAAGCTGGTGCTGCTTTCCACTGCTGGGAGTCTTGAGGCCAGGTCACATGATCACATCCCTTGGAGACATTCCCCAGCATCAGCCTGGAATATGGCAACTTCACTGGGAAGCCAGATCCAGAGGAGTAACAACGCTCACCATAGTCTGACTGACCCCCAGGAATGCTCACTCTTAGGGAAAGGGGAAGTGCACTACATCAAGGTAACACCCTGTGGGACAAAAGAGACTGTACAGCAAACCTTGAGTACCAGATATTTCCACAGGTGAGAAGTTTCAGCAGAGGCAGTTATAGTGCTGGGTTCAGCAGGGAAGGTCTTCAGCTCTAACCCAACAGTCAGCTCCCTGGTGCACACCACAGGCACAATTGGGGGCCTCTCGCATGGGAACCTGGCATAAGTGCAACTCTATATGCCTTTGTGGAACATGTCAGAGTGACTGCATCTCTGCAGGAGGAGCACTCTCCAGGGTTACAGAAGAGAGAGTCGTAATTCCTCTCTACTTGGAACATCAACATTCCTACACTTGACAAGAGCTGCCTATTTGATCTGAGTAGCTGGAGCACTGGAACAGGAGTGTGTCTGAGAGATGAATAATGTTCCAGCTGACATGGCAGGGGAGCTGAGGTGGCTCCAACCATTTCCCCTGATAAGACCTCAATGTAACTCACTGAGAGCTCCTCCAGTCACGTCTGTCAAGACTGTGACCTCTGCCCATCATTGGGTATTGCATTTATCCATCTGCTTTAGCCACAGCTGTTTCTTACTGAGGGACAACTCCCCTACTGGCTGGAAGTCCAAACCATCAAAACAGTAAATAAAATACTGGGGAAAAATCAATAAATAAAAAGTATATAAGTAGAATGAGATAAGCTTCAAGAGACCTCTATCATTCCAACCCCACAGGAGACAATGAAATTGTTCACACACCAAGCGTATTACTACTACAACCAACACATGAGAAAGCCATCATAAAAATACATTGTATTACCACTGAATTCTTACAGAGTCTTCATGCCTAAAGGCACCAAAAATAGAATTAGACTATAATTAACTAAAAGCATTAAATTCACATCCTTAAGGGGTAAAAATAAATTAACAAACATATAAACAAAAAAGAAACAGTCAAATCAAACATACATTCAAGAATAATTAGAAGAAATAGTCCACCCAAATGAAAAGGAAGCAGAAAAATAACTCTGGTAACATGGCAAAACAGGGTTTTATAACACCCCCTGAAAGATCACACTAACTCACCAGCAATAGCCCCAAACCAAGATGAAATCTTTGAAAAATCATATAAAAAATTCAGAAGGTCGATTATTAAGCTACTCAAGGAGATATCAGAGAAAGGTGAAAGCCATCATAAAGAAATTTTAAAAGTTCAGGATATAAATGAAAATTTTTCTAGAGAGACGGGTATCATAAAGAAAAACAACTGGAACTTCTGGAAATGAAAGACAATCCTAGGGAATTACAAAATGCAGTGAAAAGTTTTAACAATAGGCTAGAACAAACAGAAAAATGAATTTCAGAGCTTGAAGACAAGACTTCTGAATTAACCCAATCAGTCAAAAATAAAGAAAAAAATCAAAAGAAATAAACAAAGTCTCCAAGAAGTATGGGAGTATGTGAAACAAACAAACCTAAAAATAATTGGTGTTCTTGAGGGAAAAGAGAAAACAATAATTCTGGAAAACTTATTTGAGGAAATAATTGGGGCAAACATCCCTTGCTGAGCTAGATATATAGATTCACATCCAGGAAGTTCAAAGTACTCCTGGGAAATCCACTGCAAAAAAGGTCTTCTCCAAGGCATATAGTCATTAGGCTATCGAAAGTCAACATGAAGAAGCAAATTCTAAGAGTAGTAAGACAAAAGCATCAGGTAACTTACAAAGAGAAACCTATCAGACTAACAGCAGGCTTATCAGCAGAAATCTTACAGGCCAGAAAGGATTGGGGTCCTATCTTCAACTTCCTTAAATAGAATAACTATTAGTCAAAAATTTTGTATCCAGCAAAAGTAAGTTTCATAAATGAAAGAAAAATAATGTCATATTTAGAAAAATGCTGAGATAATTTGTTACTACCGAACCAGCACTACAAGAAATGCTAAAAGGAGTTCTATACTCTGAAACAGAAGCCTGATATGCATCAAAATAGAAACTGTTGAAAGCTTAAAACTCACAGAACCCATAAATAAAAAAAAGAAAAGAAAAAAAAAACTATCTAGGTAACACTTAATATGATGAAGAGAATAGTACCTCACATCTCAATATTAACATTGAATGTAAATGGCCTAAACTTTTCACTTAAAATATACAGAATGGCAGAATGGATGAAAAATTATAAACCAAAAAAGTACTGTCTTCAAGAGACTCGCCTAACATGGAAGGATTCATATAAAATCAAGGTAAAAAGGTAGAAATATATATTCCATGCAAATGAAAAACAAAAACAAGCAGTAGTAACTATTCTTATATTAGAAAAAACAGACTTCAAAGCAACGGCAGGGAAAAAAAAGGATCATACCAACAATTCTACATCTTTATTCACCTAACACTGGAATTCCAAGATTCATAAAACTGTCACTACTAGATCTGAGAAATCAGATAGACAGCAACACAGTAATAACATGAGACTTCAATGCACCACTGACAGCACAAAACAGATCATCAAGACAGAAAGTCAACAAAGAAATAACGGACCGAAATGATATGCTGGAAGATATGAACTTAATGAATATTTACAGGATATCCTACCCGAGAACTGCAGAATATATTCCTCTTATCAGCACATGGAACATTCTCCAAGATAGACCATATGCGAGGATAGGAGATACATTAAAAAAAAATCAAAATAATATCCAGTGTCTTCTCAGACCAGAGAATAAAACTAGGAATCAACTCCAAAAAGAACCCTCAAAACTATACAAATACATGACAACTAAATAATCAGCTCCTAATGATACCTGGATTAACAAAGAAATCAAGATGTAAATTAAAAAAGTATTTGAATTGAATGACACTAGTTATCAAAACCTCTGGAATACACCAAAAGCAGTGCTAAGAGGAAAGTTTATTGACTGAATGCCTAGATTAAAAAGTCTTAAAGAGGGTCAGACATGGTGGCTCAGACCTGCAATCCCAGCACAATGGAGGTCGAAGCAGGTGGATTGCTTGAGGCAAGGAATTTGAGACCAGCCTGGGCAACATGACAAAATCTTGTCTCTACAGAAACAAAATAAAACATAGCCAGGCAAGGTGGCATGCTCTGTGGTTCTAGCAACTCCTGAATCTGAGGTGAGAAGATCGCTTGAACCCAGGAGGCAGAGGTTGCAGTGAGCGAGATCAGATCACTGCACTTCAGCTGGGGAGTGACAGAGTGAGACTCTGTCTTGAAAAAGAAAAAAAAAAAGTCTATAAGAGGACAAATTGATAACCTAATGTCATACTTCAGAGAAAAAAGAACAAACTAAACCCAAAGCTAGAAGAAGAAAGTAACAAAGATCAGAGTAAAACTAAATGAAATTCAAACAAAAAGAAAAGATACAAAAGATCACTGAAACAAAAAGCCACTTCTTTAAAAAAAATAAACAAAATAGAGAGACCATTAACTAGGTTAACCAAGAAGAGTGAAGAACCAATAAGTCAAATTATAAATGAAACTGGAGACAATACAACTGACACCACAGAAATACAAATGATCATTTGAGACTACTATGAACAACTTAATGTACAAAAATTAGAAAATCTAGAGAAAATAAATTTCTGGAAACATATAACCCTCCTATATTATATCAGAAAGAAATAGAAGCCCTGAATAGATCAATAACAAGCAGTGAGATTGAATCATTATTTTAAAAGATTGCTGCAAAAGAAAATTCAGAACCAGATGGATTCATAATTGAAATCTACCAGACCCTCAAAGAAGGATTGGTACCAATTCTACTGAAACTATCACAAAAGACTGAGAAAGAGGGAATCCTCCCCAACTTACTATATGAAGCCACTATCACCCTGCTACCAAAACCAGGAAAGGACACAACAACAACAAAAAAATTACAGATCAATTTTTATTGTAAACATAGATGCAAAAATTCTCAACAAAATACTAACTAACCAAATCCAACAGCACATCAAGGGATTGTTTAACACACACAAGAAAATAAATGTGATATACCACAAACAGAATTAAAAACAAAAACCATATGAACACCTCAATAGATGCAGAAAAGTCATTTCATAAAATGCAATACCCCTTTATGATAAAAACTGTCAACAAACTAGGCATAGAAGGAACTTGCCTTAAGAAAATAAAAGCCATATGACAAACATAGAGCAAACATCACAATAAATGGGAAAAAGTTGAAAGCATTCTCTGTGGGAAGAGGAACAAGACAAGGATGCCTGCTTTCACAACTCCTATTCAACATAGTTCTGGGAGTCCTAGCTAAAGCCATTAGGCCAGAGAAATAAATAAAGAACACATAAATTGGAAAATAGGAAGTCAAATTGTCACTGTTTGCAGATAATATGATAGTATATCTGGAAAAGTCCCAAAGGCTCCTCCAAAAGACTCCTAGATTTGATAAATAAATTCAGTAAAGTCTCAGGTTAAAAAATCAATGTATATAAATCAGTAGCTCTTTTATATACTAACAACAACCAAGCTAAGAATTAAATAATAACTCAATACTTTTTACAACAGTTGCAATAAAATAAATAAAATACCTAAGTATTGGTGAAACCCCCACCCCGTATACTCAATGTGGGTTCTTTTCTATTTCCCTAAGCATCAGCTGGTCTGAGAAATAAAGGGAAAGAGTACAAACGAGAGAAATTTTAAAGCTGGGTGTCTAAAGTCAGGAAACAACAGGTGCTGGAAAGGATGTGGAGAAATAGGAACACTTTTACACCATTGGTGGGATTGTAAACTAGTTCAACCATTATGGAAAACAGTATGGCGATTCCTCAAGGAGCTAGAACTAGATGTACCATATGACCCAGCCATCCCATTACTGGGTATATACCCAAAGGATTATCAATCATGCTGCTCTAAAGACACATGCACACGTATGTTTATTGCGGCACTATTCACAATAGCAAAGACTTGGAATCAACCCAAATGTCCATCAGTGACAGACTGGATTAAGAAAATGTGGCACATATACACCATGGAATACTATGCAGCCATAAAAAAGGATGAGTTTGTGTCCTTTGTAGGGACATGGATGCAGCTGGAAACCATCATTCTTAGCAAACTATCACAAGAACACAAAAGCAAACACCGCATGTTCTCACTCATAGGTGGGAAATGAACAATGAGATCACTTGGACTCGGGAAGGGGGACATCACACACCAGGGCCTATCATGGTGGGGGAGGGGAGGGATTGCATTGGGAGTTATACCTGATGTAAATGACGAGTTGATGGGTGCTGACGAGTTGATGGGTGCAGCACACCAACATGGCACAAGTATACATATGTAACAAACCTGCACGTTATGCACATGTACCCTAGAACTTAAAGTATAATAATAATTAATAAATAAAAAAGTTAAAAAAACAAACAAACAAACAAAAAAAAGCGGGGTGTCCGGGGGAGACATCACATGTTGGCAGGTTCCTTGATGATCCCTGAGCCGTAAAACCAGAAAGGTTTTATTAGTGATTTTCAAAAGGGGAGGCAGTGCATGAATAGGGTGTGGGTCACAGAGATCACATGCTCCACAAGGTAATAAAATATCACAAAGCACATGGAGGCAGGGCGAGATCACAGGACCACAGGACGGGGCGAAAATAAAATTGCTAATGAAGTTTTGGGCACACATTGTCATTGATAACATCTTATTAGGAGACAGGGTTTGAAAGCAGCCAACTTATCTGACCAAAATTTATTAGGCAGGAATTTCCTCATCCTAATAAACCTGGGAACGCTACAGGAGACGAGGGCTTATTTCATCCCTTCGTCTTTGACTGTAAAAGGCAGCCACCCCCAAAGGGGTCATTTCAGAGGCCTACCCTTAGGGGCCATTCTCTTTCTCAGGGATGTTCCTTGCTGAGAAAAAGAATTCAGCGATATTTCTCCTATTTGCTTTTGAAAGAAGAGAAATATAGCTCTGTTCCGCCCAGCTCACCAGCAGTCAGAGTTTAAGGTTATCTTCCCTTGTTCCCTGAACATTGCAGTTATCCTGCTCTTTTTTCAGGGTGCCCAGATTTCATATTGTTCAAACACACATGCTCTACAAATAATTTGTGCAGTTAATGCAACCACCACAGGGTCCTGAGGGGACATACATCTTCCTCAGTTTACAAAGATGATGGGATTAAGAGATTAAAGTAAAGACAGGCATAGGAAATCACAAGGGCATTGACTGGGGAAGTGATAAGTGTCAATGAAATCTTCTCAATTTATGTTCAGAGATTGCAGTAAAGACAGGCATAAGAAATTATAAAAGTATTAATTTGGGGAACTAATAAATGTCCATGAAACCCTCACAATTTATGTTCTTCTGCCATGGCTTCAGCCGGTCCCTCCATTCGGGGTCCCTGACTTCCCTCAACACCTAAGCATATACTAAAGGAGGTGAATTATCTCCAAAAGGGGAAATACAAACACTGCTGAAAAAATTAAAGATGACACAAACTTATGGAAATGCATCCCATGCTCATGGATTGGAGAATCAATATTGTGAAAATGACCATATGGCCCAAAGCAATTTAGAGTATCAATGCAATTCCTAACAAAATACTGACATAATTTTTCACAGAATTAGAAAAAATCCTAAAATTAATATGGAACCAAAAAAGAGCAGAAATAGTCAAAGTAATAATAACCAGAAAGAACAAATCTGAAGAAATATTACTGGACTTCAAATTATACTACAAGGCTGTAAGTTAGCAAAACAACATGATACTGTAATAAAGGTAGGCATATAGACCAGTGGAACAGAATAGAGAACTCATAAATGAAGTCAAATATGTACACCCAGTTTACCATTGACAAAGCATACAAAAACATAAATTCGGGCATGAATATCATATCTAATAAATGGTGCTGGTAAAACTGGCAAGCTGCATATAGGAGAATGAAACTGGATACCTGTTTCTCACTTTGTACAAAAATCAACTCAAGATTGACCAAAGACTTAAATATAAGACCTGAAACCATACAAATTCTAGAAGACAAGTTGGAAAAACTCTTCTAGACATTGGCCTGAGCAAAGAAGTCATGACTAAGACTTCAAAAGCAAATGCAACAAGAACAAAAATAAATGGGACCTAGTTAAACTACATAGCTTGTGCACAACAACAGAAATATTTAATAATTAGAGTAAACAGACACCCACAGAATTGGAGAAGTTATTTGCAAACTACACATCCAACAAAGGACTAGTATATAGAATCTACAAGGAATTAAAAACTATCAGCAAGAAAAACACAAATAATCCCATCAAAAACAGGACAAAGTAAAGGAATAGACATTTCTTAAAAAGAAAGTATACAAATGGCCAAGAAACATAAAAATGCTCAACATAACTAATTATCAGGGAAATGCAAATTTAAACCGCAATGAGATACCACCTTACTCCTGCAAGAATGGCCATAATTTTGACTACTATCAAAAAGTCACAAAAACAAAAAAACGAAAAACAGTAAATGTTGATATGGATGTGTGGAAAAGGGAATGCCTATACACTGCTAGTAGAAATGTAAATAAGTACAAGCTCTATGGAAAACAGTATGAAGACTCCTTAAAGAGCTAAAAGTAGATCTATCATTTGATCCATCAATTCCACTACTGGATATATACCCAAAGGAAAAGAAGTCATTTTATGAAAAAGATGCTTGCACATGCATGCTTATAGCAGCACAATTCACAATTGCTAAGATGTGAAATGTACGAAAGTGCCCATCAACAAATGAGTGGATTAAAAAAATGTGGTATACACACATCATGGAATACTACTCAGTCATTAAAAGGAACAAAATAATGTCTTTTGCAGCAACTTGGATGGAGCTGGAGACCATTATTCTAAGTGAAGTTAACACAGGAGTAGAAAACCAAAAACCTTATGTTCTCACCATAAGTGGGAGCTAAGCTATGAGTACGGAAAGGCACACAGTGTGATATATGGAATTTAGAGAATCAGAAGGGGGCGGGTGGGAGGAGGGCTAGGGATAAAAAAAAATGACACATTAGATACAATGTACACTACTCGACTGGAGGGTGTACTAAAATCTCAGAAGTTATCGCTATATAATTCTTCCATGTAACAGAGAACCACTTGTAACCCAAAAGCTATTGAAATAAATACTTTTTTAAGTTACATATTGGCTTTCAATTTTGTGCACTGAAAAAATAATCTTACAAGCCCTCTCAAATTCTTGCACCTACATCTCACTCACATCTGCCTGTAAATGCATTACAGATTCATTGTAATTCGACTATGATGTAACTCAACTTTTTGCTTTCTGAAAGCAGCATGTTTCTCCTCAAAGTTAAAATATTTCTTCAGTGTACCCTCTCATGCTATTTTGTGCTCACACAGCTTCTTTTATCTGTATCTTTATAACATTTGTTATACTTTACTTGGCCTTTTAATGTCTTTCTTTGCTACCAATTAGATTTTATTTCACTAAAGTTTTAGGTATTTTGTAATTATTACACACACACAGAGACACAAACACTCACTCCTGTGCATTTTCATGGACATCCCCAGATTAAGGTTTTATTATAGTTGTTTCTTACTGCTTATTCCAGTTTTCACAATAACCTAGGTCAAAATTAATAGTTAGGTTCTACCCATTATAAATAAAATGATTCCTTGCCAAAATGCAAACTGCTTGGCTGCTATGTTTAATGAGATCAGCTCACAATTATCTGTTAACTCTTTTGCCTGAGGGAACTGGTAAACATTCTGATGTTATTTTTCATTATTATTGCTTTTGTTCATTCTCCTTTTTTCGTTTGTAAGGTATATTTTTGTCTATGTTCTTGTCTTTAGACTCATTTTTGTTGGAAGAAATATGTAATTTACCTACTGATAATTACAGTAGACATTTGCTATGCATATTAAAATTGGGATACTCCCAGAATTTTAGACATTATTTGCCACTGAAGTCTCCAAATATATGGGAATTAGATGCATCCATCTAATGGGAACTGTTGATGTGCCAGATATCTTACATTTCAAAAAGCATGAACAGGTTTTTAGAAATTTTAGTGATCTAAATACATTCTATATTCTGCACCAAATTTTTGTAAATTAGCTACTCTGTTCTTCAGGATATACAAACACTGGGACAAAAGTAGGGCTCTTCCATTTCACAGATACTTTTTCCAAAAATAGTTATTTTAGTATCATGTGTATCTTTTTTTTTTTTTTTTTTAATTTTGGGTGTATGTGGGTTAATGTGATTTGTTACAACCTCTATTTTAATTAATTGACAAAAAACACCTACAGAGACATAAGACTCAGAATATTAGTGTGAGGAACTTGGGGAAACCTCTTCCTTGATATGGCAACTATTAAGCTGTTCAAAATTTGCAAATACAGCCATTAAAAACGTCTGGAGTTTATTTCATGAGGTTACAACACATTGACAAAATTGATAAAATTTTGTAACAATCTAAAGAGCTCAATAGGGTAGCTTGAGGCTGTTCCTATCTGCTTGCTGCTTTTCCTTGAGGAAGAATGGTTGTATTAGATTCAGCAGCCAAGTGGTGGTCCATCTCCTCCAACACCCTAACTGGAGGGCTCTTCTGGGTGTATTAGGCTGACCAACACTGGTAGATTCCATTTACCACAAATCCTAATGCACACAACTTCTATGAAGTGTGCAGTGGCAGTGGGGCAATGATGCCATTCTTCTACCCCCAGCTACCAATTTCTAATGAGGACCCTAGTGGGGCAGCTGATGAAGAGTGGAGTTCTTATCTCCTACAGAGCTCTGTGTTGCAGGACAGTTGTTCCAGTGAGATAGAGAGTCACATGTCAGCTCTAATTTCTTCTAGCTTCCTATGGCAGAAGTATCATTCCTAGTAAATTTGGCAGTCAGTAAACAAGATATTTCTCTCATTCCCAGTTCTGATCTAGGAATGGTCCAGAATGGACAGTTCCCACTGTCTCTCTACCCATACACATAGCTATTCTCCATATGTGAGATATCTGTGAGGCAGTGGGGGCAGATCAAGCTCTCACAAAATGTTCTCAACCCACAGCTTCTCCTATGTGGCTCAGAGTGTGTTTTCAGAGGAGGGTTTGAGCAAACCTCAAATACTAACAACATCCTCTGCTCTCGCCAAGACACCCAACTTTAATTGAATTAGGTTGTGAAGCAATTTATACCCCATGGTATGGTTCCCAACAATAAAATAATAAGCTATAACTTAATTAAGGCTAACAGCTAGATTTTATGCCAATACAGGCAGATTACACAGAAGGTAAATGGCAGATCAAGAAAAGAGACAGATCTCAGCTGAAGCCAGAAACAAAATAAAAAAAAAAATACAATATTTTAAGTGTATTTTTTATTATTATGGATAAATATTAATTATACATATTCATGGGTTACATGTGGTATTTTGATACAAGCACATAATTTATTATGATCAAGTTAGGGTAAGTGGAGTATCCATATCCTCAACATTTCTCCTTTATTTATATTAGGAACATTCCAATTCTATTCTTATAGTTAATTTAAAATATAAAATTATTATTAACTATAGTCACCCTATAGTTCTACAGAGCACTTATCCTTTTAAATGGTTAGAAATAATTGAACACATATAAACCAGCAATTTTATTACAAGATAAACAAAAACATCCAGCCATAGAAACAAGTATATTTGTATGTTAATAGCAGTATTGTTAGTAAAAGAAAAAAGTAAAAACAACTCAACTCAACTGAAGAATGGATAAACAAAATACGTATCTACACAATGTAATTGTATTTGACAATAAAAAATGAAAGAGTGATAAGCACTACAACATAAGTGATTCTTGAAAACATGCTAAGTGGAAGCAACAAGTTACAAGGACAACATATTGTATAATACCATTCGTTTAAAACATATAGTATTGGTAAATCTACAGAAACAGAAAGTAGATTAGTGGTTGCCTAGGGCTTACATGGAAATTGAGGATGGGGGAAATCAGAAGTGACTGCTAATGAGTATGGGTTTTTTGGGGACTTACTAAAACATTACAATTGATTGTGGTAATGGTTACACAAACTGAGAATATATTTAAAAATTTGAATTATATACTTAAATAAGTAAATTGCAAGGTATGTAAATTATACTCAATAGACTTAAAGTAGAAACACTACTATTGTATTTTGCTTTATGGCTTATCTTAGCTCAAATTTGCCATAATTAGAATCTATTTTAAAATTTTAGATCCATCTTATCGTATAATCACTACATACTCACCTTTAATTTTGATAGTATGAATAATTCTCTTTGCATTTTCATTATCAACTTTTACTTTATTACCTATAGTTTTAATTAAAACCAATATTGGAGATATTATGTACTTTTGTTTACACTTTTCTGTTTTCTCAGAACTTATTTTATATGCCATTTTTCTGAGTTGTTGTTTTATGTCTTCCAATAACAGAGTGCATTTTTTACTATTTTTGATTTCTGAAATAAAATGTGTATTTTAAAAGCTATCTGAAAAAGTGTTCAACATCACTAATCAGAGAAATACAAATCAAAACCACAATGAGATATCACCTCACTCTTGTTAGAGTGGCTGTTATCAAGAAAACAAAAGATAATAAGCATGGCAAGAATGTGGAGAAAAGATAAACCTTGCACACTGTTGGGGGAAATATAAATTAGTATAGCTATTATGGAAAAAAGTATGGAGATTCCTAAATATGCAAAAAATAGAACTACCATATTATATAGCAATCCAACTACCAGGTATATACGCAAGTGAAATGTAATTAGGATCTTAAAAAGATATCTGCATTCCCATGTTTATTGCGGCATTATTCACAACTGCCAAGATATGGAATCAATCTAAGTGCTCATCAATAAATGAATTAATATAGGAAATTTGGTATTTATACACAATGGAATAGCATTCAGCCACAAAAGGAAGAAAATTTTGTCATTTGTGAAATGTGGATGAAACTGGAGGACATTAAGTGAAATAAGCCATGTATAGAAGGAAAAATACTGCATGTCCTCACTGATATGTGAAATGTGAACTGATCAAACTAGTAGAAACAAAAGCAGGGTGTTGGTTATCAGAGACTTGGGAGTGAGGAAAATGAATACTGTTCAAAGGGTACAAAGCTGCATTTAAACAGAAGTTGTTAAATGAATAATTATTTTTAAAAATTGACATTAAAAAATTGGCCTATTGGGACCATTTTCTTTTAATATTTTGTAATTTGCAATATATAAATTGATTTGTTATTTTCATCATTAATTACATTTAAATAAGGCCATATATTTGTATGTGAATCTCTACTTCTCTATCTTCATACTAAGAAATTATTTTCATGGCCTTATTCTCTGCTACAATAATTCACTTGACAAAAATAGTAACCTCCAGGTTGTATTTCCTCCTTCATTAAGTTTTTCTTCATTAAATTTTGGATAGTTAGACTCAGATATTCCCTCTTGTTCTATATTTATTATGGAAATTATTATGTTAGTTTACATAGATTACTTAATCATCCACAAATATTTTGATCCTATTAGTTCCCTTATTTACATTTAGTTCTGTGATTCAATAAGTTTAATTCTCAGTATCATTCATTTTATCCAACTAAATTTTGACTCCTTATTTGTTTAATTAGTTTTTATGTTGGCTGGAAATCTCCTCTTTGTATAGATTTTCAATATAGTCATTTTTTAGGTGGCACTCTCACTGAGCTCGTTTCAGCTTGATGATATTTTTGTCCCTTTAGCAAATAAGTTTAAAACATGGCATTTTATATCTTCTCTTACTTTTTTCCCTTCCCTTTGCTTCTTTCTCTTTTCTTCCCTTCCCTACTCTTTTCTCCTTTATTCCCCTCATCACTTCCTCTTTCTTTCTCCCTCTTGTACACACACACATATAAACACACACCTGCATGCACGCGCGCACACACACACACAGCACAAATTACCTGATTGATCATACTCCATTGATAAATGTGACTATGAGAATATTATGTTCCCTAGAGTGTCATTCACAAAATATTCCATTGGAGGAGAGGGCAAAGCATGGACCATTCAAAGTTATGGGATTAAAAACAACACAAAACCGTAAAACACAAAAATCTAATTTCCTCAGAAAAGACTTTTTCTACCATGTTAGACATATTAAGGTATTTATTCAATTCAGAAAAGATGTCTTAAAATACAACTTGATTATTGTTTTTGCTTTACACATACATGATTCAGATACAGTGATACTAAATTTCTATACTTTAGAGCTGATCTTTCTTCTAGTTGTTTACTTTCTAAGTGCTTTAGTTTTTGGCATACAAATTTGCAATCTGAAAAATGGCTTGTTTTTACTCAATATCATTGAATATATTTGTGCTGTTGATTTTTCTATTCAGGGTTTTTAGTTTAGGTATAATTATTTTATAGGATTCACACAATTTTTATACTATATTATACCATTAAGAGCTGCTTTACTACTCTCTTATGCAGGTCACACTTCAATATCTATTATCTGATTTTTCCATTTCTGATTTCATAATAGAGCAATATAGAATAAATAATACACGTATATGATAGCTTAACTTTATGTTTTTATACTGATGTAAGTTGTTTATTTGTAGTACACGTGCTTCTTGTGTATTACGTTCAACGTAGAACTATGTTCTACGTAGTAGACTATTTAAACAGTTTTCATATAATATTGTTCTATGTTTGTGAGTGTGAACTAGGAGAGATACATATGTACTAATGAGTAGATTCCCTTCTGTGCCTGTACTTCCCCCCAATAATCTTGTTAAAAAAAAAAACACTAAAATTATTTCCCATCCTAATACTGAAGGCTGATGGTTGTAAAAGCACATTGAAAAGTTGGAGATCCTGAAGCCTGAATGGACAAAAGGAATTAGAAGCTGAGGTAAACCCAGACAAAAGTAGCTTTGCTCTATTTCTTCTTAGATTCTTAGCTATCCTAGAGGCCCACCTTCCATATGTAGATACTTAAGTTGCCTGATAGAAAAATAACGTGTCTTCTTCCTAATTTTACTCTTACTTTAAGTAGAAAGATATAAGAAAGTTATTAGTCGTTCACCCACAAGTTTCATGAAATCCAATATCTCAGTTTAAAAAGAGTTATTCTCACTTTTTAAATACAATTTAATTAGAAGAGAACACTGAATCCTGCTTATTATTTTTGTATATCAGGTTATTAGTGTTCTTCCCATCAAAGTATATGGATGGAAATATATAACTCAATATGCACACTTTTTCTTTTTTTTTTTTTTTTTTTTTTTTTTGAGACTGAGCACTCTGTCACCCAGGCTGGAGTGCAGTGGCGCGATCTCGGCTCACTGCAACTTCTGCCTCCTGGGATTCAACATCACTCACAACAGTATTGTATAATTTATGAACGATATCCTCCAAAGGTGTCACTTTGATCCTCCCTCACTCATGAGCAGCTCCAATATCAATAGATTAAATGAATTATAAAAACATACAGGCCTCTGCTTTCATCTCTGACATACAAAGAACTTAGAAGTAATCATTTCAAGTTGTCCTTAGAAGAAGAAGCTGAACGGACTAAAAATCAATTACTTTTCTTGAGTCTGATTTTTCTGGGCAAATCATCCACACAGAGTCAGGAAAGAAAGGTGAATCCAGAGTCGCAGCTGAGACCTGCTTACATGGAGTAAAAGCCTCCGAAGCCATAATATGGTAGGGGCACTTAAAGATTAATTTTAACAAATTGCTGAGTATTATTCAGCATAAGAGGGAGAAACTTCTAGAATGCCCTGGAAAATACAGCCTTAGGTTGACATCCACTGTTTCATAACCTTTGCCTCCAGAAATCTCACCTGGTTCTTGCAGTAAGAACAATGGCAAGAAAGATCTCATATTTCTGTGAGGTGGAAGAGGAGAATAATCATTGAGAAATAGAGTTAGTCTCTTTATAAAAAAGGCTTACCCTCTGGGAGAAAAGCTTCCCCAGAACTTTGTCCACAGTTGTGGGGACCAGTAATTCCTCCCATTCTAGCACCCTCTAGCCTTCCTAGATCACCTGGGGGGAAAGGGTATTATGCAAGAAGAAAGGCTTGTGAAGTGACCAGGCTAGAAGGGCAGGTTTACTAAAAGACTGAGATTTTAATTGGAGGATATAATATTTAAAAATGCCAGGGACGGGCCGGGCGCGGTGGCTCAAGCCTGTAATCCCAGCACTTTGGGAGGCCGAGACGGGTGGATCACGAGGTCAGGAGATCGAGACCATCCTGGCTAACACGGTGAAACCCCGTCTCTACTAAAAAAATACAAAAAAATAGCCGGGCGAGGTGGTGGGCGCCTGTAGTCCCAGCTACTCGGGAGGCTGAGGCAGGAGAATGGCGTGAACCCGGGAGGCGGAGCTTGCAGTGAGCTGAGATCCGGCCACTGCACTCCAGCCTGGGCGACAGAGCGAGACTCCGTCTCAAAAAAAAAAAAATAAATAAATAAATAAAATGCCAGGGAGTAAGAGGTACTTTACCTGTAAAAGAACAAAATAAATAATACTCAACAACCTTCTCATCAGAAACTAAAATAGTAAGAAGAGAGTGAGTCATATATTTAAAGTATTGTAAGAAGAAAGAAACCAGCTGAACATTTTATAACCAGTGAAAGTATCCTTTAAATGAACCTAAACTAAGATAATTAATTGACAGATTTTCCTTGCATGATAGATGATATGCTTTGCCTGTGTCTTCACCTAAATCTCATCTTGAATTGTAGCTCCCATAATTCCCACATGGCATGGTTGAGACTCAGTGGAAGGCAACTGAATCATGGAAGTGGGTCTTTCCTGTGCTGTTCTCGTGGTAGTTAATAAGTCTCATGAGATCTGATGGTTTTTTAAAGGGGAGTTCCCCTACATAAGCTCTCTCTGGCCTGCTGCCATGAAGGAGTGACTTTGCTCCTCATTCGTCTTCCACCATGGTTGTGAGGCTCCCCAGCTATGTGGAACTATGAGTCAATTAAACCCCTTTTCTTTATGAATTACCCAGTCTTGGGTATGCCTTTATTAGCAGCATGAGAACAGACTAATATAATAGATTAAGCAATTTTCTTTAGACAGAGGGGAAATGATATTGGTTAAAAAGTTGGAATTACACAAATAAAGGAAGTGTGTTAGGGAAGGAATAATATAAAATATTAATTTTTGTATTAATAATCTAAAATATATAACTGTTTAGAGTAATAATTGTAAGAATAATAGCATACAAAGTAAAATGATTGACAGCAGTTTCATGAGAGATGAGATGAAAGAATTGGGAATGTTCTAATACAAAATACCTCCAAAACACATGAAAGAGTACTTAAATATTTGATGGTGGACCTCAGTTAGTTCAAATCATTTGTAAACACTAGGGCAACCATTAATGTTTATAAAAGGTTAATATACCAATGTAAGAAGTAAAAATGAAATCTCATAAAATGTTCAAGCAAAACCAGAAAGGAAATGAAGTCTCTGGAAATTAACAAAAATCTGTCACAAACATAATTAACACCAATCCAAATATATTGATAATAATTTAAACTGCAAATTGTCTAAAAACACCAATTAAAAGCTGAGATTGTCAGAGTGTATAAAAAGATACATCTACAGTTGATCCTTCAACACATAGTTTTAAACTGGACAGGTCGACTAATATACAGATTTTTTTTTTTTTTTTTTTTTTTTGAGACGGGATTCTCACTGTGTTGCCTAGGCTGGAGTGCAGTGGGGCGATCTTGGCTCACTGCAAGCTCCGCCTCCTGGGTTCACGCCATTCTCGTGCCTCAGCCTCCTGAGTAGCTGGGACTACAGGCGCCCGCCACCACGCCTGGCAAATTTTTGTGTATTTTTAGTAGAGATGGGGTTTCACCGTGGTCTCGATCTGCTGACCTTGTGATCCGGCCGTCTCAGCATCCCCAAGTGCCGGGATTACAGGCAGGAGCCACCATGCCCGGCTAATATGCAGATTTTATTCTGCATCTGCTACCAATGAGAAAACAGATCTAACCTCTCCTGTTCCTCCTTCTCTTTGGACTAGTCAACATCAGGATTATGAGGATGAAGACCTTTATGATGATCCACTTCCATTTAAGAATAGTAAATATATATTATTTTCCTTATAATTTTCTTAATAACATTTTGTTTTCTCTAGCTTCCTTTATTATAAGAATATAGTATATAACACATATAACATACAAACATGTTAATCCACTGTTTATGTTACCAGTAAGGCTTTTGGTCAACAGTAGATTATTAATAATTAAATTTTTGAGGAATCCAAAATTACACCTGAATTTTTACTGCAGAAAAGGGGCAGTGTCTCTAATTTCCATGTTATTTAAAGGTTAATTGTTTATCTTCTACAGAAAACCTGCATTAAATTTAAAGGAACACAGATTAAAGTCAAAGGGATGAAAAATATTTATCAAAAACACTAAAAACAAAGCTGAAGTGCTTATAATTTCCCAAAAAAGCAGTATTCATACCAAGAAAAATTATCAGATATAAAGAGTAAGATTACATACCGATATAGTAGTCAATGTTTAAGAAAACCTGAAAGTTCTTAATGTGTATGAACCTAACAAGATGGCATCAAAAGATGTGAGACAATACTGACAGATGGTCAGGTGCAGTGTCTCACGTCTATAGACCCAACACTTTGGGAGGCCAAGGAGGAAGGATCACTTGAGCCCAGGAGTTTGCAACACAGAGAGACCCTGCCTTTACAAAAAAAATTTAAAATTAGCCAGATATGGTGGCACACACTTGTACTCCCATCCACTCTGGAGGATCTGCTTAAGCCTGAGAGGTTGATGCTTCAGTGATGCATAATTCTGCCACCGCACTCCAGGCTGGACAACAAAGTGAGACCCAGGCTCAAAAAACAAATAAACGAATAAATTCAATGAAAAACCTGACAGAGTCACAAAAAAAAAAAAAATAGACATATATACTCTGTAGTTAAAATTTTAACATTTCTCTATCAATAATTCATAGATCTAGCAGGAACAAAATCAATAAGGTATAGATGACCTGAACATGACTATCAATCAACTTGGTCTAATTGACATTTATAAAATTATCCATCCAGCATCTATAAAATACTCAAGCTCAATCATATTCTCAGGCTCAAGCAGAATATTTACCTAGAGGGACTACATCCTAGACTACATACTTTAATATTTTTTAAAAAATAAATAAAAAGTCAAGCAAAGTATGTGTTCTGACCATAATGAATTTAAACCAGAAATCAATTAGCACAAAGACCAAGGAAAAAAAATAAAATATCTGTAAATTAACAGCACATTTGTAACTAACGCACAGGACAAAGAATAAATCTCAAAAGGAATTGAAAAATACTTTGAACTAAATGAAAATTAAAATACAACTTATCAACTTTTTTGTATAGTGAATGCAGTATATAGAAGGAAATTATATTTATACATTAGTAATTAAGAACTATCAACCTATTAGCCTGCATTTCCATGTTAGAAAACTAAAGAAAGAGATTCGTTTAATACTAAATCAAGAGAAAAGAAAATAAAATCATACAAATTATAGCAAAAGTTAGTGAAATTGAAAATAAAAAAATATGGAAAATCAACAAAAAACAATAGCTGATTCTGTAAAAAATTAAAATTTTAAAAGCCACGACTTAGCAAACCAGAAATGAGGAGGGATCATCACTACTTCTCCCAAGGACATTTAAAGAAATGTTGCAGACAACTCAATGGCCACAAATTTCATAACTTAGTTGAAATGGACCATTTGTTTTAAAGACACAAACTCACAACTTCACAAAAGGATAAACAAATAATCTGAATAGCCCTATATCTAGGAAAAATTCAATTAAGTATTAATAACTTATGAAAAAATGTATTATTAGTATAAAATGGTTTCACTGTTGAATTCTGCCAAATAGTAAAGGCTTTGTTTCCACAAAACCGTGGCCCAGGGAGAACTTCCTAACTTATTCTATGATGACATTAAATCATTCTAATATTGAATCCATATAAAAGATATAAGAAAGAAAAATTATCAATCAATATACCTCATGAACCTAGACCTCCAAATTCCTCAAAAAATAGTAGCAAATAGATTGAATAATGTATAACGCAAGTTGTAGAATACAACTAAGTGGAATTGATTCAAGAGAAATCAGGCTGGTTTGAGATTCCAAGTTTAATCAACATAATTTATAATATGAATATATCAATTGACACAAAAAAGGTATTTGAAAAAATACAACATTTATGAAAATAAACTCACATAAATGGTAACAGAGATCAAGTTTGGAAATTTGATAAAGAATGTCTACAAAGTTGCCACAGATAAAATCACATCTAACTGTACATACTGGCTATTTTACTCCTAAGACAAGGAAGAAGATAGGGATGTTCTTGCTTACTATTCCTATTCAATATCATACTTTGAGTTCCAAATAGTACAGTAAGACAAGAAAAGGAAATGTGAGATGCACATATTGGAAAGGAAGATATAAAACTGTCTATATTTCAAATGTTATCATTGTTTCAGGGGGAATGTGTGCACGTTTGTTACATGGATATACTGTGAAATGGTGAGGTTTGGGCTTCTAATATTTCCATGAATGGAATAGCAACCATTGTACCGAATAGGTGATTTTTCAACGTTTACTTCCCTCCCACTCTCTCCCCTTTTGCAGCCCCCAGTGTCTATTATTTCCCCTTGTGATGCCATGTGTACCCATTGTTTAGCTCCCAACTACAAGTGAGAACAGGAAGTATTTGATTCTCTGTTTCTGTTATTTCACTCAGGGTAGTGACCTCCAACTCCATTTATGTTGCTGCAAAAGACCCCATTTCATTCATTTTTATGACTGCATAGTAGTCCATGGTGTATATATACCACGTTTTTAATTACAGTCATTCATTGATGAAACTTAGGTTGATTTGATCATTTTGCTGTTGTGAATAGTACTGTGAAAAACATATAAATGCAGGTGTCTTTCTGATATGATTATTCTTTTCCTTTGCATAAATACTTAATAGTGGGATTGCCAGGTTGACCGGTAGTTCTGCTTTAGTTCTTTAAGAAATCTCGATATTGTTTTAGTAATGTACTAATTTACACCCCCACCCGCAGTGGATAAGCATTCCCTTTTCTCTGCATTCTCGCTAATACCTGTTATTTTTTGACTTTTCAAAAATAGTCATTCTGGCTGGTGTGACATTCTAGATGTTACAGCATTTTTGTTTTAATTTGTATTTCTCTGATGATTAGAATTGTCTCATAGAATTATTGGTCTCTTATGTTACATTTGATAAATGTCTGTTCATATTTTTTGTCCACTACTTAATGGGATTATTTGTTGCTGTTGTTCTTGTTCTTGTTTTTTCCCCTTGTTGAGTTGTTTATGTTCTTTGTAGATTCTGGATATTAGCCCTTCGTCAGATGCATAGTTTGCAAATACTTTCTTTTGTTCTGTAGGTTTTCTGTTTACTCTGTTGATTATTTTTTTTCTTTGTTTTTTTATTATTATGCTTTAAGTTCAAGGGTACATGTGCACAATGTGTAGGTTTGTTACATATGTATACTTGTACCATGTTGGTGTGCTGCACCCATCAACTCGTCAGCACCCATCAACTCGTCATTTACATCAGGTATAACTCCCAATGCCATCCCTCCCCCCTACCCCCTCCCCATGATAGGCCCCGGTGTGTGATGTTCCCCTTCCCGTGTCCAAGTGATCTCATTGTTCACTTCCCACCTATGAGTGAGAACATGCGGTGTTTGGTTTTCTGTTCTTGTGATAGTTTGCTAAGAATGATGGTTTCCAGCCGCATCCATGTCCCTACAAAGGACACAAACTCATCCCTTTTTATGGCTGCATAGTATTCCATGGTGTATATGTGCCACATTTTCTTAATCCAGTCTGTCACTGATGGACATTTGGGTTGATTCCAAGTCTTTGCTATTGTGAATAGTGACACAATAAACATATGTGTGCATGTGTCTTCATAGCAGCATGATTTATAATCCTTTGGGTACATATCCAGTAATGGAATGGCTGGGTCATATGGTATTTCTCGTTCTAGATCCTTGAGAAATCGCCATACTGTTTTCCATAATGGTTGAACTAGTTTACAATCCCACCAACAGTGTAAAAGTGTTCCTATTTCTCCACATCCTCTCCAGCACCTGTTGTTTCCTGACTTTTTAATGATTGCCATTCTAAGTGGTGTGAGATGGTATCTCATTGTGGTTTTGATTTGCATTTCTCTGATGGCCAGTGATGAGGAGCATTTTTTCATGTGTCTGTTGGCTGTCAAAACCCCATCAAAACCCCACTTTTTGATGGGGTTGTTTGTTTTTTTCTTGTAAATTTGTTTGAGTTCTTTGTAGGTTCTGGATATTAGCCCTTTGTCTGATGAGTAGATTGCAAAAATGTTCTCCCATTCTGTAGGTTGCCTGTTCACTCTGATGGTAGTTTCTTTTGCTGTGCAGAAGCTCTTTAGTTTAATTAGATCCCATTTGTCAATTTTGGCTTTTGTTGCTGTTGCTTTTGGTGTTTCAGACATGAAGTCTTTGCCCATGCCTATGTCCTGAATGGTATTACCTAGGTTTTCTTCTAGGGTTTTTATGGTATTAGGTCTAACATTTAAGTCTCTAATCCATCTTGAATTAATTTTTGCATAAGGAGTAAGGAAAGGATCCAGTTTCAGCTTTCTACTTATGGCTAGCCAATTTTCTCAGCACCATTTATTAAATAGGGAATCCTTTCCCCATTTCTTGTTTCTCTGAGGTTTGTCAAAGATCAGATGGCTGTAGATGTGTGGTATTATTTCTGAGGACTCTGTTCTGTTCCATTGGTCTATATCTCTGTTTTGGTACCAGTACCATGCTGTTTTGGTTACTGTAGCCTTGTAGTATAGTTTGAAGTCAGGTAGTGTAGTGTGCAAAGATCACAAGCATTCTTATACACCAGTAACAGACAAACAGAGAGCCAAATCAAGAATGAACTTCCATTCACAATTGCTTCAAAGAGAATAAAATACCTAGGAATCCAACTTACAAGGGATGTAAAGGACCTCTTCAAGGAGAACTACAAACCACTGCTCAGTGAAATAAAAGAGGATACAAACAGATGGAAGAACATACCATGCTCATGGACAGGAAGAATCAATATCATGAAAATGGCCATACTGCCCAAGGTAATTTATAGATTCAATGCCATCCCCATCAAGCTACCAATGACTTTCTTCACAGAATTGGAAAATACTGCTTTAAAGTTCATATGTAACCAAAAAAGAGCCTGCATTGCCAAGACAATCCTAAGCCAAAAGAACAAAACTGGAGGCCTGTTGATTATTTTTTATGTGCAGAAGCTTTTTACTTTAACTAAGTCCTATTTATCAATTTTTCAGTTTTTTTGGCATCTGTTTTTGAGGTATTTGTCATAAATTATTTTCTTAGACCAATGTCCAGAAGAGGTTTTCCTAGGGTTTTGTCTGGTACTTTCATAGTTTCAGATCTTACATTTAAATCTTTAATTCATCTCGAATCAATTTTGTATATGGTGAGAGATAGGGGTCCAGTTATATTCTTCTATATATTGTTATCCATTTTTCCTACCACCATTTATTGAATAAGATGTCCTTTCCGCATTGTACATTTTTGTCAAGTTTTTCTACAATCACTTGGTTTTAGATATGTTCCTTTATTTCATTTCCTTCCATTGGTCCCTGTGTCTATTTTTATATCAGTACTATCCTGTTTGGGTTACTACAGCCTAATAATATAGAGTTAGGTGATGTGATGCCTCTAGCTTTGGTCTTTGTCCTTAGGATTGCTTTGTCTCTTCAAGCCTCTTTTTTGGTTCCATATAAATTTTAAAATTGTTTTTTTCTAATTTTGGAAAAATGATGTTTGTAATTTGATGGGAATTTCACTGAATCTGTAGATTGCTTTCGACAGTATGAGCATTTTGACAATATTGATTCTTCAAACATTTTTTCATTTGTTTGTGTTGTCTACAATTTCCTTTATGAGTGTTCTATAGTTCTTCTTGGAGAGATATTTCACCTCCTTGGTGAAATATATTTCTGGGTACTTTTACAGCTATTGTAAATGGCATTGAGTTCTCAATTTGCTTCTCAGCTTGAACATTATTGGTATATAGACATTCTACTAATTTTTGTTGTTGAGTTTGCATCCTAAAACTTTACTGAAGTCATGTGTCAAGGCTTGGAATCTTTTGGAAGGGTCTACGTTTTTCTAGCTATAAGATTATGTCATTGGTGAACAGAGATAATTTGACTTCCTCTTTTCCAATTTGGGTGGCTTTTATTTCTTTCTCTTGCCTGATTGCTCTGTCTAGGGCTTCCAGTACTATGTTGAACAGGAGTGGTGAATGTGGGCATATTTGTCTTGTTCCAGTTCTTAGGAAGAATTCTGTCAACTTTTCTCCATTCAGTATGACATTGACTGTGGGTTTTTCATAGACATCTCTTAGTATTTTGAGGAATGTTTCTTCAATGCCTAGTTTGGTTAGGGTTTTTTTTAATCATGAGATATTGAATTTTATCAAATGTTATTTATGCATCTATTGAGATGATCATATACGGTTTTTAAGTGTTCTATATTGAGATGATTATCTACATTAAAAATTCCCCAAATTTTAAAAGTAATAATAATAATAATCTCCTGGAACTAATAAATTGATGTAGCAAAGTCACATGATATAAAGTTAAATTCAAGTCAATTGTTTTCCTATTTCATAGCAATGTGTGAAAGAAATTTGAAATTTTAGACAACAGCATTTATAATAGTACTTCTCCTACTACACACTTAGATATTTTTATTTAAATATTTATTTAAATATTTTTAAAATATTGTACATGATCTCTATGTGGGATTGTGAAAGCAAATATAAAATGATAGTAATATCAAACAATATCCAAATAAATGAAGAAATAGTCCATGTTCATGGATTAGAAAATTCAATAGTTTAATATGTTAGTTTTGCTGTATATTTAGTGACATTTCAATAAAAATCACAGAAATTATTTTTTATGAATTAAGAAACTGACTCTAAAGTGTTAATGGAAAGGAAAAGACCAAGAATATCCAGTGCAATACTGAAGAAAAACAAATGTAGAAAACACAAACTACCTTTCGAGAAAACTACCCTTACTATAAACCTATGTTAATCAAGACAGTATGATATGGGTAACAGATTAGACACATGAAGTGTTTTATTTCTAACAAATAGTGCTAGATTATTTGGATGTCCACATACAAAACAATACCAAAAAAGAATATAGAGGCAGACTTTAAACCATACACAGAAATTACTATGAATGGTTCATACACATGCATGTTAAATTCAAAACTAAAATAAAAGGTCTTAAAGAAAATGTACAGTAAAAATTTTATGACCTTGGATTTACTTAAGACATTTTAAGTATAAGAGTAGCACAATTCATGAGAAAACAGGTAAGCTGGACTATACTAAAAAACAGATTTCTGCTCTGTGAAAGACACTCTTAAGAGAATGAAACAGTAAACCATAGAGACAGAGTGGCACAAAATATTTTCAAACCATAACTCTGGAAAAGGACTTATCCCCAAAATATTCAGTGAACCCTTAAAACTTAAAAAGTTTGAATAGGCATCTCAAAAAATATGTTATACTGATGGCAGATAAGCATAGGGAGAGATGCGCTGCATCATTTGTCATCAGAAAGTTTAGAATTAAAACAGAAATTACCTACCACTACATAAATGTTACAAGGACAATGTCACCGTCTGGACAGGGTGCGGGAAAAAGGAACTCTCATTCATTAATGATGGAAATGCAAAATGTTACAGATGTTTTGTAAGACAGTTTGCCATTTTCTTAACCTTATACAAATAATATAGTCTTATTTTGCCATTCACCCATTACACTTCTAAGTTGCTTCAAAACTTATGTATACACCAAATCCTGGGCATAAATATTTATAGGAGTTTTATTCATAAAGTCAAAAACTGGAAACAAGCACAACATCTTTCAATAGGTGAATGCACATAAACTATAGTATATCCATGGACTGTTACTCAGTGATAAAAAGAAATGAGTTATCCAGCTGTTAAAAGGCATGAAAGAATCTCAACACATATTGCAAAGTAAAAGAGGCCAGTCTGAAAAATCTCCCTTTTCATGATGCCAATTATGGGACATTCTGGAAAAGGCAAAACTATGGAGACAGTAAAAACATCAGTAAAGAGGTCAGAGGTCTGTGGAAAGTTTGAATATTTAAAGCACAGGAGATTTTTCAGAGCAGTAAAGCTATTTTGTACTGGAATGATGAATAGAAAACATTAAGCATTTGTCAAAATGCATAGCATGTTCAGTACAGATAGAAAAATGCAATATAAAACAATTTTTAAAAATATTTAGGCAGTTTGTGGTCCTAAAATGTAATGCAGAATATGGCAAAATAATCAGTTTATTATATGAAAGAACCTCCCTGAAGAGAAGAGGGGAATAAGGTGCTGGCCAAAAATTATGGAAATGAGTAGTATCTGTAAGACTCAAGATGAAAAGAAAGGGAGAACAAGAAAGAGTAACTTTATGGTGGAGAGACCTGAAAAACGTTAACTCAGGTTAGATGATCATGTTGTAAGTGATAAATCATATTAATAATCACCATTGATATGATATGACTAGAATATCTATTTACCTCTGTGGTCTGTTTCCAAAAATGCATTAGCCCAATTTTATCATAAGAAAAATATCAAGCAAATATCAAGAGAGTGTTTTGTCTACAAAATACCTGCCTTACCACCAAGAAAAACTGTCTCTGATAAAGCATGGACTTTAATAATGACACACTAACATGGGTCCATGAATTATAACAAGTACTAATGTAAAGTGTTAATAATTGCTGGACATGGTGGTTCACACCTGTAATCTCAGCACTTTGGGAGGTCAAGGCTATTGGATCAGGAGGTCAGAAGATTGAAGGCAACCTGGCTAACACGGTGAAACCTTGTCTCTACCAAAAATACAAAAAAATTAGCCAGGCATGCCATGTAGTCTCAGCTGCTCAGGAGGCTGAGGCAGGAGAATCACTTGAGCCCAGGAGGCAGACATTGCAGTGAGCCAAGATGCCACTGCACTCCAGCCTGGGCAACAGAGGGACACTCTATCTCAATCAATCAATCAATCAATACACTATGTGGGGGGTTATATAGAAATTCTGTATTATATTTGCAATAATTATGTGCTATATTTGAAATTCTAAAACAACACATTTATTTAAAAACCTACATATAGCAATAAAACCACAATAAAGCAATAGAAAAATACTTCTAAGTTTGTGTCTTCATTTACTAGATGAATAAATGCAGTGTGACTGGCAGGTTATACTCCAATCAAATATTTGAAGATATGAATTGTAGTCAAAGGAAGTTAAATTGTAGACCTTATACCTCCCACTTGTCCATAAGTAAGACGCCTGTATAGCTTTCTGAATTCTGAATTCGTATTCTTTTTAAAGAACCTCTCATTGTACTAAGAGTTTGAACTGAAGGATAAGGATAGGGCACATTTGGATTGACCCATAAGCCAGAAGGCATTTTGCCCAGGAAACTCTGTGGAGAAAGCTTTATGAAGAAGATATGCAGAAAAAAAGGAGTCCTCTAATCCTATTTTTAAGGGTTACATTTTCCATTTAGTTCATCTCTAATGCAGATTTGAACTCTTAATTAAATTCATTAGATAAAATGTTTGCTCAGCTGTACAGGCTGATCCAAAGTTATAAATGTGCCTCAGAGCATAGTTTTTGATTTATGAGAAAAAATGTGTTGAAAGCATTTTTTATGAAATCAAATTGCAAGCTGTAGCATTTTAACAGTGTCCTGTATACTTCAGTTTAAGATCAATGAACAGAATTTAAGATCAATGGAGCCAACTACATCATTTGGAAAAAAAAAAATGGTTTACATTGTTTATTGGATATCATAAAATATAAATATGTTTTTTAAATTTTATTAAAACTGAAAGAATTTTGTTTGAATTACTAAAAATCACATGCAGTAACATCAGTTAAATGATATTTTTATCAAAATTATTTTACACAAATTATAAAGTGATTTAAGGGATTATAAAAATTCCTGGAGTCATTTACTGAGAGGAGTGTGATCGTTTTATAAAATTGTAAACAATATCGGTCAAATGGAGACTTTTGTTTATTTCAATAGGTTTTGGGGGAACAGGTGGTGTTGGGTTATATGTGTAAGTTCTTTAGTGATGATTTCTGAGATTTTGGTGCACCCATCACCCGGACAGTGTACACTGTACTCAATGTATAGCCTTTTATCCCTCACCCCCGTCCCGCCTTTTCCCTAGGGTCCCGAAAGCCAATTGTATAATTCTTATGCCTTTGAATCCTCACTCCCACTTATGCGTGAGAGCATACAATGTTTTGTTTTCCATTCCTGGGTTACTTCACTTAGAATAATGGTCTCCAATTCCATTCAGGTTGCTGCAAATACCATTATTTCATTCCTTTTTATGGTTTAGTAGTATTTGGTGGTGCATTTGTGTGTGTATATAGATATGTGTGAATGTATGTATATTGTGCATATATATGTGTGTGTGTGTGTATATGTGTGTGTGTGTTGCATTTTCTTTATCCACTCATTGATTCATGGGCATTTGGGCTGATTCTGTAATTTTGCAATTGCAAATTGTGCTGCTATAAACGTGTGCAACTGTCTTGTTTGTATAATGCCTTTTTTTCCCCTCTGGGTAGATACCTAGGAGTGGGATTGCTGGATCAAATGGTAGATCTACTTTTAGTTCTTTAAGGAATCTCCACACTGTTTTCCACAGTGGTTGTCCTAGTTAACATTCCCACCAACCGTGTAAAAGTGTTCCCTGTTCACCACATCCATGCCAAAATCTTTTTTGTTTTCAGATTTTTTGATTATGGCCATTCTTGCCAAGTATTGTGGTATCACATTGTGGTTTTGATTTGCATTTTCTTGATGATTAGTGATGTTCAGCATTTTTCCGTATGTTTGTTGACCATTTGTATAGCAGTGTTAGAGAAAAGAGAGCACAATATAGATTGTACATATATAAAACAAAGAGCAAATAAAAAAGTGAAATATATCTATCAATGAATAAATATAAATACAAAAAGCTACAATAAAAAAGCTTTCAGAATTTATTTAAAAATCAAATTAAATCTTGTATATAAAAAGCATGATTTAAAATAAAAACTCAAAAAGATTGATTAGAAAAATGTTGAAAATTTGACATACTAGGGAAACACTAACTGCGTAAAACTCATTTAGCTATAATACGTTGGTCGAAGTAAACTAGCACCCAGTAAGTATTACTAGAGATTAAAGGAGAAATTCTGTAAAGATTAAAGAGTCATAGCAAAAGGAAGATACAGTAATTACAAATTTGTATATGTACCTTATAAGTTGGTTTCAAAACACATATAATGAAAATTTAAAAATTGAGAAAATAAATTCATAGTATTCAGAGACTTTAACATTTTTCTTTAAATAACTGATAAATGACACAGACAAAAATAACTGAGTTTACGAAAGACATAAACAAAACTAAAAATATCACCTCTCAAATATCTATAGTAAATATTGCTTTTAAATTATCTATATGTTAAGATTAATTTTTTACAAAATACTGATTTGAAAATGTTATTAAATGCTTTTAAGTATATTTTTATGTACACCACTTATTTTACATTTACATATTTTAAGTGTCAAATGATTGCTTCTTGCTTGAACTATCTAATTAAATTATAATTTTATCTAAAGTTTTGTTGTTGTTGTTTTGAGACAAAATCTCAATCCTTCACCCAGGCTGCAGCGCACTGGCGCAAATTCGGCTCACTGCAACCTTGGCACCCCAGGTTCAAGGGACTCTTGTGCCTCAGCCTCCTGAGTAGCTTGAATTACAGGCATGCACTACCACACCCAGCTATTTTTTAAAATTTTAGCAGGGATGGGGTTTCACCATGTTGGCTAGGCTGTTCTCTAACTCTTTACCTCAAAAGATCTGTCCTCCTTGGCCTCCCAAAGTGCTGGGATTACAGTCGTGAGTCACTACTCCTGGCCATAGCTAAGGCATTTCTGTTTTTGTTTTGTTTTGTTTTTTAAATACATTGGTAATGGAGAAACAAGTCTCAATGAGTTAATTGCTAGATGAAAAATGACAGATTTTAAGCAATTTCAGCTACAGCAAAATATTCATTTTAAACTTTTATTCAAAATAAAGGAAGTGATTATCTTCAAATTCTGTTTTCAATCTTTCATCAATAGTCAGTTCTAACAATACTGTAAAATTATTTTATTCAAATTATGTTTTGATGAAATAAATTGATTCCAGATCTACAAATTTTCCATTGTGTAAATTCTTTTAAGGGAAATCAAAATTGAAAGCATAATATTAAATTTGAAAGATTGTGGTAATGGCTTTCCTCCATGTGCAGTATCAAGATCATTATCTATTTTAATGATAATTGTAATTCAGTTATGAAATCATATAATATTATGTAAAAACTGTTGTTCCAATATTCTAATTTTGTTTTTAATTTTCTCTACCTTTTTAAAGATTGATGTACTCTTTCCAGGAGTTGGAGTATTGAAATTATTTAAAATAAAAATTGGTAAACATAATCTAAAAATAAACATACGTGTGCATGTGTCTTTATAGCAGCATAATTTATAATCCTTTGGGTATATACCCAGTAATGGGATGGCTGGGTCATATGGTACATCAAGTTCTAGATCCTTGAGGAATCGCCATACAGTTTTCCATAATGGTTGAACTAGTTTACAATCCCACCAACAGTGTAAAAGTGTTCCTATTTCTCCACATCCTCTCCAGCACCTGTTGTTTCCTGACTTCTTAATGATCGCCATTCTAACTGGTGTGAGATGGTATCTCATTGTGGTTTTGATTTGCATTTCTCTGATGGCCAGTGATGATGAGCATTTTTTCATGTGTCTGTTGGCTGTATGAATGTCTTCTTTTGAGAAATGTCTGTTCATATCCTTTGGCCACTTTTTGATGGGGTTGTTTGTTTTTTTCTTGTAAATTTGTTTGAGTTCTTTGTAGGTTCTGGATATTAGCCCTTTGTCAGATGAGTAGATTGCAAAAATTTTCTCCCATTCTGTAGGTTGCCTGTTCACTCTGATGGTAGTTTCTTTTGCTGTGCAGAAGCTCTTTAGTTTAATGAGATCCCATTTGTCAATTTTGGCTTTTGCTGCCGTTGCTTTTGGTGTTTTAGACATGAAGTCTTTGCCCATGCCTATGTCCTGAATGGTACTACCTAGGTTTTCCTCTAGGATTTTTATGGTATTAGGTCTAACATTTAAGTCTCTAATCCATCTTGAATTAATTTTCATATAAGGAGTAAGGAAAGGATCCAGTTTCAGCTTTCTACTTATGGCTAGCCAATTTTCCCAGCACCATTTATTAAATAGGGAATCCTTTCCCCATTTCTTGTTTCTCTGAGGTTTGTCAAAGATCAGATGGCTGTAGATGTGTGGTATTATTTCTGAGGACTCTGTTCTGTTCCATTGGTCTATATCTCTGTTTTGGTACCAGTACCATGCTGTTTTGGTTACTGTAGCCTTGTAGTATAGTTTGAAGTCAGGTAACGTGATGCCTCCAGCTTTGTTCTTTTGACTTAGGATTGCCTTGGAGATGTGGGCTCTTTTTTGGTTCCATATGAACTTTAAAGCAGTTTTTTCCAATTCTGTGAGAAACTCATTGGTAGCTTGATGGGGATGGCATTGAATCTATAAATTACCTTGGGCAGTATGGCCATTTTCAGGATATTGATTCTTCCTATCCATGAGCATGGTATGTTCTTCCATTTGTTTGTGTCCTCTTTTATTTCACTGAGCAGTGGTTTGTAGTTCTCCTTGAAGAGGTCCTTTACATCCCTTGTATGTTTATTGCAGCACTATTCACAATAGCAAAGACTTGGAATCAACCCAAATGTCCATCAGTGACAGACTGGATTAAGAAAATGTGGCACATATACACCATGGAATACTACGCAGCCATAAAAAAGGATGAGTTTATGTCCTTTGTAGGGACATGTATGCAGCTGGAAACCATCATTCTCAGCAAACTATCACAAGAACAGAAAACCAAACACCGCCTGTTCTCACTCATAGGTGGGAACTGAACAATGAGATCACTTGGACTCAGGAAGGGGAACATCACACACCGGGGCCTATCATGGGGAGGGGGGAGGGGGGAGGGATTGCATTAGGAGTTATACCTGATGTAAATGACGAGTTGATGGGTGCAGCACACCAACATGGCACAAGTATACATATGTAACAAACCTGCACGTTATGCACATGTACCCTACAACTTAAAGTATAATAATAATAAATAAATTAAAAAAAAAACAAAAAAATAACCATAATCTAAAAATAATGGAACCAAACTAGATTCTTAGCTGGCTAAAACATAGTTTGAATGTTTTCAACAGTATGTTCCCCCTTTGAAAATCATTATACTTCAGCATGAAATGAAAATGTATTTAATGAGATTCCACATTAACATATAAAATTAATAATCTGAAATGGAACATATCAATTAAGCAAGAAACTATCATTTGTCATATAAAATATTTAAATATTGAAAAAGTGATGTGCATAAAAATATACTTAAAAGCATTTAATAACATTTTCAGATCTACATTTTATTTTATAAAAATTAGTCTCAACATATAGAACATTTTTAAAACAATCATTACTACAGATATTTGAGAGGTGATATTTTTGGTTTTATTTAAATCTGTAAACTCACTGTTATTTTTGTCTGTGTCATATCAATTATTTAATGAGAAATGGTAAAATCTCCAAACACTACTATGAATTTGTTATTTTCTCAGTTTTTAGATTTTTTTATTACATTAAATACATATTTTGAAGCCTACTTATAAGGTACATATACAAATTGCTAATTAGTGTATCTTCCTTTTGCTATTCATGTAAACTTTTACATGTAACTTTATACTGCTTTCCTATTCTGACTCCGAATTAACTATATGTCTTTATTTGTCCAATGGTAAGCAAGCAAAAGTGATATAAGTTGCCATAAAAATTACATGTGTGTGTAGGCCAGCAACCACTCTTGCATTTGAGATATTGGCATGAAATTATTCTTAGGCTATATGCTAACAAAAGAAAAAAGCATTAAGTAGAATTGGATCACTTCAGTTGCCCCAGAAAGCAGCTTTCTTAGATAGATAGATATACAGCCAACTACACATATGTGAATGAGATCAACAAAAACCAGATAGACTATCCATTTGACACCTAGGTTCATGAACTAAATAAATGCTACATGATTTTAAGCACTAAATTTTAAGATGCCTTATTAGCCAGAATTTTTATGAAAACAGATAATGAATATGAATTTTGGCCTCTATGACATAGCGTAAACAGAACTTAATCTCAGATGGATTATAGACTTGACATATACTATAAGGCTATTAATTTTCTAGAGGAAAACATAAAGTGATGTTATCATAATTTGAGGTAAGGACAATGTATTAAAAGGGTATCAAAAAAACCTCTAGCTATAAAGGAAAAGATTAACTGGACTTCATCAAAACTAAGAATTTATATTCATTAAACACACCATTATCAGAGTAAAATAACAGGTCAGAGGGTGACAGAAAATGTTTGTAATACATGTATTTGAGAAAAAAACTTTGGTATATCCTGAGTTACTATATATTACTGTAAATGTAAGTGACATATTTTGTGATTTTACTGAGCTATTTCTAATAAGGAAAAAAATAAATAGGCAAGTAAATAAAAGTGACAGCATAAAAGGATTGCTAAGAACTAAAATAATTTGATATTATGATAGGAAATAATAGAGATTTGTAGTGATTTTACTTGAACCAAAGTATATGAAGAAGGCATCTATACAAGAAAAAAAAAACAGAGGCTGAGGAAAAACACTTATGAAGATAGAAAAGCTAAGATCTGAGAAAGATATATCCAGAGAAAAATTGAACCATATACAAACTGTGTGTCTACACTGAATACTACTCTCTTTTGTCTCATCATGCTTTGGAAACAATAGTTGAAGAAGAAAAAAATATGGAGAAGAAAAATATGGCAGTCAATAATTTTGTGAATACTCATATCTTTTTTGAAAAGCTGAACATGTGTTGATTTCAACAGCAGTTTTTTTAGGTTATACATCTAAAAGATAGGTGCTAAAATATTGCCAGATTATAATGGCTTACTTTTCCTTAATTTTTCTTAATGCTGTAATTTCTTTTTGTTAAAAAAAGTGCATGAATACATACAATTTTATAATAATAAATTTTTTATCAACCATGGCAAGGTCCTCTTAAAATTAACCTCAATAGAAACTAAAATGTCATGCAATAGATGTCTTGTAAATAATATTAGATTATTTTTATATGGCAGCTTTGGCTTTATAAAATATATCAATTTTCAGATACTGTACTGCACTATTTCACAAGCATGTGGGCTAACAATACAACAGATATGTTACTGAATGCTACTGAATGATAGTCTGGTAAAGAAAATAATTCTGTTTATAGGATAAATAAGGAATAAATACTGAAAAACAATGTGACTAATCATACTCAGAGGAAACCATGCAGGCTCAAATTTAGACTCATAGTCCCAAGAATGTTTTCTATAAATTCAACTTTGTGACTGGGACTCAAAGAAGAGTTTATATATAAGCTTAGCAATGTAATAAATATAGCTTATGTCCAAGTGGATATTGAAAAGTAGATGTGATGATACAATATTGAGTAAATCTCCATAGTTTAATGCTAGAGTAATGCTGCAACCAGCAGAAAGGGGCTCTAAACAGGCCACTGCTCACACATAGCATCACCTGATTCTATCAAGTGGCCATAGCTGACGTGATTAACGTCTCCAAAATACAACAATCACTTGGAATAGAATCACAGGAGGTAACCCTAGAGTTAGAATTTGGAATCAGGCAGGAAAGCAAGAAGCAACACATGCTAACTTAAAATAGAATTAGAGTTAAGGCAGACCCAAACCTCAGACCACTGGGAAGCCCTCCCTGGTGCAAAACTGAAATATAATGGGGTATATAAGGGGGATTTAAATAGTAGTAAGTTTTAATGTGTACATATGAAACAAACTCATCAGTAAAATAAAATTTACCATTAAAAGGGCACTGGGTTAGAGATAAGAAAAAGGAGATTCTACAATGAAAAATACAAATAGCTTTGAATATGTGAAAATAAAAATTTTATCTTATGAAAATGACAAAAATTAAAATAACAAAATGTTAATTTCTAATGCTGGAGTGGCTAGAGGGGTGTGGACATTTTAATATATGCGTGGCATAACACTACAACTGATCTAGTACAAAGTTTGGAACTAAGAATATTTATTTTATAAACTGAGAAACAAATGAAAATATGACTTTGTTTTATATTCAGGGAAATGCTTATTTGCAACTATATATCCACTACTTTTTAAATATATAAAGTCTTTGACACATTATTCTCTAGCCAAGAGGAAATGTCTGTATCTTTTATTTCTTCAAAGTTCTGTTCAATAATTACATCCTTAATTTAACAGTTAGTACTTACATCCTTGACCACCCAAGCTAAATAAGTTATCATCTGAAACAGTCCCAGTCATTTTCTTTTCCCTTACTCATGCATTTCTTCATGGTTATTACTAACTTAAATAATTATACTATTTATTATTAGTGTAGTCATTAGTTTGCTTTTGTTCATGTTATTTGTTTCTACTACCAGAAGGCAAATTCTTCTATCAAAGTTTACTGCTTGAGGTAATTAGAATTTGTTTCTGCTCTTTGCAACTAAGAAAACCAATGACCTGGTTTATGTAGGCATTCAAAGTTGTGTGTCACTTGATTTTAAGTTACCATTATTGATCTCACCAATGAATATGTCACTATTGTGAGAAGAGTATTAAGTAGCTCACAAAATCAAATGAATAGATCTAAAAACTAAGTGCTTAATACATCTAAAACTATATGCTTAATACAATCCCTAGTCAATTTTATTATTTCACTTTTTCCACTACCTAGAGACAAATTCAGTGAGAATTTGTCTACCTAACTAGATGCTAGATTCATCTGTTACTTTTTATCTCTAACTGATCCTCAACATATATCTACGACTTCTTCAAGATTAAACACCCTGACAGAAACGAGTGATTAGTTGTAATCAAGTTACTTGCCATGAGCAATCTGTCAAGGATATTGTTGGTTTATAAATATACTATTTGTTGTCTATGTTTTTTCTTTTGGTTTTTCTGCCTTCTTTGAGTTAATTTATTTTGTATTTGTCAATTTTAAGTTACTTTTGGCTTTTCTGCTATGACCATTGTTTTATTATTTTAGTTGTTGTTTTATAGTTTATTTATATATCTTTAAATTTTAGTCTAATTTCTAGTAATAGTATACCAATTTATTACACGTATCTTATAATCATATATTTCCAGTTCTCCCCTACTGACCTGTGTACTATTATTTTATACATTTATGTATGCTACAAATAAATTATCACATTTTTATCCTTTCAACACTAATCTTTTAAAGAGAGTAGAATAATAAAAAATATAACTATATATACTTATTATTTATGGTGTTTTTATTCCAACTATATTTGTATCAGATCATTTTCCTTCTGTTTTTTCTATTGTAGTTACACTGCTGATGACAACTTTCAGCTTTTCTATTGTATGCTTGCAAAGATTTTTTAAATTATTTCTTCCTTTCTGATTTGGATGCCCTTTATTTCTTTTCATTGCTTAAGTGCTCTGGCTAGGACTTCCAATACTACCTTAAATTGAAGGGATAAGTGTGGGCATCCTTGTCTTTTATCTGATCTTAGAGAAAAACCTTTAATAACTTCACCATTCAACTGTGTATTTGTTATAGATGGCCTTTATTATGTTAAGCTACAATTCTTCTATATCTAAACTGTTGATACGGTTTGGCTGTGTCCCCACCCAAATTTCAACTTGAATTATAGTTCCCATAATCCTCACATGTGGTGGCAGGGACCTACTGAGAGTTAATTGAATCATGGAGGTGGTTTCCCCCGTGCTATTCTCGTGATAGTAAATTCTCACTAGATCTGAAGGTTTTGTAAGGGCTTTCCTCCCATTTCACTTGGCACTTCTCCTTGCTGCCGCCATGTGAAGAAGGATGTGCTTGCTTCCCCTTCCAGCTTGATTGTAAGTTTTCTGATGCCTCCCCAGCCATGCTGAACTGTGAGTCAATTAAATGTCTTTCCTTTATAAATTACCCAATCTTGGGTATGTCTTTACAAGCAGTGTAAGAATGGATGGACTATACATTTTTTAAGAGTTTTTATCATTAAAGTATTAACGTGAAAAGTATCCAAGTTACTGGTGGCAAATACATACAGTTCTGCAGAAAACTCAATTTTGGGACTCCTCAGAAGAAAGAATTAGACTGAGAGGCATAAGGCAGAAAAAGAGACAGAGGCAAGTTACAGAGCAGGAGTGAAAGTTTACTTTAAAAGGCTTTAGAATAGGAAAGAAAGGAAAGTATGCTTGGAAGAGAGACCCAAGTGGGTGACTTGAAAGGCAAGTGTAGTGTTTAACATTTGTCCTACGACTTTATAGGCTAGCTTACCTCCAGGCATTTTGCACCCCCTTTTTATGATTCTTCCCTTGGAAAAGTAGGGGTTTCCTTAATGCACAGTGCCCTCCTTACCTTTGGGAAGTGAGCATGTGCAGTGTGTTTAGGAAGTTGTATGCATGCCCATTTGAGTCTTTCTGCCCTTTTCCTGTAGTGTGCCCCCAGAAGGTCATACCCCACCACCTTGTCTTTTAATGTGCACATCAGGCTCACTTGTCCTGATATTTCACTGGAAGCCCTTTTTGCTTCTCTCTGGCACCTGCATTCAATTAACACTTTAATGTTAATGGCTATGAGCCATTAGAATATTTTTTCCCTGGTGCAGGCTGCCAAATTATCATTTTTAGAGAGACGATGTGATAATTGCCTCATTTGACATTCTTGGTGCAGGGAGGGGACAGCCCTCTCTTGCCAGGCTCATGCCTGTCTAACTACTTGTAACAAAAGGATGTCAAAGTTTGTCAAATGCTCTTTCTACATCTATTGAGATAATATGCTTTTGTTTCTTCATTCTGTTTTGGTGTATGATATGAACTGATTAAAAGAAATGAAAAGAAAAATAGAGAGCAATACCATAATATTAGGGTACTTCAATGCCCTGCATTCCACACTAAATAGTTCCTCCAGACAGAAAGTCAATAAAGGACCAATGGATTGAAAAATATTATAGAGCACGTGGACTTAGCAGATGTGTAGAATATCACATCCAATAGCAGCAGGACACATATTCTTTTCAAGCACACACAGAACATTCTACAGGATAGATCACATATTAGGTCACTGAACAAATCTTCACAAATTACTGAAGCTTCAAATAATAAGTATTTCTTCTGACACCAATGGTATAAAATTAGTAATCAATAACAGAAAGAAAATTAGATGATTAACAAATATGTGGAAATTAAATAACACATTCCTGGACAGCCAATTAGTTAAAAGAAAAAACAAAAATTTTAAAATATGCTGAGACAAATGAAAATGGAAACCAACATATAAAACTTATAAGATGTATCAAAAGCAATTTTAAGAGGAAAATTTATAGCAATTAACCCCAACATTAAGAAAAAAAAGGTCTGAAGAAAAACCCTAACTTTACACCTCAAATAACTAGAAAGAGAACAATCTAAGATCAAAGTCAACAATACTAAAGGACCTAAAAGAGACAAATAAAATTGGTACTACAAAAAACACAAAAGGACAATGAGGTTTTTTTTCCAAAAGATAAACGATATTATTAAAACTTTAGTTAGACTAAGAAATGAAAATATTAAAATGAATAAAAATATAATTGAAAGAGTAGATGTTACAACTGATACCGCAGAAATACAAAGCCTCATAAAAGACTACTGTGTTTCATTTCAGATAACAGATATGTGCAATTCTTACAATAAATTTTAGGACATCTTTATCTACTCAAAAAGAAGCCGTGTATCCTTTAGCTATCAAACCCTATCTCCTATTCACCACTCCAGCTCTTAGCCACAATTAATCTATGTTCTTTTCTGTAAATTTGGCAATACTGGACATTTTATACAAATAGACACATTTAATATGTATTTTTACTGGCTTTTTTCTCTTAGTGTAACATTCTCAATGCTCATTCATGTTATAGCATTTATCGTATTTCATTCGTTTCTATGATAGGATAATATTCTATGTATAGATGTTGCATATATCATTAGTTGATGTACATTTAAGTGGTTTTCACCTCATGGCTATTATGAATGTTAATGCTTTAAGCATTTATGCACAAGTTTTTATTTCTCTTAAGCATATATTTTGGAGAATAGTGGAATTGCAGGGTCATTAGTAACAATATTTATTTGAACAACTTCCAGACTGTTTTCCAAAGTGGCTGAACTATTTTAAATTTTCACCAAATTATAAATATTTCCATGTATTGACATTCTCATCAACAATTGTTGTCTGTTTTTTGATCATAGATATTCTAGTGAGTGTAAAGTGTTTTATCGCTCCCTAATGACAAATGATGTTGAGCACTTGTTCACATGTTTACCAACTATTCATATATCTTCCTTGGAGAAATGTCTACTCAACTCTTTCATGTATTTTAATTTGATTATGTCTTTTTATAGTTGAATTGTAAATATTTTTATATATGCATGATATTAGCTGATTACCAGATATGATTCAAAAAGGTTTTGGTGCATTCTGTGAGTCATCTTCTCACTCTCTTTATAGTGTTATTTGAAGCAGATGTTTCTAATTTTGATGAAATCCAATTTATCATACGTTTTTATATTGTTGTTCATGCTTTTGGTGTCATATCTAATAATCCAATATCAAGTCCAAGGTTATAAACATGTATATCTTTTCTTTTTTTTTTCCCAAGACTGAGTCTTGCTCCAAGTAGTTGGGATTACAGACATGTGCCACCACGCCCTGGTAATTTTTTTGTATATTCAGTAGAGACAAGGTTTCACCATGTTGGCCAGGCTGGTCTCAAACTCCCGACCTCATGATCCACTCACCTCGACCTCCCAAAGTGCTGGGATTACAGGTGTGAGCCACTGCATCCAGCCGTAAACATGTATATCTAATATTTCCATCTAAAAATTGTATATATTTGACCTTGAACAGCACAAGGGTTAGTCACCAACCGCCAATGTAGTTGAAAATTTAGGTATAATTTTTGACTCCCCCAAAACTTAACTACTAATAGCTTACTTTTGACGAGAAGCCTAACCCATAAGTAGTTAATTAACACAAATTTTGTATGTTTTGTGTATTATATGCTGTATTCTTACAATGAAGTAAATAAGATAAGAATAATGTTACTAAGAAAAACACAAGGAAAACATTTTTACTACCCATTAAGTGGAAGTAGATTATCATAGAGATCTCTCTCCTTATCATCTTAACATTGAGTAGACTGAAGAGGAGGAAAGAATAGGGATGGTCTTAACACTAAGTAGACTAAGGAGGAGGAAAAAAATGGGGTTGGTCTTACTGTCTCAAGAGTGACAGAGGAAGAAGAAAATCTACATATAAATGAACCCATGCAGTTCAAACCCATGATATTCAAAGATCAATGGTAGTTGCAGTTTTTAAATCTTGCTCTTTATTATATTTTGAGTTAATTTTTGTGTATAGTGTGAGGTAAGGATTGAAATCTGGTTCCCGCATTATCTCAGCATTATTTGCTCTGCAAATGGTCTTAGCAACCTTGTCAAATGTTAGCTGGCCTTAAACACACAGTTAATTCTGAACTGTAATTCAAGGTCTTTCATCTGTATGTCTAACCACATGCCAGTGCAGTACTGTCTTGATTACTTTTGCTTTGTACTATGTTTTGAAAACAAAGAATGTGAGTCTTCCTACTTGTTCTTTTTCAAGATTGTTTTGGCTATTTGGGACCCTCTGGAAATCTATAAGAATTTCAGAATCAACTTGTTAATATTTACAGAGTTAACTGGCATGTAACAAGAATTGCATTGAATCTGTAGATCAATTCAGAGGAATATTGACATCATTGAAATATTTAGCCTTTCAATTCATAAAAATGGGATAATTTTCTGTTTTACTTTTAAAAAATCATTTCAATTATGTTTTGTATTAGTTTGCTACAAAAGTAATTGTGGCTTTTGCTATTAAAATTAGTGGCAAAATCACAGTTACATTTGCACCGATCTAATAGTTTTCAGAGGATAAGTTTTTCACTCTTTTGTAAGTTTAGTTATACATATTTTATCTTGCTGCTATTGTAAATGGAATTGTTTTTCCATTACGTTTTCAGATTTTTCATTGAAAATTTATGGAAATGCAATTGATTTTCCTGTATTTATCTTCTATTGTGCTAATGTCTTTGACTTGTTCATAAACTGCTGTTGATCACATCTCTCCAGTGTTAGGTATCATGCATTCAGCCATTCCCGTGACATTAGGGCAGAAACTCTTCTCTCATTAATGGGAAACAAAATTCTGTAAATAGTGTGATTAATTTTCAACACTGATTTAAATAAAAACATAAATTGCAGGAACAGCAGCTTTCCCATACTCTCAGGCAGAAGTTCTGTCTAGTTCAAGCATATTATTTAACAGAAAATTCAATTTTTAAAAAAATATTACTCTTTGTTGTATCATATATACCCACTGAAACTCCTCCCCTGCCTTTCCTCAAGGTAGATCTAAAAAATTACTGGTATAGGATTCTTCAAATATTCTCATAACAGAGAATGGGAGAGAGACGTATATATGTTCACATTTCTTAAGTTTATAACGTGATTTATAGAAACTAATTCTGATAACTTCTCTACCATATGCATCAAATACTCCCTTTAAGCAGCAGTACCCATTAAACATACAGTATATTTTAAAATGTGTTCTACAGATATAGTACAATATAGTATTGCTTCATTCGTTCCAAGTTCAGAATTCAGAATTTAATAATAGAAGACTTAACAGGAATAAATTTAAATTTACCTTACACCGCACAATTGCCATGTTACAGATACTTGAGATTTATTCTATAAAGGAAATAATAACACTTTTGTTATGCCAAACACTGTGTCAAGGATTTCAAATTATAAAATAAAATATTCAGTCAACTAGGTTGTTTTATCTATTCTCATGTAAGAGAGAATATAAGACATGGAACATTTAAGCAAATTTTCTAAGTAACAGATCTAGTATGGAGTAGAAGTGGGTATTAGGCACAGCCAAAGGATTCTGAAATCTGCTGTTAATCACAATAGAAGATAGATGCACTCAGAGAAAAACAACTATTTTTTTCTAAAGTTCTGTAATGTATAAATATATGTCTTTCAATGCATTCTAATATCATTTCGAAAGTAGAAACTTAAATTACATCATATTTTTTCAATATATCACTTTGTTTTTATTTCTCTGTAGTAAACATCTCTCTGAAAGTTAAAAGTTCTTCTCATAGGCAATTAATAAAATTCTCTATTTTTTCATAATGTCTGTAGTTTCAAGGACATAATGTAATATGAATCTAAAAGTTGGTATGGTTAATAAACACGTGGCGCTTTTGATAAAGAAAGTTATACTTACATCTGACACACACACATACACACACATACACCACACACACAAATATATATATAGACCTGGCATGCGAACACATGATTGTAAATATGACAAAAAAATGCCACTTAAAGTAAGGTCATCAATGGAACTTCTAACATATTTACTACATAAGAGAGATGCAATGTGTTTTAGTTTCAGCTATTTTGTTTTAAAAAGGTGTTTTGTTATAGAAAAATTACAAAAAAATCACAAAAAGAACAATTATGACTCAATAAACTTAAATTTAAAATATTTTATATTTTGAAATATGTCTACTTCAGATTCTTAGAACTATAAGCAATACCATCACTTTAACTTTTTTTAAAAACAAACATTTTCTTACTAATTGTAGCTTCAACATCTACTTAAAGTCTAACTTATTTAGATACTAGAATACTGGGATGATTACAAACAGCTCTTGTTCTGCAGAGCTCATTTATAGAGTACTAGAGTCAGGGTAGGCAAGGTGAGTTTTAGACTTAACTTTTGAGGCTGAGATAAAAATGCCCTCATTTAATTTGCTACCCATCTATCGACTCAATAAGTTGTAATTTAAGCAACAACATTTAAATTTATTTTCTGATTCAGAAAAATAGAGAAAATGTAATGATAGTGTATATAACAAAACCATGAAACCCAATTAAAATATATTAAGTCAGAAGAGTTGATGCCAGAAGCAGAAACAACAAAATAGGTAGAAGAGATTTTCTACAGCATCTTTTTCTTCTTCTACTGAGTGATTTGAGGAATCAAAAGCTTTCATTAATTAATCATCCGTCATCAATCTTACCATTCTAAGTTACATTAGTGGTGCTCTTCCTCCTCTAAACCTTTGGCTCTCCAGGATTACTTAATGTAATAATTAACAATTATGGTGAAACATTTGAAGGATAAATGATTTGGTTTAAATAAAATAGCTTACTGTTTATTCACTAATAGAACCCTCTAGACATTAGATCTTTATCCTCACCTTGATACATTTTGGAAAACTTTAAATGTTCATAAGTTTGTATTCCCTGGACTTACAAGGAAAATGAAGAGTGGTGAAAGCCATAATAATTATTTTATGACCTTGAAAGAGTAAGATAAAACTTTATATACAAGCAGAGAACTAAACTGATAATTAAAAGACATCTAGGCAAATAACTTCTGTAATAGAAGCAGATTTCTAATACGTATGCTACCTTCCATCTTTCAAATTCAAATATGGTGACATTCAAAACCTGTATGTCATTATTGAGGCCAGGACCTGAGACACTTAATTATCTATCTTACTCTAAAATTTTTACTTAATTTGCATAGCATATCTCTGATTAATTCACAACAGTGCCTTTTCTTCATTATCTTCTTCACAGCTTGTTGTGTTACTTTGGGTAGATTATAATGCATTGAGGATTTCTTACCACTTGTTTCCAATTTTTAAATGAACAACTGCTCAAAATGTACTATTACCGCTTGTTTTTACTGTTCTTAGAACTATACTTTAGATTATGGACACCTTTTTTTTGTATTATAAGTTTCTATTTCTATTTACTGTGTTTAACTTTATTATTTAGCTTTTGAGAGTGACAATGGTGTATAAGGTATCCTCAGGAAGACTTCACTTAATCACTGAACTCCTTTGTTACCGAAGTGTAATTATAAAGACTTCCTTTAAAGGAGTGACTAACCCAAGTGAATTTGGGTAACAGACGACTTTCACAGGTCTCCAAATTCTTCCAAGCCTAAGAAGTATAAAATTTTGACTTCAGAGCTCCTGTATTGGCTGTCGTTTCTACCTCACACCCTGTTTCCACAGATTTATTGAATGATTGACTCGTTCTCATTGCCAAATACACCCTTTTCAGAGTCCAGTTTAAATATCACCTCTGCAGAAAGACTTTTCTTGAACAACGTGTCTAAATGAGTATGAATGTCTTATGTTATTTCATTTTTATATTATTTGAAAATGTCTTCAATTTGAATGTACTTATTATATGTGTTTATATGCTTATTATCTGCCTTCCATTGTTAGAATGCAAATCTCCTGGAAGACAGTGTCTTTATGGATTACTACATCCTCAGTACCTAAAACAAGGCCTGGCACAGTCAGTGCTAGAAATGCTTATGAATATGAGTGATAAAGCATTATACTTGTAAACAACTTTTCAGCATGTTTACAGGCTTAATACCTACATTCAAAAACATGCAAGAACAGTTCTTGCTCTGAGGAACCATCAGTACAGTGGAGAGACACATATGATCCAATATTGGTGACAGGGTACAATAGGGGCTTTTAGAGGTTGTATATGTTTTACTTTAGGAGCTTAGTGCAGTAAGTTGTTCCGGACTAAGAGTCAAACAGGATGCACAGGACACCTTGCACTGAAGCTTATAAGACAAAAGGAACTGTGACATGTTCAGGAGACATTTGAAGAAGCATTTCAGGAAGAGGTTATAGCAAGGGAAGAAACAGAGATAAAATCATGGTGACTAGAATTAAAAATATATTGTATTCTTGGAAAATTGTTAGAGAATGGATGTATGTGAAGTGCTTTCACCACAAAAATGATAATTATATGAGATAATGCTTATGTTAGCAAGAATTATTCATTTCACAATGTGTATATGTTTCAAACGATCTTGTTGAACATGGGTAATACATACAATTTCCACTGTCATTTATTAAATAAAAGCAAACCGATTAAAAAAAAAAAACAAGAAAACAAGAAAAAAGCCAACAGGAATAATTTGGCCCATCCACAAATAGGAAGAAAGAGAATTTGGGGCTGGGAGCAATAAACATTGTTTTTTTAAAAAAAAAAAACAAACAAACAAACAAAAAAACTATCATGTAGTCTTGAAGATTGCAAAGTTTATTTTAAAATAGACAACTCTACCCAAAAAAATCATATTATCCATTTTGCACTGCTCTGGAAAACATTCTACTTTAGGGCTGTAGTGATGGCTTCAAATTGAAATTTATTTCAATCATAATGGCAGTGATAAAGTCCACATTTCTGTTTTTGGGTTTTATCTTCTTTTCTTGTGTTATCTCATTTAATACAACCTCAAATTGCTTATTTTTTTTCTCTTATAGAGATAAGTAAACAGACTCAATTCGTTTTAAGCCCCAAAAGTTTTTATGACACTAAATTTTTGACCTTAGGCTATACTCTGCTCTTGCTCTTAAGATGACAAATAGCAAAATGAGAAGGTACCCCAGTAGATTAGAACTTCAACTGCTTTATTATTTCCTAGGGACCAATTTAATAATTAGCTTTACAAATTATATGTGATCTGTATCAAGATAAAATTGAATCTCTTTTGTGTAAACATAAGGGATTTCTGCATGGTATAATAATTTAAATTTTATTTTGATTATTTTATATACTGGAACTTAGTGAAAGCTGTATGTATTTTTTGAATCAAAGATTAAAACCATATCCTAAGTAAAAGATTTCCATAACTTTTAAAGTTGAAAGCATATCTTTAATTTTAGGGTTTTATACATTTATTCATCAAAAAGCTGGTAATAAATGAGTTAATGTCCAAAACATATATTTAACAAAAGGAAAGTACAGATAAAAAATACATTTTGAAATTATATTTAAACTATGTAATTTTCCATATTTAAACCAGAAATTTATTAAAACCAATAAAATTAGAAATATGTCTGTTCCCAAAGTAATGATAAACTGCTTAGTCTACTCTGATAAAATATTAATTAAGCAAAAACATTTTTGCATTGCATTAATGATTTAGAAAAAACATCAGAGTGATATTTCATTTCCATTTCAATTGAAAGGTAAACCTTAAATTATTCATTTCACAGAACAATTATAAAAGAGCTTTTTAAGCATATTGAATGCTAATATGTAACATGTTAAAACATTAATTTTGTATTATTTTATGATTTATGTATCTGAAAAAATGTTTAACTAATGTGAAAGAAATATACAAAGAATCTTTGATGTCCATGAAGAGAAAAAGCAAAATATTAAAAAATAAAAATTTAACATTAGAAATTATCTTTTATGAAAAATCTTTTATAATGCATTGAGAAACATGTATCAACAAAGTGACAAAACGTAGTCATTTTCAAACTTTTTCCTTTCTGATCTTCATGATTTCTAACAAGCATGTAAATTGCTGAGAAGATTATCATCCTTACAGGAAAAATTCGTATTTGTAATTTCATTTATGACTTGTTGAACTTGCATCTGCAGAAGTTTTATGTATTGAATTTACTTTTATTTCTATTGATTTGCCATATATTTTCAGTTTACATTTTGCCATAGAGAACTTAATTCTATTTTCCTAGTAATAATAAAACAAGCACCATTTTATCAGTAACACAGCTACCCACATATAACCTGTTATTTTCAATATTAAAACATGGTACATTATTTTATTTTAAATTCCCAAATGAGTTATAAATTCAGTACTGTAGAGCTCAACCTTCACTCTAAGGGAATTTAGTCTATTAAATTGCCTCTGTTATTATAACATACATTATCTTATATTGCTGGAAAATACTGATCTTATGAATATTTTTCTCTTAATGGTATAGGGCATATGAGAATAAATCTATTCAAAATATTGAAAGAATATATATTATTTTAGCAAAGGCTTTTTTTTATTTCAATTGGCTGAGGCATATCTTTGTATGTATTTGAGACAGTCTTACTCTGTCACTCAGGCTAGAATGGCGTGACGCGATCATAGCTCTCTACAGCCTCAACTCCTGGGCTGATCCTCCCACTTCAGCCTCCCTGAGTAGCTAGGACCACAGGCATATGCCACCACGCCCAGTGAATTTTATTGATTTTTAGTAGAGAACAGGTTTCTTTATGTTGCCCAGGCTGGTCTTGAACCCCTGAGCTCAAGTAATCCTTCCGCCTCAGCCTCCCAAAGTGCTGGGATTGCAGGCATGAGCCACCATACCTGGCTGGTATATCTTTTTTAGCTTAATTTAAACCATAAGTGTCCAATCTTTTGACTCGTGGGGCCACATTGGAAGAACTGTCTTGGGTAACATAAAATACACTAACACTAACGATAGCAGGTAAGCTAAAAAAAAAAAAAAAAAAAAAAATGCAAAAGAAACCTCATGTTTTAAGTAAGTTTATGAATTTGTGCTGGGCTGCATTCAAATCTATTCTGGGCCACAGGTTTGACGAGCTTGATTTGGACCCTCTGTGGCTACTTACCATCTAGAAAGAGCTGGCAATAACTAATGGGAAGATTGCTCATTGTTATGCATAGCATTCCTTAGTGACATTCATTTTGAGAGTATCTCCTCGGCTGCAATTGGGTAGGTCTCTAAAAATACTCTTACCCACCCAGTGAAAATTTGATTGCCTTTTCTTCAATAGACAGTAAATTACTATAGTCTTCTTTTTTTGAAAATAGAAGTCCCAAACTTTATTTCTAGTGACTAATGCTTCAAGTTGGCCACAATGAGATGAGACAAATGATAGGAGTCAGAAATTTGTGAATAATCTGGAGAAGTTCCAAGATGTACACATAATAGAAAACTCAAACATTTATGTAGAGGATTATCTGGGATTTCTAAGCTTAAACCCTTATATTGTCATCTTATTTGTGTGATGCCTCTGGTTAATACTTGATACAGTCTTTAACCTTCATGTCACAGAAAGTTGTTTGTCAAAGTTCTAAACTTTTAGTGAAAAAAAAAACAATTAATATTAGACAATATATTATTTCTTATTGTTGAGACATTCTTGCTTTGCCACCCTGGCTGGAGTGCACTGGCGCGATCTCAGGCTCACTACAACCTCCGCCTCCCAAGTTCAAGTGATTCTTCTGCCTCAGTCTCCCAAGTAGCTGGGATTAAAGACATGTGCCACCACACCTGATTTTTTATTTTTTATTTTTTATTTTTTATTTTTATTTTTGTATTTTTAGTAGAGACAGGGCTTCACCATGTTGGCCAGGCTGGTCTCAAACTCCTGCCCTCAAGTGATCCACCCACCTTGCCCTCCCAAAGTGGTAGGATTACAGGCATGAACCACCATGTCCAACCATTAATTTTAAATTATGTAACAAATAAGAAATGTTTTTTACTGAATTGCATTGAGGGTAGTAAAAACTCAATTGGGTGTGTTAAAAGGAAAGATTTAAGATTTGGAGATTGACTTTCTTCTATAATACTTGGCAATAGCTACTAGGTAAGATGGCTGTTTTCTAAATTGATCTGGAAAACATAGGTACTCCTCTTTCATGACAGGATTTTAAGTGACTCAAACATACAAGTCTCCTATTTCTACTTTTGCTGAAGTGAAATGAGTAGTCTATCTTATTTTCAAACTACCCAAGATTTCAAATAATAAACCTTCACTTTTAAATAAATCCTTTAGAACATGGGGTATTAATTTTTAAAAAATATGCAAGTTCTATATATATTTTTTGAGAAATCTCCATACTGTTTCCTTAATGGCTGCCCCATTGTACTTTCCCATTAAGAGTGTACAAACATTTCCATCTCCATATCCTCACCAATTTTTGTTATTATTTGTTCTTAACAGTAGTCATCCTTACAGGTATGAGGCAGTATCTCATCATAATTTTCTTTTCATTTCTGTGATTATTAATGATGTCGGTTCTTTTTATTTACCTATAGGCACTTTGTATGTCTTCTTTGGAGAAATGTTTATTCAAATCCTTTGCCCATTTTTTCAGTTATACTGTTTGATTTTATTGCTATAAGCATTTAGAAGTTGGATCACTTCTGAATATTTATCCAAAAAAACTGAAATCAGATCTCAGTCATACATTTGTACTCATGTTCATTACAGCATGATCATAATAACCAACGTGAAAACAAATAGCTACCAACAGATGAGTGCATAGTCAACTTGTGGGATATAAATACCATGGAATATTATTTAGCTTTAAAAAAGAAGGAAATCTTGCCATACTTTACAATACAGATAAACTTTCAAGGTATGTTAGGTGAAATAAGCCAGTCACATAAGTACAAATACTACATGATTATGCTAGTATGAAGTATCTAAAATGGTCATACTCATGGAATCAGAGAATAGAATGGTAATTGCCAGGTACCTAAGAGAGGGAGAAATAAGGAGGTGCTGTTGAAGTGGCATAAAGTCACAGTTAGGCAAAATGAGTACGTTCTAGAAGTCTGTTGCACAATCCAGCTTGTCATTGATGGACATTTGGGTTGGTTCCAAGTCTCTGCTAATGTGAATAGTGCCGCACATATACACCATGGAATACTATGCAGCCATAAAAAAGGATGAGTTCATGTCCTTTGTAAGGACATGGATGCAGCTGGAAACCATCATTCTCAGCAAACTATCCCAAGAACAGAAAACCAAACACTGCATCTTCTCACTCATAGGTGGGAACTGAACAACGAGATCACTTGGTCACAGGAAGGGGAACATCACACACCGGGACCTGTTGTGGGGTGAGGGAAGCGGAGAGGGATAGCATTAGGAGATATACCTGATATAAATGAGTTAATGGGTGCACGGCAACATGTCTATATGGCACATGTATACACATGTAACAAACCTGCATGTTGTGCACATGTACCCTAGAACTTAAAGTATAATAAAAAAAAAATTTTAAAAAGTCTGCTGTAAAACACTGTGCTTATAATTAACAATAGTGTATTGTACAAGTAACACTTTTAAGAGTTTAAATATTATGTTGTGTTCTTACCAAAAGACAACTTCTTTTCTTTCATACATTACTATTTTTCAGGGCTTTTACTTAACAAATTTTAACAAAATATATTATGCATTATATTTAAATGTTCAATTGGTACACACTGGTTGTTGGAAATCCTTTAACTGGCTAACTTGTTTATTAAGTGAGGTTCCATAAATTGTGGAAAATTTCTTGGTTTTCTGCCCGAAACGGAAGAAGTGACCCTTTAAGGAGCTTTGGTCACGTTGTGAGAATAGTATTATTGCAAAATTCAAATGTATACAGTATTGATGTATATTAGAAAGCACACGGGATGAACATTGCTCTAAAGCTAATTTATGAACAATATTAGAAAAAATAGGCATTTGAATACCAGCAACTCACCTTACATATTTCAATTTAGCTCAAGATAGCTTTATATTATGCTCTGATTCTTTATTATAAACTCATTACCTAAACCATAATTTAATCTTTTGTTGTAATTTCAGAACCATATGATTAATACTTAAGAATAAATTATTTTTCAGATAAATTCAAATGTCAATATTGATATAAATTTAGGAATGAATAAAACTCATTATTTATGACTGTGTTTTGAGTATATTTAATGTTTTTTAAATTGTAAATGATTTTTGAAGATGTTGGTATTTTAATAGGTGTCATTGATTTCTTGGGAATAGCTTTTTAGGTACTGTCTTAAAAACTCATTGTATAATTTCAATAGAATCTCAATTTAATTACCATGAAATGCAAATAAAATAGTCTCATTTGGCTACCAAGTGGTGTTCCTGTAATGCTGATGCATGTTTATAATATATCATGTATAAACAGGACAATTTTTTTAATAGAATTACTGATAAGATTTACATTTAAAAATATCCTAATGTGAAAATTGTAGTTTTTTGAAATTATTTTGTTATATTTTCATTTTATATAACATACACTTATTATCTTTAATAAATTTTAATGCATATATAGCTGTGCTGAAATGCATTCATGGTAGCATCAAGTTTTTAAAATGTATACTAAGCATAACTAAAATGTATTTTAAAAGATCAATTATATATAATTTATTTTATAAATTCAGGCATCAGGAAATGTCAATATGGTTTACAATATAGTTAAGAATATATAGCTAGTGATGAGATAATATAACCCATTATACAATTTTCTTTTAAAATTTTATAAACAGATTATGATTTTTTTTCAGAGACAGGCTCTCTCTGTCATCAAGGCTGTACTGCAGTGGCCTGATCATAATTCACTCCAGCCTTGAACTCCTGGGCTCAAGATAGTCTCCCAACTCAGCCTCCCACATAGCTGGGATTATGGGCACTTGCCACCACATCTGGCTATTATTTGACTGTATTTTATTTTTTAAATTTTATTTTATTGTAGAGACAGGAGTCTCACTATGTTGCCCACACTGGGCTTGAAGTCCTGGCCTCAAGCAGTCCTCCCATCTCAGCCTCCCAAATTGTTGGGATTATAGTCATGAGCCACCACTCCTGGCCTATAAACAGTTTTAGCTAGACTCCAAAATAGGGTGCTTATCATTTCATAGTATAATTATTTAAATGTTAAAGGTCATTTTTAAATTTGAAACTCTAACTGTATTAATATTGCCTTATCATTTTATTGTTTATAATCATTTGATACATATTAATCATAAAATTTGTTAAGAACACTTCAATAAAAATGTGTCCATATTATTTTATACCATTATTTCCATTTTATTAAAAATAAAGTTCAATGCCAATATTAAAACTACTACAGGCAGTCAGCCCTCGTCATTTGTTGGTCTTACATATATGATTTCAACCAACGCTAGATCAAAAATTTTTGTAAAATATTCCACCAAAGACAAAACATTAATTTGCCTCATGTGAAGAACTACATTGAATACCTGTGAATTAAGTTATGTGTAAGCATTTTATTAGGCATTATAAGTAATCTAGAGATGACAACATATACAGGAGGATATGCATAGGCTATATGTAAATACTATGTTATTTTACATGAGACACCTGAGTATCCACAGATTTTGGTATGGTGAGATTAGGGAGGTACTGGAATCAATTTCCAGTGAATATGGAGGAACCACTGTATTTTAATTTATACCTATATTTACATAGTCTCAAGAATATTGTATAAAATGTTAACTGTTAATATCTCGTATGTAAAAGAATTTATTTGAACATTTAAGATCCACCTTTTATAGGCTTAAAATATATCATGTGGTATGATTTGGATCTGTGTCCCCATGCAAATCTAATGTAGAATTGTAATCCCCAGTGTTGAAGGTGGGGCTTGATGGGAAGTGACTGATTGGGTCATGAGCAACTTTTTCACGAATGGTTTAACACCATCCCCCTTGGTACTGTCCTCCTGTTAGTGAGTAAGTTCTCCTGAAACGTGGTTATTTAAAAGTGTAGCACCCCTTCCCTCCCCTCACTCCTGCTCCCCCAATGTGAGATGCCTCACTCCCTCTTTGCTTTCCAACACCATAATTGCAAGCTTCCTGTGACCTCCTTAGTAGTAGAAACTGCTATGCTTCCTGTACAGTCTGCAGAACCATGAGCCAATTAAACCTCTTTCTTAAAATAAATTACCAGTCTTGTTATTTCTTTAGAGCAATTTCAGAACAGACAAACACACAATGACTGTATTATAACTATATCACATAGTTGAGCATACTAATACCTTATAATTTATTTCAATCTACCTGACATGTTTGTGGTGTTTGAAAATGCCAAAAAGTCTTTGATTTAGTTTTTAAATTATTTTTTGATTGTGTGTATTGTTTTCAGAAAGACATATAACTGAGAATAAATCCATTTTATCACAAGCTTTGAAAGATGCGAATCTTGAAACAATTATCACAAATTTTTGAAATTTTTATATATTTTGATGATGTAATTTTACTTCTAGAATTTTACAGAAAATTAAGGAATTTTAAAAAATTATAAATATTTTATTATATATCACCTAAATATTAAATAATAAAGTGTTGATTAAATAGTGGATGGATTTTTATAATTGATAGGATTATGAGGTTCTTAGCAATCAAATCTAGGTGGGTGTTATGACCTAGTGGAATCTTAACTAGAATTAAAATTGTTTTTAATATTCATTAAAATATGGGATATGGCTCTAATAAATTAGCATATGCATTTATAAAAATATATTCACTGGGAGTACTTAACATAAGTTGATAAATTAGATGAGAAAATGTAAAAATCTCTGCTTATTGAAAAAGACATTTAAGGAAATTAGGAGGCATGCTACAGGCTGAAAGAAAACATTTACAATGCATACATCTAGCAAAAGACTTGTTTCTTGACTACATGTGTGTGTGTTCATGTGCATGTCAGTGTCTATAATTTCATATTTGTGAAATTCTAGAATAGGCAAAATTAATCTATAGTGGATAGTGCCATAGGTTGATTGCTAGAGGGGATTTATGTCGTCACAATGGCATAAATAAATATTTAGATATAAAGGAAAAATAAATTTTTTCATTGAGATAGGATGTCACTCTGTTCCCCTGCCTGGAGTGCAGCAGTGCAATCACAGCTTACTACAGTCTAGAACTCCTGGGATCAAGTGATTCTTCTGCCTGAGTTTTCTGAGTACCTTGGACTGCAGGCACAGTCCACCACACTCATCCAAGTTTTTATTATTTTGTAGAGATGGTGTCTTGCTATGTTGCCCAGGCTAGTCTCTAACTCCTGGGCTCAAGGAATCCTCCATCCAGGCCTCCCAAAGCAGTGAAATTGCAGGCATGAGACACCAGGCCTGCTCCCCAAGAAATCTTTCATAGCTTAATTGTGATGGTGATTATACCCATGAATTCATTTGTTAAAACTCATAGAATTGAGCTGTTACAATAGGTGCAGCTTATTGCAAGGAAACACAACTGCCATATAATTAGTTTTAAAAGGAAACTGAAAATAAAATCCAAAAATCAGAAATATTTGCACAACATGTAAACAATAAAAATTTGTAATCCAAATATACAAAACATTATTAGGAATCAGAAAGTGAAATGCAAACAATACAATAGAAAATACGCAAAAGACAAAAAGCAGTATTTTACAGAGAAAATCATAATAAGTATGAATGTAAGTGTTCAAATTGACTTTTTTTTTTTTTTTTTTTTTGAGATGGAGTCTCATTCTGTCACCCCAGGCTGGAGTGCTATGCACAATCTCAGCTTACTGTAACCTCTGCCCCCAAGTTCAAGTGATTCTCCTGCTTCAGCTTCCCAAGTAGCTGGGACTACAGGTAACCACCATCATGCCAAGCAAATTTTTGTATTTCAGCAGAGACAGGGTTTCCCCATACTACCCAGGCTGGTCTCGAACTCCTGACTTTGTGATCTGCCTGCCTCAGCCTCCCAAAGTGCTGGGATTACAGGCATGAGCCATCATGCCTTTAAACCACTGTAAGTTACTTTCGCTTACTCATCATCATGATAAAAAATAACCTGATGATACCAGTTGTTGAAGATATGGCCAACCAAAAAGTTCCCATGTTGGAATGTAGACTGATACAACTATATTGGAAAATAATTTGGAGTCACCTTAGGAAACTGAATATTCAAATATCCCGTTAACCAAAAATGGCACACCTAGTTTTATTCATGGAATGAGTTCCTGTTCACATGTTCATAAATATTCAGAGTAGCATTGATCTTAATAGCTTAACATTTGAGAACATTCTATATGACCATTTCCAGAAGAAAATATACATTGTCATAATTCATAAAAGGAAATACAAAAATGTGTTTTAATATGGATAAGTCCCTTAAAAAAAATGAACCAAACAAGTGAGTCAGAGAACACAAGCATACATCTAGTCATATATTTTTTCAAATATAAAGAACTAAAAAATATATTTTTAGTAAAATTTCTACAGAGTAAATAATACAATATATAGCATGAATGTGAGAATAATGATTAAGTCTGGCAAGGGACAGACAAAAATAAAATTGTGGGGCACAAAGCTAGTTCCAAAGATGTTGATAATTTCTTAATCTGGGTAGTGAGTAACTTTTTAATGTATCATTATTTGTAATATACTGTTCCTTATCTATTCTATTTTACAATCAATATATTTTGAAATTAAGTATTTAGTGTTTTAAAACAAAATTTTATGAGTTACAGAAATATTTACTTTACCTCTCATTTATTTAAAAATGTGGTCATAATAAAAATCATGGACTAATTATAAAAATAAGTACAGAATAGATTTCATGAATCATTTGACATTGGCTTTTCATCAAATTTATATGACAGGAGTCTATTACAATTTTTTTTCAAACAATGTTCAATGGCTTTTGTTCAATTTCCTCTAAATACATTCTTAGTAATATTATGCTTAAATTGTTTCCCTATTTTTCATCAGATTTAAATTGTGTTGTCCAAGAGCTTTACATTATATTTGTATAATAAAACTGAGTGTGAATAAAAGAACTGTATTATGTGGACATTGCTACCCTAGGAAGGGATAAAATTGTTACTATATAGAGATGCTGGAAAGGTCATTTATACTGAGCATTTTTGTTTTGTTTAATTTGGTGTTCCTGTACACAATCTCATTATTAAAGAAATTCATAAAATCCATACCCAAAGAATAAGATTTTCTGAATTAAAAATAGCAATAATCATTAATATGCAAATGGTTGAAGTAAATTTCCTGTAATCCTAGCACTTTGGGATCTTTCCAAGGTGGGAGTATCACTTAAGCCTGGAAAGTTGATGCTACGGTGAGCTATGATTGCATCACTGCACTCCAGACTGAACAACAGAGCACAACAATGTCTCAAAACAAACAAACAAACAGTCTCTTTCAACTTGAATTATAACAAAATCTACTCATATAATCTTTACAAGAATCACATCTAAGAGACAATAATCAGTTGAAAGTAGTCAAGTGAAAAACGTAAAACATATGCACCCACAGTCAAGTCCCAAATTGTTACTATATTATTATTAGACTAGGTAAAGTTTATGATCAAAAGCATTATTTCTGATGATAAAGGGATATTATGGATAAATAATCTGTAACACAATAAAAATATAGCAGCATTAAAATTCAAGCCAAATTATGCAATGGCTAAGTAATACAATAAAAATTTAAAAATAACAAAAAATTGTATGTTAAGTATACATGTAATTATTGTAATTCAACATACTTTTTCATAATTTGGCATATCAAGATGTGAAAATTAGTACAGATGAATTTAATAAAATCAGCAGCAAATATGAACATACTTATTCATATATATCTAGCTCTATTATTGTATATAAACTCAGAATATACATGTTTAATAATTATATTAACAGATGAAATCTTTCTTTCATAACCCAATTAAAGGTATACACAATATTTTCTGTATTCTTTGTTACATATTTTTAAATAGAGGTTGCCAGACCTATTTTAACTTTTAAGAAAGCCACCTACAAGTCATCCATTTAAAAAAAATTCTAAATTTATTCTCACATGAAATCCAATTAATTGAAAATTCAGGTCACAGGCATTATAAAAAACTTGATGTCTATTTCAGGGTAGAAATTAAATCAGATTTGCTAATCATCTAAAAAAATTAAATACATTACATTCCAAAATACATGACAGTGAACTAAAACTGATTTCAGAGAACAACCTGAAAATGTTATTATATCGAAATATTCAGAAAGTGAAATGTAAGATGACTTGATTAAAAATTGATAAATATTCAAATGAATGATCGTCAAATGTGTCAACTAAATTACTGTTAGTAAAATTTATTATAAAATTTTAACTAATTAAATACATTAAGAAATAAAATTATCAGTATATTTGTCTTCAAACATATAGATGTACTTTTCTTATTTACTTTAATAACATTGTTTTAATAATCTCTAAGTAAAACTAGTATATAGTTTACTAGTATAAACGATACTGGTTAATTCATTTCCAAAAAGAAATCATGGTATTGTCTTCTTATTGAAGACTACTAGCCAACACCATTCTGGAAATGACAAATAATACTGGGAGAATATTTACTTTACCTCATTTTATACATATCCAGAAGTAATTTTAAGAAGGTCACATTATACTATGATTGATCACTAGTAAAGCATAACAATTTCAAAAATAGTAATACTACATATGCGAAGTTCATATGACAAAGTAGGATTTATTTCTGTTGGAAATGTGTAAGATAACAATTTTTGCAGATTATCTAAAAATAACCTATTATTTAAAAACTAAAAACAAAGATGAGAAAATGTATAAAAAAGACAAAATCGTGTATTCTATTCACATCGAAAAGTTATTAAATTTAGGAATCTGTAAACTAGAGGTATATTTTTGGAATCTAATTTGTCTAGTTAGTACCTGTGTGAGCCTGAAAAATGTATTTGTTTTTACATGCCTCATTGTTTTCATCTGCAACATGCAGATAATTATAACAAATATCTAATGAATTTATATGAGAATTAGTTGAGTTAAATTTTAAAATAATGCCTGACATATAGAAGGTACCAGTATCACTATTAAAAAATAAATAACCCCAATTCAGAAGATAGCATATTATTGCAAAATAGAAAAAAATCATATTTGATGACTTAATGAATACACATATTTTTAATTTTGAGGAAAACTTTTAAGCCACATTTGTGAGAAAAATAGGTTTTATGAATCATGAATAGTTTTAATTCACTAGAAAAATGAATCAAGAATTTCAGTAGAAGAGGAAATACACATAGCTAATCTACAACAAGATATGTATTTAGTGAAATTTAAGTCAATGATAGGGAAATATTTTCTCTCATCAGATAGGCAAAATACAAAAGAAAAATAAATTCAATGCTAATAATACTGTGAGGAAACACAAACCCCTACATTAATTGTAGAAGCGTGAAATTACTTATGGAACTTATAGAAATAAGCTTGCAATGTATTTTAATAATTTTATAGTTTAGTATATTACTTAATCCAATACCTCAAATCCTAATCAGTCTTTTAAAGCCTGAAAATTCTAACATCCCAAAATTGTAACACTGTTTGTTGTGTCAGGATGAAAAACCTGAAAACAATTTAAATGCTAATCAGGAAGTATGGTAGACTAAATTACATAATATGCATATTATGGAACATTACACATGAATTAAGAAAACAAATAGTTTCATGTTTATTAGCATAAAAATCTCAGGTGATACATACATAAGTGATACAAGCTTTTGAATATTGTATAAAATAGTAATACAAATATATAGGCCTGTGTAGTAGTATAAATAATTACATAGAAGTATGCATATTATACTGTTAATTCTGAATTGGTTATATGGAGTAAGTCGATTGTTAATTGTTCACATTGAGACATATTATATTGGTGATAAGAATCAAAATATAAACTATCAATGTAAAAGGAAAAATTACTAACACTGAAGAATAACCTACTTTTTAGAAATAAGGACCTACATAATATGATGTATAAAAGAGTTCTTCTGGAAAGTCTCCTGCTAGGAGCCTTTTCCCTCCTGTCTTAATTTCCAGTCAGTCATAGACATTGACTTTTTTGGATTTTTTGGCTAAACTATGTTTAGCCACAAACTTTACGTATAGATAGATAGTATAGCCTTATGTATTGTACAGCTTCTTCATACATACATAGTTTCTGCTCTCTCTCCCTACCTCCCCCCATATATGCTATACATACATGATATACATATTTATACATATATGTATCACACATATATACATATACATATAATACATAGATCTTTAGATGATCAGAATCATCTTAAATTCAATGATTTCATTCAATGAGTACATTCCTGGGGCTCTTAAAGTACAAAACCTTGTACTACAATGCAAGAAGTCAGCAAGAAAAGCTAAGGCAGGCTTTCAGGACAGCAGTCAGCAAGAGAAGCTAACAAAGGCTATCAACTTGAATTTGTGAAAAGGCTGTTTGCCCACCTATTCTGAGCCTTCTGAAACTCAGATGATAAAAGAGAATAACAAAGATATAGGAAGAAGGTAGCTGAAGAAATTCCAGCAACACTGGAGTTATTTTAATTTTGAAGTTGATTTTGAAGTTGAAGGGACTAATGTATTATATATTGGTATCACCAGAATGAAGTTGAATATCTGCATGCAAAAGAATGAAATTGGACATTTATCTTACACCGCACGCAAAAGTCAACTCAAAGAATCAAAGATTTAAAGGTACAACCTGGTAATGTAAATTATTAGAGAAAATACAAGGGAAATAGCTTTATGACATTGGTCTAGGCAATTATTTATTTGCTATGATACTGAAATCACACACAACAAAAGGAAAAATAAACAAATACAGCTGTATCAAACAAAAAAGCTTCTACACAGCAAATTTAAAATTTGACAGAGTGAAGAGACAACCTACAGAATGGGAGAGGAAATTTGCCATCTATCTGATGGTCTGGTGTTAATATCCAAAATATGTAACGAACTTTCACAATGAGAATAAAATAACCTGATTAAAAAATCTGCAAAGGGCCAGGCACAGTGGCTCATGTCTGTAATCCCAGCATTTTGAGAGGCTGAGGCAGGAGGACTGCTTGAGCCCAAGAGTTGGAGACTAGCCTGAGAAACATAGTGAGACCTGCTCTCTACAGAAAAAAGAAAAAAAGAAAAGAAAAGAAAAAAAAGAAAAGAAAGAAAATAGCCAGGTCCTGCATGTCTGTGGTCCCAGCTACTTGAGAGGCAAAGGTAGGAGGATTGTTTGAGCCTGGGAAGTCCAAGCTGCAGTGGGCTGTGATCATATCACTGCACTCCAGCCTGGGTGACAGAGCAAGGATTTTGTCTCAAAAAAAAAAAAAAAAAAAAAAATCTGCCAAGGGCTTGAATAGGCACTTCTCAAAAGAAGGCTACAAATGGCAATCATTTATATTAAAGGTTACTCATCATGATTGATTATCAGAGAAAAAAACAAAACAAAACAAAAAGCAAAATCATAATGAGATATCATCTCACACCTGTTAGGAGAGTATTCTTCAAACATTAGAACAAAACAAAACCAGAATATACTAAGTGTTGGTGAGAATATAAAGAAAATAGAACACTTGAATACTGATTTTAGGAGTGTAAAATTGTGCTGGCATTAAAGAAAACAGTACAAAGTCTCCTCAAAAAGTCAAAAATAGAACTACCCTATTGTTCAGCAATCCCACTTCAAGGTATATATCCACAAAAATAAAATAAGGTCTTGAAGAGATAAGTGTACTCCTATGTTCACTGCATCATTATTCATAATAGCTAAGATGTGGAGTCAACTTAAATGTCCATTGATTGATTAATGGATAAAGAAAATGTGGTATAGACATGTAGCTGACTGTTACTCAGCTTTAAAAAAAAAAAAAGGAAATCTGCCAAATGCCAATGCAACATAATGAATGAATCTTGAAGACATTATGCTAAGTGAAATAATTGTGACAGAAAGACAAATACTGCACGATCCTACTTTTATGAGGTATCTACAATAGTCAACTCATAGAATCAGATAGCAGAAAGGTAGTTGCTAGGAAGAAGATAGAAGGGCACGAGAGGTTGCTATTCAAGGAGTATAAAGTTTCAGTTTTACAAGATTAGTAAGTTATGGAGACCTGCTATACAACACTGTTAGTTAAAAATGCCATATTGCACACTTAAAATTTTGTTAAGAAAGTCGATCTCGGGTTAACTGTTCCAATCACAATAAAAAAGTGAACCATAGTAAAACATAATGCAAAATATAAAATCATTTTTTGATATTATTGAGGCTCAATCATTATTGTTAGATGGGATTCAGAGCTTGGGACTTACAGAAAACAGAGAATGAACAAGTGACTAGGAATAGATCCAGATTTGTAGATATTTGGTCTTAGGAATTATCACTTGAATCCTACATTTTCCTTCCACACTGCCCTAGCAGAGGTACTCCATGAGGGCTCCACCCCTGCAGTAAACTTCTGCCTGGACATCTAGGTGTTTTCATACATCCTCTGAAATCTAGGCAAAAGTTTGCAAACCTCAATTCTTGACTTCCGCATACTCACAGGCTAACACCATGTAGAAGCTGTCAAGGCTTGGGGCTTGTACCCTGGAAGCCACAGCCGGAGCTGTACCTTGGCCCCTTTTAGCCATGGCTGGAGTGGCTGAGAAACAGGGCAGCAAGTCTCTAGACTGCACAAAGTAGGGCGTTCCTGTGCCCATTCCACAGAATCATTTATTCCTCCTAGGCCTCCAGGCCTGTTGTGAGAGGAACTGCCACGAAGATCTCTGATGCCCTGGGGAAATTTTCCCCATTGTCTTAGCAATTAATATTTGGCTCCTCATTACCTGTGCAAATTTCTGTAGCTGGCTTGAATTTCTCCTCAGAAAATGGGTTTTTCTTTTCTATCATATCATCAGGCTGAAAATTTTCTGAACTTCGATGCCCTGCTGTTCTTTTAAACATAACTTCCAAACCATATCTTTGTGAATACATAAAACTGAATGCTTTTAACAGCACTCAGGTTACTTCTTGAATGCTTTGCTGCTTATAAATTTATTCTACCAGATAATCTAAATTATCTCACTCAAGTTCAAAATTCTACAAATCTCTAGGGCAGGGACAAAATGTCACCAGTCTCTTTGCTAGAGCATAACAAGGGTCACCTTTGCTCCCGTTCCAAACAAGTTCTTATCTCCATCTGAGAACACCTCAACTTGGACTTCACTGTCCATATCATTATCAGCATTTTGGCCAAAACCATTTAACAAGTCTCTAGGAAGTTCCATACTTCTCCACATCTTCCTGTCTTCCTCTGGGCTCTCCAAACTGTTCCAATCTCTGCCTGTTACCCAGTTCCAAAGTTGCTTCCATATTTTCAGATTTCTTAACGGTAGCACTCTACTCTACCAGTACCAATTTACTGTATTAGTCCATTGCCATGCTGCTAATAAAGACATACCCAAGACTGACTAATTTATAAAGGAAAGAGGTTTAATGGAGTCACAGTTCCACTTAGCTGGGGAGGCCTCACAATCATGACAGAAGGGAAAAGAAGAACAGGGCATGTGCAGGGGGACTCCCCTTTATAAAATCAGTAGATCTCATGAGACTTATTCACTATAATAAGAACAGCATGGGAAAAACCTGCTCTTATGATTTAATTACCTCCCACTGAGTCCTTTTCATGACACATGGGGATTATTACAATTCAAGGTGAGATTTGGGTGGGGACACAGAACCAAACCACATCATAGTTGTTTGAATTAATTATCTGAGATCAATCTGTCTGTGTTTTGCAAATCATTTAACCTTTGTGAGTCTCATTTTACTCATCTCTAAATTTACGTGGTGTTACTGACACTTACTGTACCAAGTTATGGTGAGAGTTAAATATAATGCATGAGAAAGCACCTTGCAAACTATATTTCCATTCAGATATCATTATTTAAGCAATTATACATATTAAACTATTTATCTAAGATTAGTTTATTGTATATGCCAACCAACTCCAGCCAAAGCCAAATTTTAAAATATAGCCCTTAAAATCAGTTCTTCTTTAAGGACAAAAATTTACATTTCCCCTGGTATCCACAAATAAGTCATATATTATCTACCTAATGGACAACTCATTAATTTGAAACTGTATCTATCCCTTCAGAGAAAATAAATATTCCAGAATTGTTTTTAAAACTGCAAGGTAAAATCCATTGAATTAAAAGATTAATGATATCCCATGTTAAGTCATCATCATTCATTCCTATAATTCAAAGGTAAATTAACTGGGTGTCAAATCATGACCACAAAGGTATTTTTAAATAACTATTTTTAGAATCAACATTTTTAAATACCATAAAGTGGTACATGCTCTTCCTTGTCATTATTCTTGCTTTGTCATTCTCTGCTAATTCAATGTCATTTTAGGAAAGCTTTAAATTTATTATAAAACCTATGTTTGGAGAAGCATTATTTTAAAGGGTTTTTAAATCTTCAGAAATCTTATAAAAATTTATTATCAAGTCTCCTCTTTTCACATCCAGAAGTATTAGTTTGAAAACTCTTTGCCCAGAGTAAATTATAGAAGGCCACAAATCATTAAAATTCCTGATTTTAAGAGCTATGTTTTCATAGGAGGAAGTAAAATTGAATAGTCAAACAAACCAGCAAAACTACAACCACAAAATGTCATTAGTGTGACTTGAAATTAAATTATTTGCAAGCACAAGTTCAGCTCCCTCTCTGTGACTCTTCCTTGCTTAAGAAGTTTCTTCATCTCTGTAGACTCTTAGAAAATCTACCAGGAATTAGAAGAGAAGAGAGCTACTTAGAATGAGATTATTTATACCTATAACTGCAAGTATCTGCTGGTGGGATTAATTATAAATTTTGAAGACTACTGAAAACTTGTCAAGCTAATAAATCAGTCTCATTTAGATAGACAAAGTCGTGAGTCAGAACAAAGCTACTATTCCATTGGTCAATGACCTACAGGCAAATCTGATCATGTTGGTCTTAGACTTTATCACTTCAGGCTACCTAGAAAACTCTGCCCAAATATATATAGAAAACCTCTTGAATATTAATCTTTCTTATTCTACTTAGTAAGATTTCAGTGCCTATAATTTTTTTCAGGGCACTAAGATAGGGATTACTTTCAACAGGTAAAGTTTTTACTAATAAACTTTCGTTATGTTATCAATCATGATAGGTAGAATGTCTGATACCTAAAGTCTTCTTTCCACTTTATTTGATTTCTCAACTATTTTGAGGTACAATTCTCAATAAATTTTAATGCAACAGGAAAATAATCAAAAACCGTTCATTCTGCAATTAGGAAGGCTAACTGAATGCCAGGGAATAAAAAAGCTAAGAAAACTGAAGGTATGAATGGAAACACACGCTTACTGTTTGCTTGTTTGTGGTTTTATTTTTATCTGAGGGAAAAATGACTGGAAATACTAACAGATGCATCGTTTTGGGGCTATGAGAAAGCTTTGAGGACAGAAGTCCATGGAAACACAATAAAGATGATATAAAGCTTCTCCAATTGAGCTTTTACATATATGATTTTTCATTTTAAGAATGTTTAAATTAAACAATCACACATTTAATAGCATGTATTTTATTAAGACATACATACAGTAACTAGATTTATAAATGAAAAAAAGAAAAGTAAAGTCTTTCTTGTTTCTATCTGTCCAATCCCACTACTACATGGTGACTACTATAAACAATTTGGTGTGTTTATCTTCTGATATTTGAAATATATGTAGTAAGGTCATTTGATAGCTACACTGATGTGTTATTAATCTATTCCTATTTTAAAACATTTGATTTATATCATTTTTATTGAATAAATAATGCTATAATTAACACATAAAAAGAAAGAGTTTGATTTGTCCTTGAGAGAACAAATGGCCTGATGCTCTGTTTTTAGGCTAGAAAGATACTATCACAAAGAATGAAGGCCCAAAAGAGCTAAGCAATTCTGCTAACTGATAAAGCTGGGCTTAGTCTGGTTAATGTACAATGACAAAGGCCACTTCATACTGGTACAACTGCTTCTCACAGGTAGAATAGCTATAAATAAAAATAATACATGCATATTTTTCTAAAACTTTAAACAGTTCAGTTCCCCAGTTCCCAAACTCAATTTACTTTTAATTTCACAGGTTATAAACTCCAGACAACTAGTCACCATTGACAGGCCTTTGGCTGAAATTAAAAAAGAAGAAAGTCTTCTAGCACTCAGCTTCTATTTCTTCTACCTTTCCACCAATTATTGTAATTCCACCAATTATTATAAACTAGCCACCAATAAAAACTGAAACTAGTTTATAGTATATATTGTTTTTTATAGGACAATACTGTTGGCTTGGTAAATTCCATTTTACGAGAAACTTGATCTCTATGTATAAGCAACTAGAGTGGCCGTATTTGATTCTAGCTACATGATTGTGCTCCCTAAATTTTGTGAATGTAAGGCTGGTGCTTTGGTAATATATGTCTTCTTTATGGCAGTGGCGGCCCATCTGGAACATCCACTGTGAACATGCCAGCTGCAGTGGGGGAAGAGTGGCCAGCGCTGCATGCTCCATGGAGCCAGTGGGAACTGGGAACAGGTGGGAGTTCTGCCCCTTTCTTAGTTGGTGGGGCAGGAACCCTACCCTCCTAAGCTCAGCTGCAGCCACCTAGCTGAAGCTGTCAATCCTTGCACTCTTGAGGGTCTGGGAAGCACCCCTGCTGGCTCCAAAGTGCCTGCTCGCACTGCCTGGACCCTCCCCACTCCCAGGGCCAGCTCTGATTTTGGAGCAAAGTTGAAGCCAAGTCTGGGTGCTGTCACAACCCAGCTGGGTGTGCACATGCTCAGGGTGGTGCTGACACATCAGCCGCCTGCTGCTATGGCCCCATCTGGACATTGGGTGCCAATGAGCATGACAGGGAGGGCAAAGGGGACCTCAGGGTGGCTTGGTGCAGACTTGCAGGTGACCTGTGTCATGAACAGTCTGGGCACCATGAATGACATGCAGATGGCATCAGGAGGCAGTCAGGCTCCTAGGTGGAAATGGGCTAGTCCCTGGTGAAGCCCCACCTTCAGACCAGGAGCGACTCGAAGCCTAGAGGCTGGGCTGTCAGTTCCGGGTGGAGTCTGTGGCTGTAGTGAGAACTTATCATTCTTTTTTAGGGTCAGCCCATGACTGCCCATAGAATATTCAGCACATACATTCTCCCTTCTGAGCCCATATAAACCACAGACTGTTACGAGACTTGGGCAGATGTTGGGATGACCTGCCTGCAGATAGTATCTACCCATTCCAGGTTTCCTCTCTGCTGAGGGCTGCAGACTTGGCAGATGACCTGCCTTTGGATAGGAGCTACCTACCTCAGGTCTTCTCTCCATTGAGGGCTGCAGATGCGATGGGACAACCTGCCTGTGGAAAGGAGCTACCCACTTTGGGTCTCATGAAAGCTGTTCTGTTGCTCAATGAAGTACCTCTCTGCCTTGCTCATCCTCCAGCTGTCCGTGTACCTCATTATTCCTGGATGCAGGACAAGAACCTGGGACCCATCAATTGGCAGGGCTGAAAGAGCTGTAATACAAACATGGCTGAAACCTGCCCTCCATTTACCGAGTTTCAGGAAATGAGAAAAGAGAGAAGGAGAGAAGTGTCATGGCCCATCAGGGAGCCCAGACCTAGGAGCTACCCAAGCTAGGGCTGTGATACCCAATCTGGGACTCTGTGGTTCCTGGTGTCTCCAAGATCCGGGCACCACCACGTTTCTCGATGCCCACAATGGAAGCTACCTCTGATATGCATGGTCTAGCCATAGCCTCACAGGGAGCTGGCACCTATGTTGGCACCTAGAGCTACCTGCCCTACTGCAGCCACCATGCCTGGCTGTACAGTGGCCAGACCCCATGCTCGCTTGCTCATGGACCCCTTGGCACTCATATCTGGGTCGCCCTTGGCAGACATGGGATCCAGACTAGTAACATGAGGCAAGCGCAAGCTGCCAGGCCCGGTAGGTGGAATGAGCCCAGTGGGCCTAAGCAAAACTCGGGGACCACCGCCACTGGCCAGGGATTTCTGGCTGGAAAAACGACATCTGAAGGATCCTGTGACACTCTTGTTCTTCTGGAATATTACAATATTAAATACATTGAAAGAACACACAAATTCTACCAGAGGATAATCACAACTGCTAAGAAACTAAGAAATTTGATTTAGAAGCATAAGTTCCTTTGCAGAATATCAAGGAATGGTGGGGCGCCTGTAGTCCCAGCTACTCGGGAGGCTGAGGCAAGAGAATGGCGTAAACATGAGAGGCGGAGTTTGCAGTGAGCTGAGATCCGGCCACTGCACTCCAGCCTGGGTGACAGAGCGAGACTCCGTCTCAAAAGAAAAAAAAAAAAAAGAAAGAAAGAGAACAAAAATCAAGGAATCAGGGTCTTGTGCTTTCAGGAAAATTTTAAATACGTTTATAGATGGGCAACATGACACTGAAAATACAATAGCCAAAGATGTATTAGAAAGGCCGTAAGATAATCCATATTAAAATCTCTGAAAAATATAATCTCATTCAAAATATAAAATAGATTATTTTTCAGAATAAAAGAAGTACAAACAGAAAAGAATTCCACAAATAACACTAAACTATAATTATTTTATTTAAATGAGCCTATCAGTATGATATGAACTTTTTTTAAGTGTTTCAACTTCTAAATGTATTTTCCCATTGTCATAGATATTGGGCAATCTAATGATGAGTGTTACTGCAGGTCCTTTCATTATTTTTATTTTAGTGGATTCTAGCTCAGAATTCATTCTCAACTTCAAATTTTAGGAGACAAAACAAAATAAAAATTGTATAGAAATGCAAAATAAAAATTGTATAGAAATGCATGATGATTATTTTGACACAGCATGTCAGGGAGGATGTGCAAGTGTATATAAATCTCAAAATAAAGTTAAGAAATTCACTCAGAATTTGGCTCATCTACTTAGCAGTTCCTTTTCTCTTACTGAAACCCCTCCCCTGCCCCCCTTTTTTTTTGAGATAGAGTCTCACTTTGTTTCTCAGGCTGGAGTGCAATGGTGCAATCTCGGCTCACTGCAACCTCTGCCTCCTGGGTTCAAGTGATTTTCTTGTCTCATCCCCCGGAGTAGCTGGGACTACAGATGTGCCACCATGCCCGGCTAATTTTTTGCATTTTCAGTAGACATGGGTTTTCCCCATGGTGGCCAGGCTGGTCTCAACCTCTTGACCTCAGGTGATCCGCCTGCCTTGGCCTCCCAAAATCCTGGGATTACAGGCGTGAGCCACCACACTTAGCCAAAACCCACTTTTGAATATAAAATTCCTAGCCATGTAAATAACCTGATATTAGAGAAATTTTTTCCACCCAGTAAAAACATCACCAGTGAATAAGATTCAAGTCCCTAAAATAAGTACTAAACTTTGTGATTCCATGCCACTATTCTTTATCCAATTTTTGCAGGTACTCATTATTTGATGGGTGATTATAAAGAAACAAAGATGATGGTAAATTAGTGATTGTGGTTAGAAAATAATGCCAAGATTTCTTAGACATTCTTCCAACTCTATAATAATTTGGGCAATCAATTTCCAAAAATGACAGTATGTATCTTGCAAAAGTATATATTCTATGATAATAGACTTGAACAAGAGAATGCAAACCTATTAGTTAAAAATACCCCATCTCTTCTTCTTGATAATTCTAAGTGAAAGTATTACTACATGTTAGAATGCACCAGCATTTGATTTGACAAACACCTAAAAATAATGATTCTGAGAGGGATAAGGCTAAATAAATTTATCTGGTAATAAATGCACTAGGCCACAAAATAAAAATAAAAATCATAAATGTAGGAAAGATATGAGATTACATTATTGGTAGAAAATAGCATCATAAACTTATAAAACTCAAAAGAATCCAGCAAAGCATAACAGAATTACAAAATCAGTCCAAGCAATTGGAATGTGATAAGATAAAATTAGAAAATCAATAGCATCCTTATCCACTAACAAAAGCCAGATTGAAAAATATAATAATACACAAATCCTTGGAAGTATTGAAGGCTATATAGATAGATAGACAGACAGATACATGTATATTACGGGAATAACCTTAATAAAATATGCTACATCTAGATGAGTTTCTAAGAAAATTTAATGATAGTTATAAAAGACTAAAATATATAGAGTCGTGTGCTATATTTCAAAGTAGGAAGCCAAAAACGTGTTAAAATACTGTTCCTCTAAAACAAAATTTTAGGTTTCATGCACATCTATGGATTATTCAATGGAATATATTTCAGAACTCCACATATTCTAAAGTTCACATAGAAAATATTGTATTTTGTGGTGTTCAATTTTTTATACACTATGAACTCTAAAATTGGACTGTGTTATACAATCAATAGAATGTCACAGTTCACAGATGTTTTTCTTAGTTTTACATAAACACAGAAATGTAGTTATAAAGCAAACCAGAAAATATTTTCTAGAGGAAAAACAATTAGACTAGAATAGTGGGAGTAAGATTACCATCTATTAAAAACTATAAACCTTAAAGATTCAAACAAGTATAAATGTGTGCTAGACAGAGAGAACACAATAGCAGAACACCTAGAACACATACTAGGATTTTAAGCCTAGTAAATGAAGCATTATAATTTAATTGGAAAATGAAGGGGCATTTCACAGAACATGTTGGAGGAAGTGGTTGTCTGATTGCAAATAAAATTTAACATCTAAATTATATTGCAGATGAATTAGACAGTTAAAATATATTTATATAAAGTGGACCAAAAATACAAATGCAAATAGAATTATTAATATTATTATTATTTTTTAAGATGGAGAGTCTCACTCTGTCACCCAGGCTGGAGTGCAGTGGCGCAATCTTGGCTCACAACAACCTCCGCTTCCAGAGTTCAAGCTATTCTCCTGCCTCAGTCTCCCAAGTAGCTGGGACTATAGGTGCATGCCACCACTCCCAGCTAATTTTTTGTATTTTAGTAAAGACAGGGTTTCACCATGTTGCCCAGGCTGGTCTTGAACTCCTGAGCTCAGGTAATCCACCTGTCTCAGCCTCCCAAAGTGCTAGGATTACAGGCATGAGCTACCACGCCCGATCTTAGAAATGGTTTTTACTTCAATAATGAAGATAATTTTAACTATTTAGGAATGAAAAGAAACTGCAGAGAAGTATCATACCTTTTTCTATATACAGTGTTTATGATTTTTGATTATGACACTTCCATATATATGGAAGAATGTATATATTCTCACAGTTTAAATAATAAAGACACCCCCTAGCTTTATAAAAAGTGTGTTGCCAGGAATCAACGACCCTTGAAGGCCTTTCTAGATCTCGCAGTCTCCTAGAAGCAAAGACTTATCTGTCTAATAACTATTCCCTTGCATTCCTTAATAGTTTTACATATATAGTGGATCTTCATTATTCTCAGATTCCACATTTGCAAATTTGCCTACTTACTAAATTTGTAATCTCTAAATGAAATGTCAGTTCACTTTTGTAATTAATTGCAGACACGCGCAGAGTGATAAATTTGAATTGCCTGGTACACATGTTCCTGGGTGATGTTGAACAAGCACATGTTCTGCATTCTTGTTTTGGCTCTCATGCTGTAAACAGGTGTCCATTTCACAACCTATTTCATGCCAAGTTTTACATATTTGTGTGAGGTTTTACTATTGGTGATTTTGCTGTTTAAAAGGGCCCCAAGCATAATGTTAAAATGCTGTCTAGTGTTCCTAAGCATACAGGTATTAGGTAAGTTTCCTTCCTGCATGAGTTATAGTGTTGTTGACTGTGAGTTCAATGTTAAACAATTAAATCAAACACACATCAAACAAGGTTATGTATCGATTAGTTGACAAAATGCTGTGACCAAATATTCACAGAGCCTAACCCTATAGGCCCACTAGGAGCAGTGTTTCACTAATTGCGAATTCACTGTAGGAAAATTCATAGAATATTAAATACTATGATTAATGGCAATCAACTGTACATATTTAGAAGTCAACATAGTGCTCAGTTGTAAATGTATCATTATTTTCATATTTATCTTATAATAATGTATGTGCTCTGTAATTTGCTTGTTTGCTAAATATTATTTTTGTGACATGTGTCAGTGTTGAAAGATGCAAGTTATTATACATTAATTCTATTGTATAAACCTTTGATTTAATACCACTATATTTTATATATTAAAAACTGCTACAGAAGAATGAAACTGGACTCCTACCTATTACCACATACAAAAATTAACTCAAAATGGATTAAAAACTTAAATGTAAGACATAAAGCTATAAAAATCCCAGAAGAAAACCTAGGAAATATCCTTCTCGATATTGGCTTTGGCAAAGAATTCTCAAAGTTCTCAAAAACAAGTTCTCAAAAACAAGTGCAACAAACACAGAAATGGCTAAGTAGGATCTACTTAACACTAAACACAAACTAAACACTAAACACTAAATGCAAACTAAACACTAAACATAAACTAAACACTGACTAAACACAAAAATTGCTAAGTAGGACCTAATTAAACCAAAGAGTTTCTGCACTGCAAAGGAAACTATCAGTGGAGTAAACAGACAACCTACAGAATTGGCAAAAATATTCAGAAACTATGAATCTGACAAAGACCTAATATCCAGAATCTATAGGAAACAAATCCACAAGCAAAAAACAGTTCCATTAAAAAGTAGGCAAGGGACATGAACAGACACTTCTCACAAGACATTTAAGTGGCCAAAAAACATATGAAAAAAACGTTCACCACTAAGCATCAGAAAAATGCAAACCAAACCCACCATGAGATTCCATCTCACACCAGTCAGAATGGTTTTGTTAAAAAGTTAAAAATAACAGATATTGGTGAGGCTGCAGAGAAAAAGAATGCTTATACACTGTTGGTGGGAAAGTAAATTAGTTCAGCCACTGTGGAGAGTCTTTTGGAGAGTTCTTAAAGAATTATGAATTAAACTACCATTCAACCCAGCATTCCAATTACTGGGTATATACCCAAAGGAAAATACACAATATTACCAAAAACACACAGGATGCCAAGCATGGTGGCTCACATCTATAATCACAGCACTTTGGAAAGCTAAAACAGGGATTGCTTGAGACCAGGAGTTTGAGACCAGCCTGGGCAACATGGCAAGACCCCATCTCTACAAAAAGTTTTTTAAAATAACTGGATTTGGTGGCATGTGCTTGTAGTCCCATCTACTTGGGAGACTGAGGCAGGAGAATTTCTTGAGCCCAGGAGGTTGATGCTGAAGTAAGCCATGTTTTTACCGCCACACTCCAGCCTGGGTGACAGAGAGAAATTTTGTCTCAAAAAAAAAAAAAAAAAAAAAAAAAAAGACATACAGCCTATGTTCACTACAGCGCTATTCACAATAGCAAAGACATTGAGTCAAACCAGGTACCCAACAATGGTAGACTGAATAAAGACAATGTGATACATAGACACTATGGAATACTACACTACCATAAAAAAAAAATTTCTTTTGCAACATGGATGTAGCTGTAGGCCATTATCCCAAGCAAACTAACACAGAAACAGAAAACTAAATACCACATATTATCTCTTATACCATTGGGTATACATAGACATAAATATAAGAACAATACACACTGAAGAATCCAACGGGGGACAGGGAAGGAGAAGGTTGAGGGTTAAAATCTTCAAAAACTACCTATTGGTTACTATATTTACTTCCTTGTTGAGAGGTTCAATCGTACTTCAAATCCCAGGATCATATAATATACCTTTGCAATCCTCAAGGCCTAATATCCCAATATCTGCACATGTAGCCCCAGAATCTAAAATTAAAGTTGAAAAGAAAAAAATAAAAATTATTAATTTATTAATGAAATACAATGCTATGTTTATGAAATTTGGGTTATTTCTAGATGTTTGCAAATACAAACAATATTGCTCTAAAAACTTTTGCAGCTACAATAAGTATGTCCATGCTGTATACCTAGGAGTGGTACTGTAGGGTCTGAGCTCTTTTGTATATTTAAATGTGTGAATTTATCAATATTTGGTGTGTTATTATTCAAAAAAATCAATAAAATTGCAAGTCAATGCTATTTCCCTTTACCTATTACTATATTCATGTGGCCTAAATCCTAATTATCCTGAGTGATTCAGAAATTAAAAGCATCAAATCACTTGGAAGTTGGTTAAAAATGAAGAATATCAAGATATACACCATTGAATCAGAATCTGTATTTTTACACAATCCTTATTCTGTCATAATTCCTATGTGATTCATATTCATATTACATTTTTGGAAGCGCTGATATGAATGATATGCTAGATATTCTTTTCAAATTTTCGAACCTAAAGAAGAGCATGTATAACATAGGACACATACCAGAGAATATAAAGCATGGACATGTTTGATTTACAATTTCATAAAATCTAAAATATGGTTAATAAATATAAAATATCATATTCCATGAGATGTTGTTTTAATATATTTTAATAAATACTGTGATGTTATTGCTTATAAGCTACACTATACTTTTAAAATATAATGCTAAAAAAACGCAAATATTCTGTTCATCATTGTGTTTATGTAACAATCTGATATATGAACAATATTTACTATTCCATAAAATTAGGAATTAGTCAGGCCTAGGTTAAAATCTCAGTTTTCTCATTTACTAGTTGTGAGACAACTAGTTAGTTGAGCAATTTACTGTTTCTGTATAAATTCCAATTTCATTTTCTAAAAACATTGTAATAATGCCCGCTTCATGGAATTGTTGAGAAAAATAAGATATTATATAAAAAACAACAGTCATAAACTAAGAATTAAAACTATATTTACTTTCTCTTGATTTATCATACTAAGAAGTCAAAAGTTACTTTCCTTCAGCATAAAATTAAAACTAATCTGTTACTTAAATTATGCATTGCAATGAATAATCCCCCAAAGCATTCTGAGTTATATTTTCATAACCAACAGATATATTTAATCAAAACATAAAAGAACAACTAAAGAAGAAGAATTAGGGGGAAAAAAAGATTTTCACTTCTTAAAATGTTGTCCTAGTTTTTTAAATGTCAGAATATTTTTGCAATAAAATCAGTTATAATTTCTATGATAGCTAGATGATAGCTAGAGAAAAATGATTATAGTTTTTTTTTGTTTGTTTTTTTGGTTTTTTTTTTCTTGTTTCTTGAGACAGAGTCTTGCTCTGTCACCCAGGCTGGAGTGCAATGGCGTGATCTCTGCTCACTGCAACCACCACCTACCTGCCAGGTTCAAGTGATTCTCCTGTCTCAGCCTCCTGAGTAGCTGGGACTACAGGCATGCACCACCACTCCTGGCTAATTTTTGTATTTTCAGTGGAGATGAGGTTTCACCACATTGTTCACACTGGTCTCAAACTCCTGATCTTAAGTGATCCGCCTACCTTGGACTCCCAAACTACTGGGATTATAGGCATTAGCCATCGTACCGGGCATGGTTACAGTTTTGATTGTTAAATGAACAGGCACTATTTCAGTAAGAAACAAAGAATATAATTTATTGTGATAAAATCCTGTGTTATATTCAGGTATTTTAGACAAGAGTTTTATAAGGAATTGTAAAATATTCAAGTATTTTACAAATATTCTTTGAACCCAATTTTGCCTCTTCCTGTTTCTTCTCAGTCTGTCTGGTGGCAGCTTTCAGTAAAATATCTTAACATATTGACTTAGTATTATCACTTACTTCAAGTAACAGGGCAGAAGAGATGCTGAATATATTGTTAGCATAGATGCATGGCTCTATAATAGCGTTCTGTTTTGAGGGAATTGTAATTTCTTGCACTTTTCTTGTCTGTGCTATCTAGACATATCTACAGTTATAAGAAACATCACATGAGAGTATACCAGTTTCACTTAATAATTTGACCAGCTTGACATCATTTTGGTGAAGGCAGTACAGCTCATCTCTTGATGTGGTTTTATGACTACAACATAAAATTTCCTCTAACTGAAAAAAAAAATTGAAATATTGCACATATATGGCTATGCTTAGCCAAAGTATCTGACTATTCCCCGACCTAGTACAATGTTTCTCAAAATGTGATTCTTTATCACCTGCATTGTTGCTATGCTTGCTAAAAAAGCTCATTCCTAGGCTTCAACTCAGACTTTCTGAAACTGAAATTTTCAAGACTTATCCTTTAAATATACACTTCCAGTAATTTTCAAGTACTCACCAGTATGATAGTTCTCAATAACACAAGTTGTCAGTGAGATAACTTGGTTCCTTTGTTAAATTATTTCAATAGTTGCATGGAAAATGCCATTAATTTTGTCAATTGATTAGAACTTAAAGAAGAGGCAGAAGCTTCTCTGTATGCTTTTAGAGCATACAGAGATTTAAAAATAAATCTTATTCCAATTAGATGTCTTATAATGCTAAGGGTTTTATTCTTGAAACCCAGTGTTTTGATTTGCTTTGTTTAAAAGGGTAGAGTGATTGCAGAAAAAAAAATAAAGAGAGCATATTAGGGAACTACTGACCCTCTTTGTTATGTGACCAGCATTAAAAAGTAATGGACTTTGTTTTTGGTTGATTTGTTTATTTTTTTATTCCAAGGCAGAGATGTTTAAAGGTTATGTAAAAGCCTCAAAAATAAGTCCTTAATTCTACTGCTGCTACCCTGGCTAGAAAAAGTGGTATGTATATCAGGAAATAGGAGTGAACTTTCTTATCACTATTTTGTCCTTCAACGGCCTGCAGAGGCAAAAGTTGTTTTTCTCTAATATTGGATTTTAAAGGTCACTTTTTATTTTATAGCTCTAGGTTGGTTTTTAATCCTAGATATTTTACATGACCCATGGTAAATTAGACTCTAACCTGTGCTGAAGGACAAACTATAACTGTGTCTAATATCCCAGAACTTTATTCCCATTTTGGAGTGAATATTTTGAAACTGCCTTAGCACAGTCCTGTGTTAATCCTTTAGATTGACGCTTAGACACTACATTATGGTATCAAACAATTAGACTTTGGGATAAAACAAACAAGGGTTATAATTTCAAAATAGTTATTAGCTGTTTAACACTGGTAAATTTGCTTAATCTATGGACACCTGCTGTATGTTCTGTAAAATTGAGATAAGATTGTTCTATATTATGGAGTGGTTCCAAGAATTAGGTGAGAAAACACATCAATGAATTTAGCAAAATGATCGATACATAAAAAGAACCAACAAATATTTGTTATTAAATCAGACCATATTGTATTATCCATTAACATCATTAAACATGTAAAAGCATATTTTGAGAAAAAGTCAATAGCAGCATTGTTTCACTTAAAAATCATGTAAACAGTAAAGTTCAGAACACAGCGTTCTTTTAAATGAGAAATATAACAGAGAGAAATGAAAAATTATCTAACTTCACCTTTTAGAAAGTAATTGAAATCAAACTTCATAACAAGCATTTACCTACTATTTGAGTGCATACTTAAATAAATATATAAAACCTAACACCTTGTGGTTAGGCAGATGTCATTTCCCATGTCGTCTAAGGTGTCGTGGATCACTTTGTATATTTGAACAGTGGGAACACTTACTTGTAATTCCTAATTAATTATTCATATTTAACCTAATGGTGAGTGCATACCTGCTATTCAGTAAATGCCTTTTTGAATGAATTAATGATCAAATGATAAAGCCACTAATTATTGCAAAGACATGTCACCTTTGAAAAACTAGCTTTACTCAAAGATTGATCATATGTCTATTTTTTTAACCAAGTAACTTTACAAAGAACCCCGGAAACATTTATTTTAATTAGAATTGTAAGTCAGAAACATAACCAATGAAATTTTCTAGCATGAAATATTGAAAATATCACAAACCTGTAACAAAAAGTATTCAGTGTATTTTCTTATTAAAAGCACTGTAAGCCATACACTGATTCCTTAAAAGATAAATGACAATATCCTTGTACCAAATGATGCATCCAATTACCTAGCAAATAAACAAGTTCCTTATGATGGAGTTTCTACATCACAAAGAGAATAGGAAAAGTGTGAAAATGAACTTAATAGAAAAAATTTACTCAGATTATCCCAACTCCCAGTCTGAAAGGAATATTGCCCAAAGAGACATTTCTCCAATCATCACTTTAGTATTATTTGAAAAGTTGAGATGTTAGTGCACTTATAATTAAAATAAAGTACATTTTTAAATAAATCCAACAATCTTTGGACAGCAGCATATCATTTTGTCAGAAATTTATTTGATTTCTCATCAGCATGTCCACATACACACACACACACCTGCACACCCATTAAGGAATCTGAAGTTTGTAAAAAGGTTAACATTAGTGTAAAGAGCAAGTGCATTTAAGTACTTCAGAACATGTATAAAAACATCTACACATTAGTAACATTTTATTTAAAGAGAAAGCAATCAACTTCCATTGCAAGAAAGTGGAAATAGATTTCTCAAACATCAATGCTAAGTAAAACCAAAAACCCTGTACATTATATACAAAACAAATATAATAAGGCTCTGAAAGTCAGGAAGAAGGCTGACAGACAGCAAAGGTCTATGGGACCTAAGAAACAACAACACGGGGAGTTTCCTAGGTTTTTATTTTGCCACATATAGCCCAGACACAGACCTGAAGAATTCCCAAAACATCATAACAAAACAACCCACAAAAGCCCTAAAGGACCAGGGAAGGGGCAATCTAGCAAGACAGGAACATTTTAGATATTTTCTATACACCTTTCTAAGGCCACAGAGAAAAATGTGACCCCACCCTTCCAATGCCTGCAAAGGACAAGTGGGGACCTTGAACTTGGACCCTCATCAGGCTATAGGTTGCCTACTTTCTCACTGGGGTTGGGTAGGAGAGGACTAATTAGGAAGCTTGAATTTTCAGCTTTACATGGTAGTAACAAGGCTATGCAGTGAAGACCATGTGGAGAACCTGGATTTCTACCCGCATCCAGCAGTAAGAGGGTGCCCCTCTACTTTTATGTTGGGTAGGTTTCAGAGGAGACCTAGTAGAGAGTCAGAGCCTTCCACCATCAAGCAGTAACAAGGACAATGCCCATGGTCTCAAGAAGACCATATGAAGAGAAGTAACAAGGTATTCCTACCCATCACAGTCAGGATATTATCCATGGAGGTCTAGTGGGAAGCCAGAACTCCCACTCTGGCACTGAATAATAAAGAGCCCCTTACCCCAACTGGTGTCCACAGAGGCTGAGTGGGAAACCTGGACTTTTATCCCACACCTAGCAATAATAAAGTGGCACTCTCCCACTTCTTTTGTTACAACAGTATCAGAGAAAAACAAATAATACCAAATGTTTTGGATATGTTGCAGAGTTTTATAACAATATCCAGAATACAAAATTATCTGTCATACTAGAAACAAATAAAATTGTGAATTGAATAAAAAAAGACACCAAAATGTGGATAAGAAAGAGATGTTAGAATTATCTGACAAAGATTTTAAAGCAGTACCATAGTCCGTCCAGATTGCTATAGTGGCTTTTAACCAACAAACGTTTACTTCTAATAATTCTGGAGACTGCAAAGTCCAAGATCATGACACTGAAAGATTCAGTGTTTGGAAATGTTCTATTCCTACTAAATGGCACCTGCACACTACATCATACACAATAGAATGGGCAAGGCAGTTCACTGGGGTCTCTTTTATAATGGCACTGATCTCATCATGGGCACTCCAACCTTGTGATCTAACCACCTTCCAAAGGCTCCACTTCTAAACACTATCAGCCATCCATTCAACACATGAATTTTGGGGGACCACAAACATTAAGACTATGGAAAGCAGCCATCATAAAAACACTACAGCAAGCAAATATGCACATGCTGGAAATAAATTAAAAAACAAACTTTTAGCAATAAAATATTGTCTCAATAGAGAAATATGACATCAGTAAGAACCAAACGGAAATTTCAAAACTGAAAAAGACACTAACCAAAATGAAACACTCAACAAAAGGTGTAAGCAGCAGAATGTAGACTACAAAATAGGAAATAAGTGAAGATAGGACAACAGAAATTACTCAATCAGAGCAACAGGCAGAAAATAGACTGCAAAAAGAAATGAACAGAACCTCATGGACCTAGAGGAAGTATATTAGAAACCTGCAGATTTAAGAAGCTTTATTGTAACAGGATAAACAGAATAAAATCACTGCAAGACATATTACAGTCACACTTGTGAAAACTAAATACAAAGAAAATAGCTTGAAAACAGTGAGAGAGGAATCATATCTTACCTAGAAAAAATTCAAATGACATTGGATTTATCATAAACCGTGAAGGCCAGAAAGAAGTGGTACCACATGTTTTATTACTATTATTTTATAATATAAAGAAAATACTTAAGGCAATTATATGATAAATAAGTAGAGGGACATAAAAGGAGGTAATATTTGTACAATGTATATTTTATTCAAATTGGGAAAATATCAAACCAGTTGATTATGACAAACTATGTACAAATTTTAACAAATTATGTATGGGACAGTGGTCCCATAAGATTATAATGGAACTAAAAATTCCTATCACCTAGTGATATTGTAGCCATCATAACATCATAGTGCAATGCATTAAACACGTTTGTTGGTGATGCTGGTATAAACAACCTACTGTGCTCCCAGTTGTATAAAGTATCACCCATATAGTTATGTACACTACATAATACTTGAAACTGATAAGAAATAACTATCTTACTGGCTTATTTACTATACTGTTTATCATTATATAAGAATGTACTCCTTAAACTTGTTAAAAAAAAAAAAGTTTAATAGCCTTAGGCAGGTCATTCAGGAGGTATTCCAGAAGAAGGTATTGTTATCATAGGATATGACAACTCCATGTATGCTACTGCCCCTGAAGACTGTCCAGTAGGACAGGATGTGGAGTTTGAAGATGGTGATACAGATGATACTGACCCCCTATAGGCCTAGGCTAATGTATGTGCTTGCGTCTTAGCTTTTAACAAAAAGCTGAAAGAGTAAAACTTAAAATAAACACATTTTGAAGTAGAAATATGCTTATAGAATAAGAATATTAAATAGGAAATTTTTTGTACAGCTGAATAATGTGTGTTTTAAGCTAAGCATTATCACAAAAAACAAAGTTTAAAAATAAAAATTTCATAAAGTAAAAAATGAAAGTAAACTAAGGTTAATTCATTACTGCAGACAAATCTTTTTATAAATTTAGTGCAGCCTAAGTATAGAGTGTTTATAAAGTCTGTAGTAGTGTACAGTAATGCCCTAGGCCCTCACATTCACTCACCACTCACTCACCAACTCACCCAGAGCAACTTCCTGTCCTGTAAGTTGCATTTATGGTAAGTACCTTTCAGAGGTGCACCAGTTTTTACCTTTTATACTGTATTTTTATGGTACATTTTCTACATTTAGATCTCTCTAGATACACAAATACGTACTATTGTATTACAGTTCTCTACAGTACTCAGTACAGTAACATGCTGTACAGGTTTGTAGCCTAGGAGCAATAGGCTGTACCACACGGCCTATATAGCCTGAAAATCTCCAAACATTTGGAAACTAAATTGCATACTTCAAAATATTCCACTGATCAAAAAGATAGTCTTAAAGAAAATTTTTAAATGCACTGAAAGTAACAAAAAGGAAAAGCTAACATATCAAAATGTGTGAGACAAGGTTAAAGTAATGCTGAAATGGAAATTTATAGCATGAAATAAGCACAATAGAAGAGAAGCAAAAATTCCAAGTCAATAATCTAAACTCCCACATTAAAACCCATAAAGGAAGCACAAAACAAAACAAAACAAAAACAAAACAAAAAAAAAAAAAAACAAGCAGAAGGAAATAAACAGCAAAGATTAAAGCAGAAAGCAACAAAATTTAAAAGAGCAAAATAGAGAAAATAATTGAAACATATTACTGATTATTTGAAAGGATCAACAACATTGACAAATCTCTAACAACATGAAAAAAAAGAAAAGATAAATTACCCATATAATGAATGTAAGATATATAACCATAGACACTGCCAACCATAGACAACCTCAACCTCAAAAAGACACTGCCAAACCTAAATAAGAAATCAAGGCACAACTCTACATAAATAAATTTGACCCTTAGATATAATATACTAATCTTTTTAAAAATTATAGTAATTTACCTAAAATGAAATAGATAATTTGAATATTCATATAAGTATTAAGGTATTTTAATTTATAATTTAGCCTCTCCCCTAACAAAAATTCGTCCAGCCAAAATTATTTCACTAGAGAATTCTATCAAAGTTTTTTATTTTTAAATAATAGCAATTCTACACAATCTTTTCCAGAAAATGGAAGAGGAGAGACACTTCCAAATTCATTTTATGAAATAAGTATTATCCATGTATCAGTCAGTGTAAAAACTCCAGAGACACACAAAAGCAGCAGAGAAGACTTACACGTTGATTGAAATGTTCTGCGTCTTGACTGCATCAATGTCAATATTCAGGTTGTGATATTATACCATAGTTTTTCAAGATATTACAATTGCGTGACTAGGAAAAAATGGGATCAATCTGTATCATTTCTTAAGATAGCATGCATGTTAGTCTGTTCTCACACTGCTACGAAGAAATACCCAAGACTGGGTAATTTAAAAAGAAAAGAGGTTTCATTGACTTACAGTTCTTCGTGGCTGGAGAGGCCGCAGGGAATTTACAATCATGGCAAAAGTCACCTCTGCACAGCATGGCAGGAAAGGGAATGAGTGCTGAGCGAAGTGGGAAGCCCCTGATAAAACCATGAGATCTCACGAGAACTCACTCACTATCACAAGAACAGCATGGGGGAAACCGTCCCCATGATTCAATTATCTCCACCTGGGCTCACCCTTGACATGTGGGGATTATTACAATTCAAGATGAGATTTAGGTGAGGAACACAGCCAAAAGGTATGTCCTGAGGTAACTCAGATAATAGAGTTACTTCAATTAACTCAAAATATTAGGCCGGTGCGAACATAATTGCAGCTTTTTCGTTGTTGAAATTTGCCATTTAATACTGGAAAACATTCTTAAATAAATTTGGTTATGTTAAACATCTTTTTAATGTGCACTTCTCACTTTATGTTCTTTTTCTAATGACTTATTACTTGCTGTTTATTTTATATTTACTTTAGACTATGGAAATGACATTAGATGAAAAGCAAATTCCAGTGATTTTCTTGAGTGCAAAATGGGTCATAAAGCAGCAGAGACAAATTGCAACATCGACAATGCATTCGACCCAGGATCTGCTAATGAACATATAGTGCAGTGCAGCGGTGGTTCAAGAAGTTTTACAAAGAAGACGAGAGCCTTGAAGATGAGGAGTGTAGTGGCTGCCATTGGAAGTTGACAACAACCAGTTGAGAGCAATTATCGAAGCTGATCCTCTTACGACTACACGAGAAGTTGCCTCAGCACTCAACATTGACCATTCTACGGTCATTAGGCATTTGAAGCAAATTGAAAAGGTGAAAAAGTCGAATGAGTGCCTCATGAGCTGAATGAAAATCAAGAAATTGTCATTTTGAAATGTTGTCTTCTCTCATTCTACACAACAACGACATTCTTTTAAAAGGCCTTTTTATAACAGTCCATATAAAGGACTAATGTCTCTACCGTTTATACAATTATTGAAAGAATTGCTTGTTTTTATCTTATAAATAATTTTATTTTATCCTTACCTTGCTCAAATGTAGATGTCAAGGATTTGAAAAATTAAGTGCTTGGCTGATAGCAGAGGTACAAGTCATCCAATCATTAATTACTTTAACAACTATTGATTTAGTTTCTACTATATAGCAGAGATTGTAAACTATCTGGCCTTTTACAAAAAAAAAAAAGTATGCTGAACTTGAGCTAGTATAAGAAAAATATTTAGTATAATTTGGAAGGAAGTCATAGAGGAAATTACTGAAACTTTAAGAGAAAGTAAGCCTCATTAACACAAGTATATGGAGAATATTAGAAGTGGCAGGTACTGGTATGATTTTCAGACAATAGAGCTTGATAGATATGTATTTATGGGATAGAGATAGATTTAGGAATAAGCTATGAGATTTAAAGATATGGCTAAAGAAATTTTTAAATTTAAAGAAATTATAAACTAAGTATCTTGGAAGATAATAGTGTCCTTTGTACTCTGCCTTGTTTTCACATTTCTGTAATTATTTTGTCTTCATTTTATGATCTCGAGAATCTCTACAAAAGATACATTAGTAATAGCAATCAATTTCGATAACAGTATTAGTTTAGAAATATTTTCAGTGCTAATTTAAAGTGGACAGAATTTCAGAACTCATGCTCTTGGGGGAAATAAGTTTCTACTGTTGGTATTTTCTCATATAAGTGAAAATATATTAGAATTAGTTGTAAGAAACACAACATTAGTTTTAAATTTTCATGATATATTTATCTTCCCTTTCCAAATTAGTAAAGTACAGGTCATTTTACTTTGATATCCATTTACTTCAAGTCTATGCCTTAGCTACAATGGGTGCAAGTAAATTTATGTAACAATATAATTTATTTTTGTCTTTATAAGTACATTTAGGTAAATGTGCCTTATAGCAACTGTAGAGAATAAGTGCCCAAAGATACAGTTTTACTAACTGGAATATTATATAGCTAGACATGTGAGAAACAGACAGGTATGGTTTACTAGCAAAATGGCACATTCCTTCATTATTTATACAGGCAAAAATATTAATGGCACATTCCCTGTGTTCCCAGTACTCATTTAGACACTGAAGATGCAGAGTTGTACTAATTACAAAGGGCCACAAGGAAACATTCAATGGTGCTGATTTTGTTCATTACTCTGTCGTGATGCCTTCATTGGTATATAAAATATCAAAGCTTATCAATTAAGGCACTTGCAGTATGTGTATTTTATTGCCTATATGTTAATTATACCTCAATAAAGCTGTTAAAAAAACCCTTAAACTATAAGTGTTGAACTGCTGGAGGTCAGTATGAATGCGTCTAAGAGTTAAGAACTATGGGGGAAGGGTCAATCATAAGGGATCCCCATGCTTTTGTAAGTCTTACCTCCAGGAGCTTGAGCAAGTTATCACAGTGAATATTGGAGAAAAATCCCCTCAGGCTTTCCATAGTGGGAGGGGAAAACAAACCATTTTGATTATGCCACAATATTTGCTTCTTCTTAGCAATACCTGTCCTTAAAAGAAACTATTTTACTCGAGCCTAACTATTGGGGTTTTTTATCAGAGCCTTACTGTCTTGGGGGAAGAAAAATACCCTACTTTAAAAGCTTGCTTTAGCTTTTCATGCAAGGGAAAGGAAACATCTAAATTCAGCCCACTGTAGCCAACCTGCTCCAGCTAATGGACAATGGAGTGAATGGGGAAATGAGACTGAGACGTACTTGTAAAATTTACAACGCAGAGATTCAGACTCACTAAAAGAATGAGACCTAATCATAGGACTGTAGAATGTGTTCCCTCCTACCACATCTTACCACCACAATACTAAAGGACTGTTAATCACAGTTTATTTTACCTGGTACATCTTTGGCTCTCATGAAAAAGTTACTAATGTATACCAAAAGGCAAAAAACACACTTTGAAGAGACAAAGCAAGTATCAAACTAGACTCAGATAAGATAGGGATGTTGGAATTATTCGCTTGAGATTTTAAGATAACAATGAGTAGTATGTTAAAGTCTCTAAGGAATACAGTAGACAGCACACAAGAACAGGTAATGTAAGCATAGAGATGAAAATTCTAAGAAAATATAAAAAAGAATTGCAACATATAAAAGCACTGTAATGGAAATGAAGAATGCCTGTAATGAACTTATCACTAGACATAACGAAGGTAAGGAAAGAATGTCTGACTTTAAGATAGCATTGCACATCCTATATATTTAGTTTTTGGTAATTAATATAATGCTTCAGGAATACAAAAAATATTGTTCTTAGTCACAGTTTTTGTAAGATAAAAGTAAAATTTAGCTAGAATTCATTCTCATAATTTAACCAGAATTTTAAATGTTTAGGAAATAGAAATATCTGTATTAAATAGTTGTGATGACAGCAAAATTTGGGTGATAAACATGCACACACACATATAAATGTACATGCACATACATATATACATATATACGCCCATACATAAACATTATATGTACATATACACACATGTTGGTAAATGCATGTGTATATACATATTTTTGGGGAAACATAAAAATTTTTTGTCAACCCATAAATCCTCTCCACAAAGGCAGTAAAGAAAACACTTTTATTATTAAATAAGCATTAAATCAGTATGTGTTACATCAAAGGCAACCTGCTAAAAGACTGCAAAAACAAAAGAAATCTCACCTTTTTGTACAGCCAATCAGATAAAACCCATCACATACATGTTTTCAACATAAACAATAACTAGTCCTCAGGTAACAGGACTTGACAACAGCATTTATCACATATAGTTCATCTAAATTTATTTGGTGGTAATAGGGGTGACCATATGTGTTAGTTAATTGGGTTTCTCCAAAGGAGAAACAAACTTCTCATATCTTTATAACAAAAGGTAGTTTTGCAACTTGGAACAAGGTTTCTGCCTAAGTTAGGTTCCTATTGTCGCACAGAAATTAGGAGATAGGGATAGTATTATCTTTGATGTTTATATTTCAAAGAAATTGTCTCCCAGGTTCCTGAGAAACACATTGTTGGATAATAAATCTGATAAATCTTCTATTTAGTGACCAAAAGGGAATGTGTACATTTGAAAGAGAAGAAAGTATATGAAATTATGTGTTTTGTTTGTTTGTTTCTTTCTTTCTTTCCTTTGTGTGTTTAAGACGGAGTCTTGCTCTGTCACCCAGGCTGGAGTGCAGTGGCACTATCTCGGCTCACTGCAAGCTCCACCTCCCGGGTTCACGCCATTCTCCTGCCTCAGCTCCCCCCAACAGCTGGGACTACAGGCGCCCACCACCACGCCCGGCTAATTTTTTCATATTTTTAGTAGAGACGGGGTTTCACCATGTTAGCCAGTATGGTCTCGATCTCCTGACCTCGTGATCCGCCTGCCTCAGCCTCCCAAAATGCTGGGATTACAGGCGTGAGCCACCACGCCCGGCCACAAAATTATGTTTTCTAAAGTAAATGCTCTAAGAATGAGAAAGGAAGTGGAATCTTTTCCCTTATTTTCCACAGATAGAATGTCTCCTGTTTTTAATTTGTATTTGCCTTTATAATATGAAAATGCATTTCCATGTGTATATGTAAATGCATGCATGTTTTCCTAGTCTCCCTTCAATCTTTATTCTTAATATTCTTAGTATCTTAATTGGTACGTATTAATCAGGATTGTACCCTATACTTTATCTGCCATTGCTGACATCAAATTATTTTCCTTTTTTCTTCAAATAAAATATGCTGCCTTAAGTGATACAGTTTATTCAATTGCATATTAATAAAGCTGCTAATTAAGTCTAGCACATACTGTCATAAATCAATACTCGGTAATTTTTTAAAACTTCTAATTTACTTTAAAATAAATGCCCATATTGCCATCAACTGAAATTTACTCACGATCTTATTGGTTTCAGAGATTTCTAACCGTCTTGTCTATCTCTCTGAAAATACATCCACATTTAGCAGGAAGATTGCCCAAGAGTCACCAATGAGATGCAAATCCCTCCTCATAAACTAATTTTTAAGCTTTTCAGAACATAGTTTCTCATTCCAGAGTTAACAGCAGACGGATGAGGTAGAAAAACTAAACCAGAACCAATTATCCAATTACCTTTACCTTTATGAATCATGTATTTACTTTGCTAGAGGTTTTATTTCTCACTGCTTCTGTCACTTTTTGTAGACCTGGTGGTCAGGGACTATATTTTCCTCTATCAAATACGTTAGTTTAATATATAAAATAAAATAGAATATAACATTTCTCATACATCAATGACAGATATTTTTAATGTTCTTTTGTGTGAGTAGGCCTAATACGTGATTAAAATTTCAATATTACACACCTTCAAATCAAACAATGGTTGAAAACTAATCTGTATGGCTCATAAATTTATTTCTTCATTATTAACTTAGGCTTGGAGCTTAATAAGGATTCCATAAATATATTGACTGACTGAATGATTGATGGTATTATCTAAAATCTAATATGTCATGAGAAGATTTTGTTAGCTGCATAACATAAAATTGCCAGAATATTTCCTGCTTTCCAGCTTGACAACAAGACCATTTGTATTCATAGGTAGAAGAACAAAAGTTAATGCCACTTATGTAAACTTTGCAGATTTAAAATAACCAATACACTTTTGGATGGCTAAAAATTCCATACTTAAAAAAATGTATACTTTTAAAAGGACTAAGAATGAAAATACTTCAATGTCTAAATATGCCTATGAGTCTAAATAGCAAAAGCAATTTCAGACCAAGGACAAGTAATCTTTAGTTAGGATTATGACTATGATTAATTCCTCATTCTTTTGTTCTTTCCTGGTGTTACCAACTGGCCTAGCTTAAGAATGCGTTTTAAAACATTTTTCTTGTCTCTGGTCTTAGCCTTGAAATGTACTTTGAGACCCTGTTTCCCTCCCTTTTCACCAAACACTCTCTTGCACTGTGCTAACTTTTCTAAATATATGCTTGCTTGGAGATTGCAGGGGCTATTCCTGAAATAAGCCAGGCCTGGAGACTCAGCTTCAGAATTCTTCCCCATCTAGGGATAACCTTAAGGTGGTTAATATACAACCCAGCCATTGTTAAGATGGCACTAGTCTGCATTCAAGATTAATAATAACTCAAGATAGCCATCAGGACAAGACACATAGAACCTGCACCCTGCCCCACTCCTACATTTTCATTCGAAGTTTTCTTTCTTAAAACCCCTCACTTAGCCTAAAATTTGAGATGGTTTATTGGAGGCCTTAACCTGACCATCTTCTCAACTGCTGGCATTTGATAAATAAAGTTGCTTTCCTTTCATCACACCTCACCTCTTGTGTATTCAGCTTCTCAGGTGGTGAGTAGCCAGGCTTGAGATCAGTTATACTAGTAATCAGGTTCTCTAATGCCTTCCATCTGGCTGTTTACCCAGATACTTGGAGTAATCTTATTTTATAAAGTCAGTTACTTCTTTGTCCTGAGGAGCAACCCACTCTGACACCATCAACTGAGCCTCATAGAGACAGACTATTGAGCTAATTGAACCACATCTCTAGTGGTTACTAGTGATTTAATGTGCTTATTTTCCCAAATAACATACTTGCATCTTAATAGAAAAATAAAACATCTTAGTGAAGAAATAAGTACTGTAATGGTTTCAGCCAGGTTATGAATACTAGTCTACTTTAAAAGAAAGTTCCTAGGAAAGATATAATTGTATTTATTGAATAGAAAAATGTTACCCTTATTTCAAAAAGTTTGTGGAAACCCATTCCTTTGGGTGGTCATTCTAATTAAAATGTGGGTCCAAACATGTAGGCACAAATTATTTATTCAATTTAGGCCAAATAGCAGGCATATAGGAAGTAAAAATTTGGGAGGAATGAAGCTGTATTCTAAGCAATTAGTAGTGGAGTTAAAGTTATCATTTATTTATACATTTGCCTTTTCATTCCCGATTTTCAATTTTATCAGTTCCTTTGTTTCACTTTTGTAGACTCGTTAAAATTGACAATGAATTTTATGTATTTAACAGTTGTAGTTTGATGAGGTTTGATATATCTATAAACTTGTGAAATCATTACCACAAACAACATATTCATTATCTATCAAATTTCCATTTGCTCTTTGGCAATCTGTTCCTCTTCTTTCTACCCTTATCAAAAATTCTCTGATATCTACTGATCTATTTTGTCACTAGAAATTATTCTGTGTTTTCCAGATTTTCCCCAAAATAGAATCAGACAGTATGTAATAGGTTTTGACTAAATAATCTTACTCAGCATAATTATTTTGAGTTTTATTCATACTGTTTTATGTACCACTAGTTTATTCCTTTGTGTGACTAAGTTGCATTTCATTGTATCAATGTGTTGCAGGACTTTCTTTTTAGTTCAACTAAAAATCCGGTTCTTGTCACACCACCAGGAAAGATTAGGCTCACAGACCCTTAGAAGGATGAGGGGGTTACAGAATGTAATGGGGAAAAAGGAAAAACAACACAGCAAAATGACAGAGGTTCCTGTTAACAGGCCCCCATCTCACAGATTGAATCCCAGGTTACTACAAGGGATCAGGAGAGGCCAAGATCTTCCCTTCTGCAAATGGCGTGAACTTCCGGAGGCTCCACCCAATCCTCCCAGTGTGCAGGCCAGTTGAAGATTCTGCAGGGAGCCCTTTTTACTTGGATGTCTCATTTCCTCCCCTAAAGAAATACATCCAACTGTCATTAGAATAAGGATAAAGGTAAGGCTGAAGATTGATCTTAACTGCTTCCTGCTGACAGGGGGCGCTGTTTTGGGGAAAACAGCAGTCAAATCTCCCTCAGAGGCCTATCAACGGGTTCTCAGCAGAAGGGAGCATCTTCTGAGGCTCCAGTTGCATGACCATTTTGAGTCTGATGACCTGAAGGTGAGATGAGACAAACTGGATTAGTAGAAAACATGTATCAAAATGAAACAAGGACAGGGGTAGGGTATGAAGAGCTCAAAAATCCCAAGGCTTTTTACCAGTTTGCACAGGGAGAGGGGGGCCTTAGGCCCAACTGGTAAAAAAACTTTTACCCTTTTGCTGGCATGTTGGATTTCTGGGTTCTCTTCCCCTGAGCCGAATCCTAAGCCAACCAGTTTAAAGTTTGGGAAATTAATTCTTCTCAGCTTGGATGATGCATCTGAGGAGAGTGTCTTATAGCATGGAAACACAATTACCTGTCAGGGAAGAGGAGATAGAACAAAAGAAATAAAAAAAAGGAGGGGCTGTTTTTTTTTTTTTTCCAAAAGAGTCCCAGGGGTTCAGGATGCATTCAAAAGGGATCCAGACTGAGTATGAATACTCATTTAGAAAGAAGGGAGCTGGCATTCTGGTTCCTTTCTGTTGCTAGCAAATACCTAAGTTGCATGAGAGAGGGAAAGGGAGGCATTCTTTCTTCTTTCCTCTCTCCTTGTATCTCCGAGTCTTGGCAACTGCAACAGGGTGCCACCCATGGGTGTCAAAGCAGCTCTCACCCATGTTAACAGGAGGGCCTGGGGATGGGAGTATCCACTTTTACCCATGTATGCCCTAGATCCCCTGATGTCAGTAGCCTTGAATTACCTAGACCTCATTTATGCCAAGGATAGTAGCATGACCTTTATCCATGAAACCGTGAAACAGGAAACTTGGCTTAATGAGCAGGAAAGAGCCACACTCACCTGTACTGTGCCTTTTAACTTTCATTATGGTTGGCCTCTGGATCCCAGAGATCTGGCTTTCTTTAGTAGGGCTGTGACCTGAAGCTTAAAATTGAGATTGGGATAAAAATGTGTCTCAGGTGGGGGTTGCATGGACTACTTAGCATAAGCCAAATGCTAAGGTGAAGCTAAGGAATTAAGTCCTCCTCCAACAAGGGAGAGAAAAGGATGTCTTGTGACATGCCCGCCCAGATAACTGGTAGCTATAGTTATGTTTGCTAAGATTTGGGTGCATGGTGCTTGGGCTTTGGTTAGTTCCTTGATCTTACTTTCCCAAAAAGGAAACCTCCAGGTAATGGGCACCCTACTTATTCCCTTTATCTGGCAGGATTTGCAGGATAACTGCTCAGAACTAGAGTATTGATCCAGATTTCTACATTACCCATCTCTTTTGTTCTTTCTGAACTGCAGCCAGAAATTGTTGGTTCCTTCACAAGAACAAGTAGGGTTCATCTAAAAATGTAGGCAAAAATGTAAAAACAATTACTGAATTTAGAATTTAATGATAAATGTATAAGTTTTGTAATATAATTTCTCTCTCTCCAGTCCTCATTTTTGTTAAAAAACAGATAATGATAGGACTCAGTTGTTTTCAAAATAGACTTTAATCTTATACTTGGCCTGATTATTTATAAAAAGTGCAGCAAAAATAACTATCTCTAGATAGGCCTTTTAGATTAACTTTGTCGGAACTCTGTTCCACAAGGAATCTCATATAAGACCTTTTAAAGTCAAGCCTAGCCATGCATTTGTATTTTTAAATACCCGTGGGTTCGGTGATCCTCTCCTCTTAAGTTTCCAAGATAAACTTGGGGCTCTTGGGCCTGTTAGAAAGTGACATTCTTTACTGACCACAGGTCAGAAACTCTGTACAGGGACTGTGTAGATAAGTGTATGAGACCAGTCTCCCCAAGGGGCTTTACATCAGCTCTGCAAGTCAAGCTTGACTCCTTAAAGAGAAGCATACCCTTCCAGTCAAAGCCTTGGTAAAACAACTCGTTTCTCCAATTGTGTCCTGTTGCAAAAGAAAATGGATTCTTATTGCATTGATGCAAACAACTATATTGCCATCAGTTAAGAATACTCACAGATAGTTTTCAAATTCTAGAGGAACCAGGCAGAGAGAAGAAAACATGCTCTAAATTTTGTTCACAGGAGTATAACTTACTCAGTTATTAAAGGCTCTGAAGAGTTCAAAATAAGTTTTCTGGAATCTGAAAAAAAAAACAAGGATAAACAATATTTTAAGTAAAAGTCAAAAAGGTTGCGTCAGCTTTCTGGGTTCATTCAGCTAGCTCTTGTTTTGCTTGATATTTATGAACATTTCACCTCTTCATGAGTCCTGCACAGCTTTCCTTTATTCTAATGTCACAATCTCCAAAGTTATCAAAAACATGTATTAGAGTGTACCTGTCAATGTTCTATAGCTTATTGTGAACCATCTTTTGAAAAGCATTAAACAGACAATAATTTTCTGTTAATACAAAATTTCCAGGGTAGTTACAGTTAAAAACACAAGTTTGGTTATCTTGTGTTTACAATAACTTAACATAACTTTAATTATGATTGATAGAATATACTTTAGATATTAGAATTTTAGAAATTCCCTATAATTTTGGAACATGTATTAGTATTACTTACCAAGATATAGACTAAAGAAGATTGAGTATCATTTTGGCAATCTCGTATACCTAAACATGTCAAATAATCCTGTTTACCTCTCTTTCTGGATACTCCAGGGGCCCTTCCGAAGCACTTGAAAAGAGAGGTATCAGGAAAAACAATATTGAAACTGAAATTTAATTTTGAAAAGCCTGTTAAATATGTTAGAGGTTTAAAACACTTGATGTTATGAAATAGAATTCCAAATTACCATGTTACTTATTTTGCCAAAATGATGACTCAGAAACTTTAAAAAGCAAAAACCTTTTATGACCCTTTACAAATTTTGCTAAAGATCAGATTAGTGCCTTAAGAGTACCTTGTTGTACTTTTATTGTAATGCTCAATTTACAGAAAAAACACCCAATACCCTTGTGAATTTAATCAATATGTTCATAAACAGAATATAGTCAATATGTTCACACACAGAATTTTTGCCAGATTAATTTTAACAATCCTTCCCCCACTTGTTTGAAGTTTTAGCTTTTTATCTTATCTAATTTAAAACAACCCTTTAACCCTAGGCAAGAATTTACATTTATATGCCTTCTTACATTCTTTTACTAAAATACATTTTACTGTCCTTACACATCTTTCATGTACTCTCAATTACATGTTCTAATGGTAACACCTAGAGATTTTTAACTTAATGTAAAACCTGGTAAGTTGTTTTAATTGTGTTCTAGGTACAGCCAATGTTTGACTCCTTCCAGTATAATTAAGGGTGTGGTTGGTGCCATATGTTTCCAGGTCTTACCAAGATGAACAGTTCTCAAAACACAAAAAGCAGTTTATAACCTTAAAACGTCTAGCCAACCTAATACCTGGCCTGCATAATTTAGCCCACTTATTTATATTTTGATGATACTTGCTTTTTACTAATAATTTTTAAGGCTGTTTTTATTTCTCGAAGATTAAAATCACATGAACTGAAAGGTACCACAGCCTTTATCTTCTTCTTAAAAAATACTTGATCAAATTGTTTATATTCCTTTAGATCAATTAATTAGAACTCTTTTAACAGATATCACACACACAACACATAAATAACTATACAGACAGGCAGAAGAAAACCCAGTCCCCACTAGAATTTTCTTTTGCTCATCTCCTATTTGGATTACTAGCCTTTGGTGCTTTTAATTTATCTCTGTGTTTACAATAACTTAACATAACAACTTTATCCCTCATGGGATTCCATGAGGGAAATAGAGGTCTCTCCCCTCTCATGCATTCATTAAAAATGACAAGCAAAACCAAGAAAAATAATTAAGTCAACTGAGAAGAAAGCTTTTTTCAGCAAAACAAGATCCAAGCAAAGAAAAACCAGAAGGAACTCATTCCCTAAGCTAGGATTGAATCACAGGCTACTATTGTAAACTGCCAGAGTCTAGAACAAAATATTGCCACATGGTTATAGGTCTTACTCCCAAGGACTTAAAACAACATAGTGGCCTGCAGCAAAGTTTGCTATGGACCACACAGAAAGACCCACAAAGCACATTAGATTGGCACAGTTTAAGATCAGCCTCACAAATCCTTTCTCACAATTAAAACTCTACAGAAAACATAAACAGTGTTCCCCTGCATTCCTGGCCCATCTAAACATCTTCTAAAAGGAAAAATCTTCTTTCAAAGTTAACTGCTGACAAGGTGGAGAAGATAAAAGGACGCCTGGGGGAAGAACCCCTTATTATTACGCAAATAGTTCCTCCATTAGTTCCATTAGTGAGAGACATTTAATTGCTGTGAGATGGAGCTGGACTTCCTGGCTGGGCAGGGGGAGACTCCAGAGATGGGAGGTGGAAAACACTAGACAGCCACCTGGGGCCCTTGGGCCATGCATCCTAGCCCTGCTAGGGAGGGGAAGGTGGCAGGAAACCACTGCTTGCTTGATCAGCCATGTTGAAAAAAAAAAGGAAAAGGCCAGCAAAAGGCTGGGTTGGACAGAGGCCAACATTTCCAACCCCCAGGAGCAACAGGGAGTGGGGGCACAGTTTCATCCACCCTCAGAAGTTTGAGGGAAAAGGTGCTTAAGAGTGAAAGAAAAAACGATTTTTTGTTTTGCATCTTACCCTTTCTCAAGCCCCACATTGGGTGCCAAAAGTGTTGCAGGACTTTCTTCTTAGCTCAGCTAAAAACTAGGTTCTTGTCACACGAACAGAAAAGATTAGGCTCTCAGACACTTTGAGGGGTGAGTGGCTTATGGAATTTATTGAGCAAAGGAAAAAGGAAAAACAACACAGCAAACTGAGAGAGGTTCCTGCTAACAGGCCCCCATCTCACAGATTGAATCCCACATTACTACATGAGATCAAAAGGGGCCAGGCTCCTCCCTCCTGCAAACAGTGTAAACTTCCTGAGGCCCCATTCTGTCTTTTCAGTAGTCAGGCCAGTTGGAGATTCCCCAGGGAGCCCTTTTTACTTGGCTGTCTCGGGTAGACAATACTTTATTCATCTAGTCACTTCTTGATGGAGATCTGGGTAATTTTTAGTTTCTAGCTCTTTCAAATAAAGCTACTGAAATGTATACAAATTTTTTGTATGAATATATGCTTTCATGTATCTTGATCAACTTATCTAGGAGTAGAATGCTTATATGATATGGGAGGTTCATGTTTAGCTTTTTAAAAATAAACTTTTAATTTTAAATCAGTTATAAATTTTTAGAATATTTGCAAATTACTGCAGAGATTTTTTTATATACCTCATACTCCTGCTGCTAACATCTTATATTAGAATACAGTACAGTTGCCACATTTATTAAACTAATATTGACACGATTAGTAACTAAAGAACCAAAGTTATTTCAACCTACTACATGCATGTTCTCATGATAAACAATAAGTAAGTCTAATGCAAGAAGACTTGACAGCACCATTTGCCACTCATAGTTGAACCTAAATTCAGCTAATTGACTTTATCCAAAAGAAAAGTTAATTCATATCTTTAAGATAAGATGTAGTTTTGCAACTTTGAGTAAGGTGAGTGCCTATTGCAAACTCCTAAGCTCCCTCAGAAACTGAGAGATAGGGGCCCTGTCTTCCTGATGATTACATTTTAAAAGGTGGTTCCCAGATCCTTGAGAAAGACATTCCTCGGTTGTGAAAATATTACCTCCAAGCAAGGAGAGATCTAGCTGAGGATATTTGCCCAGTGCAGGAGCTTAGTGTGGTCTAGCAATGGAAGACACAGCCTTTGGCAAGAAGCTTTTTCAGCTTTAATAAATACTTACATACATTCAAAGAGACAGGAAAATAACTTAAAATTATAAGTTTACTGGCTTAAATGCTCTAAGAAAAGAGAGGAGGCAAGGAATCTGTTCCCTTAATTTCAATAGGGAGAATTAAACCTCTTTTTTAAAATTTGTATTGGCCCCGATAATCCTCACTGATATTGTGTCACTGTTTTCTATCAATTTTTGAGATAGACGTGTTGAAATTTCTTACTATAATTATGGACTTTTCTGTTTCTCCTTGTGGTCTATCAGTTTTGCTACATGTATGTTGAAGTGTTGAGACATAAATGTTTAAGAGTTTTATGAGTTTTTGATAAATTGACTCATTTTGAATAAGAAATGACTTTGGTAACAGTCTTTCTCTGAAATATACTTTGTATCTTGATAATATGCATATTCTAGCTTTGATTAATACTAGAATAGTATTATTCTAGTATTTTGAAAATAACTAGCTATTTAAAGCAAAATCAACAAGATGGTTGATGTTACAAGATGTTTAAAAAATCTCTTAAAAAGATAGAAGTGGAATACTCTGACTTCCACTGCTAGACCAAACTGAGCTCCTGCTCTGGGCAAATATTCTCAGTTAGATCTCTCCCTGCTGGGAGGTAATATTTTCACAACCCTAGAATGTCTTTCTCAAGGATCTGAACAAACTGAAAATGTGTGTGTGTGTGTGTGTGTGTGTGTGTGTGTGTGTGTGTGTGTGTGTATTTATTTGTTTTTTTGAGACAGGGTCTCACTGTGTTGCCCAGGCTGGAGTGCAGTGAATGATCATGGTTCACTGAATCTTTGACCTCCAGAAAACAATACATTTTATTTTTATTTTGCCTATATCATCTGTTTCTTCTCATTTAATACAAGTTTCTCGTAGGCACCATTTCCTGGTAGATTTCACTTTTACCCAACCTGATAATTTGGGAAGGATTGTGTCCATTAACCTTTGAGGTCATTATTAATACAGCTAGTTTTAAATTCACTAAATTGCTATTTGTTTTACTATCTGTCTTGTGTGTTTTTATTTTCTTCTCTTCTTCTGTTTGTCTTTTTAAATTAACTGTATATTGTTCAAATTCTACCTTATCTTCTTTTTTATCTATTAGCTACTTCTCTGTTTTAGTTTTTTTATTATTTTGGTTTTTAGAGGGCTTATAGTCTTAAGTTTAGCCTAAAGCTGCTTCTTTATATTTAAAGAATATAAAGAGTTCTCTGTACATAGTAAACTGCAACCTAACGGAATGTGTAAACAGACTGTAACCTACTCTTGTGCCAATCACTGAGTTTCTGCCAAAGACAGCCAACTGTTCAAACCTAGATCGAATAAGTCAAACGCCGAGATACAACCAGCCCAGCTGTTTTGATACCTAACTTCAGTTTTCTTTATGTCGCGTCCCTTTGTTTATCTATAAATCTTCTTCCAACATGTGGCTGTGCTAGAGCCCCTATCTACCTATTCGGGTTCAGGGGGTTCCTGTTCTGTGAATCATTCTTTGCTCAATTAAATTTGATTAAATTTAATTTGTGCAAGTTTTTTTTTAATCAATAGTAACACCTTTAACTTACATTTGTATATTGCAAGTCATATTTTATGTGTCATATACAAAACTTAAACTCCTACACCTAAACTCATCCCCACTTCTTGTTCTTTGGGCTATTATTTCAATTGTTTATTTATAAGTGTAATATAAATCACATAATATATTGTCGATTTTGCTTTTAATAGCTAGTTACTTTTAAATGATGTTTTTAAGATAAGAAACAAAATTTAAAAAATAAACTATACAGATAGTTATCATTTTTATTGTTCTTCATTTCATTGTGTAATACCAATATCCCTATGGTAACTTTATTCTTCTTCCTGAAAGACTTCCTTTAACATTTCTAGAGGTGTAGGGCTGCTACTTTTGAAATATTTTAGCCTTTTTAAGTGTAAGGTAGTATTCTCATCAAAATGTAAAACACATTTCAAATACAAACTTAAACATTTCTTTTTTTATTATGGTCACATATTTTGAACTTTGTAAAGTGCAGTTTTATGGTTTTAATCTAATTAGAAAAAAAATGATATTATTTATATAAATACTATTTCTGTTTTCTTCTCTCTCCTTTGGGAACTCCAATAGCACCGATATAGGCAATCAGAAATTGTCCTATGACTCACTAATACTAGTTTTTCATTTGTTTATTTTTAAAATTGGATAGTTTTTATTTGTATGTCTTCAAATTAATTGACCTTTTCATTTGCAATGTCTAATCTTCTATTAACCTGAAATGTATAATCTTAGACATTGTAGTTTGCATCTGTAGAAGTCTGATTTGGACTTTTTTCTTTCTACCATATCTCCATTTAGTATACAATCCTTTCTCAACCTTTTCGAATGTACAGAATATATTATAAATGTTTTATTCTTTTTGTCTACTAGCTCTATTGTTACTCTATGATCAAAGTTTCTTAATATTAACAGTTTTTTAACCTCATATGGGTCATATTTTCTTATATCTTTGCATTCTGACTTTTTATTGGATGCATTTTATGAATTTTATCTTGTTGAAAGCTGGATGTATTTTATTTTTATATTCTTTACCCATATTTTGCAATACAATTAAGTTGCTTGGAAATCATTTTTCAGTTTTGTTTTTAACATTTCTGGGATGACACCAGTATGGTTTACTTTTTCTGTCATTACTGAGGCAAAACCATTTGAATTAGTCTCCCTAAAGTCCTATGAGAAACAGCGTGTTTCACTCTTACTGGTGAGTAAAATTTTCTCAGCTCTATTTGAGCTCCAGGGATTGTTCTCTTTGTTCATATTGGTTACTTTTCTTCACAACCTCATGTAGTTTTCTTAAAATCCACTAATTCACACCTGGCTGAAAACTCAGAAGAGATACTTGCAAGTCTCTGTGAAATTTTCTCCCTGAGAAACTTTCTAATTTACATGGCTTCACTGCATTCTCAGCTTTGTTACCTTAACTTAGAGAGTTCATTGGATTCTTCCAGGTTTTCATCTCTCTGATGCAGCCTAGAAATTGCTTTCTATTAGTAAGCCTGTACAACACTGGAGATGCACATTTTTTTATTCTTGTTGCTATTGTTGTTTTTTCTGCTACAGGCACAACTGATTTAATTCTACACCAATCATCATGGTAGAAGCCAATTTTGTAGGTACTAACAAATTCATTTGCGCATTTGTGATTGCCTTTATATGTATCTGTTCCTTGAATTTTCTTTTGAATGAGTTTTTAACACCTGTGTTTCCCTTATTAATTGTAAAATGACATAGTTGAAATGTGTTCATTTTATATTAGAAAAATACATAATTTTATATATTATAAAAAGTATACTTAAAAATGTATGTCTAATAATCCAGTGGGTAAAATTTTCCTAAATATTTTCTAATTGATGGAGATTTTGATATTTTTATTTTTGCTATTTTAAATTTATCACATTTATTTCACGCTCTATTAGTCTGTTCTCACACTACTATAAAGAACTCGCCACGATTGGGTAATTTATAAAGGAAAGAGTTTTTAATTGACTCACAGTTTTTCATGGCTGGGGAGGCCTCAGGAAACTTACAACCATGGTGGAGGGGAAGCAAATGTCCTTCTTCACATGGTGGCAGGAAAGAGAAGTGCCCAGCCAACCAGGAAAAGCCCCTTATAAAACCAGCCAATCTCATGAGAACTCATTCACTATCACCAGAATAGCATGGGGGTAACTGCCCCATGATTCAATTGCCTCCCACCAGCTCCTTCTCACATCAAGTGGGGATTATGGGAGCTATAATTCAAGATGAGATTTGGGTGGGGATACACCCAAACCATATCACAGGCATGTGGCTTATTTATTTTTCTATTTCAAAGCTCTTATTTGGAAAACATTCAAAATATATTTAATAAGAGATGGTCATTTTTTAAGGATCAAGATTAAATTGCTTAATTGGGCTTTATTTCTGAGTAGTCCACTTACTAGTAGAGCTGACCACCTGTAATATAAGTTGTTAGTTGCAGTAATTTTTAGTATATATATAATTATATTTTTTAGCACTTAGTGCTCCTGTTATAGGACTTCTTGGATAAAGCCTTCAGTTGCATATAAACATTTTAATTTCAAATTGTTGTTAGTAATAATAGTAAATAGAAATTTAACAGATGTCCGAGTCTGCTAATTTAATGTTTGAAGTGAGTGCTTCTGTAGGTCCTACTGGTATTAATTTATAGGCTTCTGCTATAGTCACTTTTTTATGGCCTCATTTAAGATGATATAAAGTCACCAAGGGCATGTATGGCATAAAAACTCATTTCTAAAGTTAAAAATAAGTAGTAAGTACCACCAAGTGAGTTTCTGTGCATATGTGTCTGGATGTGTGTGTTTTTAAGATTTAGTACAGAAAAGTTCCTTTAAATAAGAAGTAATTCTTTACCTTTTATTTCTAGCAGTAGGTCAGAGAAATCACATGAGAAAAAAGTGCTCTTCAGTGTCAACTAATTTCTTTCCATTTCACAGTCATCACATAATTGATTTTAAATAATATAATTCTGAATGTAATTTCACCTCACAATGATAAATTTATTTTATTAACATGTCTACCAATATGCCTAGCTCCAACTGAAACTCCATGATGGTAGTATTGTTATTCTGTTATTAGGTTGGAATCCAATTCAAATAAAGCAGGACTGATAATCTGTGCTCTTAATGTTAACAAAATAATTTGAAACTTGAACTTTACCTAAATTTACAAATGGAAACCATGACACTGAGTTACATTCTAATATTAAGAAATAAGTTGATTTACAGACCCATGAAATGAAAACCAATTACATATAAATGTATTGGTTCTTATGATTACATACTTATATTAAAACGATTTGTTGATTATCTCTTTTGTGTCAGGTAAAATATTGGTAGCTGAAAATAAAAATATAAGTACAATATTTTCATTGCTTTAAATACTTTTTAGAAATTTTCTATTAAAATAGTCCCATATAATTAGAAAATGAGGGCATGTACTCTCCAGAAGCCTTAGAGAAGGATTCATAATTAAGCACATACTTATGTTGATCAGAAAAAATATGTAGATTAACATTTCTAAAGTGAAGGTATACATTTCAGGCAGAAGAAACTTTCAGAAGTGGAAAAATTCATCCTGTGATTAAGGAAGAATTCCAGGCCCTGTCTACGTAAGTTTTCCAGAGAAATAAAGAAGAGCCAATAGGATTTGATGCACCAGAATTAGTTTTACATCAAATAAAGCACAATTTGTGCTGTGTACAATAGTATTTTGGGCTTTTTCCACTGTGTATTTTTGGAGAGGTGAAGGAAATGATTAAATCTGCAGGACTGATTGCAGAGACAAAGCAGAAGCAGGTAGATAAATCTTGAGGCTTTTATAATAGTCTTAATAAAAATTATATTATTACAGATTTACAGAATAAGGTGACTAGAAGGGATCAAAGAACTTTCACAGTTGAAATTTTAGAATACATTGGAAAGAATTTTCTGAAACTTGGTAATTTATATTAGGTTCGACTTTTAGTCTTGTCCTATCAAGCATGACTGTATAAAAAGACATTTCAACTTTAGTTATTATGTAATATTATGATAATTCCTATCTCAATAATTACTTTTAATTTTCAAAATTTTAATTGTAAAGATTTAAAATACTTTTAATAGCTAAATATTTCAATTGTCTCTCTAAATTCCCATCTAGCTGGGAATTCAGAAAATTAGAAACTAAATTTCCCAGATTCCCTTGCAAATAATACTCTAGATTTTTTTTTTACATGGATCAACTCTTTTGAGATTTAGAAAGAAATTAGGTAAAGGCAATCTCCCTATATTTTGGCTATTATCATTGGTTACAAAGGCTGTGGTAATGTGCTCTAGTGTTTCTTGGTGGCCAGAAATGGTAATAACATATTTATATGTCAGAAGAGATGCAATGGTGGCTACAGAATTAGCAGTGTCCCTAAGTGTTAGATTTTGTTCTGGGAGTCATATGAAAAACCTAGAGTTTAATTTGTTTTCATAATTATTCCATTGATTTTTAAATAATTATTTGTATGTTTTTAAATATATTTTTGTTTATAATATTTATAATGGCATCTGTTTCTTGCAATAAACAATTAGATTTGTGTTAGCAAAGAAGATAACAAAAAGTTTTAACTCAACATTCTTGTAAAGTTCACAGCAGTCTTCACCTCAAAACTAGTTTGATGTGGAAATTTTAAAACGTTTCATTGGTATATAAATAACATCGTCACATTCACTATATTACCATATATAGTATATATTAGTATACTGTATATTCACAAGATTGTACAAATCATCACCAGAATATAAAATATTCAAGAATGTTTTCATAATTTCATAAAAAAATCTGTACTGATAAGCAAAATTGTTAATTTCCCCCTTTCCTCATCCCCTGGCAACAACTAATGTACTTTCTGCCCATGTGAATTTACCTATTCTGAAGATCTCCTATAAATTGAATCAAACTATATGTGACCTTTTGTGTCTGTCTTTTTTTCCTGTTTAGCATATATCAGTATTTTACTGCTTTTTATGTCTAAAATATTATGAATATACAATATTCTACTTGTCTATTCATCAGATGATAAATATTTTGGTTATTTTCACGTTTATGATATTATAGATAATGCTGCAATGAACATGCTTTCTGAGGACATATGTTTTCAGTTATCTGAATATATACTTACGTGTGAATCACTGAATTATATGATACCTTTAACTTTAAAGACCTGCCAAACCATTTTCCACAGTAGCTGTACCTTTTTAAATTTCCACATCAACTTCTTTGCATTCTTATGAACACTTGTTATTATGGACCTGTATATGGAAACGTTGAAGTAGACATGAAATTTACAACAGAATGTTTGATATAGATAGGTGGATATCTGATTAAAAATTAAGGCTGATGAATGAAAGGTAATGAAATACAAAAGAAGTCAAAGTTTTAAATTTAAAATTGTGTTCAAATAAAGTTTATTAGTTTAATTTCCAAGAGATTAAGAATGTGTGCTTAAATGTAATAATGCCTAAGCAGAGCTTTATGTGTATCCATATACTTCAAGCCAAATTGATTTTTGATGGATTTGTCTCTTTATAAAATACACCGAAATAGGAAGAAAACCACTGAAAATTGTGGACTCCTAGTAATAATCAATTACACAATTAGCATTACATTATGTTTATCTGTCAGTTTGGCGAGCATATTTTTCACCACCAAAGATAATATTAAAAAACATTTTTATTTATAATTAGAAATTATAAAATCTGTCAGATGATCTAGAATATATTTACATAAGATATGAAGATTTTCTTTCAACAATAATGACATACGAGGAAAAAATCAGTTATACATTTCCATATTTATTAAATATCGCCCTATTTCAAAAATTTCAATTTCTGCTTTAAAAATATTTTTAAAGTTTCTCATAATAGCATGACCCAGAGGCAAACATTGTCATTATTTTAATTAATATTTCTAAGAACATGGACTTTGGAATCCGAGAGAGTTAAATCCGGGCTTTGGCCCTTTAAAGCTATGGTAAATGTTTTAGGTGATGGATACCCCAGTTACTCTGATTTGATCATTACACAGGATATACACATATCAAAATATCACATGTACACTTTGTGTGCAACTACTATGTATTCTTAAAAAGTAAACATTAAAAAATTTATGATTTGTGACTGTTAATTTACATTATTGTGATTCAATATCCAATTGGTAAATAGAAGATTTTATTTATACATTATTAGGATTATATGGAAAAATAGAATATTAGTTATAAAGGGTTTTAAAACAATAAATTTCAAATATCACTTTCCCAATGTATCATGGCAATTCTTATTGACTACACAGTAATCTAGATTTTTTATATTTATTTATGTCATGTTATATATCACATTACAACAAAGTTGTTCTTAATATTTTATCAAACATATTGTCTCAGAAAATTAAAAACTTTCTTAAACATTATTTGGTTGGCTGGCTAATATTCTATATTTAGAAAATAATTTGCTTAAGTATATAAACGGCTTTTTAAAATATATGTATGTGCTTTCAATTTACAGTTTATAATGTTATTTCATAGTAAATATTTCTCAATTATTTTTCTTCCTATTTCTGTGTGTTTTATAAAGAGATGAATTCACCAAAACTCAATTTAGCTTGAAGTATATGGATACACAGGATACACATAAAGCTCTGCATATGTATTATATTTAAACATACATTCTTAATCTCTTGAAAATTAAACTAATAAACTTTATTTTAGCACAATTTTAAATTTACAAAAAAACAAGAGCAGATAGTACAGAAATTGCCATATAACTTCCCTATCTCGTACACATTTCTCCTATTACTAACATCTTTCACTGGTGTGGTGCATTCGATATAATTAAAATACCAACATTTACATATCATTAGTAACTACAGTTTATAATTTACATTAAGCTCTACTCTTTCTCTTGTACATTCTATGCATTTTGACAAATGAAAAAATGTCATTTATTATTATTATGGTATCATGCAGAACAGTTCCAGTGCCATAAAAATCACTTGTGCTTCATCTGTATATTCCTCTCTCCAGCCACTGTGCCCCCTAACACACATGCATACCAAACCCAAGCAACCATTGATCTTTTTACTCTATTGTTCTGCCTTTTCCAGAATGTCATATCTTTCATAGAGTAGTCATATGGGATCATACAGTATGTAGCCATTTCGGACTGACTTCTTGGTCTTAGAAATATGCATTTAAAGTCCCTTTATATTTTTTGTTGCTTGACAGTACATTTTGTTGCTTAATACAAATTTATGGAGGTACTAAAGATAAAACCCTTGAAAATCTGAGGGCTTCCCTAGGAAGATTTTTTTTTTTTTTGGCTGGGGACCGACACCCATAATCCCAGCACTTAGGGAGCCTGAGAACGGAGGATCACTTGAACCCAGGAATTCAAGACCACAGCCTGGGCAACAGGGCAAAACCATGTCTCTACAGAAAAAAATTAAAATATTAGCTGGGCACTGTGGTGCATGCCTATACCCAGTTACTTGGGAGGATAAAGTGGGAGGATAACAGGAACAGGTGGTCAAGGCTGTAGTGAGCCTTGGTCATGCTTTGGTCTTGCTCTTTCTCCTGTGCCACCCAGTCTTGGGTTAAAGAGCAAGACCTTGTCCCAATTTAAAAGAGAAAGAAACTTTAAATAACCATATTTGAATCGTTTGCATAGTCATGAGTCTTTTAACAGTCTATTTTTAACACTTTAACATTTTTATTATTGCTTTGTACAATTAGAATCAGAATAAGCAAAAAAAAAAAAAAAAAAAAACTCAAAAAGCAGCAAAAAAATCTACATAGATAGCTTGGATTATATACACATGGAAGGATGTATTTTCCAGCCTCACTCTGCCCTGGGATAGTGAAACTGTATTTTAAAATATTCATATAAATTAATCAGTGGATAGATTTCCTTCATACATTTTAGCGTAAATTTTACAATTGATTGAATATTATCTAATTATGCTTTTGTATTAAATAAATTAAATCAGCCAGAGTAAAATACCAAGGTAATTCATTAAAGCATAGGTACAAATTGTAACATTAATAATAATGGTACTAAAATAATAAAAATAGCGCTAATAATAATATTTTTAAAGAATTTGTTACAAGATATTTCTACTTTATGCACATTGCTTCGAGTATTGAAGATCATAATGAACTAGCTTTTATTATCTCTATTTTATATGGAAAGAAAATTATACATATAGAGATTAAATACAATAACTTGTTCACACAAGTAGTAAATTGCAGAGGTAGGATTTGAAACAATGACTGATTCCAAAGACTGTTGTGCTGTATTGCCTTGTGTATGTTTGCAATTTCCCCTGTGGCACTTCTCTAAAAACTTCTTAAATCACTCTTTTGAGAACAGGTGGAAAGCCAACTGAAAGTTTTTCACAACTTGTAAATTAAAGGTCATAATATTAAATTATACATATTTTAAATGAACAAAATGAATGTAGGATGTTATGCAGTAGCTGCTAAATATTGCCAACATTCTCTAAAATGGAACTTAAAAGAGAAATGTGATTCAAGCAGGTTAACCCTGATCCCAAGTTATTTTAAATCTTTGGCTTTTAAAAATATACTTAAATTATTTATAAAGTTACAGCGGGTGTGCACCTATAACTGAAGGGGTCCGATATTGCACAACTGAAATTTCATTTATCAATACAAGTTTAGCATCCCAAATTCGAAAATCTGAAATACAAAACGCTCCCAAATCTGAAACTTTTTGAATCCCAACATGACGCTCAAAGGAAATTTCAGATTTCACATTTTCAGATTTGAGATGCTCAACTGGGATGATGCAAATATTCCAAAATTTGAAAAAAATCTGAAATCTGAAACACACTTTGAATCTCAAGCATTTTGGATAAGGGATACTCACTCTGCATGTAGGCCACTTATTCCATTTGCCCAGACATGAATGCTTTTATTGCTTCTCTGAAAACAAAGAGAAAGACTACATCCATTTTAGAAAAAGTGGCTACCTTGGCCGGGCGCGGTGGCTCACACCTGTAATCCCAGCACTGTGGGAGGCCGAGGCGGGCGGGACACGAGGTCAAGAGATCCAGACCATCCTGGCTAACACGGTGAAACCCCGTCTCTACTAAAAATACAAAAAATTAGCCGGGCGAGATGGTGGGTGCCTGTAGTCCCAACTACTCTGGAGTCTGAAGCAGGAGAATGGCCTGAACCCCGGGAGGTGGAGCTTGCAGTGAGCAGAGATCATGCCACTGCACTCCAGCCTGGACGACAGAGGGAGCCTCCATCAAAAAAATAAAGAAGAAAAAGTGGCTACCTTTTATGAATTAGCTGTGGATGTCTGCAACATGAAAGGTTATCTATTATGTACCTATAAATAATTTAAATCCCACTTTAAAAAGGTGAAAAATAATCATTGCAATTGGTTTTTATTTGTAGTATAGCAAACTGGAATCTGGGGAGCATTTAAAAATATCCTGGGGAAATATTAGAAATAATATTAAAAATTAAAATAAATGTTTATCTAAGAGTTTTAAATTCTCAACTGTCAAATAAGTAATCAATTCCTGTGACTGATAAATAAGAAACAGCTGCATAAGCAGATAATATGAGTGTGAATGTCAAAAGAAGCATCACAAATATATAGATGTGATTACCTTTACAATGAGTTACAACGATGTAGGGAATATATGGTAAGGAGTAGTTGTATTTAATAAACACCATGGTTCTACTTGGTTTTGTATTTTAAAAGTGGTCTTTGATAAGTTTGTAAATATAATTTTACAGATTTTAAACGGATTTTTAAAGATAATTTAAATAGCATGTAGATTACATTCATCTATCTCCTGTAGTCTCTGAGATGTAATCGTGGCTATGATTAAGACATTCTTTCAGTGATTATGCTAAGGTCTTTGGTTACAGACAATTAAGAGCATGGGCTTTGGTATTTCATAGACCATGATTCCAGTCCTAAGACATAATTCTTAATTATTAAGACCTTTAGTCAAGTTAATTAACTTCTTTCAACTAAAGTATGTCTTTCCTTTACAAATGGAGATAATAGTGTATTTCTTATGGGGCATGGTAGGTATTAAAGGGAAAAAAATAATTCATGCTATACAAATGTGGTGATGGTGATGGTTATGAGCTACCTGAGCATAGACACGTTGTCTATTGGGCATTGTGTACTTAGGTCCTAGAATAGCACTTGACACATAGTGTTAATACATTTTAAATCAGCTTTTCTAAATGCATGAATAAATACTGTTATTGTAATTAGTATCACACAGTCCAAGGAAATACTTTGATACAGGGAGTGGATAACACTTTCAAATCTACTCACCTAAGAAAAATCCTGAAATTGTTTTTTTCTTGGATCAAGAAACACGAGAGTCACAGATGATTTCTACAGAATATAGAATATAGTTGAGCAATAGTGAGTAGGAAATGAGTGAGAAATTTAACAAAATAAAATCTCAGTGTGAAAGTACATTTCAAGCAATTTGACCAAAAAAGATGGATATAAAACTAGCTAAATAAGATATATACCATTTTGTTATGATTTTTTTTTCCAAAATTTAGATTGCGAGGAACTAGCAAAGAAATAGATATTATGAGGCGGGGTGCGGTGGCTTACACCTGTAATCCCATCACTTTGGGACACCAAGGCCGGCGGATCATGAAGTCAGGACAGTGAGACCACCCTGGCTAACACAGTGAAACCCCGTCTCTACTAAAAATACAAAAAATTAGCCAGGTGTGGTGGTGGGCGCCTGTGGTCCCAGCTACTGGGGAGGCTGAGGCAGGAGAATGGCATGAACCCAGGAGGCGAATCTTGCAGTGACACGAGATCACGCTGCTGTACTCCAGCCTGGGCGACAGAGCAAGACTTCCTCTCAAAAAAAAAAAAAAAAAAAAAAAGAGTAAATAAAGTCTGTGACGAGATGAAAGCAAGAGAAGATGCAGTTCGAGAATTAGATTATAACAAAAGGTGCACTATTTTTCTGGGTCATAGGAAAGAAAGAACCAATTTTGAAAATTCAAGTATATTTGTATATTCAAAGGTGAACAGGAAAGGGTTAACTTGGCAGGCTGGGGTTGCTCAAACCTTGCACATTCAAAACCAGAACTAGCCTTTGTCTGGCTCCTAGAAGATACCCTCTGAAACCTCAGAATATTCTGCTTGATAGGAGTGTGTTTCTATGCTTGAGCCTTTGAAAAACTTTACCAGTTTGACCGATTAAGTTCATTCTGTTAACGGAATTTGTGGTAAAAGGCCTATTTTTGCTGAGGTTGAAGGTGGGGTTAGAGAAGGGATGCAGCTGGAATCTGAGAGGCTGAGGTTGGTAAAATGGGCACCAGGCACCAGCAGTACTGCATAGATGATAGGTTTCATCTGGTGTTGACCCATCTGTTATAATCTGTTCTAAGATTGCAAAATAAAGTTGTGATACACATCTGCCCCTTAGGTAGGTGTATGCCATACTACTTTAAGACTAGATCTTAAATCCTGCTGGATCAGCCAAATCCTATACTCATCACTCAAAAACCATTCCTAAGCATATACATAATTGATGATACATTGGTGATATAATCACTTTACAAGAAAAACAGCACTTCAATGATTTTAAAACAGAATATTGTATTGCTCAGTATGATATTAGCTATAGGTTTGTCATATGTGGCTTTTATTATATTGTGTAAGTTCCTTATTTATTTATTTATTTATTTATGTATTTATTTATTTATTTATTTTGAGATGGAGTCTCGCTCTGTCACCAGGCTGGAGCGCAGTGGCGCAATCTCGTCTCACTGCAACATTTGCCTCCCAGGTTCAAGTGATTCTCCTGCCTCGGCCTCTTGAGTAGTTGGGATTACAGGCACACACCACCATGCCCAGCTAATATTTGTATTTTTAGTACAGGTGGGGTTTCACAATGTTGTTTAGGCTGGTTTCGAACTTCTGACCTCATTATCTGCCCACCTTGGCTCTGGAAGTGCTGGGATTATAGGCATGAGCCACCGCACCTGGCCTGTAAGTTCCTTTTATACCTAATTTGTCTAGGGTTTTGATCGCAAAGTGATGATAAATTTTATTGAATGGTTTTTCTTTGTCTATTGAGATGATCATAAGATTTTTGTCCTGCATTTTGTTAATGTGATGCAGCATGTTTATTGATTTGCATATATTGAACCATCCTTGCATCACTGTGATGAATCCCACTTGATCATTGTGAATGAGAAAATTATCATCTGATACACTATTGAATTCAGCTTGGTAGTATTTTGTTGAGGAGTTTTACATCTATGTTTATCATGGGTGTTGTGTCTTACGGTTTAAGATTTTTGTTCATTTTTTGTAAGGTTTTGGTAGCAGGGTAATACTGGCCTTACAGAATGAATTTAGACAAATTCTCTTCATTTGAATATTTTGGAATAGTTTGAGAAGACTTTGTATTAATTATTTAAATATTTGATAGATTTCAGTGGTGAATCCATCTGATTCTAGGCTTTTCTTTGAAGAGAGGGTTTGTTACTAATTAAATTTCATTATTCATTATTAGTCTGCTCAGGTTTTTCATTTCCTTATATTTCAATCTTGCTAAGTTGCATGTGTCCAGAAATTTACCAATTTCTTCTAGGTTTTCCAATTTGAGTGCATATAATTGTTCATAATAATCTTTAATGATGGTTTGTATATCTGTAGCATCAGTTATAATGTCTTCTTTTTAATCTCTAATTTAATTTATTTGTCATCTCACTTTGGCTTAGTTACTCTAGCTAAAAGTTTGTCAATTTTGTTCATATTTTCAAAAAAATTTGTTTCATTGATTATTTTTAGTTTCTATTTGATTTATTTCTGCTGCAATCTTTATTATTTCTTTTCTACTAACTTTGGGTTGAATTCATTCTTATTTTTCTAGTTGCTTATGCTAGGTTGCCTATTTGAGATATTTCTGCTTTTTTCATGTAGGCATGTATTACTATAAGTTGTTCTTTTAAACATATTTTTGCTGTATCACATACATTTGTGTATTTTGTAGTTTTATTTCTATTTTCTCATAATTTTGTAAAATGTATTTATTGACCTATTTGTTGTTCAAAAACTTGTTATTTAATTTCTATGTATTTGTACAGTTTCCAATATTCCTTCTGTTAATGATTTTTAGTTGTTATTCCATTGTGGTTAGAAAAGATACTTCATATGATTTTGACTTTTTAAATTTGTTAAGACTTATTTTGTGGCTTAATATATGATCTGTCATGCAGAATGTCCCACATATTGTTGAGAAGAATGTGTATTCTATAGCTGTTTGATGAAATGTTCTGAAAATGTCTGTTAGTTGCATTTAGTCTACAATGTGGTTTAACTCTGATGTTTCTCTGTTGATTTTCTGTCTCAATGGTCTGTTCATTGCTGACTGAATTGTCAAAATCTACTATTATTGTAGTGCATTCAATTTCTTCCTTTATATGTGTGTGTGTGTGTGTGTGTGTGTGTAGTGTGTGTATATATCTATATCTATATCTATATATATAGTCTGTGTATATATATATATATTTGCTTTATAAGTTTAGTTGTTCCTATGTTGAGTGCATAGATATTTACAATTGTTACATCATCTGGCTGTATTGGCATTTTTTATCACTATATAATGGCCTAATTTGTTCTTTTTACAGTTTTTGGCTCAATGTTTATTCTATCTGGTATAAGTATAGCTACTCCTGCTCTTTTTTGGTTTCCATTTGCATGGAATATCTTTTCCCATCCCTTCTTTATCAGTCTATGTGTATCCTTACATTAAAATGAATCTATTGTAGCTAGGATTTAGTGGAGTCATGTTGTTGTGTTTTTTTTTAATTCTTTAAGCCACTCTATGTCTTTTAATTGCATGGCTTATTCAATTTATATTCAAGGTAATTATTTTATAGACAAGGGCTTAACTACTACCATTTTGTTATTTGTTGTCTAGTTTTATAAATGCTTTTCTCCTTTCATTTTCTCTTTCTGTCTTCCTTTGTAGTTATGTGATTTTCTCTAGTAATATGTTTTTTCAATTTTTCTTTTTAGTGTATCATTTATAGTTTTTTGCTTTGGAGTTAATATGAGGCCTTTAATATCACACTTTACATTTTTTACATTGTCTTTCTGATATGGTTTGGCTGTGTCCCCACCCAAATCTCAACTGGAATTTTGTCTCCCAGAATTCCCATGTGTTGTGGGAAGGACCCAGGGGGAGGTAATTGAATCATGGGGGCCGGTTTTTCCCATGCTATTCTTGTGATGGTAAATAAGTCTCATGAAATCTGATGGGTTTATCTGGAGTTTCCACTTTTGTTTCTTCCTCATTTTCTTTTGCCGCTGCCATGTAAGAAGTGCCTTTCAACACCTGCCATGATTCTGAGGTCTCCCCAGCCATGTGGAACTGAAATTCCAATTAAAACTCTTTTTCTTCCCAGTCTCAGGTATGTCTTTATCAGCAGTGTGAAAACAGACTAATGCAGTAAATTGATACTGAGAGTGGGTATTGCTGAAAAGATACTCAAAATATAGAAGCAACTTTGGAATTGGGTAACAGGCAGAGATTGGAACAGTTTGGAGGGCTCAGAAGGAGACAGGAAAATGTGGGAAACTATGAAACTTCATAGAGACTTGTTGAATGGCTTTGACAAAAATGCTGATACTGATATGAACAATAAGGTCCAGGCTGAAGTGGTCTCAGATGGAGATAAGAAATTTGTTGGAAACTGGAGCAAAGCTGACTTTTGTTATGTTTTAGCAAAAAGACTGGTGGCATTTTGCTCCTGCCCTAGATATTTGAGGAACGTTGAAGTTGAAAGAGATGATTTAGGGTATCTGGCAGAAGAAATTTCTAAGCAGCAAAGCATTCTAAAGGTGACTTGGGTACTGTTAAAAGCATTCCATTTTAAAAGGGAAACAACACAAAAGTTCAAAAAATTTGCAACCTCATGATACAGTAGGAGAAAAAAAAAAAACATTTTTTGAGGAGAAATTCAATCCAGCTGGAGAAATTTGCATAAGTAGCAAGGGGCCCAATGTTTAATCCCCAAGACCATGGGGAAAGGGTCTCCAGGCCATGTCAGAGACCTTCATGGCAGCCTCTTCCATCACAGGCCTGGAGGCCCAGGAGGAAAAAGTGGTTCCATGGGCCAGGCCCAGGGACTCTGTGCTGTGTGCAGCCTAGGGAATTGGTTCCCTGTGTCCCAGCTGCTCCAGCCATGGCTGAAAGAGGCCAATGTAGAGCTTGGGCTCTGGCTTCAGATGGTGGAAACCCCAAGCATTGGCAGCTTCCATATGGTGTTGAGCCTGCAGGTACACAGAAGTCAGGAATTTAGGTTGGGCAACCTTCACCTAGATTTCAGAAGATGTATGGAAATGCCTAGATGCCCAGGCAGTTTGCTGCAGGGCAGGGCCCTCATGGAGAACCTCTGCTAGGGCAGTGCAGAAGGAAAATATGATGTTGGAGCCCCCACCCAGAGTCTCTACTGGGGAACTGCCTAGTGGAGCTATGATAAAGGGGCCACCATCCTCCAGACCCTAAAACAGTGGATCCACTGACAGCTTGCACTGTGCGCCTGAAAAAGCTGCAGATACTCAATGCCAGCCCATGAAAGCAGCTGAAACGGAGGCTGTACCCTGCAAAGCCACAGAGATATAGTTGCTCAAGACCATGGGAACCCACCCCTTGCATCAGCATGACCTAGATGCGAGAAATGGAGTCAAAGGAGACCATTTTGGAGCTTTAAAATTTGACTACACCAATGGATTTCAGACTTGCATGAGCCCTGTAACCCCTTTGTTTTGCCCAATTTCTCCCATTTGGAATGGTTGTATTTACTCAATGTCTGTAACCCCATTGTATCTAGGAAGTAACTAGCTTGCTTTTGATTTTACAGGCTTATAGGCGGAAAGGACTTGACTTGTCTCAGATGAGACTTTGGACTGCAGGCGTTTGGATTAATGATGAAATGAGTTAAGACTGTGGGGAACTGTTGGGATGGTAAGATTGGTTTTGAAATTTGAGAACATGAGATGTGGAGGGGCCAGGCATTGAATGATATGGTTTGGCTCTGTCCCCACGCAAATCTCAACTTGAATTGTATCTCCCAGAATGCCCCTGTATTGTGAGAGGGACACGGGGAGGTAATTGAATCGTGAAAGTCAGTTTTTCTCGTGCTATTCTTGTGAAAATGAGTAAGTCTCATGAGATCTGATGGGTTTATCAGCGGTTTCCATTTTTACTTCTCCCTTTTTCTTTTGCCACACCATGTAAGAAGTGCATTTGGCCTCTCACCATAATTCTGAGGCCTCCCCAGCCAAGTGGAACTGTAAGTCCAATTAAGCCTCTTTTTCTTCCCAGTCTCAGGTATGTCTTTATCAGTAGCAGGGAAACAGACCAATACATAATTTCTGAATAAGTAGTATAGTTGTTGTTATTAATAATTTGTCTTTTAGTGTTTATACTAAAGATATTTGTAGTTTAGTACCATGATCACTGTACTAAAATAACAAAATGTTAGTGGCTTTTTCTTTCAATTGGAAGAACTCTCATTAGCATTTTCTTGTAGGATGTTCTTCCAGCAATGTATTCCCTCAGTTTTTGTTTGAGAAAGTCTTCATTTCTCTTTTATTTCTGAAAGATAGCTTTGTTCTGTACAGTATTATTGGTTGGCAGGCTTTTGTTTTTTTCCAGCACTCTGAATATATCATCCTCCTCACTCCTGGCCTGCAAGGTTTCTGCTGCTAACTTTGCTGCCAGACATATTGAATCTCCTTTATATGTTGTTTCTTTTTTCTTGCTGCTTTCAACATCTTCTCTTTGTCTTTACTGGGATATTCTTATTTGAGTTGAATCTGATTGGGGACTGTTGACTTTCCTATACTGAATATTTATATATTTAAGTAGGTTTGGAAAATGATTCTGTTTTTATTTCTTCAAATACTCTTTCAATCTCTTCCTCTTTCTTAATTTCCACTTTAACTCCTGTAAGTTAAATAATTTCTTTTTTGATATTGTCACATAAATTCCATATGCTTTCTTAATTACTTTTCATTGTTTTTACTTTATTCTTCTTTGATTGTATAATTTCAAATAGCTCATCTTTGAGCTCACTGATTTTTTTTCTTCTGTTTGGTTAATTATGTAGCTGAACGTTTCCATTGCATCTTTCCTTTTATTCATTATAGTTTTCACCTCTAGGATTTCTGTTTTCCCTCTGTTAAACTTCTCTTGTAAATTTTTCAATTGATTCTTTGCATTTGTAAAAATTCATTGAGATTCTTGAAAATCGCTATTTTAAACTATTTGTCTGAGAGATAAAATATGTCCATCATGTTAGGGTTGGTGTCTAGTGCCTCATTTTGTGCTTGGTGAGGTCATATTTCTCTGAATGTTCTTAATACTTTTGGACAAGTGACAATCCCCAGGCCTTGAGGGATAAGGTATATATTCCCATTTTCAAAGACTGGCTTTATTTGTGCCTGCTCTTCAGAGAGCCTTTCAGAGATTCTAAGCAGATTAATATTGTGTTCCCTAAGCCTGTAACCACTGCAGTCATCTAAGCACAAGAAGGAGCTCTAAAATAAGGCTTGCCACAAATTACATAAGTCTCAAAAGCTGACAAAACTTTCAGGATGGGGTCTTCCTGAGGAAGACCCAGAGACTGTTCTGGGGCTGTATAAGAAACATGGCTAGACATTTGAGCCCAGAAGACTGTCCTGGTGTCATACAAATATGCTTCTGAGCAGGTTTCTGCACAAGTGGAATAGGTTCTAGACAGCAGCAAGATGAGCTGGGGTTGAGACAGCACCCCCCTCCTCTCCCTGTCACCCAACCCAGTATGTGCTGTGGGATGAAAGCTGGAAAATTCATTTCATTGGCTAAGATGACTCTGTATCTCCCAGTAGGTTCCTGCACAGTTGGGATAGTTACTCAAGGGCAGCAGGAAGGGCTGAAACTGAGATGAGTCCCCTAAGGATCTGTTGTGGGATGAAGGGGGGTGAACCTGTCTCATAAGAGAGGGGTATCTCTTAGCAGGTCCAAGCACAGATGGGATAGTTTCCCAAATGCAGTGGAAGAGACTGGAGCTAAAACCAGGCCCCTCAGAATTTGCTGTAGGATGGACACAGAAGAGCTTGTCTTCTTGGCTCAGAGGTATATGCATCTCCCAGCAGGTTCCTGCATAGGCAGTATAGTTCACCAACTGCTGTGGGAGAGGTATGAGCTAAGATGAGACCTCCTTGGAATCTACTGTAAGACAGAAACTGGATAGTCTGTCTCACTGTCTCAGAGGGGCACATGTCTCCTATCAGTTTTCTTCATAGAATAAATACTTCCCCAACTTTTAACTAAAAGAGAACAGTCTAGAGATGAGTCTGGGCCCCTTTGGTATCTGCTGTGGGAGCTAGTCTCATTGGCTGAGATGGACATGTGTTTCTCAGGTTTCTGCACAGACAGGATAGGTCCATGACTGCAGCAGGAGAGGCCAGGGTTGAGGCTGGCACTCCTTGGGATCTGATGTCGGCTGGAGGCTGGAAGGCTTTCAAGGAGGTTCAGAGTCACAGGTTGGGAAATATGGGTAAGTCTGCCTCTGACTCCTTGTGCCAGATGTATTGAGCTGAGACCTCAGCAGAGGGGAGCTGGAAGTAACACAGGGCAACTTTCAGGTTTGTTGCTAAAACCAGTGCTACCAGGCTAAGGAGCCTCTGCACTGAGGCATTAATGAGTGCAACTCCTCCTGGTCCCTTTGGTAGATAGTTTTGCTTCCAGAGTCAAGGACAAATGCTGCTATAGCCAAGTCTTTTGGGGAAAGGGGCCATTTCCAAGCTTGAATCCAATGGCGCAATCAGCAGATCTCCCACCTGGGTATTTGCACTCTCAAAACAAGTCTCCTTGGTCTTGGGTTCCACCAGGGTTTCACAACCTCCAGCCTGAATTCCAAGGCTCCCACAGAGAGACTTTGGTTTGTGGACGGGTGCAAAATTCTTGTTGTTATGGGGAGATATAAGTGAGTTACCTCTTATTCTTCTGTCTTGCTGCAGATATTCAATTTCTTATATCTCGTTGTTCTATGATTCTCATTAAGAACCTTCCAATTTGTGATTTAGGGTACCTGCTCAATCTCCAGCTAACACTCATATCCCCATAAGTAAGTAAGTGAAAAATGAAAGGGAAAGGAAGAGAGCAACATGATTTACTTTAATGAAACTTTCTTTATGCTACATACACTTCCCCTTTTTAAAAAAATAACCACAATTAAGAAAGCTAGGATATAAAATTGTTATTCTAGGTAACCTTGATGCCTTGGTAAAGGGAATAATATAACTACAGAAGAAAAGCATAATTGAAATTACAGAACTGACAGACTCTCACAAGAGTTATATTTTCTTTGCTTAATGCAAGGTAGGTAGAAGTATCAGGGCTAGCTAATATTTACTGAGCTATTACAAGGAAAACACTCCATGTCAGCTTTACTGGGCTCTGCCATCTAGGTTTACCACAGTCTAATGGCAAAGAGTCCTAGATAAGTTAAATAATTTTCTTAAATTCACATGGAAAGGAAATGCAGGTCAAGGAAAAAAATCCAGCTAAGTATAATCTCCAAATTTATATATTTTTTCACTGAAATAGTAGTTTTTAAACATTTACAGGTTTTCAAGTTGAGAATCTGTCAAAAGCTATAGTCCACAGAAATATATTCATGTACAGATAATATTTCCTAGGTTTTCTTCTAGGATTTTTAGAGTTTAAGATCTTCCATTAAATCTTTAATTCACCTTGAGTTAATTTTTGTATATGTTGATAGATAGAGGTTCAGTTACATTCTTTTGCATATGGAAACTCATTAATTTAGTAGGGAGTACTTTCTCCATTGTTTATTTTTGTCAATTTTATCAAAGATCAGATAGTTGTAGGTGAGCATCTCTCCTTGTAGAGATCTTTTGTCTCTTTGGTTAGACGTATTCCTAGGTATTTTATTCTTTTTGTGGCTATTGTAAGTGAGACTGCATTCATCATTTGGCTCTTAGTTTGAACGTTCTTGGTGTATAGAAATGTTACTGGTTTTTGTACTTTGATTCTGTATCCTGGGACTTTACTGACGTCATTTATGAGTTTAGGAGATTTTTGGCACAGTCTTTAGAGTTTTCTAGATATCAAATCATATAGTCCATGAATATAGATAGTTTTCCTATATGAATGCCTTTTATTTCTTTCTCTTGCCTGATTGCTGTAGCTAGGACTTCAGTACTATTTTAAATAGTAGTGCTGAGAGTAGCCATCTACGTCTTGTTGTAGCTCTCAAAAGAAATGCTTCCAGCTTTTGCTCATTCAAGTATGATGTTGGCTGTGGATTTATCATAGATAACTCTTATTATTTTGAGATATATTCCTTTAATAACTAGTTTGTTGAGAGTTTTTGTCATGAAGGAGGTTGGATTTTATCAAGAGATTTTTCTGCATCTATTGAGATGATTACATGGTTTTTGTTTTTAATTCTGTTCATACAATGAATCACATTTATTGATTTCTGTACATTGAACCAAAATTGCATCCCAGGAATAAATTCTGCTTGATCGTGTTGAATGAAATTTCTGATACGCTGCTGGGTTTGTTTTGCCAGTATTATGTTGAGGATATTTGCATCTATGTTTATCAGGGATATTGGCCTGTAGTTTTCTTTTTTCTTTGTGTCTCTGCCAAGGTTTGGTATCAGAATGATAATGGCTTCACAGAATGAGTGAGGAAGGAACCCCTCCTCAATTTTTTTGAATAGTTTCAATCAGATTTGTATCATCTCTTCTTTTTATTTCTGGTAGAATTCAGCTGTGAATCTATCTGGTCCAGGGCTTTTTTTAACTTTTAATTACTGACTTGATTTTGAAACTTGTTATGGATCTGTTAAGAATTTCCATTTCTTCCTGGTTCAACTTTGGGAGGTTGTATGTTTCTAGGAATTTATCCATATCCTTTATATTTCACTGTTTTCGCACATAGAGGTTTCACAATAGCCTCTGAGAATCTTTTGTTTTTCTGTGGAATAGGTTGTAATTCATCTTTGTCATTTCTTATTGTCATTATTTGGATCTTCTCTTATTTTTTCTTTGTTAATCTAGCTAGTGATCTATCAGCCTTTTTAATCCTTTTAAAGAAACTTTTTTTCCTGTTTGTTTCTCTGATCTTTTCTATAGATTTATTTTCATCTAAATTTTATTCAGTTCTGCTCTAACTTTAATTATTTTTATTCTTCTGCAAGCTTTGGGGTTAGTTCTTGATTTTCTAATTCCTTTAAATGTGATGTTACGTTGTTAATTTGCGATCTATTTAACTACTTAATGTAGGTGTTTAGTACTACAAACTTTCCACTTAACACTGCTTTCACTGCATCCCAAAGATTTTGATATTTTGTGTCTCTATTTTCACTAATTTCAAATATTTTTAAATATCAACTTTAATATTGTTGTTTACCCAAAAGTCATTCAGGAGTATGTTATTTAATTTCTATGTAATTGTGTGGTTTGGGGATAACTTCTTGGTATTTATTCTGTTTCTATTCCACTGTGATCTGAGAGTGAAGTTGGTATGATTTCACAATTTTTTCAATTTATAGAGATTTGCTTCAAAGAATTGGTATTTGAATTCTGACGATTTGTTCAGTCTTAGATTTTGTTCTGTGTGCATATGAGAAGAATGTGTATTCTCCAGTTATTAGATACAATTATTCCTGTTGCGTTTGACTCCAGAGTTTCTTTGTTGAATTTCTGCCTTGATAATCTTTCTAATTCTTTCATTGGGGTGTTAAAGCCCTCCACTATTATTGTGTAGCTGTTTAAGTCTTTTCATAGGTCTAGAAAGATTTGATTTATGAATCTGGTTACTTCACTGTTGGGTGCATACATATTTAGGATAGCTAAGTCTTCTTGTTGAATTGAACCCTTTCCATTATTTAATACCCTTCTTTCTCCTTTTTGACTGTTGTTGGCTTAAAGTCTGTTTTATCTACTGTAAGAATAGCAGGCCGGGAGCGGTGGCTCACGCCTGTAATCCCAGCACTTTGGGAGGCCAAGGCGGGCGGATCACGAGGTCAGGAGACCGAGACCATCCTGGCTAACACGGTGAAACCCGGTCTCTACTAAAAATACAAAAAATTAGCCGGGCGCGGTGGTGGGCGCCTGTAGTCCCAGCTACTCGGGAGGCTGAGGCAGGAGAATGGCGTAAACCCGGGAGGCGGAGCTTGCAGTGAGCCGAGATCGCGCCACTGCACTCCAGCCCGGGCGGCAGAGCGAGACTCCGTCTCAAAAAAAAAAAAACCAAAAACAAACAAACAAAAAGGAATAGCAACCTCTGTTCTCTTTCATTTTCTGTTTGCATGATAGATCTTTTTCATCCCTCCACTTTGAGCCTATGTGTGTTATTACAAGTGAGTTGGATCTCTTGAAAATAGCAGGTGTTCGGGTCTTGTTTTTTTCATTCAACTTGCCGCTCTGTGCCTTTTAAGTGGGACATTTAGAACATTTACATTCAAGGTTAATATTTATATGTGAGGTTTTCAGGCTGTTCTTGTGTTGTTAGCTGATTGTTTTGTAGACTTAATGTATAGTTGCTTCATAATGTCTATGGGTCTGTGGTCTATGTTTTTAACTGTTTTCTTGGTAGTGTCATTCATTCATTTTCATCATTAGAACTCCCTTAAGGACCTCTTGTAACACTCGTCTATGGTAACAAATTCCCTTAATGTTTGCTTGTCTGAAAATGATTTTATTTTTTCTTTGCTTATGAAGCTTAGTTTGGCAGGATATGAAATTCTTGATTGGAATTTCTTTTTTTGAGGAAGCCAAAAATAGATCTCCAATCTTTTCTAGTTTATAAGGTTTCTGCTAAAAGTCATTTTTAACCTGATTGGAGTCCCTTTATAAGTGATCTCTTTCTCTACCTGCCTTTAAGGATTTTTCTTCATGCTGAATTTGAAGTATCTGATGACTGTGTATCCTGGGGATGTTCACTGTGCATAGTAACTCATAGAAGTCCTCTGAATTGCTTAAATTTGCATGCCAATCTCTGTAGTGATATTGAGGAAATCTTCATGACTATATAGTATGTTTTCCAAGTTGCTTACTCTCTCTTATTTTCTCTCAGGAATGCTGATGTGTTACAGGGTTGGTCTCTTCATATAATCTGATATTTCTCAGATGTTTGGTTCATTTTTTAAAACTTTAAAAAAATTTTGTCTGACTAGGTTGATTCACAGGATTGATAGTCATGGTCTGAGATTCTTTCCTGAGGTTGTTCTCTTCTGCTATTAATTTTTCCATCTGTAATATGAAATTCCTATAATGAATTTTTCAATTCCAGAAGTCCAGCTTAGTTCTTTCTTAAAATGACTATGTAATTTTTCAACTGTTGAATCATTTTATTGGCTTCTTTGAATTGAGTTTTAACTTTCTCCTGAATCTCATTGAGCTTCCTTGCCACTTATATTCAGAATTGTATATTTCTCATTTCAGCCATTTCAATTTGGTTAGAAGCCATCTCTGGGTAGCTAGTGCAATAAGGAGATTGAAACGTGTGTGACGAGGAGGAAAAAACTTCCCTTAGATCTCAGAAGCCACCAAACCAACACTAAAACTACAACCTCTGTCAATAGTTTGCTTTTACATTAAAAGTAGGTCAAATCTTAAATTGTTGCACTTTCCCTAAGTTAAAAATTATCCAGATGCCATTTTAAAAAGTGTATAGGTAGTTAACACTAGTGTATCTTGAGAAAAAAAACTGTCTATGCAATTAAGAAATTTAGATAGCAACTTTGTAAATACTGTAATTACCTTGTAACATTCTATTATACCCATTTTAAAAGTGTGTCATAATTTTTTATTGATGCCTGAAAGCAGTATTTTCTTTTACTTTCACAAAGACAAAGATTAGTTCCATCATCATTTTTAAGATTGCATTTACCCTGAGAAAATTATAGGGAATTAAATGTAAAACCTTGTCTCCCATTTGAGTGCCTGCTTTTCAGGGAAAATTATATAGAATTAAATACTGCTGGGGTTGAAAGGAATCTTAAAGGTTACCTACTTTAACCCCACCCTTCTGAAGCTAAACTGGATGCTTGATTATAAGAAGTGACAGCTGTAGCAAATATAGTTTCAAGAAAAATTATATTTCAAGTTGTAGCATAGGTCCTGTGTGTAACAAAGAAAACAAAGAAATTTCACAAAACCACTAGTCTATTAAGAGCAGGAGCATAGCATTCATCTCACATTTAAAACTACAGAGAGCTATTGGTACAATGATAAAGATGATAATAAAAGGAAGCCAGAAAACCTTGGGATGCGGCTGCCACCCAAGTAAAAGGAAATAATTGGGAAGTAACAAAGCAAATACGTATACGTAGTTTGGCCCTTTGATTACTTCTGTATATAATGTATTTATTCATTTATTTTTAAAGTGGGGAATGAAGAACAAGAAAGAGTAAAACAGTGCATTGACAATACAGAGCCAAGAAATGTAAATAGGGCTTTTTCTTCTGATAAATAATATGAGGGTAGTATTTTTCTTTCTTTCTAGAGAATTAAATATTGTAATTGATCAAGAAATATCATATTCCCACATCTAGAGATATGTAAATGAGGAATAAGTAAATGTAGAGGGTGCTAAAATCATACTTACTAAAAGCTGAGAAAGTAAAAATTTTGTTATTGCTTCCTGTCCTCATACATTTGCCTTTTGCCTAGAGGGCAGCTGTGCCTCTTGAAGAGTTAACATTACATTCACCTCGAAGAATTTTCTGAAAATGCTTGCAGTCCCTAGGACAGAATTTATATTTTTTTACTATTCTAATGCTACACTACAAAAATTTCTATGATCTATTTTTTGGTAAGATAGTTGTTTTTACTTAAGCTTGGTTCCTTCAATCAGTGAACGGAGTATATATTGTATAGTGAATTACAGCACTCAGAGCACGATATATAAAGAATATAGCACAGGGCAGTGAATGGTATAGACATTAAAATACTTCGGAAGAAATACCTGAAACAATAAAATGCTCTTTCCATACCAGTAACAGAATAGGAATTAATGAGGATTCAGTTGCACTCATTTTCTGGTACCAAACATTTACTCCAATTAGAAGTCTCATCTTAACATGTCAGGAAATACTCAAGTTTTAGATATGTTTGCTAGAGTCCAGTGTATTTGTTATGCAATCTATTTTATATCAATTCCACTCTTACAGAAGTAATAATGATCCAAGGTAGCTAGACATAAAACACACAAGAAAGAGTTAAGATTACATTCTTATATCTTTTTTCATTCTTCAATCATTTCCAAACCTTGACTCACACAGGTGTCTACAACTTGAGCCTCTTTCTATTTTCAGTAAAATCTAATTCAAATTTGATTGTGTTGGCTTCTTTCTACTATATTAGCAAACCTTTAGCCCCTTGAAATAAATATTAATAATCTCATCCATATAATAACGTTGTTGTAAGATTTAAATGATATTTATTTAAAAGTTTATCCAAGTCCCACCCATGGAAGTTAAGAATCCAGTGATGGTAAGCTATTTGTATGCTTACTATCGATATTGATAACACTACAGTTGCTACACACGCTGCTGCTGTTACTATTGCTATTAGTAATTGATAAACTAGAAAATAGGAGCAATCTTTGTATCCTGGCTTGGTACACAATGTTGCAATTTTTAAAAATATTTGCTTCTTTATTCTCTAAGCCTTCCTCCTTGTATCTTTATTCTCCTCTGTTTTTTTCAAAACCAATTACTTATTAATTCCAGTAAAGTACCATTCTCCTCACTATTTATTCAGTTTACTTGCCTGCTTTACTCCGAAGCTAAATTTTCATAAACTCTTAGAAAATGGCTATAGATTAAGAGAAGGTAAGGATCTACCATAGAAGAGAACAGCTAAATTGGTAGCACTTATGAAAGAAAACCTATGAAGATAACAAAATAAAGACTCAACTAAGAAAATGAAAGCATTGAAATAATAATTGTTATAATAATTATTATTATTTATATTTTGAGACAATGTCATGCTCCATTGCCCAGGCTCGAGTGTAGTGGTGTGATCAGAGCTTACTGCAGTGAGCTATTGTCAAAGTCCTGGGCTCAAGCAATCCTCCCACCTTGGCCTCCTAAAGGGATGGGATTAAAGGTGTGAGCCCCCCATACCCAGCCTTGATTGCTAGGTTATTAGATAGGTACTTGATGTAAATACAGTTGATGAATCCATAAAATTAGCTTATCTAATTAGACAAAAACAATATATCAATTTAATTTATTTAAATAGACCAATTAGGTAAACAAAGCACCTCTAGAAGAAAAGAGAAACAAACACGGACGGACCACCTTGTAAATGATGTATAATCACAAACTGAGAAGATATTTTAAAAATAAGTACAACTAATGTGAGATAAATGAGCTAACAAATGTCAGATTCACAATAAAAAATATCATTTTTAACCAAATCCTGTAGCGATACAATGGTGTAACGTGTTTTCTTCTTTTTTTATTCAGTGCAATTTTTATTTTATTTTTCACTAATAACTAAACATTGTTTACATTAGACAAAGATAAAACAAAGCACTCTAATTAATTAAAAAACTTTGATATTATCAGGTTTTTGTTAATGAACACCCATGAGAACCGTGTCCAGGTCTTCTGAGGATGAAGGAAAGAATTGTGAAGTGTTAACTGTCATTACAGAGGCTAAGAGAAGGGTATAGGATTCCATTCACAGCTAGAAAAATGAGAGTAAAGCAGAAAATTGTAATAATTATCCACCATGATCCCAAGTGAACACACAAACAATAAGCAGGCTGAACTCAATTAATGTCTATCTTTTTGCAACCTCTTTAATAGATAATCCTGGGTTTTTAAAATCACAGTAATGCTTTCAATTCAGTTTGTTGTCATTGATAAAAAGCGTGCGAGTTCATATGTAAAGAGATATAAGAATTTTAAATATTCTGATTACCTCTCAAACCAAACAGATGAAAATACTTTTACATAATATTTTATTATTCATATTGATAAAAATAAGCTGGAATGAATTGTGATACATTGAAGATTTACTCTGTGGTGGGCTGGGTATGGTGGCTCAAGCCTGTAATCCCAACACTTTGGGAGGCCGAGGTGAGTGGATTACCTGAGGTCGGGAGTCTGAGACCAGACTGACCAACATGGTGAAACCCTGTCTCTAATAATAAAAAAAAAAAAGTTAGCTGAGCATGGTGCTGCATGCCTGTAATTCCTGCTACTCAGGAGGCTGAGGCAGGAGAATCACTTGAACCTGGGAGGCGGAGCTTGCAGTGAGCCAAGATCGGGTCACTGCACTTCAGCCTGGGCAGCAGAGAAAGACTCCATCTCAAAAAAAAAAAAAAAAAGTTTACTCTGAGGTTATTCATAATATATTTATAAATCTGTTACAATGATTATCCAAAATATGTTTATAAATCAAAAGATGTTACTATGATAATTCATTTCTCACCTTGGGATTCTCAAGTATTTTAATTCACTAATGCTTCTTTGTAAGTATTTACAAGTATTTACAGGGTGCATTTATAAGAGCATATGTAGCTAAACATTTCTAAACATACAAAAATAATTTTGGCTCCAATTTATATATTGTTTGTTAAAATTCTAATTTTTACATCTAATTTATAAGGAAGTGGTGCCATTGTTGGTGATAACATTTGAAACTTTAATATTTTGAGAATCGTTTTTCAAATAAAGATTTTAATATTTAATTTTTATGGAAATATAATAGTTGTGTATATTTATGGGGTATATGACATTTTGATTAGGCATAAATATGTAATAAACATATCAGTGTAAATGGGGTATCCTATCTCCTCAACTATTTAACATTTATTTGTGTTACACACATTCCAATTATACTCTTTTAGCTATTTTTAAATACACAATAAATTATTTTTTACTATAGTCACCCTGTTGTACTATCAAATATTAAATCTTACTAATTCAATCCAACTATACTTTTGTACCCATTCACCATCGCCATTTCCCCTTATCTACCCAGTACCTTTCCCAGTCTCTGATAACCATCATTCCACTCTCAAACTCCATCAGTTCAATTGTTTTAAATTGTAGCTTATGCAAATCAGTGATAACATGTGAAGTTGGTGTTTCTGTGCCGGGCTTATTTTACTTAACATAATGTCCTACCATTCCATTCATGTAGTTGCAAATGACAGGATCTCATTCTTTTTCCTGGCTAAATAGTACTCCATTGTGTATATGTACCACATTTTCTTTACCTTTTCTGCTATTGATAGACATTTAGGTTGCTTTCAGTACTTTCCTCCCATTTCCAAAGGCAGAGGAACTTCATCCTGTGGCCACCACCACCACAGGCTATTGTGAATAGTGCTACAATAAACATAGGCATGCAGTTATCTCTTTGATACACTGATTTTCTTTACTTGGGTGTGTACCCAGCCATGGGACTGCTGGATCACATGCTAGTTCTATTTTTAGTTTTTTTTGTGAACTTCCATGCTGCTCTCCATTGTGGCTGTACTAATTTACGTTTCCACTAAGATTGTATGAGGCCTCCCTCTTCTCCACATCTTCTTCAGCGTTTGTTATTGCCTGTCTTTTGGATAAAACTCATTTTAACTACGGTGAGATGACATCTCATTGTAGTTTTGATTTGCATTTCTCTGATAATTAACAATGTTAAACACCTTTTCGTATACCTGTTTCTCATTTGCATGTATTCTTTCAGAAATATCTATTTGGATCTTTTGCCCATTAAACTTTTTGTTGTTTCTATTTATATCTTATTATGCTGTCTATGCCTTCAAAACTTGTTATAGTTATTATTTTTGATATGTTAAACTTTTAGTCTTTCTACTCAAGATATGAGTAGTTTACCCACCACAATTACTGTGTATGACATTCTGTGTTTGTGTACTTAATATTACCAGTGAGTTTTGTACCCTTAGAGGATGTCTTATGGCTCATTAATGTCCTTTTCTTTCAAATGAACTCTCTTTAGCATTTCTTACAGGACAGGGTGAGTGTTGATGAAATCTCTCACCTTTTGCATCCTAGGGAAGTCTATTTCTATCTCTCCTTCATGTTTGAGAGAGATGTTCACTGGATATACTATTCTAAGGATATAAGTTTTTGTTTTCCTTTAACACTTTAAATAAGTAATGCTACTCTCTCCTGACCTATAATTTTTCCACTGAGAAGCCTGCTGCCAGATGTATCAGAGCTCCTTTATAGGTTACTTACTTTGTTTCTCTTGCAGCTTTCATAAATCTTTCTATATCCTTGACATTTGGGAGTCTGATTATTTATTTTTTGAGGTAGACTTATTTGGGTTAAACCTGCTAGATGTTTTATAATTGTCTTGTACTTGAATACTAATATTTTTCTCTAGGTTTGGGTAGTTATCTGTTATTATCCCTTTGAATAAACTTTCTACTCTAGTATCTCTACCTCCTCTTTAAAACCAATAACTTTAAAGGTGTGTTTCATTTCTTTTTATTTTTTTCTTGTCTCGTCTGAGTGTATATTTTCAAATAGTCTATCTTCAAACTCACAAATTATTTATGTGGCTTGACCTATTCTGCTATTAAAGTGCTCTATGCATTCTTCAGTATGCCAATTGCATTTTTCAGTTCCAGAATTTCTTGCTTGTTTCTTTTTAATTATTTCAGTCTCTTTGTAAAATCTGTCTAATAGAATTCAGAATCTCTTCTCTGTTATTTTAAAAATTTTTGGGTTTTCCAGAAATAGTTAGTTTGAATTGTCTGTCTAAAAGCTCACATATCTCTGTTTTTCCAAGAATGGTCCCTGCTGCCTTCTTTAGTTCATTTGGTGAGGTCATGTTTTCCTGGATGGGATTGATATTTGTAGATGTTCATCTGTGTCTGGGCAATGAAGAGTTAGGTATTTGTTGTAGTCTTCACCCTCTATGCTTGTTTATACCTGTCCTGCTTGGGAAGGCTTTCCAGATATTCTAAAGAACTTGAGTATTGGGAACTAAGGTGTATCTGCTTCAGGGAGCACCCTTAGCTCAGTAATGCTCTGGTTCTTGCAGACTCAGAGAGGTACTGCCTAGATGGTCTTAGACAAGCTCCAGGAGAAATCTCTGGATTATCAGGCAAGACTCTTGTTCTCCTCCCCTCCTTTCACCTAAAAATCTCTTGATGTTTGTGCAGAAATTATAAATGAGAGATTACACTTTTGATTGTCACTAGCTTTTCCCCTTGATAGATTCTCCCAGATCTTTTGTGAAACCACTAGGGTGATACCTCTAAAAGTCTGCAAAGGTAAAAGCATTACTGAGCTTGGAGTGACCCGTAATGCAGATAAAACTACAGTGACCAAAGTCTTAGACCACAACACTCAATTTCCTTTGAATAGTTGGAAAACTTTCCCAAGAAGGATGAGATTTGGTTTTAATATTATCATCTGAATTACCCCTTTCATTTTGGAAGGATGAGTACAAACAAGCACAGAATGTGGAGATTACAATAAATACCCAACTCTTCAATACCCAGGCACTGATGAACATCCACAATCTTCCAGACTATCCAGGAAAAAAAGTCTCTTTCTCTCCATGATGAAGATACTGGGGCGGGGGACAGTTTGACACTACCTCTGTGGCAAACACCACGGGGACTGTGCTAGATCAGACTAGAAGCCAGCATAGCACTGGGTTTCACTGAAGGCCTCATATGACCACTGCCTGGCTACCACTGATGTTTACTCAAGACTCAAGGGCTCTTTAGTCAGCAAATGGCTTACCCAGACAGGCTGTGTCTTTCCCTTCAGGGCAGTGAACTCCCCACTGGCTCAGGCTGGGACAAGAAATGCCATAGAAGAGCCAGGGCCTAGAATCAGAAACCTTAAGATTTACCTGTGGCTCTAATCTACTGTGGCTGAGCTGGCACTCAGGCTGCAAGGTGAAATCCTTCCCACTCTTCTCTTTTCCTGAAGCAGAAGGATTTCTCATCATGGTAACCACTTTCCCAGGCCTGTGCTGAGTAATGCCTGGGTAACATCAGTGTTAACTCAAGGCCCAAGGACTCTTCAATCAGCTTATGGAGAATGCTACCAGGCCTCAGTCTCTCCCTTCAGGGTAATGGGCTCTCCTTTGATTCAGGTCTGTCCAGAAGTGCTATTCAGGAGCCAAGTCTCAGAACTGGGTACCTCAGGATCTCGTTTGGTATTATATCTCACTATGGCTGAGCTGGCATCCAACCTGCAAGATTTGGAGGATAGTGAAGATCTCCCTTTACTCTCTGTCCTTTTCTCAAACAGGAGCCTCTCCTTGTGTCCACCATGGGCTCCAATGGTACTTTATTCAGAAGGTGATGTATCCTGCCAGGACTGCATTAGTCCTTTTGAGGCCATGCAGTCCCTTCTGGCCCAGGGTGTTTCCAGAAATGTCATCCAGGAACTAAGGCCTGGAATGGGGACCTTGGGAACTTGCCTGGTGCCCTATTCTACTGTGACTGAGCTAACATCCAAGATGCAAGTCAAAGTCCTTTTACTCTTCCCTCTCCTCTGGAAGGAATCTTTTCCAGAACTGGGATCTGCACTTCCAGGAGTCAGGGGAAGGGTGACATGAGCATGCCTTTGCCCACCCAGCTGGAGCCTCACTGGGTTACGTGCACCCCAAGGCCACTTACTTCAAGCTCAGCATAGCACCAGGACTTGGTCAGGAATTGTAGACCTTGCAGCCTAGACTGTCTTTCAAGTTTATTTGGCGACCCAAAAACACTTTAGTTAATGGTGACAGGGCTTGTCAGGACTCAGGCTCCAATCCCAGGGATGGGCAATGCACTTCTGCCTAGAGTTGGTCTCAGTGCTCCCTCTGTGGGTGCCAGCTGGATTCTGCCTCATGTTGCTTTTCATTGTGACAGGGCAGCATTGCGTTCCAATGCAAAGTCCCACAGTCACTGCCCTCTCCCTCCTCTAAGCATATAGACTATTTCTCCATGACATGTGGCTGCTGCTGGGGGATGAGGAAGGTTTGGTGTCGACAATTAAAGACTATCTTTTCTACCCTCTTCAGTGCCTCTTTCCTTAACATGATGTTAAAACCAGATACTATGACTCACTTGATTTTAAAGGAGTTCTGTCCCCTAAAAAAGTTTTTACCTCAAGAAGTCCCTTTTTTTTAAGGACTTTCAGCTTATTAAGTTAGGCTCACCCTCACCTTAATTTTAATTAACTCAAAACCAACTGATTTGTGCCCTTAATTACATCTGCAAAATTACTTCACTTTGATATGTTCTACTGGCTAGCAGTGAGTCACAGATTTTGCCCCCACTCGAGAGGGGGTTAATATAAAGTGTATGACCAGTAACTGGTAGAGATTATCCCAGTGTCCACTTACACTTTGTCTGCCACAAAGCTAATACATATCTAGACAAATTCATCAATATCAAAAATTAGGGACTATATTTCTAATGAGTCCATGCATCCAAGAGAAAATATAAGAAAAAACTGAAGAAACATTTTGAATGAAATACTAATAAAGACACAATATATTAAAATTTGTGAAACACCCTTAAAGCAGTGTTCCACAATAATTTATGATATAAATTATTCAAAAATTTATATTAAAACCTTTTTAAATATAAAAAGCTTATATTAAAAAAGGCTCCAAGATCAATTTTTGCAGTCATCATAGAAAGCTAAATAGATAAAACAATGAAAAAGAGAAGGGGGAAATTAAATTCAAAATAAACAAATGCAAAAATTTCACAAGCTTAAATGTTTGAAAGTGCTCACAAGACTCTTAGAAGCATATTTGTGTAAAGCTTTAATGAAAAAGCAAAAGATATGCTATAGCAAAAGAAAGATAATGCAAGCAAGCTTTGGGGAGTCTAAGAGTCATCCAGGTGTGAACTCAGATGGAACCGTCAATATCTATACAATAAATCTTGGCTTCAGAAGAGCTCAAAGCAGAAGTATCTTTTCATGTTGTTTTGTTTGTTTGTTTGTTTTTAAAGCCCTTTTGGTCACTTCATGAAGCCAAGTTCTCAAACTGGTCATGCTAGGTGAAAACCAACAATAAAGCAGCTCTGAGTGTGTCACTTTTATGGTATTTATAGAAAGAGCTAGAATTCACACTAATTATTTTTGTACAAATAAATGATTTGGAAGAATTTGATAGCGGACAAATTTCTGTATCTAAATTAATTGTTCTACAATAGTATGATTTTGCCTGCCAGGGAATATTTGGCAATGTTTTCAGAGTCTGTTAGTTGTCACAACAGAGGACCCAGGTACTACCTGTCGCAGGAAGGAGGAGGAGTTGCAAATGTATTATGTTTAACATCATGCTAGCACCAATCAGAATGCTAAACATAGTATATTTGCAAACCAGTCCAACATCATAAAGAAGTATCTGACCCAAAAAGTGAAACTGACCATGTTGAGAAACTGACTGAAGTTAAAACATGTCAATAAAACAAAACAAAACAAATATTATAAGCAGAATCTAGAGTTCAGAACAGTGGAGTCTTAAGGTAGATATATATATAGATAGATAGATAGATATAGATAGATAGATACAGTTTCAGTAAAAATTTCTGGGAGAGTTTATATTTTCAAGGACTGTGAAATTGGTGGGTTATTAGAGTGGCTACCAGATATTTCCATGCAAGATCAAAGTAAAGATAATATTACACTAAAATTATGTCTGTGATATAATGAAAGGATCAACTTGGAATAAAGAATGTACAGAGAAAGAAGGAGAGATTAGAGGCTAGAGAGATGGGTGTGAGTACAGAAAACAATTGGCAAGATAGTGAAGGGGAGGGTTCACCTTCCTTCTGTGTCCTATGACTAATTCTCAAGAACACTTTGTGATTGTTTCAAAATCCTGCCTCGTGGGACCAGAACCCTCTTCTGCAGCACGCTTTCTCAGTGCCTCATTGCCTAAGGCAACACTTCACTTCAGATGATGGAAAACTGTTTATTTAGTCTGAGGATCAGTAGTGCCCATGCCTGAGCACTAGCTCAACTGCATAGAGCTTTGATTCTTCCTATTTCTTCTTGTGTATAGTAGATCACCTCTTTCGGTTTATCTATTATTAACATATGAAACAAATATTTGTGAAATATCTGTACAACAGTCAAGACTCCTCGGTCTTGTTCCACTTCCCACTTTTTATAATTTCATTATGTTGGTCTGGTCAACTCATATTTTATTGGTTCAAATCCAATCATATAGTCCCTTTTAAATGTAGAAAGGAATATAAATGTAATCTAGCTATAATCCTATAAGGGAGAGGAAGGATAATTTGTAACCTTCTAGTAAACAAACTGATAACATATTTATTGAGAACAAAATCTATCATGAGGGAATGCTATTGACAATTGAAAGTATAATCTCTCATTTATAATCTCTACACAAACATCAAGAGATTTCGTTTTAGTGTTATCATTTAATTATCCCTTTGCCTTTTAAATTTATACCTTTCCTTTTTGAATTTACAAGTTAAATTTTATTCCTTCTTGTTGAAAGGAAAAAATGTCTGCTGTATATAAATATATATATAAAAAATATAAAAAAAGGAAAAAATTTCTACTATATATAATACATATATAAAATATACATATAAAATATGGTCTTCGCTAAGACTATTATATATAGTGTTTGCCAAAAGATTCCCAGATTCCATTGAGCACACAAGAGAGCCTCTCTGGGTCTGGGATTCTACCTTCAAGCGCAGCCAAGAAAGGTGAGATGACATATGGATATATTGACCACCTCACAAAACTTTTACTGTATTCACTTGCATAAAATATCTCTTGCAGTTTCTAATCTCTCCAAATGTCAAGGTGATTTTAAAATCACTGATTCAATAAATGAACTTTCAACTAGAGTAAAGATGAATATGTGAAGAAACTAAAGCAAACATTTCTACAAATATTTGTAATTGATGTGATTGATACTATATTTAAATGACTACATTATGCACAAATCAAATTCAAGAAGTGAATGATAACTCCAATACTTCTTAGATAAGAGACATTAGCTTTCAAATGTTTTCCTTATTCATGAAGAATTGTTTCAAAAAGCTGAGTTTGATATATACTTTCAAAATTATCCTAAATGTGCACAGGTACTTTCAGTTGTCAAACATTCTTGAGAATTACAGAAGCAGTTTTGAAGTGAAAATCATGACTTACTTATGCATGAAAAATTCTCTGTACTGTGTTTGAAGCAGAAATACAGGGGACAAAAATACCAACACGAAGATTCTGTAAATAACAGGGAAGAACATTGCTACTGATAATTGTTGGCTTTAAGGGAATATAGCCAATTTTTCAGAATATTTATAAAATGTTAGCTGTGAGTTACAGTTGAGGAGCATGAATCATGCAGTCAGGTCTTGCTCAGGCTCTGACTTTGGCTCTGACATATTTACTCATTCATTCAACAAATACCTCTCTTGCCTACAAGGCACTGTGCTGCAAAACTGCACTCAGATTTTCTAACTTTCTAAGCTTTTATTTAATTACACTAAAAATATGGTAAACGTGATCTATCTCCAGGATGGCTATAAAGTTATATTAATGCTAAATATAAAAAGACTAACAAAATAAATACAAGATTCCTGCTTCTCTTTGAACATGTGATCACATGCCCAAATCTTAGCTTAAGAAACAGCAACAGTTTTCTAAAAATTTGACTAAGTATTGAAAGTGGGGAAATTAAAATAGTTTTACACTAGCAGATTTCTTTTACAAGTTGAAGAGCAATATAACTCTAACAGAATGAGCATCATAATTTTGGTGTGAGAAAATGTAAAAAAAAAAATCAGTCTCAAGTTCTCTTTTACTTTCATGAATTAGCTGCTTTTCCAAATGCACAGCAACATTCACAGATGCTTTTTTTATAGAGCAATGTTGAGCCTCACCCATAGACAAGTCTGTATAGTTCCATGCCCACACTTCTCAGGCTCTGATATTGAGCTTTTAAACTCCTAATCCCCACATCATAAATTTCTATTGAGGAACGTGGTGACTTTTTTTAACAGTAGAAATTCTTTTAAGAAGAGCATAAGTCATTTCAGAGGTGGAAACTGTGTCTGTTTATATTATTTCTTATTAGGAAGTTTCCTAACCTCAAAGTCAATTTGATTACATGATCCTTACAGACCATCTTTGCACATTACTGGCCCATCCATGTGAGAATATAAAAAACTCCCATATACTCTTATTCAATAAGAGGATACCTATGTCTCCCACATTTTATAACTGAGAAGGACCTCTTAATACTTCCTGGAATACAGATTTTTCCTGAGATAACTTACAGGATTGAATCTGCATAATTTGAAGACAATAGACAGGAGAAAATTCCAAATCACCTATGATTCTACCACTAATAATTAACAAATATTCAGGTGTTGTCACATGTGCCTCACATTACATTCACCTCGTACTCCACTGTCATCACCAACTACAGCATGAGAGAAATACTTAAAGTCTCTTCAGTTCTATTTTACTTGTCTATGTCTTTCACATCCCCAGAATGTTATTCTCATGCATAATTTTGTAATTTTTAAATTAAATATATTTATGAAAATATACAGTATCACTTTGAATAATATTGATCCATCATTTTTTCAATATGTTGCAGTCACTTGATATAATATTAATTCATTTTAACTCTTATACAATTTTCCATGTATAGAAATTCCACAATATTGCATTCAACTTACCATTGATGGGGTTGAACTTATTTCTATGAGTTTCAATAGTAAGTTCAGTTCATTCTGCAATAAATCTTAGTGCACTAGTAGAAGTACTGCTTATTAAATGAATAACTGTCATTTAAGGTAAAATATAATTTTATATACTAAATCTATGCCATTATTTCTCATACTGTCTTCTTACATAAAATGCTTCATCACTGATACCTACTCAAGGAATTAGTGTATAGAAGGAGTCACTGATATTGGAGCATGTTAGCACAGTAGACTTAAGTAACGACTAATCTACAGGATGATCAATGATCTATAAAGTGACCTAGAATAAAAGGCAATACCCAACTAATATTTATTGACTGAGTTGATAAAATATGTTGTCTGGAATTTTAATTTGGATTATAGATAAAATGCCTTCTGGTTGACAGCATGCTGGAAAGAAGCACATAAAATGTAGGTGAATTATGTCAGTGACAAGACACAAGAAGGGAAGTCTTCAAATCTGTGTTGCTGAAGTATCTAGAGCAAGTCTTGACTTTAAAACCACCAGTACTAAGAACACTGAATAAGATAATGGAACACTATGCTTCTATACAGACAAAAAGTAATAAGAAGCCTATACACAGGCATACGTTGGAAATATTTCAGGTTTGCTTCTAGACCACTGCAATAAAACAAGTATTTCAATAAAGCAAGTCACACAAATTTTTTGGTTTCCTAGTGTATATAAAAGTTATATTTGGACTATAATATAGTCTAAGTGTGTAATAACACATCTAAAAATATACATATATTAAAATGCTTTATTGCTAATAAATGCTACTGATCACCTGAGTCTTCAGTGAGTTGTACATTTGTTTGCTGGTACAGGGTCATGCCTCAGTGATGATGGCTGCTGACTAATGGGGTGGTTCCTGAAGGTTGGAGTAGTTGTGGTAATTTCTTAAAATAAGAAAACAATGAAGTTTACAACAATGATTGACTCTTCCTTTCACAAAGGATTCCTCTGTAGTATGTGATGCTGTTTGATAGAAGTTTTACCTACAGTAGAACTTTAAAAATTGGAGTCAGTCCTCTAAAACCCTACTGTGGCTTTATCGACTAAGTTTATGTGACATTCTTAATTCTTTGTTGTCATTTCAACAATGTTCATGGCATCTTCACCTGGAGTAGATTTCATCTCAAGAAACCATTTACTTTGCTGATGTATATGAAACAACTTATTGAGGCCGGGGGCAGTGGCTCACACCTATAGTCCCAGCACTTTGGAAGGCTGAAGTGGGTGGATCACCTGAGGTCAGAAGTAAAAGACCAGCATAACCAACATGGTGAAACCCCGTCCTACTAAAAATAAAAAATTAACTGGTTGTGGTAGCAGACACCTGTAATCCCAACTACTCAAGAAGCTGAGGCAGGAGCATCACTTGAACCTGGGAAGCAGAGTTTGCAGTGAGCTGAGATCACACCATTGCACTCCAGCCTGAGCAACAAGAGCAAAACTCTGTCTCAAGAAAAAAAAATAAAAAATGAAAATAAAAATATAAAGAAAAAAAAAGAAACAACTTCTCATTCCTTAAAATTTTATCATAAGATTGCAGCAATTCAGTCACATCTTCAAGCTCCCATTTAAATTTTAGTTCTTTTTCTATTTCCATTGCATCTGTAGTTACTTGCCCACTGAAGTCCTGTACCACTCAGAGTCACCCATGAGGTTGGAATCAACTTCTTCCAGACCTCTGTTAATATTGCCCCCTCTCATAAATCATGAATTCCATTTTTAGAGCACATGCAGAGTAGATTTAGCATAATTCTTAAAGGCTTTAGGATTTTTTGAATGATAAATAACCATTGGCTTTTACTTAATGTTGCCGGCTTCATTGGCCCTTAACAGGAAAGTCAGCCTGTCCTTTGAAGCTTTGAAGTGAAGTTTTGAAGTGAAGCTTCGACTTCTCTTCTCTTGCTATGAAAATCCTGGCATCTTTTTCCAATAGAAGTCTGTTATGTCAACATTAAAAATCTGTTGTTGGCTGGATGCTGTGGTTCACACCTGATATCCCAACACTTTGGGAAGTCAAAGCAGGGGGATTGCTTGAGCCTAGGAGATCAAGACCAGCCTGGGCAATATAGTAAGACCTCATCTCTACAAAAAATTTAAAAATTAGCTAAGCATGGTGGCAGAGGCCTGTAGTCCCAGCTACTCAGGAGGCTGAGGTGGGAGGGTTACCTAATGCCAGGAGGTGGAGGCTGCAGTGAGTGGAAGTCACACCACTACAGTCCAGTCCAAGCAACAGAGTGAGACCCTGTCTCAAAATAAATAAATAAAATAAAATAAACAAAAAGAAGAGAAAAGAAAAAAAAAAAAGACAATCTGCACTTACTGCCTCTCCTTGCACTTTTATGTTATGGTGATGGCTTCTTTCTTTAAACTTTGTGACCCAGCTTCTGCTAACTTCAAACTTTTCTTCTGTAGCTTCCTCACCTCTTTCTGCCTTCATAGAATGGAAGACAGTTAGGTCCTTGGTCTGAATTAGGCTTTGGCATAAAGGAATGTTGGTGGCTGGTTTGGTCTTCTATCCAGACTACTAAAAATTTCTCCATATCTGCAATAAGGCTGCTTTGCTATCTTATCATTCATGTGTTCACTGGAGTAGCCATTTTAATTTCCTTCAAAGACTCCTTTGCATTAAAAAACTTGGCCCTTTGATGCAAGAAGCCTAGCTTTCGATCTAACTCGACTTTTTACATGCCTTCTTTATTAGGCTTAAACATTTTTGTTTTTAATTTAAAGTAATAGACATTTGACTCTACCTTTCACTTGAACACGTGAAGGACATTGCAGGGTTATTAACTGAACTAATTTTAATATGGTTGTGTCTCAGGAAAGAAGAAGGCCTGAAGAAAGAGAGAGAGCCTTGGGGGAACAGACAGTCAGTGGAATAATCAGGACACACACATTTATCAGTTAATTTTGCCATAATATATGAATGAGCATGGCTCATTGCACCCAAAACAATCACAATAGTAAAATCAAAGATCACCAAACATAGATCACCAGAAGACGTATAATAATAATAAAGTTTGAAATAGTATAAGAATTACCAAGATGTGACACAGAGACATGAAGGGAGCACATGCTGTTGGAAAAATGGCATACACAGAGGGCTCCACACAGGGCTCTCAGAAACCTTCAATTAAAAAAAAAAAATTATCTGTGAAGTGCAATTAAGTGAAGTGCCATAAAACTAGGTATGCTTGTCATGCACTTTCATACTTTGTTAATAGTGTGTTCCATGAAACTATCCATGGTGAGCTGAATCTAAGTTGAAGTTATCAGTAAACAAAGTACATGCTAAGGCAGGCTTTCTGGACCATACTGGTTGTCCTTTTGTAAGCTAGTGCAAGATTTATTAATCAAAATGGTTAGAGGAGGCTTGGCTATCTGGCTAACAAAAGATTGTAGGAACAATCAGGAACTCAGAGATGGAACCAATTGCTTCCCCAAGGTACTACTAATATGATTTTACAACCACATAAGATAATTTAGAAGTTTTATGGATTACTAAAACCAAGCCGATTTAACTGTTAGAAGGTTGTTTCTTATTTTGAGATGGAATCTGTCTTCCTGTCACCATTTCTACATCTTTTCCTCTTAGAAAGTTTCCTAAACTCTAAGTTTTACTACATGCACCCCAAGGCCAACTCTGTGCATTCCTTGGATATTCTCGTGGGAATATAGGTGTCTGCCTCTTTTGCTCATAGACATAAGAATAAATAAAATGATGGTATGCTTTAAGAAAAAAAAAAAAGAAAATTTACTCAGCAAAAATATGGTCAATGTTGAAGAGATTCGAAATTGTTCCCAAACAATTTGGATTTCCCTGAGTTCACTGACATTGTTGTCAATGTTAAATTACATGGAAAGGAATATAAAAACTTGATAAAATTTGGTAGGTGTGTCTCTTCCTTTTGATATTCTTGCAGAAGTGTAAATAAAAGTATTTCTATGTGCCATCAATGTAAGTCTAGAAGAATCAAACAAGGCTTCACTAAATTCAATGAATTTGTTAATAAGTAACAAAGGGGGTCTTTTGGAGTATGCCATACACCTGGATATCTTGCTTGGAAGAATGATACCTTTCATGAAATCAAATATTCCTAGTTTTCTACATGAGATCTCAGCAAGAAAAAAAAATGACTTATTGGATACTCTCATATTTCCATTCTTAAATCTTTCTTTGCCCACCTCTGACTTGGATCTGTCTTCCTCTTCCAGGAGCCATATCCTGAAGATGAAGATATTAACCTTCCACTTAGCTGCAATGTCTCCACTGAGACATTATTCATTATTTCCCATATAGTATTCATTTCTCCTCTATGTAAATTTCTTACCTGTATCTCTGATGCTTATTATAACATAATACAGTATACTACAACATAACAATCAAAACCTTGGATAATGATTTCCTCAGTTCTATGGCCACCAGGATTAACTAGCTTTACTCTCTTTGGAGTTCTAGGATTTGCTTCTACACCAGATTTACCCAGGCTTTAGAACTATTTATTTTAATTTATTATTTTTTAATTTAACTTACAGGTTCAGGAGTACATGTGCAGGTTTATTATATAGATAAACTTGTGTGATGGGGTTTTGTTGTACAGATCATCACCCAGGTATTAAGCCTAGTACCCATTAGTTATTTTTCCTGATCTCTCTCCTCCCACCATCCACCCTTTAATAGGTCCCATTTTCTCTTGCTCCTTTTTATGTGTCCATATAGAACTTTTTTTTTCAGTCAGTTTTAGTTGGATTCGCAAAAACTATTTTGGCCATTTTCTATTTCAAGGTATGTGCACACACACACACACAAACACACACAAACAATATTAGAAGTACTCAATGCATAGATTTTTTGCTCAGTCCTTTTAACATTTAAAACAATAGACAGGCCGGGCGCGGTGGCTCAAGCCTGTAATCCCTGCACTTTGGGAGGCCGAGACGGGCAGATCACGAGGTCAGGAGATCGAGACCATCCTGGCTAACATGGTGAAACCCCGTCTCTACTGAAAAATACAAAAAAAACTAGCCGGGCGCTAGGTGGCGGGCGCCTGTAGTCCCAGCTACTCCGGAGGCTGAGGCAGGAGAATGGCGTGAACCCGGGAGGCGGAGCTTGCAGTGAGCTGAGATGGTGCCACTGCACTGCAGCCTGGGCGACAGAGCGAGACTCTGTCTCAAAAAAAAAAAAAAAAAAAAAAGACAGCAGTGAATACTGTATAATTGAAGCTTGTAAAACATAAGCAGGATCTGTGTCATTATTGAATTTTAGTGGCTTAACATCCATACAGGTACAGACACGCAAAGTCATTCTTTTTTTTTTTTTTTAATTTTAAAAATTAGTTTTATTAAAATAATAATAACCCTACTACTTGTTAACATAAATAACATATTTTTATAAAGCATAACTATATTTTCCAAGAAAAAAGAAGAGAAACATTGTTTTACATTTTGGTACATGTTTTTAATATCTGGAATAATACAAGACAACTGGGCTGGGTGAGGTGGCTCATTCAGCGCTTTGGGAGGCCAAGGTAGGAGGACCTGAGGCCAGGACCTCAAGACCAGCCTGGGCAACACAGTGAGATCTCTATGTCTATGAAGAAATTATTTTTAATTAGCCAGGCATGGTGGTGTGCACCTGCAGTCCCAGCCACTCTACTAATAAAACATTACTGGGAAAGTAACCAGGCTCTGAATTATACACATTGCTTGACAGAGACTGCCATCTTCAATGCACGGATGTCAAGATTAGCCTGGAAGTTCACACTAAAGTTGGCAAGAAGGGAAAAGATCATCGAAGAGTTAAGAAGAGTCTCATCATTTCAGGCCTGTAATTGCTGTACATTACTATTATTATCTATATGGCATTTGCTCTAACTCAGTCACACCATAGTTCTCACCTGCAGGGAAGACTGAAAATGGACAGCTATCTAGTAACAGCTCTATGCTGTGGAAAGGGGTGCTCATATTTCTGATGGCTAGTCTGTCTGCCACAGTGATCAATCAGCTATTCCTGGGTCATGGTTGAGGCTGAATAAAGTTCAAGTTATGCTCAAATGTTGCATTGCAAGAACTATTATTATATGTTTATTCAAAGATTTTCAGATTTCTAAATATTTAAATACATGTGATGATGCATAAAATGATGAAAAAGCAAAGATAATTCTATACTATATCCTGCTATTCCACATAGCATCTCGTTCTAACATATTTTAAATTGACTTAAACCTGAGTAGCTAACCTGATTAAATCCATGTATGTGCCAGTTGCTTATACAAACTGGTGTATTCTGAATTGCAAAATAAGCAGGTGCCTCAAAGATCATATTTTGAATATACACTTCTTTCACAAATTGAGAACTTTACCACAAATTAAATAGCCACATGGTATATTTTCTATGGGCAACTTGGTTTTCGTACTAAGTCAATTATTACATTCTTTTAAATATATGAAAGTGCCCATCTACAATAAAAATGGTTTTGGTTTAATTCTTTTCAAACTCGTTTACCACAACAGATAATTTTATGGCTGCTAATCGGCATAGCTATATGTCAAAGAAATACTTATTTAGATAATTACTTGAGAACACATTAACACACAATTATTAATATATTAATACTAATCACACATTTTACCTACAAAAAAGACAATTATGTTAATAAAGTGTTAAACTTGTTCACATGATAAATTAACGCCACATAATGCAAAGTGTCGATTTGCTAATAAATTATTTATTTCAATGTGTACTTCTTTATTGAAGCAATGTAGGAAAAACTGATAGGAAAATCTCACCTACTACATAACAAAGATGACAGATTGCCCTATGAATCTGATTTATAAGAACTAACAAAATATGGCAACCTTGAGAAGAGGGTAAAAAACAAATTGAAACGCAAGATAATCCAATTTTAAGAGAGTTTAGGTCATGCTTTTCTGAAATTCATGGTTTGTTTCCTTCTACATCTAACACTAGTTAGACATTACAAGGTATTTTTTCTAAGTTAAATGTATACATCAAGTAACAGGTGCAGTGATCTAAGTTTTTTAAAAGTAAAGTCTAAAATCCCATGCTATTTCTGTGGAAAAGATAAATATGTGCACTATAGCCTGTGAGGTTACACAGGAAGGGCATAGTTTTTTCCTTCTCCTATGGTCATGTTAGTTTACTTAAAAAAAAAAAAAAAATGAGGAACATGACTTCCCTTTGACCTTTTTCTTCCTGGGTTCTAAGTCTGTTGTTAAAATGAACCCTTCTGACTATGTGTCTTACATAACATTTTATTCGTAACAACAGTTTTCACACACTTACAGGTTAATCTAAATTGTGATGACCTCCTTATTAATCTTATCTTTTGTGGGTGTATCACAATTTACTTAAACAATACATGGCAATAGATATAGAATTGGTTTGTTGGCTTGCTCATTTCGTTAATATGAGCCACTCTCAGTTGAACATGCTTGCATAAAAACCTTCATGTGGCTGCTTGTTTTGTTTGCATTTTTAAGTGTCATTTTTCATTGACTCTTGACCATGAATAATATTAATACTTCTAATTCTAGGTCAATACTGCTCCAAAAATCAATTTTGTGGCAACTTCCACAGAAGCCACAGTTGATTTACCTTGTTGTCATTAGTTCTTGATTGAATATCCTGGGTAGATAAAGCCGTGTGATGGGGCTGAGGTCACAAGCACTACCTGAAATGCCAAATGTTCTGAGAAAGCTTCCATTTTAGCTTCTGTGGTTGAGAACTAGCTCTGCTTTCCACCAAGACTTGTATGATAGGAAATTACCCAAGTATTCGAAGATAATTTAGATGGTTCATAAACGAGATGCCATTTAAAAGATATTAAATTTTCTGGTCTCAGATAAATTAATGTTTATGTTAACAGGTTTGATTTTTGGAAAGAACTTTTAAATGATTGTATGTAATCAAATTTATCAATTTTTAAAATCATTGATTTTACATTTGAAAGACTTACCTGTAATCAGAAAAATATTTACCAAAGTTTCTGCTTAGGTATAATTTCATTTTTAATATATTTTTATTAGACTATCAAAATACTTGAGTTTATGAATATTTTTGTAGCACTTCATAGTGGTCTCATTAAAGTTGAAGTTTTTGAGTCTTTTCAAAACAGCATTAATCTTGGAATAAGATTTCAATGTAGAAATAATAACATATATAAAATATTATGTCCTTTGTTTCACTGAACTTCATACCAAAGTATTATTGAATTTCATCAGCAATATGTTACAAATTAAGTACAGGAAGATGTTTATTACTTTATGTGATAAAAGAACCCTAAATTAATGAAAAAGTCCTTATTACTGCTCTTTTAAAATATTACCAATAGTTTATTACTAATTATATATGAGACACTGCTATATTTTGATGGCAGATAATGCACGATAAAATTTAATTTTCAGGTTATTTGTACTTTACAGTTGAGATGAGAAAATGGAGGTATATAAAATTTAATAACATATCCAAAATGAATACAAAATACATGGCTTACTAAAGATTTCAGTTTCTCTTTCTCTTTTTCTCTCTCTATAGATGTATATACACACACGCATATGCATACAAACACATGCACATAAACATATTTATACATATAAACATATATAATAGTCTGTTTTGTTCTGTATTAAAATCCTTGTTCTCCATTTAAATTATTTTTAAAAATTTGTGAGTACATGTTGCTGTTATACTTCCAGTAAAGTGGTGCTGTTTGTGTTCATTAAGATGAAATTGCTCAATATGTCCCTCTTCTTCCTTATTGATATTAATTATGAACGTTTTTATTCTTGGTAATTTAAAACTCCAAATAACATTTTTCTCCATTTCATTTTAACATCTCTTAAACTACTAGATTTAAATATATGAAATTGAGGCTGGGTGTAGTGGCTCACACCTGTAATCCTAGCACTTTGGGACACCAAGGCGGGCTAAGCACCTGGGGTCGGGAGTTCAAGACGAACCTGACCAACATGGAGAAACTCTGTCTCTACTGAAAATACAAAATTAGCCAGGCTTGGTGGCACATGCCTGTAATCCCAGCTACTCGAGAGGCTGAAGCAGGAGAATCGCTTGAACCTGGGAGGCGGAGGTTGCAGTGAGCAGAGATTGTGCCATTGCACTCCAGCCTGGGTAACAAGAGCGAAACTCTGTCTCAAAACAAAACAAAGCAAAAAATACATGAAATTGCCAACATATACTAATTTGACTTACAGTGTTGGCAATTTTATATGATTCAATAATTTTTTTTAGTTTTTAATATTTTAAAATCTCCTGTGACTTTTCCACTAAAGTTCTTTATTTTTTATATTGTCTTAGTACTTTTCTTATCAACTTGTATGAGCTCTGCACATCCAAGTACAATAACTCTATTAGCTAATATATAATTTGATGAGCAGAAACAGGAATTACAACATAGTGCATAATACTAAAATTGCCAATGTAATAGATTAATGTTTTGAAGTAATTTTCATATTATCTAGGGTTATAAATTAAAGAAACACATATAGTCATTTACATTAAACTGTTAAGGAAAGTAGAGATAACTAAAAACTTTGCTTTTTAAATAACAGTACTAGTTAAATGAAAGCACATGGAAATTCTATGCAGAGTGCAATATATTCATCTATTATTCTTTAATATTAATATTATCCACTTACACAAACTTCAGTGCTAAATTGATTGTAATAACATCATTTACAATATCTGTTTACATTCAGAGGTAACAACCAAGCTTCTGTGGGATGAGAAAGAAAAAAAGAGAAAGGAGGAAAAAATATATCTGGTCTACAATCATTATTTAGGATGGATTATATACTTTTTTAAACTTTAAGCTCATATGAAGAGAACCTAAAATTAAGGTAAAATATTTTAAAGTGTATATTTATGTATTCACAAATAAATAATTATTAAAAATTGTATATTTATATACTCAAAAATGAATTATGAAGCTTTCTTCTCATTCATAATGAATAATTTCTATAGATAGCTTCCTCAAGCAACTTAAAATACACTTATCGTGTATATTTATATTTGATAGTGAGTAAAAGTTTTTGATTTTCATGATTTTTCTCAACTCTTACAAAAAACAATGAATGAAATGGTTTCTGTGAACTACAGTTGTGCAAAAGATTATTATTGATCTCATTTTTTTTTTTTTTCTTTTGAGACAGACTCACTCTGTTGCCCAGGCTGGAGTGCAGTGGTGCGATCTCAGCTCACTTTAACCTTCACCTCCCAGGTTCAAGTGATTCTCATGCCTCAGCCTCCTGAGTAGCTGGGATTACAGGTGCGTGCCACTACACCTGGCTAATTTTTATATTTTTAGTAGAGACAGGGTTTCACCATGTTGGCTAGGCTGGTCTTAAACTCCTGACCTCAGGGTATCCACCTGTGTTGGCTTCCCAAAGTGCTGGGATTACAGGCGTGAGACACCATTCCCCACCCTGATCTCAATTATTAAAACACTTAAGTATACGCTTTGTATGTTTTATAAACTTCAATCCTCAAAATCACATTCAAATTTTATTACCTTTAATTTTAGTATAAGCTAAAAGACGTCTTTGAAGTTGATAAAGGACAAACAGTTATGGTCTGGTGTCTTTGTAAAGTATCAACTTGACCATGCTAAGCTACATCTCCTAAAATTCCCTTTCTAGTACGTTTCTGTTAGGAGAGATTTTTTGGAGGGCAGAAGTGACGTGGCAGCCATTAGTAGCTCACACACGTCCTTTTCTGTTGGCTCACAGTTTTGGCAAAAGCCAGTTGTAGAGCCTTCCTCTGGAGTCTTTTTTTCTGACTCTGGGACAAGATGTGTGGATTAAGCTTTGTGAAAGTGGTCCTGGATTTTGTAGGATATCCATATCATCTGGGTAGAGGCAACAAGAAAATTCTTAAGTTTCAGTTCATACTCTAAAGACTTAGCTCATGTTTTTGGGTATCAGATTGTTATGGTTCCACTTTTCTTTTTTAACTTTGACTGATGCAGACACAAAATGATCAAAGAGTGAATGCCAGTATTTCTATCACAGTAGTGCTTATCAGCTGACTATTAGCTCAACGTTGAACCAATATTTGAACCCTGGGTTTCATAAAATGAAAGTTTTCTCTTTTTCTATCATCAGCATACTGACTATGTGAAAGTGCTTTGAGAAATTGTGAGGTATTACATACATTTAGATTTTTATCATTATTATCAAATTATTACTATTAAGCTTTGCCTAGTGAATAGGTACACCATGCTTTCAAGTGCAAACTTTATTAGAGGTACACTTAATTTTAGGTTCATGATTATGCCAATTGTCATGCCCAGGTTCAGGTTTCAGCTCATGCTGAGGTCTGAAGAGAGTGGGAGGATGAGCAGATAGATGAAAGAACACTCACGAGACCATAGGCAGGTGAAATGTAGTTTTATTCAGCAGCTCTCTCATCAGCATCTCACTCACACTAGTTCTCTCACACTGTCCGCCTTTTCTCGGCTGCTTAGTTTGGCAGCTCCCACACATAGCTGCCCTGCCGGCTCTCCCTTGCCTTCAGAGTCAGCAGCTTAACTCTTTCTCTCTTTGGGACTAAGCTAGCTGAACTGTGTCCTGGCTCCCGCTGTCTTCTGCAAAGACAGACATCTCTGACTCTCTCTTTCTCTGGGCACAAGCATGCCTGTACAATGTCAGCAAGGCAATTATACCTTTTACAGACAATAGTGGCGTAGAGCCAAATCATCAGGCTTCTCATGTTATGGCTACATGACTGTGTTTACATTATACACGGAATTGTGCACCCGTTTTCCAAACTTGCTGAGTCACTCTGGCCCGGATGTCCGCCTCAGCCTATTCCTTGACCAAAGCTCGGCCATGTGTCTTACACTTATACTAAACATTAAAAGTTGATTACAAATGATACATGTTTTTATTAGGCTTTGAAAAACACCCTCAAAGGAATTAGCTAGATTCTGTTTAATTACTGAGCAAGAAATAGCTGACCAAGTTAAAAAGTCAACTAACCTTTTAATTAAACCCAATGGTTAAACAGGGAATCCCCAATGTATTTAGTCCCCTTTAATCTTGACATCTGTTATATAGCTATCAGCTACCAATTATTGCTGTGATTAACTTATCACAGTATGTATACGTATACAAATGTGTGTGTGTATATATATACACACATACATGCATATAAACATATATATGTGTGTATATATATACACATATGTATATACGTGTGTGTGTGTATATATAAAGGGCTTTTTGGCAATAAATTAATTCACGTGCCATAGTTTGCTATTTAAAGTCACCCCGTCTGCCACTAGTCACTACCCACCAACATGTTTGCTGTTGCTAATGTACACAATATGATTCAACTAAATGTATAAATGAATTACAAATATTTTAAACACATTACTTCAGAATATCCTCTTGATTCTCTAAGGTATCCATACATATTCCTATCTCACAGAGATTTCAAAAGGAGAAATCAAATGATTGATTATCTCCAACTATTAAGAGCCTACAGTTCACAGTTGCAATGAGCCAAATTCACTTCTAAGCTCTTCTGACATCAGGTTCATAACATTTTTGAATTCTTACTAGATATCAAGTCCTCTATAAATGCTATGGTAGACAGAATAATCCTCCTTCTCAATGGCAAGATGTCCATGTCCTAATCCCCAGAACATATGAATATATGTTATATCCTATGGCAAAAGGGACATTGCAGATGTCATTAAGATTGCAGGCCTTGAGATGGGAAGATTTTTCTTGACTGCCAGCTGGGCCTAATCTAATCACATAAGTGATTACAGTGATAAGAAGGACTCAATCCACCATTGATGGTTTCGAAGATGGAGAAAGGAAGACATAAACCAAGGAATGCAGGCAGACCCAACAAGCTTTAAGAGGCAAACAAACAAACAAAAAAAAACTAGATTATCCCCTAAACCCTCCAAAATGGTTCTACCAACACTTGATTTTACTGCCTCTTAGGCTTGCTGTTAGCCCAGTGCAATCTATGTTGAACTCCTTTGTTTTAAGTCACTAAGTTTGTGGTAATCTCTTACAGAAGCAACAGAAAATTAATACAATGGCTTATATGCCATTTAGTTCACAAAAAAACATCAGGTAGCATTAGTGTACTTACTTAATAGAGGAAAATGAGTCTCAAAATGATTAAGTGAACTAAAGTCGTCTGGTTAGTGAGAGATAAAGTGGAAGTTAAACTCCACATTTCTCTCTGAATAAAAATGCCGGCCGGGCGCGGTGGCTCAAGCCTGTAATCCCAGCACTTTGGGAGGCCGAGGCGGGTGGATCACGAGGTCAGGAGATCGAGACTATCCTGGCTAACATGGTGAAACCCCGTCTCTACTAAAAATACAAAAAACTAGCCGGGCGTGGTGGCGGGCGCCTGTAGTCTCAGCTACTTGGGAGGCTGAGGCGGGAGAATGGCGTGAACCCGGGAGGCGGAGTTTGCAGTGAGCCGAGATCACGCCACTGCACTCCAGCCTGGGAGACACAGCGAGACTCCGTCTCAAAAAAAAAAAAAAAAAAAAAAAAATGCCAATGTTAAATCAGGTTTAGCCTAAAGCTGCCTCCTTACATGTTTTAAGCTTGGCCTAAAAGGTTTTTCTGTACATTGTGAACCATAAAAAGTTGAAGTATAAATAGATCATAGCCTACACTTGTACCAATCACTGAGTTTTGCCTAATCAAAATTGGCATATAAAGAACATACTTAAGGTAATAAAAGCCATCTATGACAAACCCATAGCCAACATGACACTGAATGGGGAAAAGTTGAAAGCATTTTCCTCTGAGAACTGGAGCAAGACAAGGATGCCCACTTTCATCACTTCTCTTCAACATAGTACTGGAAGTCTTAGCCAGAGCAATCAGACAAGAGAAGGAAATAAAAGGTATCCAAATCGGTAAAGAGGAATTCAAACTGTTGCTGTTTGCTGATGATATGATTGTATACATAGAAAACCCTAGAGACTCATCCAGAAAGCTCCTAGAATCAATAAATGAATTTAACAAAGTGTCAGGATACAAAATTAATGTACACAGATCAGTAGCTCTACTATACACCAACAGTAACCAAGTTCAGAATCAAATAAAGAACACAACCCTTTTCACAATAGCTACAAAAAAAAGAAAAAGAAAAAAAAAAACCTTAGGAATATACCTAACCAAAGATATGAAAGACCTGTACAAGGAAAACTATAAAACACTGCTGAAGGAAATAATAGATGAAAAAAATGAATAGAAACACATCCCATGCTCCTGTGGGTAGAATCAATATTGTGAAAATGATCATACTGCCAAAAGCAACCTACAAATTCAATGCAATTCCCATTAAAATACCACTATCATTCTTCACAGAACTAGAAAAACCAATACTAAAATCCATATGAAACCAAAAAAGAGCCTGCATAGCCAAAACAAGACTAAGCAAAATAACAAATCTGGAGGCATCACATTACTCCACTTCAAACTATACTTCAAGGTCATTGTCATCCCAAGAGCCTAGTACTGGTATAAATCTAGGCACATAGGCCAATGGAACAGAATAGAGAACCCAGAAATAAACCCAAATAATTACAGCCAACTAATCTTCAACAAAGCAAAGAAAAACATAAAGTAGGGAAAGGACATCCTATTTAACAAACGTTGCTGGGATAATTGGCAAGCCACATGTAGAAGAATGAAACTGTCCTCATCTCTCATCTTATACAAAAATAAAAAATCAACTCAAGATGGATCAAAGACTTAAATATAACACCTGAAATCATAAAAATTCTAGAAGATAATTGGAAAACCCCTTCTAGACACTGGTTTAGGCAAAGACTTCACGATCATGAACCCAAAAACAAATGCAACAAAAACAAAGATAAATAGATGGGACCTAATTAAACTAAAAAGCATCTGCACAGCAAGAGAAATAATCAGCAGAATTAACAGACAATCCACAAAGTGGAATAAAATCTTCGTAATCTGTACATCTGACAAAGAACTAATATCCAGAATCTACAAATAACTCAAACAAATTCACAAGAAAAAAAAAATCCCATCAAAAAGTGGGCTAAGGACATGAATAGACAGTTCTTAAAAGAAGATACATAAATGGCCAACAAGCATAGGGAAAAATGCTCAATATCACTAAGTAACAGGAAAATTCAAATCAAATCCACAATGTGTTATCACCTTACTCCTGCGAGAATGGCCATAATCAAAAAATAAAATAAAAAATAGATGTTGGCATGGAAAGTTGAACATTTTCACATTTTGGGGGATGTAAACTAGAAAAACCACTATGAAAAACAGTGTGAAGTTTCCTTAAAAAACTAAAAACAGATCTACTGTTTGACTCAGCAATCCCATTACGAGGTATCTATCCAGAAGAAAAGAAATCATACAAAAAAAGATGTTTGCACATGCATGTTTATAGCAGTACATTTTGCAATTTCAAACATATGGAACCAGCCCAAATGCCATCAATCAACAATTGCATAAAGAAAATGTGGTATACATTGGAGACTATTATTCTAAGTGAAGTAACTCAGGAATGGAAAACCAAGCATTACATGTTCTCACTCATAGGTGGGAGCTAAGCTATGAGGACTCAAAGGCATAAGAATGATACACTGGACTTTGGGTACTTGGGGGAGAGCGTGGAAGGTGTGGCAAGGGATAAAAACCACACACTGGGTACAGTGTGCACCGTTCGGGTGATGGGTGCACCAAAATCCCAGAAATCACCACTAAAGACCTTATTTAGGTAACCAAACACCACCTGTTCCCCAAAAACTTTTTGAAAAAAAAAATAGAAGAGTGAAGACCTTCTGGTAATGTTCTCTTTTGATGGGTACACCAATCCCAGAAATCACCACTAAAGAACTTATTTATGTAACCAAACACCACCTGTTCCCAAAAAAATGTATTGGAAAAAAAAAAAACAGAAGAGTGAAGGCCTTGTGGCAATGTTCTCCTTTACCCATGATGTGTTTTAAGAGGAGTGAAACAATGTTCTGTTTCTGACTGATTATGAGGCAGCATATGTACATTAAAGTTTTTCACCTGCATCGGGCCTTCATCTTTTATCTATCAAAGTATAAGCCATCCATGTATAAGGCTGGCTGAAATTCTTCACAAACAAAAGTATACCCCATAAGTACACATAAGAGATCCCCTTTCACTTCTATCATTCATAGAGGCATAAGCAAGGGAAGAAAAATTTCAAAGATAAGTCTCATGATAGTAAAGAAGTCTTGATCTGTGATTTTGGGAAAAGCTGTTCACATCAAGGATGTCATTTTCTTCTGGGGAGAAACTTTCCTGGTTAGCTTTACCTTAAGGATTCCAATCTGTGTACAGTTCCAGGAATGTGGAGGGACTCTTCTGAGTTGTGAGACTATGAACCCAAAGTTTAAGTTCCCAAAGTTTTGCTGTAGTATGGATGGCAAGGACAGTCTTTCTCTGATGTTCTCAGCAGATCCAATCTTCAGGTTCTAGACTGTGAAGAGGTTATTGTCCTCAGTGAACCATAAAAAGCTTTCTTTACATGGTGAAAATACACTGTGGCATAATAATCTACCACTATAACATCAGCCCTCTTGCATGGGAAGCTTTTCTACAGTCAGAAAACATGCATTGAAAGTAACAATTGAATGAAATCCCTTTATAAATGTTTAAATGGCCCATCGGGTAGCCAAATGTACCTGAAGTTTTGATTGTCTTCCCAGGAATATGGATTTAATAAACAAAACGTTGGCTATAAACTATTTTAGCAATTTGGAAATATATATATTTAAAATATATATTTAATTTGGATCATTTTATCTTCTCCATGATGAGTCATGGAATGCAGAACTTTTAATAACAAAAGTTTTAAAGACTCAGGAAGGACAAGGCTGCAACTGTTCTGGTTCTCCATGAGTCCATGTGTAGCACTGGACTTATGTCCTCTTGAATGCCAGTTTTTTCTCAAATTTAAGTGCATAGCACTGATAACTAATGGGTTATCATAGGTAATTTGACATAGACCATGTATCAGCTGATTTAACACGAAAATCTGGCAAAGTATTTTCTTGGTATTCAATTTATTTTTGTTCTACTTATGTCAGCAGTTTTATTAAACAGTGTTTTTGTTAAAGTTTCAGAAATTCTTACCCTGTCCAAATGATACAAACTTAAAGTTATTAGAAACCTGTATTCAAGAGTGTTTTTCAGGGTCCTTTCCATCCTTTCATGAACCTCCTAAGACACCATATTCTAGGAGTTTGCATGCTAGTGAAGTTTTCAGAAACTATATCAGCATTATGCAATTCACTGTGGAAATGACTTTAAAGAGTAATTGTTAAAGACACAATTGACAAGGAACTTTGGTTATTTCTGTGGTCTGCAATAACCTAATATAATAACCTTAATTATGATTGATAGCATATACTCAGACATTAGAATTTTAGAATCCCATACAATTTTGGAGCATAGATTAATATTATTCACTAAAATATAACCTGAAGAAGATTAAACATTATTTTCATTTTGACTATTCCATGCAACTAAGCAAGTCAAATAATCCTATTTGCATCTCTTTTGGATGCTCCAGGGGCCTCTGTAGCATCCAAAAGTTAGGGGTTAGAAAAGACAATTTTAAAGATGAAATTTGATTTTTGGGAAGCCTATCAAATATGTTAAAGGCTTAAGACCCTTGCTATTATGCTTAACCAGTTTGACAATGAGATGTGATTCTTATAAACCCTTTATAATCCTTTACTAATGTTTGTTAAAGAGCAGATCAGTGCTTTAACAGAGTAGAATGATTGTTACTAAAGGCTCGGAAGGATTGGGGGTAGGAATGAAGAGAAGTTGGTTAATGGGTACAAACATAGAGTTAGATAGAAAAAATAAGAAATAAGTGTCTGATAGCAGGTACACTTGGGGTCCACAACCCCTGGACTGGCACTGGTCCCTGGCCTGTTAGGAAGTGGGCTTTGCAGCAGAACATGAGCAGCTGCGAGTGAGCAAAGCTTCATCTGCATTTACAGCCTCTCCACATCACTCACATTGCCACCTGAGCTCTGCTTCTTGTCAGATTAGTGGTGGCATTTGATTCTCATAGGAGTGTGAACCCTATTGTGAACTGCACATGTGAAAGGTCTAGGTTGTACACTCCTTATGAGAATCTAATGCCTGATGATCTGCCACTGTCTCCCATCACCCTCAGATGGAACTATCTAGTTGCAGGAAAATAAGTTGAGGGCTCCCACTGATTCTACATTATGGTGAGTTTAATAATTATTTCATTATATTATATATATTACAATGTAATAATAAAAGGGATAGAGTACACAATAAATGAAATGCACTTGAATCATCCTGAAACCATCCTCCCCACCCCATCCATGGGAGCAATTTCTTCCACAAAATTGGTTCCTGGTGCCAAAAAGATTGGAGACCACTGATGTACAGCATGGTGAATCTAGTTAATGACACAGTGTTATATATTTGAAATTTGCTAAGATTGCAGATCTGAAGTATCTTCACCACCTCACCCATACAAATGATAATTATGTGAGTTGATTGATGTGTTAATTAACTTGATTGTGGTGATCATTTTACAATGTATACAAATTATCAAATCATCACATTGTGTAAATGAACAATCTAGCCTGAAAATGTATTTTAAAACTTTTCTTTTCCTTTTTTCTTCTTTTTTCTCTAGTCTCAAGATACGACATTGAAGCTAGCTGGAGAAAGCTTTTCTTTTTAGTCTTAAAATATACCCTTGAAATGTACTTTCTTTGAAATACCATGTCCTTCCCTTTCTTATACACTCCCTTACACCATATACATTTATCCAACTGTATTCTTGTTTCTAATTGTGTCCTTACTTGGAAGTTTCAATGGCTAATCTTGAAACAGACATTCAGGCATAGAGAACTAGCTGCAAAATTTCAGAGATACCTCAAGGCAGTTAGTCAACAACTTGGTTATTGTTGAGATGACACCAGCCCATGATCCAGGTGGACCACAGCTTGAGACAGCCACTGGAATAAGACACACAGACCTTAGGCTCAGCACGCTTCCTGCATGTTTCCCATTCCAGGTTTCCCCTTTTTAGCCCCTTGCCCCAGCCTAAAGTTTGAAGTGGTTACTTTGGAAGTGAATCCAGCCACTTAACCATTGCTAGTTATGGTAAATAAAGCTACTTTGTTTCTACCATGTTTTGCTCTTGTTGTTGGGTTCTACACAGCTAGAGTTTGGTTACAGTTGTACACTTCCGATATTAAAACTTTTTTGTCAATTATACCTCAATAAAGCTGGAAAAAGGAAAAATTAAAGAATTAGCTATGGACTGAAATAATATATTTGCAAATTAGTTATTCAAAGAATGACAACTCATAACTATTCCACAAGAGTATCAAAACTAAATAATAAGCAAACAAGTAGCCCTACAAAAACTGGGCAAAATACCAGAAGTAACACATCACCAAAAGAGATATGTGGATAGCAAATACGCATATGATAAGATGCTTAATATCATTATTAATTAGGATAGGCAAATTAAAACTATCAGATATCTCCACACACACATTTGGAAACGCTGTATTCAAAAGCACAAGCAATATCAAGTGTTGGCAAACGTGGAACAATAGAACTTTTTATATATTGCTTGTAGAAACACAAAATGCTTTAATTAACATTGAAGTTTCTTATAAAGTTAAACTTACACCTACCCCATGACCCACCAATTCCACTTGTATTTGCTCCAGTGAAAATAAACAATGGTTTACACAAAAATCGATTCCAGGATGTTTATAGCAGGATTTTTTTGCTGTAATTACTACACACTGGAAACAACCAGATGTCTTTCAAATGGTGAATACCTAAACGAAATGCATACATCCATAGATTGGATACTACATAGCAAGAAAAACTAATGGGTTCTTGGTTCTCACAGCAATGTGGGTGAGTTATACATGCATTTGACTAAGTGAAAGAGGTCAGACCCAAAGGCCACATATGCATGATTCAATTTATATGACATTCTGGAAAAGATAAAGCTATAGGAAAGAACATCACATCAGTTAATTTTCCTGGGTTAGGATTGAGGAAGTGGTTGACTGCAAAAAAAGACAGCAAGAGGAAATTTTTCTGGTGATAGAATAGTTCTGTATAATATTGTGTATATATAGATACACAATTCTGTGCATCTATATATAATACCATAAAGAGTGATTTCTACCATATGTAATTTTTAATAAATAGCCAAGACAGAATGCAGACTGAATCTAACTATATTAACAATGAGTAATATTACCTCATTTAAGGAGGTAGAAAAAGAACAAACTAATTAAAGTCTGAGAGAAAACACTGTAAAACACTGTTTGACCAAATATCATCAGCTAATAAACAAAAGAAATAGACACAAGCATGGACTTTAGTTGGCAGAGTTTTTCTCTCAAGAGCATGAAACAGCAACTCTGAACTACTTTACTGGTATTAGCACATATATTGTAGATAATGAAAGCCATGTTTCTCACTCTGATATAAATTAGAAATAATCAAAGAGAGAATTACATAATAAACTCTGTAGTGTTGGGTTAGATTTAGAGTTAGCAGTATGATCTCATTTAAAAAATATACATACAAAAAGTATACAAAAGTATGTATACCTCGGCTACTTTACATAAATGCATTTCCTGTCTCTGTCTGATGAGAGTTTGCAGAAGCAGTGATACCCTAGCAGCAACTAATAAAACTAGGACACAGATCTTAGTGTTTAAACATCATTACCTAATGATAATGAACCAAGGCTCAGTGGAGAAGTAGTTGGTTCCAGGACTGGGGTAAGAAAAATACAAATTAACCTTGGAATTTCATGTGGTTCCAGGAGGTAAATAAGTGATAAAATTTTAAAAGAGAGGAGGAAAAAAATGAAAAAAAAAAGATGAGACATGTCAAAATGTGGTTCAGGAAATCAGTACAACTTGTTTTCTGAGAACCAGTCACAAGAACCCACTGAAAAAAACAGGAGCTGATGAGAACAGGATGCAGCAAAGAAATCAGCCCAAACCAGCTAAAACCAAGATGACAATGAAAGCAGCTTCTGGTTGCCCTCACTGCTTATTACATACTAATTATAATGCATTTGGATGCTAAAAGACACTCCCACTGCAAACATGACAATTAACAAATGTCAGGACAACCCCCAGAAGTTACCTTATATAGTTTAAAAGAAGAGGGACCTTTGATTCCAAGAAGCCTTTGCCCCTTTATCAGAACATTCATGAATAATCCACCCCTTATCTAGCATATAATCAAGGAATAGTTCTCTATAAATAGCTAGTCAGCAATTCACGAGGGCTGCTGCTGCTGCTGCTACTCTCTCCATGGTGCAGCCATATTCCTCTACTCAGTTGCTTTAATAAACTTGCTCTCCCTTTGCTCTCTTGGCTCACTCCTGTTCTTTCTTGGACAAAGCCAAGAACCTCCTGGCCTAAGCCCCGATTTTAGGCCTCACCTGCATCAAAAAGACATAGAAGCCAATCTGAAAGCTCTCCTGTGACCAAAGCTAACACAATTTGAGCAATTAAATTAATAATTATAGTTTTATATTATAACCCAGATAATAATGTAAATATTGAGTTCATAGTAATATAAATAAAGTAAATAAATAAATAAGTAAACTGGGCAGAAGAGACAACTCTGTCTTACACAAGAATTCCAATTAATACATTTATAAAAATGAGGGAGATAGGAAATAATCGTCAGAATGCCATATAATAATCATTGTAGGCAAAAAATTGTGAGCAAAAGGACACAAATAAACCACATATTTGCACAATCTCAAATTATTTGTCCCTAATTTATTATAGTAACTGTACTATGAAGAAACCTAGTAGATATCACTGTAATCAAGGGATCAAGATTCATATCACTCTAACAAGCTATACTGACATCACTGAACTGTTGACATAATCCACTCATTCAGCAAAGCCTATTGCCTCTTTGGTATTTTTCCCCCAAATCCAAATCTTTAATATAATTGTGACAAAACATCAGATAGACTTCAGATCCAAATTGAGAGGCATTCTACAAAATACTTGCAAAATTGTCAAGATCGTGAGGGACAAACAAAAACTATTGAACTGTCCCAAACCAGAGACAACTAAGTCAGGACAACTAAATGCAATGTAGGCTTCTGGATTGGATCTACAACGACAAAAAGGACATTAGTTGACATATGCTGAAACATACATTGTTTGAAGTTTGCTTATTAGTATTTTACCACTTGAGTTCAGTTAATATTATTTTATCAATGCTAATATTATTGTACCGATTATCTTAGCTTTTATAATAGTATCATGACTATATACAAAATTAATATTGCAAGCTGGGTGAAGCATCTACAAAACTCCCTGTATTAACTTTGCTACTCCTTTATACATCTGAAATTATTTCTATAAACAGTCAAAAACCCAAATGGAAACAAACAAAAAAAATTTTTCTTAAGTATGATATTGTCAAAAACAAAAGACAAGATTAAAGAGAATTGTGCCAAAAGGAATGCATAAGGGAACAATGAAAACACATGTACAACATAACATCAAGAATTCGAGATATCACAGAGTTCAGTAAAACATTGTTCCCAGGCTAAAATTTCAGACTCCCATTCATTGCTCAAAGGCATTTATACATTTTGGCCTTTGAAACCTGGCCTCAAGTTAATTTGACTGTAGGGTAGAATTTTGATATGAGGTTAAGAAAACACCACAAGATAGTACAGATTTTTGGCTGAATGAAGTATTAATTCCTGACATTGTCCTTAATTCCCGACAAAATTGACATTAATTCCTGACAAAATACATGGATTTTGAGACTCACAAACGCTGTGCTGTACTAAGTCACGTAACTACCAATGAGAATATAAATGTTTCGGTCAGAAAGAATTAACACATTTGAATATACGGGGTTTGCTAAATAGTAAAGTATTTTAGGCTATTAACATCATTAGATACAGTGCATGTTGTTATAAGAACCATTTATTTATGAACATGTCACAAAATACATAAAATATGTACTTAAACATAAATATTAATCTATTATGCTTTTATTTATGATTCACCTTTTTTTGCAAAAACAAATTAAAATTGATACACCCTAATATACGCATTAATATTGAATCAGAAGATTATTTATGATTTCATAGGTCTAGGAAAATTTCTTATATGAAAGAAAGATGGAATTGAGTTATCTATATAAATATTGTTTAACAACAAATAAATTAGCCAAATGTGGTTATACACTAACAACTGCAAAGAATATTGTAGAAAACTGGCTGGGCACGTTGGCTTACGTCTGTGAGCCAGCATTTTGGGAGGCAAAGATGGGCAGATCACTTGAGACCAATAGTTTGAGAACAGCTTGGCCAACATGGTGAAACCCTGTCTCTATGAAAAAATATGAAAATTAGCTGGGTATGGTAGCATTTACCTGTAGTCCCAGCTATTCAGGAGGTTGAAGTGGGAGGATTGCTTGAACCTGGGAGGCGGAGGTTGCAGTGAGCCAAGATCACATCCCTGCACTCTAGCCTGGGCAACAGAGCAAGACTCTACCTCAAAAAAAAGAAAAAAAGAATATTGCAGAAAACCACTTAGTAGATACAAGAAGCCATTTATGTTCCTCCAAAAAGCTGAATGTATAAGATCAGATAGTTTTGATTTTAATGATGATACTATACTAGTGCTATATTAAAGCCGAAATGACTATAGCCACACCAACTCTTTTTGTTTTTTTGGAAATGGAGTCTCCCACTATTGCCCAGGCTGGAGTGCAGTGGCGTGATCTCGGCTCACTGCAAGCTCCACCTCCCAGGTTCACGCCATTCTCTGACAACAGGCGCCCACCATCATGCCCAGCTACTTTTTGTATTTTTAGTAGAGACAGGGTTTCACCGTGTTAGCCAGGATGGTCTCGATCTCTTGACCTCGTGATCCATCCACCTCGGCCTCCCAAAGTGCTGGGATTACAGGCGTAAGCCACCGTACCCGGCCAACTCTTAAGTGAGGAAACTAAATCCAGTAATGCGTTCTCTATTAGAACCGAAAAAATGCATTATTTGGTTTCAGTTAATGATTACATCTTCATCACTAAGGGAAAAAAAAACTCAGTCTTTATTAAAATATTCAAAGATATGCTAAAATATGCCATAAACCTACTTGTATGAATGTACTTGTCATTTTTCCTTTTGTGTATGCTCTGATCTTGACTAACTAGACTCCATGTTATCCCCAATATTTACAATATGCTTTCTATTTTATAATCTGCTTGTTCTGTTCCTTCTGCCAGCAAAGTTTCCTTTTACATTTTTCTTCTAATGCACATCTTTTCATTCTTTAAGTATTAATGCAAATAATACTTACTCTAACAGAACTTCCACAGCAAAATTAAATATTTCCCTTACCTGTGCTCTCTCACTATTTGTTCCTAGCTAGATTCACTCATTAACCCATCTGTATTAGTCTGTTTTCATACTGCTATAAAGATACTATCTGATAACTGGGTTTATAAAAAAAAAAAAAAAGGAGGTTTAATTTATAAAGAAAGGAGGTTTAATTGACTCACAGTTCTACATGGCTGGGAAGGGCTCAGGAAACTTACAATGATGGTGGAAGTTTAAGGGGAAGCAAGCACCTCTTACCACGATGGAGCAGGAGAGAAAGAGAGGAGGGAGGGTCACAGACTTTTAAACCATTAGATCTCATGGGAACTCACTATCATGAGAACAGCATGGGGGAAATCACCTCCATGATCCAATCACCTCCCACCAGGTCCTTCCCTTAACATATAGGGATTACAATTCTAGATAAGATTTGGGTGAGGACAGAGAGGCAAACCATATCACCACCTATCCAATTTTTCAACAAACTCATTTTAAATGCTTCCTATGTGTCCATTCTAAGAGCTGGAGGCACCTTGCTAAAAGAAGCAGACATGGTCCTCAGTTTGAAAACATGATACAAAAAAATGCATATATGAGCCTGTGTGTGTTTTCTTTCAAAAGAAAGACATACAGAGAGAAAGGTGGATAAATAATAGACAGGTAAATAGATGTAGGTATTTATGAATACATAAATGATGATATGTAAGTCTTACCATAGGATCTTGTACTCTTATATTTCCCAAACTGAAGTGATGACTGCCATTCTATTATTATCACCCCAAACAATAAAGCAGATTTTAACTTTTTCAGAAACAACTATGTTATCCTTGGAGTTAAAACAGCCTAACCATAGAAGTATTATAATAAAATGGAAGATAAAGACAACTTTAAAGTATGCTTATAATTACCTCAAAATGAAATACAAAAAGCCGCAAAATGTTTCTATTTGGTTTTTATGGCAGGAAGTAGCCATCTTCTTCACATTTAAAATTTTGCCATTAGATCAATATACACAATTATCATAAAATTTTATATGCGCAAGATGTTCATTTTGATCTCAAATTTTTCTACAACAATTCTTTAGATAAATGAAATAATATTAAACTTGACTTTAAGGATAATCATACCTAACCTCTTGCTTGATGTGCTTAAAAACAAATGTATTAACCATTGAAAAATGTGTTAGCCCATAAAGAAAGGGAAGGAACAGTATTTAGTCAGAACTAATTGAAAATATGCTATGTGGAAATTGTGATGCTAGGCTTTCCATACATGTCATTTCTTGTAATGTTGAAATCACAGTCACAACAAAGAAGAGGCTATCTCAGCTCACGTCTCTACCCCCAGTGCTCACAACAATGCCAAGTGCATAATGGCATTCAAGTTGGTGTTAGTTGAATTAACCTGTATAATATTAAAGAAAAATGAAACAAAAATCACCTAGCTATTGAGGAGTGGAATTGAAATTCTAACCAAATTTTCACTGAGTTAAAGATATTTTTGATGTGAAATTATTCATTTATTGAACTAACACAAAAGAAAAGCAAGTAAAGTGATTTTGTAACAAGTTCTACACACTATGAGCAAACTATGTGTCCCAACCTAAGAATGGAAAAAATAGGCATAAATAATGTCCCCATTTCCTTGTAGGGTCACAGGTCTTTGAAATTCTAGAGAAAGTAGAAATCTTTCATCTAAATAGCCAATTGTTTAAAATTGTCTTTTTTGACAGGAATGTTGTTGATTATATAACTCTAACCCTTTGAAAAAAGTAAAGGTCAGAATAAACTTTCTCCTCTTTTCACTAAAGATGTTTATTTTTTTTTTTAAAAAGGAACTTCTTGTTTTATTGTAAAAGGAAAAAAAATTAAAACTTGAAAAGTTCATTTCATTCTATCATTCATGAAAAGATCATTCTATACAATACACACTCAAAAATTTGCTGTCCAATGTTTTGGGGTATTCATCAACATTCTAAAAAAAAACCATCATATAATAGTGAGTCACTGAACAAAAATAATCTGTACTCAAATATATGTGAATACATTGTATTTCTTTTTTTGACATACATTGATATTTTTATTGAGGTTTGAATAAAATAATGACAATTGATAGCTAAAACAAGCAATACACGCTTAAAATTCAACGCTAAAAATTAATACATTTTATACATATATTTGTTATGTATAATAAAAATGCACTTACTTATCTATATACTGAATATTCTTTAGCTGCACAATCAGCATCAGTACCTGAGTATCCCTTGGGGAATGTCTACAACATCCATCCTAATGCATTATTGCTTTCATATTCCATTTAAAAAGGAATGACTGGCTCAGTAAATATTTAGGGAATAGAATACAGGTATTTTCATGTTTATTTATTTAACTTTACGATAGTTCACGTTTTGAGGTCCAAACCAAATGCTGCCTCTTCCCTGCAGTATTTTCGGATCTAATATCAAAAACAGTTTCTCCGTTGCTGAGTTTGTCATATTCCTTGGCTCCTTGCTTGTTAAATAGATTATTTTCTATTTTTTAATCAGCCTTTTTGTTTATACTTTTGCCCACATGTGATTCAGATGCTGACATTTTAAGGCTGTTGCACACAAAGTCATTGAAACTCTGCAACCTTGTTTAATTATTAGTTCCTTGAAAACTATTATCAAGTATGTATCAGTGCATGTTAATTACAGATATCATTTATTACTTTTGGAAAATGAAAGGATCGTATAGTGAAAACAGCAACATCTTTGACAAAATTGGAGAGAATAGGTTTGCATCAGAAATCCACTACAACTCTCACTCTAGTCAGTTTACTTAGGTCTTTAAGCTTCAAATTCCTTCTCTGTTACATAAGGGTAAATCATACTTACCAAAAATGCATTTAGCACAAAACTGGCCCATATTAAGCACTCTAGGCTTTTGTCAAAGCTTAAATAAAATTATGCTTGAGTATTCGCAAAATCTTGGAAACACAAAAACTTGTTATTTTTACAAATGCCTTCAACAGCATTTCTAAAAATATAGTCTATGGACTCTTGAGCATCTCCAAGATCAAGGGGTTTATGAGGATAAAACTATTTTTATAATAAAACCAAATCATTTTTTGCTGTTTTTACCCTTTTCCTCTCATCTGTAGAGTAGAGATTTTCAGAGGTTACTTTATATGTAATATCATCATTCCAGAAAATAATTGTATGTATATTTATATATTCTTATATTTTAAATAGTTCTCAGTTTCAGTTTCTAGTATAGTAAATATTATTAGCTGTAACCCACATAAACAAAAGCTCTTGAGGTCTTCAACAATTTGAGTATAAAAATATCCTGAAACCAAAAATTTGAAAACTGAGGTCTACAGATAGATGGAGTTCTGCAGTACTTTAGACCATCATGAACTCAGAAATAAAAATGCTACATAGTTTTCTTTTTCCCATTCTTAAAATTTGAAAAGAAATATTTAGACTGGACACACACATACATACACACACACACACACACACACACACACACACACACACACACACACAAAGACTGACTATCTATATACCTTCCAGGATGGCATTATCTTGCTGAACTAGCATAGCCTAAATCTGGTTATTGGTCTTGCTTTTATAGAAACGGACTGCTTTCAGCAACTCTAAAACTGAACAATGTTTTTTGGTCAAATATACCTAATGTATAAATATGCAAAACCCAGAAGAATGCATCAAAATGCTGGTTTTAAGTAAATTATGATGGTTATCTCTATTAATTGTGCCATTTATCTGAGGAGATCACTTTTCTACCTTTAGGAATCTTTATAGATTCTTCTTTATAGATCACTTTTCTACTTTTAGGGATTTTTATAGATTCCTCTTAATAGACCATCTTAATAGATTATCTAAATATTCCATTTGTCTAAAATGCATAGGGTTAGAGCAAAAGAATCTAAGATATAATATGGCATACTTCACTGAAACCATGGTAAGCTTTTGGAAATGACAAAAAGTTTACTGACCCAAGGCAAAATACTACCTTCTACTAATTTTAAAGCACATCATCGTGTTCTTTAAATTAAACTTGATTCTCCCCATGTAAATCTAACTCTGTATAATTTAAGCAAAAGACATTTTATTGTAAGGATGCCAGAGAATTCACAGCATCTATGGAAAGACTGGAGAAACAAAATTGACATAAGCACAAATATCTAAGAAAAGGTCTGGTGCTAGTGCACTATACAGTTAATATCATGGACACAGTCTGGTTAAGATACTACTGACAGAAGAGAGTGGATACTGCTCTTGAGAGTATTATCTGCTTCACCACGAATGAGCCTTGAAGGACCCCTGCTCCTTTGTGTCATTAACTCCAAATCCCAAATTTCAAAGAAGCGTCAGATTGATCAAGTTAATTTATGTGTGTTTCCTATTTGCTAAGGTGTGGGGGTATTTGATTATATTGATTTAATCATTTGTTCTTAATCAACATAATGTAACCATTCTTAAAATAACAGAAAATTGATTCACCTTCATTCCAAAAAGAGCTCATCCAAATCTCATCAGTTGGTTCATCAACTAGTTCCAAGACAAGATCTCCAGGTGAAGTAAATTCGTCTTTATGTTTTTTTTACTAATCTGTTTCCATATCCCACAACCACATAAACAAGAAAAGGTTCACCACCACAAAAGTTCCCTACTTCATAGACAAGCAAAATAAAAGGAAACTAAAATTGAAATTAGTTTAAAAAAGGAAAGGCATGATTCAGCAAGGAAAGAAAGCTAGTAGAGGCTGAGGCTGTAGTCTTCATTTCTACAACTGTGTAAACAGTTGTAATTAATATTTTATACTTCTCTTTCTCACTAGCATTCCATGTTTCCTTTGCCTTCAGCTCATACCAGTTTTAGAGTTTTTGACCTGGTAGTGTGTATTAATTTTCTGTTGCTGCTGTAACAAATTATTACAAATTTAGTGGTTGAAAACAACACAATTGTATTGCTTCATAATTCTGGAGGTCGTAAGTCTGAAATGTGTATTACTGGGACAAAATCAAGCTGTTTGCAGGCCTGAATTTCTTTGGAAACCAGTAGGAGATAATCCATTTCCTTGTGATTTCCATTTTCTAGAGGACTCCTGAATTCATTGGCCTGTGATCCCTTTCTCTAGCTTTAAAGGCAGCTGTGTAACATCTTCAAATCTAACCCTAACTCTGACCTTCCTTCCTCCCACTTATCAAGGGCCTTATGATTACATTAGAACTACCTGGGCAATCCAGGATACTTTTCCATTTCAAGATGCTTACATCAATCAAAACTGAAGTTCTCTTCAGCCATGTAAGATTACATAATCACCCAGGTTCTGTCAATTCAAATGTAGACATCTCCGGGTGTCATTATTCTGCCTATCATATGGTTATGCCAAATCTTAATTCCTGTGTGACCTCAGAACTTTTTGTCCCTATAATTTAAAATAGCTTTAGTAATTTCTGTCAGCATTTTACTCATAATTGTTGTAGAAATAGTAGATTGAAACCATAGAATGATCTGCTTTGTTCCATCCATACTCTTTCCTAGGCCTACTGTATAGCCTGGCCACATAAAAAGCTTAATATGTAGAAAAGAAAACATCTTCAATTCAGAAGAAATCATTTTTGTATCCCCTGGTGGAATCAGTTATCTCTTTTGTTCAGATTAATAAACTAAAAACTGTTGGCTGGACATTTCTTATGTATAGAGGATTGGGTTTGATAGAAACAGATGTCACCCCAGTCTTCTACACTGAGATTCCCAGGCATGAGTATTCTGGCTAATGGAGAAACAAACTACATATTAATAGCTGAATAAGGGCATTTATCTTATCACTGATATAACCCTATTCTTGCAAATTGCTGTAAGACATTCAGCTGTAATTGAAACCAGGCAAGCTTTGCAGTGGCAATATCCATGCAATATCCAATATCCATGCTGTTGATCCTATACTAGCTTTCTGTTAAAATAGCTCCTTTTTGTAATTACAAGCACAGATATGGTGAGTTAAAAAAGGTTGTTGCAGGACCACTACTTTCCACTAAATATACATTTGCTTTCTCTTCTTTAGTCCAAATTTTATTCAGAGCAGAAACGTGCCTAACTAAAAGACTATATTCCTTTGTCCTTCATCCAGGTGTGACCACATGGCAAGAGCTGGTCACTGAGACAAAAATAAAAGTGTTGTGAAAGATTTCCAAAACATCTGTGGAAAGTAAGCTGGCTTAGCTGATAAGAGGATCCTTTTGTAGTCAAGCTTTTCCCCATTTCTGTTTCTTGGCATTCAGAAATGATGACTGGAGCTCCAGCAATATTCTGGACCATGAGTTGAAAGTGGAAAGAATGTTAATCAGATAATAGAAAGAAAGTAGTTCACTCATGAACATGAAGATATACCATAACAGCCATAGACTACGTTGCAAGGTGTTTTCTGTTAGAGACAAAAAATGTATTTTTTAAGTTGCTGCTGTTTTATTTTTCTCATTGCGTGTTATATGTAGCAAAATCTAGCTTTAACTAATTAAGAGATCACTGGTATTCATATGAACAGGTGTTTTTTTCCCATCTGCCATTAAGAAACTCCCCCATTGTGGGACATTTCGTGAATATGTATATAAGGCACATATGTTACAATTTTTCTGAGGTCCATCCATACATTTCTTCCTAAAACATTTTTATCACTATTATTCCAGTCATGCTCCTCTCGATATCTGATCATAATACTAAAGAATTGTCCATTGCTCATGCATTCCTAAAGATTCTTATCTCCAACCATTTCATCTTCCTGGAAGAGGGGTGATAAGCTGTTCCACTTAAAGTATTTTTCTTAATAAGAGGGCTTTCCTGTAGGTGTTCAGGATGCTTCTTAATGGGGCGCTAATGGCACAGCAATAAATTTTTGGCTGTCAATATCACTAAAGGTGATTTACATGTCTGTAAGTCAGACTCATATTTTCTACCTCATTCAATTACTCTCAAGATGCTTTACATAAATTCCTAAGGGTCAGTTCAGGACACAGAAGTGAAACCAAAGTATTGGGGATGTGAGAACCTTTATCTGCAAATAATTGGTGCTTTCAGGACATGCTTGGGTCTGAACTCCTGTGAAGGATATTCACTTGAGGATATAGTGCAGAAGGACACACCTGCCTCTAAGGCTAAGTGTACAGATGTCATCCAGTAGGGTCTAGTGGCCTAGTAACCGATGAAGGGCCCTTCTTAAAAAGAAGTACTACTTCTTAAAGAGGAAATAACAAATGAAAGAAAGAAACCACGGCTGTTAAAATGATTATTCTGTTAGGTCTTGCCATGGTTTAATTACAGAAATTCTGAGCAGCATTACATCTGCTGCATCATAAGGCTGATTATCAAATTGCTCCAACTGAAACCTAAAGGTTAGGTAAAGGACTTGCATATAAAACACTTTCAATAAGAACTAAGTGAATTGGAGTAGCACACTCAAATATAATTTGAATCACATTGAAAATTTTATGTCTTAGTGAAATTTGTTCTATGATACATATGTCTATATGTTTAAAGGGAATGTCTCAATATTGGACAAATAACTGGACTTGTTGGTATGGGATCTTTGTCACACATTCTTGGATAACAATTTTTCTTAACAAAATCAGTAATGGAAGTATGTTCTACTTCCTGTTTTTCCAAATTTTTTAAAACTACATGGTGGTTTAAAATAGGAAATACCATGCTGAGCTTCTGACCTTGCCAGGTGATAACTGAATGCTTTTTATGTTTGCTGCTTATTGTAGCAGGTAAAAAGATATCTTTTGTATTAGTCTGTCCTCGCACTGTTATAGAGAACTATGTGAAAATGGGTAATTTATGAAGAAAATACGTTTAATTGACTCATAGTTCACAGGCTTTACAAGAAGCGACTGGGAGGCCTCAGGAAACTTACAATCATGGCAGAGGGCAGAGGGGAAGCAAGCATGTCTTACCATGACGGAGCAGGAGAGACAGAGAGAAGGGGGAAGTGCCACACACATTTAAATGATTTAAATGAGTGATCTCATGGAAGCTCACTCACAATCATAAGAATAGCAAGGAGGAAATCTGCCCCCATTATCCAGTCAACTCCCACCCAGCCCCTCCTTCAACTCCACATGAGATTTGGGCAGAGACACAAATCCAAACCATATCATTCTGTCCCAGGCCCCTCTGTAATCTCATGTCCTTCTCACATTGCAAAATACAATTATCCCTTCTCAACAGTCCCCCCATCTTAACTCATTCAGCATTAACTCAAAAGTTCACAGTCCAAAGTCTCATCTGAGACAAGGTAAGTCCCTTCTGCATATAAGCCTCTAAAATCAAAAACAAGTTAGTTATTTTTAAAATACAATGGAGACACAGGCATTGAGTAAATGCTTCAATTCCAAATGTAGAAATGGATAAAACAAAGGGGCTACAGGCCCTATTCAAGTCCAAAACCCAGCAGATCAGTTGTTACACCTTAAAGCTCCAAACTAATCTCCTTCAACTCCATACGGCACATCCAGGGCATGCTGATACTAGAGGTGGGCTCCCAAGGTCTTAGACAGCTCTGCTTCTGTAGCACTGTAGGGTACAGCCCCCAAGACTGCTTTCATGGACTGGCATTGAGTGCCTGCAGCCTTTCCAGTTATACGGCACAAGCTGTTGGTAAATCTACCATTCTGGGCTCTGGAAGATGCTGGCCCTCTTCTCATAGCTTCACTAGGCAGTGCCCCATTGGGGATTCTGTGTGGGGGTTCCAACCCCATATTTTCCCTCTATGCTGTCCTAGCAGAGGTTCTCCATGATGGCTCTGCTCATGCAGCAGACTTCTGCCTGCATACCCAGGTGTTTCCATACATCCTCTGAAATCTAGGCAGAGGTTCCCAAACCTCAATTCTTGCCTTCTACATGCCCACAGGCTCAATATCAAATAGAAGCCGTCAAGGCTTGGGGTTTGCGTCCTCTGAAACAACAGTCTGAGGTGTACCTTGATCCCTTTTAGCCACAGCTGGAGCTTGAGTAGCTGAGATACAAGGTATCATCTCCCAAGGTTACACAGAGCAACAGAGCCCCAGGGCCAGCCCATGAAACCATTTTCCCCACTAGGCCTCCAGGCCTATAATGGGAGGGGCTGGCCATGAAGATCTCTGATATGCCCTGGAGAGGTTTCTCCCCATTATCTTGGCTATTAACATTCAGTTCCTTATTAACTATGTAAATTTCTGCAGCCAGCTTCAATTTCTCCCCAGAAAATGGGTTTTTCATTTCTACTGAATGGTCAGGTTCAAATTTTCCAAATTTTTATGCTCTGTCACCTCTCAAATGTTTTGCTGCTTAGAAATTTCTTCCACAGGATACTGTAAATCATCTCTCCCAAGTTCAAAGTTCCACACACCTCTAGGGCAGGGGCAAAATGCTGCCAGTCTCTTTGCCAAAGCATACCAGGAGTCATTTTAACTCCAGCTCCCAAGAAGTTCCTCATCTCCATCTGAGACCACCTTAGCCTAGACTTCATTGTCCATATCACTATCAGCATTTTGGTCAAAGCCATTCAACAAGTCTCTAGGAAATTCCAACCTTTCCCACATCTTGCTGTCTTCTTCTGAGTCCTCCAAACTGTTTCAACCTCTGTCTGTTACCTAGTTCCAAAGTCTCTTTCACATTTTCAGGTATCATTTGAGCAGCACCCCACTTCTGGTAACAATTTTTTGTATCAGTCTGTTCTCACACTTCTATAAAGAACTACCTGAGACTGGGTAATTTATGAAGAAAACAGGTTTATTTGACTCACAGTTCTGCAAACTTAACAGGAAGCATGACTGGGAGGCCTCAGCAAACTTACAATCCAGGCTAAAGGCAAAGGGGAAGCAAATACCTTCTTCACATGGTGGCAGAAGAGAGAAAGAGAACAAAGGGGAAAGTGCCACACACTTTTAAACCACCAGATCTCATGGGAATTCACTACCACAAGAACAGCAAGGGGGATATCTGCCCCATGATTCAATCCCCTCCCAGCACGCCCCTCCTCCAACTTGACATGAGATTTGGTAGGGGACATAAATCCAAACTATATCATCTTTAGATCAATAACAGCATACTAGATGCTAGGGGCTGTATTAATTAGCTTCAGTAAGGAAAACATATTTGGGATAGTAGTTGCAATTGGAAAACCACCTAATTAATTTCAAGACAAAGCTCCGTATTTCCTTGTCTTAGTCAAACTGAAGAATTAAGGAAGAATGTAACAGGAATCATCATTTCTGAAAATCTCCAGTTTTCTGATGTGTGATTCTCAGTACAATGTAGTTTTGGTTTTGAGTCAACATAGACTCTAGAAGATTCCATTTGGTCTTTCTTATAATCATGAGTTTCCCCAAGATAAGAATGCAGGTATGAATGTGTATTTAGCTGAGAAGGTGTATCTCTAGTACTCACTCAGAAATGTTGTAAGTTTACCCATCATAAGCCTCTTCCACAATTCCTGGTGGGTCAGGGATGTTACAATTACAATCTGTGCAGCAAGTAACCAATATTTTGTAAAGTAATCTTATTTTCCTTTATGCTGTACACTGTTACTGTTACTTGGGTGAATAGGTACAAGTCACTTTGGAGCAGGATAAGAGAGTCATAGAAAGTAATAAGATTTGATTACAATATCTTTCTTCAGGTGAATCCAATCCCCCTTCATTCACAGATACTTGATGCCTTGAATTAATAACTAGGTGAAGGTTTGTACTCTCTATTTTGATGGTTAGACGAAATAAGCAGATTCATTATAACGGAATTATTTTCCCTGTTTGCTTATTTTGTTATTTGTTTTTGTTTATGCATTCCAAGTAGCAACATTTTGTCTTTTCATCTCATTTACTCCCAGGAACAACATGAACAATTTCCATGAACAAAGATCCGCTGTGGTCAAACTATTTTGTTTACTTTGTTTATTTATCCTTTTGCTTATTAAAGTAAACCATGCAGTGTTGGCCTCTGAACTAGTATAAGGACTTAATGCCTCTACTTAGTATCTGGCACTCCACAATTATTTCATCCTCATTTGAAATCAAGGATCTTTTTTCATCTACATAATCTCACATCAAAAGGCAGACTTACAGAGCAAAATCATTTAAGTATTTTCTTCTCTCACTAATTCAGCAGATAAAAGTTAACGTAGCAAACCTGAGACTGTTATCCTTCGTAAAGTCCTAATTATACTATTGGCATTTGATTGGCTTCTGTGGACTTATACTTGGGGAGTGTTCTTACCATTCCCAGAACTGATAAAAATGACTCACTATGCCTAGATGGTTTATACGAACAATATGGTGTCTGCTGAACACCTGTTTCACTTTTGGGATTCTGGAATTTTGGTACATGCTAGGCAGAGAACGCCTACATGACTAGCCTCTAGCCAAAACCCTAGGCACTGAGTTTCTACCAAGCATCCTTAGTAGACAGAATTTCACACATGTTGTCACAACTCCCTGCTGGAAGAATTAAACATGTCCTGTGTGACCACTGGGAGACAACTCTTGGAAGCTTGCACTAGGCTTCCTCTGGACTTTCCCACATGCACATTTTCCTTTTGCTGTTTTGTTGTGTATCCTTTGGCTATAATACATCATAGCCATGTGTACAACTCCATGCTGAATGCTGTGAATCCTTCTGTTAATTCACTGAGTCTGGGCATGGTTGTGGGACCTCCTACGTACCAATATATTTCTCTAAGACATTGATTAAGGAATTATTTACGGGCTCTTCTAGATGAGCAGGGTAGTAGATAAGTTACATATTTAAAGTCCGCTGCATCATTTCCATTTCCATTGGATTCATTTTTGTGCATAAAATTAAGAAAAATTTGGTATCTCACCTTTATTTATTGCTGAGTCCAAATTTAGACCAACATATACACAAACATTTGAACAATGCCCTACTGCTAGAATTAGAAAACCAAATCCGAAATTCTGGTAAGTATACTTGCACTAATAAATTCTATTTGATTCAAAATGTTATCCTTCTCTTGGTCAAGCATCATTAGATTCTATTCCCTATTCTCAATATATTTCACGTATATAGATGACAAAAAATTCTTGTAATTTTTAATTTTGTTTGTGTGTTACGTAATTGCTCCTCCATTTCCAGCAAGATGTCTGGATTTGATTCTAGATAAAATTGCAGAGACAAGAAACAAGTGTGAGACCAAAACAAGAGAATAATTTGCTTTACTTCCCTTAGAATTTCCTGCATTTCGGACATTACTATTTATTTAATAAAGAGCAACCCAGCCTCATCATCAAGGAGAAAAGAACACTTCCATTAGTAAGGACTCTCAGTAAGATTGGAAAGATTTTGACGTATATAAAAATCTCTATCATGTGTCCATTTCTTGGAACCCAACACTTATGTGATCAGTGCCCTAAATTTTACAAACAAGTCCTAAGTGAGGTTGTAAAATAAATAAAACTTTAATTCAAAAATCTGAAGAATAAAACTTCACATTAGGTCTGCAGTAACTTCAAATTGTAACCTTAGAGCATGAGAGATGAACTTGGATAGAAATGGAAAGGCTGTGAAGCATTTGTTTCATGCCTACAATGATTAATTGTTTGAACTGGTCATTTCTTTTTTAAAGCTACCCATATTCAATTTTAGCAGCTATCTCCCTCTTGTATGTCTTCTGCCTTCATACTCTTTTATGAAATAGGCAATTCTATCCTCCACCACTTTTTTTTACTGGGCAAGTAGTTCCAGAAAAATGTACATGATTATTTGGTTATTTTTCTACTCTATATTATGAGTGTCCTTTTTTTTTTTTTTTGAATGATAAAATCCAATTATATGCACCTTATGCAAATCACTTTTTTATTTTTACATATTTTAAAAATCACATTTCATTCTGACTTATACAAAGGTTTGGCATCCTCTACCCTTTCTCTAAGAGACAATTAATGTTAGAGGAAGAAGAAATTCACACGTGTATTTTTCATCTTGCATTACACATGGCTTGATCTGGGTGAATGACTATATGTTTTACAAGAGCAGGTTGTGTCACAGACATACACATTAAGTAAAAATATTATTCTTTCTGCTAGAAGAGAGTGAAAGGAGAGCTAGATTAAATAAGATGCTTCTTCTATGAGTGTCCTTTTATTCAAACCCTGACTGTTACATTTGTGCTCCCTGTTACTCAAATATTGCCAGCAAGGAAATCTACCCAAATTCTCTATATCTAGATACCATTATCTGTAATAGCTAAATCTTGAATGGAAGTAATATCAACCAATTCTGGCTAACTTCAATAAAAATGATATTTGTTAGAAAGCTATGAAGTGTCTCACAGAAACAAACAAACAAACAAAATCTAGAAAATTTGTCTCAAAAAAGTAGCAAAAATCCAGGGTATCTAAGTAACTGAATTAATGGGCAAGAGCATAATAACATAGTAACAATTTGGCTATGTAGCTCCTGCCACCACCATTGGACACTACTTACATCTCACTTACTGAAATGTCACTGTTAGAAACAGAAGAATGAATTCTAAATTGTTTCTATTTCTTTTTGCTCTTGATTTTATTTTGCTTTATTAAAGTCTTTGAGGAAAAATAAGATTATCTTAGCTTAGGTTGGATGCCTACATGAATGCTGTATCTCACTTTCTCAGATTTTCCAAGAGTGTTCCAGCATGTGCAGGTTCCCTGCTTCATGGAAAAACTTACACTATGATGGTTTTCCAGAATATACTGCTCATCATATGATCCCACTTCCAGTGTTTATAAATTTTGTTATTTCAGCCCCAGGAACTTGAATACATTTGAGTGGTATTACACTTTAGAAACAGATTTTTTTTTATTTTTAGTAATAGATTTTATTTAACTCCATATGCCCAGTGTATTGTCATTTCAATACATCACCAGTATTTTTCAAAAGTTATTAATGTGATATTTTACATTCTTTTTTCTTTGCACTCAGTCTTTAAAATCCAATGTGTACTTTGTACTTACAGCACAGCTTAATTTGAACTAGCTACATTTAAGGTGATCACAATCTTTAAGCGGCTAGTGACTACTGTAGAAACAGAATATTAAAGGTAAAGAAAGATAATCGCCACTTAATTAAAAATAGTTTAAGAATGAATCAGATTTGCATTATTGGTTTTGTCTTAATGGCAAAATGCTTCCTATAGTATACAGACATTATTTTGGGACGCTTCTTTGGATAAGAATGGAAAGTGACATAAATATATAAAGAATATATAAAGAATTGCAGCAAGTTGGTAAAATCTGTAAGCAAGACATATTATTGCAAATTAAACACAAAGCATACATTTAATGATAGTGTTATTGACAACACATCTTGAGAAAAGGATTCCTATTAAATATTGCTTTCTTGAGTCTTTAGTGAAGAGCTATAATATATATATGCCTGTATTGTCTTTTTTTTCCATTGGTAGTCCTAGATTTATGATATAACTTTCATGAATTTTTAACTATGCCTAGACTTTACAACTACTATTATTACTCAATCTACTATTAGCTAACTTGTACTCAGGCTTATTATGTGCCACATCCTGTTCCAAAATCTTTTCATGCAATACTTCATGTTTTGCCTCTTTTTCCAAAATCTTTATGAGTTCCTGATTGTTGTTTTCATTCTGATGAATGTAGAAGGCAATTTTTTTTTCTTTCTTTCTTTCTTTTTCTTGAGATGGGGTCTCACGCTGTCACCAGGCTGGAGTACAGTGGCACGATCTCGGCTCACTGCAAACTCTGCCTCCCAGGTTCAAGTGATTCTCTTGCCTCAGCCTCCTAAGTAGCTGGGATTACAGGCATGCACCATGTCCAGCCAATTTTTGTATTTTTAGTACAGATGGGGTTTCACCATGTTTGCCAGGATGGTCTCAATCTCTTGACCTCATGATCCACCCGCCTTGGTCAACCAAAGTGCTGGGATTACAGGCGTGAGCCACTGTGCCTGGCCCAGGAATTATTTCTTAATCTAGAAATACAAGTTTAAAAACTTAACTCCATAGTAATTGGCTTTGGTTTATTACTTCTGATAGAAATATAATCAAATAGGTCTTTTTTTTCCCAAATGTTTACTGTTTGTAGAGTATATTGTAAAGAGCACTCAATATGTGTAAACCCTGTGAGTCATTTGCAGTGAGTCTGTAGAGAAGTTTATCTGCCACCATATTCATTGTATTTTCATATCACTCTCAGCTTACAACAGGATAAATTCTGATACTCAATAAGGCTATGTTACTCAAAAATTAGAACTTATCTAAACTTTAGGCAGTTTTTGGTCCAGGTTTGCAGTCTTCTTCTAAAAAGTTCTTTGTACCCACATTGCAACACCTGGAAGATATTTTTATTTATGTAAAATATTCTAAATAGTAACAGTTGTTTCTCAAATAATACTACACAAATCAGTCAGATTTCAGCTTAAGTGATATGTCTGGAGAAGTACTATTTCCCCATTCCTTTATCTTCCTTTGATAACCAACACATTCATGTGTCAAAATACCTGTTTGAAAGTTACCACTTTTGGTCAGTAGTACATTACTAAAAAAGTCCTTGTTTATTCTGCGGAAAACAGAACATAAACTATTATGTAACTTCCAATTTTCTTGGTATCCATTTTGCCAAATTCACTTAAATACAGTTTGTCAGTTTTCCCTTTAAAACATAGTGGGTGCTCAATACCAAGCATACTTTTTTTTTAAAAGAAACAACAATAATTTATTTAGCTTATGATTCTGCAATTTATTCATTTATTATTTTTTCTATCAAAAGGTTTTTAATATGATTTATGGTTTTCCAGACACTGTTTTACTTTGATAAGTTTTAGCAATTTTCTTTTAGAACTCTTATTTCATTTATTAATGTATATTTCCCTTCCTTAATCCAAATTGTATTCAGGTTTATCTTTTTGACAAATATTATTCATGGGCCTTATTTGGATCATAGTGTGTGATAGGTGCTGAGGTCACATTGTTCAGTAATATAAGAGATGTACTCCCAGGTTCACACTGTATAAGTCATCTAGCAAGTGCAGTGAAGATGAGTAAGATAATTATGCGGTAGTGGTAGGGCTGGATAACTTCTAGACAACACATATCAGAGACAGTATGGCAAATTAGAGGAATTTATACTCTAAGGATGGTGTTAAAAGATGAAATTACTAAATAAAACAAGGAGCAGATCGAGCATGGGCTTACAGTTGTAAGAAATTTTACTTTATACTAAACACAATAGAGAGCTTTAAAGGGATTTTTGCAGAGATATTACTTGATCCCATTTCCTACCATGTGGGGAATGAATGTGGAGGGGAAGAAGCTAGAAGCAAGAAGAGTTAGGAAACCATTAAATTAACACAAGAGAAAGAAATTGCCAGGCCTCAGGAAATTAGTTCCTTTGAAATTGAGATAAATTGATTGCTTTGAGAAATATTTAGGAAGGAGAAACTCTGACTGATACTTTGTGATTGATTATGTACAGAGTTATGGGAGATGAAATGATAATCAGGTTCAGTTATGAATATTAAACATCACCCATAAGCATCATCTTGCTTAGCAAATGGTCTACGGTTTTTCCTTCTCCATTCCTTAGCCCCATGAACCTTATTTTAAAAGGTTTTTAGCTTATATATGTCTATAGGTGGGAATGTTTGAGTCAATCTAAGAAAGAAAGCGAAGTCAGAAACAGAAGAAGGAGCATTGGAAACAAAAACCAGAGATGTGAGAGTCTCATGAGACTCTTTCTCTTTGGTAAAGCAGATATTGTTTCCATGAGACTCTTACACACCCATTCAACAATCCAAGGATGAAACCAGGACCTAGTGTCCTAAAGATAGCATTGGAGAATACGTTCCGCAAGTAAGTCCCCCTTACCACACTCTCACTCAAGGAGTAACAATGGCATTTGTATAAGCAGAGAAATCTGTTTATATTTTCAAGGACAAGACTTGTATAGTTTCTATGCCTATATTCTTAAAACACCATGTAACACTGCCTCTTAGAGGACAAAGGAAAGAATATTTTGTATTCAGGATTGGAAAGGATAATTTTAAATTGGAACTTGACTTGGATGATGGGAATATTGATCAAGTATAAAACATTTAACATCTTAGACTGCTGTCTTTCTCAGTCTCTTGTGTCTTGCTTTTTCTGTGAATCAGCTACATTTTTCGTGATTGTAGGCTTTTTCCGACATGAACTCCTTAATTTTAACATGTATGGCTTCCTTCCCTGAGAAAACTGACTCTTTTCTCAGCTCCAGGTCTAAACATGTTGGAGAAGGACTGTGACAGGCCTGGCTTGGTCCAGAGGACCACAAAGAAGCAAACACCTATGAATTGGGGAAAATATCACCATGCTAAGCGGGCCTTTTTAGGCTTGATGTCTCTTTCTGGGATAATTAGCTAGAAATAAAATGACAGGGTTCTATAATTCAGACTCACTTTATATTCTCAGAAAGAAGAATTCATTTTAGAGAAGCAGACTCAATTCAGGATTTGCTAAATTATGAAGTATATTTAATCTATGCATATAAAAACTAAACAAATACAACAAAATTTAAAATGTACATAAAAAACAAAATTAAGAATATTTACAATGAACTTATAATAAAGTTATTTAGCTAAAAATAACTATTGATCTTATGTCATTAATAAAGTTCATACATGGAGAGAATATTTTAAATATAGAATTAATAATTATGTTCTTTTGTCATATTAATCTAACATATTGTTTTATTATTTTCCAAAGTAACTAGTAACATGAAATATTTCCAGATGTCATGTTTCGGTTTGACAATATGAGAGAATATCTCAAATATGTAATCTGTATTCTGAGTCCAAATTATGCTAAGTTTAATCAACATCAAATGTAAATATTATACATAGAGCCAATATAAAATATGTTGAATAAATAAACATACCAAAGATTTCTGAGATGCCAAGCCTTCAGAATTCATTCATTCACAGGTAAACTTTTGTTGTCTAGAACACAGTACAATATTTTGGTTTCTCTCAAGTTAAAAGTGATAAAATTTCCCTTACTTGTGCTGATTCACAACTCAACGAAAAAAGGAAGTACACAATTTCACTGGCTTAACAATGAAAGCAACATTCATGAGTATTAAGGCTAGACAAAAACATGTTTCTGATCTCCCTCAACATAATATGTTTTGAGGAAAACATATAACCTGGCAAGGGCGCCTGGTTGCCTATCATATTTGCTCTCTATGATTCCAGACTATCATTTGCTGATTTTTCTAATAGAAAGAGAACTTCATTTCACTTATTGGAGGTCACTCTGGCTTTTCTTTATTTTCATTTTACTACAGAATTTCTTCATTCACTCTCTCTATTTATTTTCTTCTAGTATTGCTTAGACTTCTCTTCCAACACTGACATTAAAAAAAAAAGGACAATAGACACCATTCCTATCTAAAATAAAAATTTTTTTAAAAAACCCATAAAAGTCAGTATCTATCTAATGAGTAAGGGGTTGAGGTTTTGCAAAAACCATATTTTCTTCCTTCCTTCCTTCCTTCCTTCCTTCCTTCCTTCCTTCCTTCCTTCCTTCCTTCCTTCCCTCCTTCCCTCCTTCCTTCTTTCCTTTCCTTCATTCTTTCCTCCTTCCCTCATTTCCTTCCTTCCTTCTTTCCTTCCTTTCTTCTTCTTTGTGAAGAATTACTCAAAAAAATTACTTAACTACTTTAATTTTGTAAACTGAAATATGCATGCAGGTAAAAATCAAAACTTGATTTCCTTCAGAAATGCATGTTATCCAAGTATTTTATTATTTAAAATAAATATGTCAGTATATATTACTAGATTTCTGGAAAATAATAGGCTAAATGGTTTGGAGTACTAAGTTGGTCTTTCTACAGAAGAATTTACTAGAATAATTGATAAATTAATCTGGCTGTCAGAAATGTGGTGAATCAGTAAGAATAAAATACCTATCAGTAGAACTACAAAACAGTGCTCAAAGAAATCAGAAATGACACCAACAAGTGGAAAAACATTCCATATTAATGGATAGAAAGAGTCAATATCAGAAAAATGGCCATACTGCCCAAAGCAATTTATAGGTTTAATACTATTCCTATTAAATGACTATAAGGTTTCTGGCAGAACCAGATAAAAAAAAAAAAAAAAAAAAAAAAAAAAAAAAAAAAAAAAAAAACTATTTTAAAATTTATACGAAACCACAAAAGAATCCAAATAGCCAAACGAATTCTTAAGAAAAAGAACAAAGCTGGAGGCATCACATTATCTAACTTTAAACCAAGCTACAGGGCTACAGTAACCAAAACAGCATGGTACTAGTACAAAATAGAGACAAGGACCAATGCAACAGCATAGAGAATCCAGAAATAAGGCCACACAACTACAACTACAATTATCTGATCTTTGGCAAACTTGACAAAAACGAGCAGTGGAGAAAGGATTCCTTATTCAATCTGTTATAACGGACTAGCCATATGCAGAAAATTGAAACTGGACCTCTTTCTTACACCATATACAAAAAAATTTAAAAAAATAAAAAAAATTAAAAAAACCTCTATATGGATTAAACACTTAAATATAAAACTAAAAACTTAAATGTAAAATTAAAAACGATAAAACCCTGAAAGACAACTTAGGCAATACCATTCAGGATATAGTAATAGACAAAGATTTCATGATGAGGACACCAAAAGTCATTGCAACAAAAGAGAAAAATTGACAAGTGGGAACTAATTAAATTAAAGAGCTTCTATATAGCAAAAGAAACTGTTAACAGAGTGAACAGACAACCTACAGAATGGGGGAAAACTTTGCAAACTAGGCATATGACAAATGTCTAATATCCAGCATCTATAAGGAACATAAACAAATCTATAAGAAAAAAACAACCCAATTAAAAACTGGGCAAAGGACATAGATAGACACTTTTTAAAAGAAAACATAAATGCAGCCAACAATCATATGAAAAGAAGCTCAACATCACTGATCATTAGAGAAATGCAAATCAAAACCACAATGACATACCATCTCACACCAGTCAGAATGACTATTATTAAAAAGTCAAAAAAATAAAAGATGCTGGTGAGGCTACACAGAAAAAGGAATGCTTATTCACTATTGGTGGGAGTATAAATCAGTTCAGCCATTGTGGAAGACAATGTGGTGATTCCTCAAAGACCTAAAAACAGAAATACCATTCAACCTAGCAATTTTATTACTGAGTATATACCAAAAGGAGTATACATCATTTTATTACAAAGACACATGCACATGTGTATTCATTGTAGCACTATTTATAATAGCAAAGACATGGAATCCACCCAAATGCCCATCAATGATAGACTGGATAAAGAAAACAAAATATGTATGTATTTTGGCACATATACAAATACATGGTACATATACACCATAGACTACTATGCAGCCATAAAAAGCAATGAGAACACATCCTTTGCAGGGACATGGATAGAACTGGAGACCATTATCCTTGGCAAACTAATGCAGAAACAGAAAACCAAATACCACACGTTCTCACTTCTAAGTGGGAGATAAATGATGGAAACACATGGACACATAAAGGGGAACAACACACAGTGGGGCCTATCAGAGGGTGGAGAGTGGGAGGAAGGAGAGGATCCGGAAAAATAAATAATGGGTACCAGACTTTATACCTAGTACTAAGGTGACAAAATAATCTGTAAAACAAACCCCCACAACACAAGTTTACCTGTATTAAAAACTTGTGCATGTACTCCTGAACTTAAAATAAAAGTTAAAAAAATTCACTTAAATATATTTAAAAAAGAAATGTGGCAAATGATACATTGTGATGAAAATGAAAAGTAACCCTTTGGCAACTTTTCACAGTATCTTCAACTTATAATGAAATAGAATTCAAAAAAGCTTATCTTGAGGATAGAAAAATAAACAAAGTATATCCCATCATTCTATGAGATCTCTTGTGATGGAAATATGATTAACATTTTGAATTTATAAAAAAAGAATTCTGGTAAATAAAGTTTTATTAGTGAGAATAAAATAACAGTTCAGTGATTGTTATTTTAAAACTTCTCAATGAAGGGAGGTGAAATGGGAAATATTTTAGTGCTCAGAGAATAATTTGAGATGGAAAATGTGTATTAGGCCTGGTGCAGTGCTCATGCCTGTAATCCCAGCACTTTGGGAGACCGAAGCAGGCTGATCACTTGAGGTCAGGAGTTCAAGACCAGCCTGGCCAACATGGTGAAAATCCACCTCTACTAAACATACAAAAATTAGTGGAGCCTGGTGGTGGGAGCCTGTAATCCGAGGTACTCAGAAGGCTAAGGAAGGATAATTGCTTGAACCTGGGAGGCAGAGGTTGCAGTGAGCTGAGATCTTTCCACTGCACTCTAGCCTAGGCGATAGAGCAAGACTCCACTTAAAAAAAAAAAAAAAAAAAAAAAAAAAAAAAAAAGGAGAAAGGAAATGAGAAAATGTATATTAATCTCAGAATAGGAGATTAAAGATGACAGAGCCTGGAAATATAGATGGGAGTTCAGAATGGCTAATCTACCAGTAAGTAGAAGCACTGCAAAGAAAAGAAATGTTTTGATCACAGGTAAATTACTTAATCTCTTTGAGCATTAATTTCCTACATTTTTAAGCTGGCAATGAAAGTAAATGTGTGGATAATATATATCAATTCAGTTCTGTGTTGCCCCTAAAAGTGTTCTGCCTGCCTAATGTCTTTGTTGTGAAGATTAATCGTAGTTTCGTCATAAAATAGGAGGTGTTCTACTATTTTTTCAATTCTTTATTTTGTTTTAATCATTGTTATTTCACTTTTTCTATTTCCATTTTATCTTCTTGTTCCTTTGCTAACTTTCCGAATCAAATGTTTAATTCGTTTGTTTTCTTCTTTCTTATTTGGGCGTGTATGTAATTAATTTCCCTCTGACAGCTGTCATAGTGCTATTCCTTAGGCATTCTGATATGTGCTGTTTTCATTACTGTTAAATTTTAGTATACTAAATAAACTGCAGTTTCACTTTGGGTTTTATCTTTGACTCAAAAAATTATTTAAAAGGGAAAGAGTATTTTTTTTGTTTGCTTATTTATATACCCAGATGGCATATAATATTTTTTCTGATTCTGTTTTTATTCCAGTTTTTTATTTCATTGTGTATATAGATAGTGTGACATTTCTAAGCTTTGTAACTTTATTTCTAAATTACTGTTTCTTTTGAGGACTTCGCATGACCAAGGAAAGTTACCTACTGATGTGCCTATGTTGACATCAAAAAGAAAAACAAGTATCACCTTGCATGAATTGTTTTACTTCTCTGTAATAGTAGAAGCATCTGTAGCTTTTTCACTTTATTTTTAAATATCAACACTTTTCTTCCCACTCTATCTGTTGTGAAAGAGAAGAGTGGTTTTAGCACAGGGAAAATGTAGAATAGATGAGTTTACCTGAGATAATCACTACTAAGTAAGGTTTAAAAGTGAAAAGATGAAAACTTATGTTATCTCTGGGAAAGACTATAATGAAGTAGACATAATCACAGATTGCAGTGCCTAAGGAAACTTAAGTATGTCTATGTTTTAATTCTATAAAACTGACCACCCTTATCACTGTAGCATCCTGGAACAGGAGACCCAGATTAGTCTGGCCTTGGCCAGAATACAGTACCCTAGAGAGCTAAGTCTGCTCTCAGATAGCTGTAGAATGTAGAACTGAGAGAAAAATTCCAAAGAAAAATCTCAAGACAGTGCCCATCCACAACGTGGAAAGCCTGTCCTAGCAGAATAGCCAAGGCTTTGAAGGCTCCTATGCTCTGGTTTTATAAAATATCATAAATTTCCAATTAGCAATTTTAGTTCTTTATGAATTTTTCATATAAACATGTTCCGTTATCTTTTCCTTTTCTTTTTAAAACATGAACCAGCAGCTTTTATTTTCATTATGAATGTATTCAGCTAAGTGCTTCATGCTGTAATTTCTTCAGAGAAAGGGCTTGATGAACACTGAGCTGAATTGAACATAACCTTTCATGCTAACCAGACTTATCATGCTCCTATTCAGTTTGATGCTTTTCTAACGTTTGAGTAGTTTTTGCTATGCCCCTAGAATATGAAGTCTATCAAAAGATGCAGACAGGGTGAATGCACTTTTAATTCTTGGCTTCTCTGGAAATGTCTTTTGTTCTCCCTGGAAGACAAATAGATTTTCCCTTACTAAGGGTCTTGGCTACAATGCAATCTGCATTGCATCTGCTTCATAGAGTTAGGTTGAACATCTCATCCACATGATTACAATCCTGCAGGTACATCACATTTCTGCAGATATGGCCTTAGTTTACTCTTTCAATTAATCACTCTTCCTTCCCTCTGTTTCTTTCTTTCTGGGAAAGGTTTCAATATGTCAGAATAGAATTGTATCTCCCATTATATTTGAAGCATGAGAAAAGGAAAAACAAATACCGATTGTGTAGAACTAAAAACAGAAACATGCCAAGCACCAAATCACTTCCATGTCTGCAGTTTGAAAATGGCACAATAGTAAGTTACGTTGTTTGGCATTTGTAACTAAAGGACAGAGCAGATGGTAAGGACTTATTTAAAATTAAAACAGAGAAAATATTTATTTAAAAGAATTACACTGTCAAGACATAATTTATTGTGTGTAGGGGGCAGGCATGTGTTCAATAAAGCTTGTTCGAAACTAGAGTGAAAAAATTTACTACAAATTGATAGGCCTTCATTTAAGTGAATTTCTATTAAGAAATCTGTATTGACAGAAAAAAATTCTCTACTGCATTCACCATGTATCACCTTGAAATGTTATAAGCACATTTAAAAGTCAACTATTGTCCTTAGTTTTTCAAGAAATAATCCATATAAGACCCTGCCAACCAGATATTAATTATTGCCAATTTGATTTCATTTGAAGTCTGCAGGGAAAAGATATTGAACTTGATATTCCTTAGTGGGGACAAAAAAGAAATGATTTGGGAAACAGATTAAGTTTCTTAGGCCATTAGGTACTGTATGACTGTTTCTTAATTTTCTGTGACTGATGCATTTCTTGGACATTCCTACCCTGAAAATTGGGTTAAACCGATGAACCACATTTGTGCTGTAAAACTGCAGTTGATAGAAATATAGACGTGAAGACTCAGAGCATTTACATGGCTGAATATCTCCAGACCAGAAGTTACAAACTGAAATGTCTATAGGGTGAAGGTAGGTATAGAACAAAAGATACACATTTTGTAACAAAGACCTTGCTTTCCTATTAAACAATAATAATATTTATTTCTACAAAGAAACATAGTCTCTCTCTCTTTTTTGAAACACTAGCTCATTCAGATGTGTTTTTCCTTTGTGAACCTTGCTAGAAACACATAAAGAGGGATATATTTATTTACTCTAAAAAAACTTCAAGACATTTGATGATGAGTGATAACCTACCTTCAGCCTCTCTGTCAAGGAGAACTGGAACGTGTGTGTCCTGTTTAAATGGTATAGCTGCAATGCTGATCTAATATTTCCAAATGTGTGCTACAAAAAAAAAAAAAAAAAAAAAAAAAAAGAAGAAAATAAAATCTCTAGTGGAAATACCATAATTTTTCTAAAATGTTGGAATAATTTAGCAATTTTCAAAATGCCATAAAGGAAAACATTTTAGATCCAACAATATTGGTCTTCAGATAAAATTGGAGCAACAGGGAGAGTTCTCTCAAACACTATGTTTATTTAAATAGATATTGATGGAGTCCTACAACCTGAAAAGGCAAGCAGATTAGAGTTTGACTCTATTATTAAGTGAAAAGCCAAAAATTGCAAAAGTAAATAGGTTCCAGTACTCAAGCTATGAATTTAAGCAATTTTTAGATGTTACTTACATTCCTTAGTATACCTATGATGAACAAACTAAATACAAATAATTAAACAGTCAAGTCTTTCTTATTTTTGTACATGAGTCTTGATCCAACTGCTTTAGCTGTCTTTAGAGTTTTCCTAGTATGATTGGAAAGAATTATTACATTAAAATGTTTATAGTATCCCCTTTGTATGAACACTTATATGAAATTCTATGAGATGTTCATTATTTAGGGTTTGAGATTTTTTTTGTTTGTTTTATATCCTTTCAGGTGTTAAAAACTGTAAATTAACTAACCACTGAGGAATAATTACCCAGAAACTAAAACTTCTTACTACATGTTGGCTTTGGATGAGTAATTTACCTTTCTATACCATCTGTAAAATAGAAACAATATTAGTACTAACCTCTCAGGAATGTAAGCGTTAAGTGACATCCTGTATAAAATGCTTAAATCATGGTCTGGCACAGAAAGCACACAGTAAATGTTAGTTATCAATATAAATTTAAAATATTATTAATTAATAACTATTTTCTGGTGGAGAAGATGTAAATGAGGAGGAGTTTCTAGACCATCAATACAACTGTTCTCTCAAGCTCCCATTAAAAAGCAAAAAGTGTAGTGACTCTAATGGCTTACACTCAGCAGTTAAAATGACGTACATTTACAAAGAAAAGGTAATGAAATTATATCTGAGTAATGGTCTGACATCACAACCAATCTGATAGTTGTAGAGATGAAACCAAAGACAATTCATAACTCATCATTAGAACAAAAACACCCACAAAGTCAGGTAGAGTAAATGTCTAAGTCATAAATTCAAACCAAGAGATCATGAATTGGCCCTTGTGGTTGAGATAGAAGACAAAAAAAAAAAAAAAAAATGGAATACTGCCAGACTAAATCATTTCAATCACTGGAATCCTCATGGCATAAATTTATTCTAAAACATTTGCCTTTACGGTTGATGCAGCTGTTTATGCAGGAATAATGAATAAAAGAGAAATTATTAATATCTTTCTGTAGGATGGTAAGTTACTAATGAAACAATCAAACGAAAAGCAGAGGATTGAGGAAGTTATTGAACTTGCCAAAGTTATAAAGCTACAAAAGAGTAAAAGTAGGAATTCAAACGTGGACCTCTCACACTTAAGAAATAACGCTCTTTTATTGCTATCTTACCATTTAGGGAGTGAGAGATTTATCACTTAATGATCACTAAAAAGCAGTAGTTTGAATAAACAAATGTGTAGGTGGAGAACAAAAATTTTCACACAAGCACAGTATGCTCATTTACCAACTGGAAAGGCACATTAGCCATTTGTTCATAGGCATTATTCAGTTGCTGGGCTTATTTGTAACATATTTAAGGTCAGATATGGATTTGGGAATAAAATAAATGGTTTTTTATCTCAATTATATACTGTGATATTAATATTTTTTGAGAAATATTTCATTTTTAAGTAGCGGCAAGCATATCAAAACCACATCATCAGTTGCATTTTACTCTGACAATAAAGAATGAAATTGCTACTATTAGCCTGGTTGTATTCTGGATAATAACGACAGCCACAGAAGAAATATGCAACTCTATTGAATTCACTTATCTATAGTGAAGGAACAAAGGTATGTGTAAATAAAAAAGGCAGAACTATTAAATGGATTAAGGATTTTCTTCCATGGGTGACTAAAATGTAACAGCTTCCACTAACTCAGAAAATTACACTGTGAGAATTGTTTGAGTTCATTTCAGTGTTATATTTTCTGTACTTGTCACAGATGGACAATTCAAAGCCTTTTCCACTGATTCAAATATAAATGCATAATCTTAAAATATTCTCCTTTCCAAACAATACCTCATAATTCATTTGTAAGTGTTGTATGAACACTTTAGTGAACTCTGTGGCTACAGTCCTAACTCAACTCACTGTCCACCTGAATTTTATTATGTTGAATGTGAAAAAATCATGTCCTAAACCCTCAATATTTTCCCATCAAAATTTCCAAATATATCATCTAATAAATAATAAATAACTCTCAAAATGTAACCATTGATCTACTGAAAGTGTTCACTTCAGATATACTATGTAACTATTTTTTCTTTTCTTTTTTTTTTTTTTTTGAGATGGAGTCTCTCTCTTGTTGCCCAGGCTGGAGTGCAGTGGCACGATCTCGGCTTACCATAACCTCTGCCTCCCAGGTCAAGCAGTTCTCCTGCCTCAGCCTCCCAAGCAGCTGGGATTACAGGCATGAGCCACCATGCCCGGCTAATTTTTGTATTTTTATTAGAGACAGGGTTTCTCCATGTTGGTCAGGTTGGTCTTGAACTCCTGACCTCAGGTGATCTGCCTGCCTCAGCCTCCCAAAGTGCTGAGATTACAGGCATGAGCCACTGTGCCCGGCCATAACTATTTTTTCAACCCAAACATGGATATGAAGAAGATACATGCACTCTGATTTTCAGTAACTTGACAAAAATAACATTATAGAAGATATCTACAGTGATCACAGAATTAAACAAGTTACTGATAAATTAAACAATAAATCAACAAATATTGTGCAGTTTAAATTACAACTATGCAAGATATCTGGCTCTTACCTATAATACCCCTTAAATTTAAAGAATATAATCAATGCAATAAGTTCCAAAATAGATCCTTTCTAAGCCAAGAAAGCAAAAAATTATTGTGGTGCATATTTGCTTGGTTTTTCAAAATCCATTCATGTTTATCTTGGTAAGAACATTTGTTTCTTTTGTATGTGTCCTCTTTGGCTACATATATACTGCCACCTTCTCAACAACAAAAATGCAAATTTGGGCATAAGGACTTGAATATACGTTTCTCCAAAGAAGATATACAAATGGCCAGCAAGCACATAGTAAGATGCTTCACATAATTAGTTATTAAGGAACTGTAAATCTAAATCACAATTAAATAGTACTTCATACCCACCAGGACGGCTATTGGGAAAAAAAAAAAATAGAAAATAACAAGTCTTTAAGAGTGTGTGGAGAAATTAGAACCCTTTGCTGGTAGGAATGGAAAATTGTATAGACACTGTGAAAAACAGTCTGACAATTTCTCAAAGTTAAACAATTAGCAGAGTCCCCAGAAAGCCCATACTTGTATATGTAACAAAAATAATTAAAAACTCACACTAAAACAAACACTTGAATACATGAATGTTCATAGCAGCACGGTTTACATTTGTCCAAGGTGGAAATAACCCAAATGTGCATCAATAAATGAATGGATAAACAAATTGTGGTATACACATGCAATGAAATATTATTCTATAAAATTATTCCATAGTGCAGTATGGTCCAATAAAAAGAAATGGAGCATTAATACACGCTATAATGAGAATAAACCTCAAAAATATTTTGCTAAGTGAAAAAAGCCAGACATAAAAGGTCACATGTATGATTCAATGTATACAGAATATCCATAGTAGGTAAATCTATAGAGACAGAAAGCACATTAGTGGTTGCCAACAGCCAAGGGAAGGGAAGAATGATGAGCAACAGCTTAAAGAGTAGGGGATTATATTTTGGGGCAAAAAAAATGTTTTAGAACTAGATGGAAGCGATGATTGCACAACATTGTGAATACACTAAATGTTACTAAATAATTCACTTTATTTTTTATTTTATATTTTTTTTTGCAGAGACCTCTCAGGCTGGAATTCAATGGCATGATCATAGCTCATTGCAACCTTGAACTTCTGGGCTCAAGCAAACCTCCCACATTAGTCTCCCTAGTAGCCAGGACTGCAGGCATGTGCTACCACACTGGGCTAATTAATTATTTTTTGTAGAGACAGGGTGCCGTTGTGTTGTACAGGTTGATTTTTGACTATTTTCCTGGACTCAAGCAATCCTTCTGCCTTAGGTTCCCAAAGTGCTGGGATTACAGGTATGAGCTACTGTGCCCACCTCTTCACTTTAAAATGGTTTATTTTATATTTTGTAATGTTCAAACTTCAGTTAAAAAAAAAAAAAAAAGATACCCTCTTGTCCTTTGCCCAAAGGAATAACAACAAGACCAAAACTTAGATAGTCTTTTATTTAAAACCTTAATTATTAAGTGAGAGCTGAAATTATTTAAAAGTGACTAACCCTCTTTCATTACAATGGAAGCCTTATGATGGTTATGATTATTATTGAAATTATTATTATTGCTATGTTTCTTATTGACATGTTCATCTGTTTTTTTGTTTGTTTGTTTTACCCTATAACACCAAATGTATCTATTAACAGAATACAAAACAAATCTATGCGGGAAGATCCTCTAAGCTTTACACTTCCAGACATGGATACAGCTGCTAGCTTTGGGATCATTCCACCACAGTTTTCCATTTGAAAACATAGGACCAGTTATTTTGTCATAGCCTTAAGCCCTATGTTACATTGCTCTTTTCATTATAAATATCACACTTATATCCCCAATCTGTTTCTAGAAAATACTACAATAAATTGTCATAATGAAAACCAGTATTTTTTTTTTTCCTGAGAACACCACTACTGCTATTCTCAAAAGGGAGTTTCTCAAGAATTTGTCCCTATATATTTCAAGTTTTGGGATTAGAAATAACATACTTAAGACACCAATGCTGATTTCAGGCCATTACTATTAGAAATGTACCTACAAATACTGCTTTTCCTTTAAAAATCATAACTGATGCACTTTCTCTTCTGTGCTGCCTGTTGATGCAGGACTTACAGGTACTCATTCCCATTAATCAAAGAGTTTACCAAATATCTCACAGTCTTTCTGTCCAATTCAAGTTATACCAGCTTGTTGACTTGCAAGTTCATCAACAGCTTTTCAAAGTGGCTGTTGACAACATATAAGTTAAATACACTTTCATCGATTATTCAAGTCAATACACCCAAGTCTTCAAAATATAAGTTTATGAATGACTCCCAAACATAGACCTCCAACACAGATCCCTCAATCCTCATGCAGTGTGCTTCTCAATCGTGACATCTTACAGGCATTTCAACATTATTCTGATCAAACCATGCAGTTAGAAACCAATGAGTCATCTTTGACCTTTCCCTCATTCTTATAGGGTCTCAGTCACTTCATCTTAACATTTCTATCCTTAGAGTTCTATCCTGAATTTCTGTCTATGTTCGTTCCACCATATTAGGTGTTTTTTTTTAAATCATTTCTTACTTCCATCTTTTTAAAAGGCAAATGTGCTCACATGTAATTTGCACTAATATATTTTACAATTTTTATTTGTCATTTTAAATTCATCATCCTTAAACTACATTTTCTGCCACAACTTTCTATCACTCTATTATTTCCTTATTTATTTGTTTGTTTGTTTTTTTGAGACAGTCCCACACTGGAGTGCAGTGGCATGATCTTGGCTCACTGCAGCCTCCATCTCCTGGGTTCCAGCGATTCTTATGCCTACTTCTCCTGAGTAGCTGGACTACAGGAGCACACCATGACTTCCAGCTAATTTTTGTATTTTTAGTAGAGATGGGGTTTCACCATGTTGCCCAGGCTGGTCTCGAACTCCTCAAGTGATCCACTCAGCTCAGCCTCCCAAAGTGCTAGGATTATAGGCATGAGACACTGCAACTGGCCTCCATTTTTTAAAAAATATAACTAGCATGCTTTCACTCAGCCCTAAGCCTTTGTAAATGGTGTTCCTCTTGCCTCGAGTGCTCCTAACCAATTCTTGTTTTCATGCTTATTCTAAAGAAATCAGTTCTGATTGACTAACTCCTGGAGCTATATCCTCTCTCTTACCCTGCTATTGTTACATATCCACCTATTTGTTTTCATAGCAATACTTTTTTTTTTTTTTTTTTTTTTTTTGGTAGATGGGGTCTCTCTGTCGTCCAGGTTGGAGTGCAGTGGCATGATCTGGGCTCATTGCAACCTCCACCTTCCTCATTCGAGAAATTCTTCTTGCCTCAGCCTCCCAAGTAGCTGGGATTACAGGCATCTGGCACCACACCTGACTAATTTTTGTATTTTTAGTAGAGATGGGGTTTCGCCTTGTTGACCAGGCTGGTCTCGAACTCCTGACCTCAGGTGATCTGCCCGCCTTGGCCTCCCACAGTGCTAGGATTACAGATGTGAGCCACCGCGCCAGGCCTCAATGCATTTTCATCATTGTACTTATCATATTAGATTGTAAGTCAAATGCTTAGTATAATATTTATGAAAAAATACATAATTAATACAGGCCTGCAAATGCAAAATTAAATGAAAATTTTCTAAATCAAACTTTAAAACAATTATTTTAAAGTATCTATAGAAAATATTTGTATAAAGTGAAATGAGGTTTCATATTATGAATAGATTTGATGTATTTACAATTAATATGTAAACGTAGAGTTTGTAGTTGGAAATGTTTACAATTGAAAATGTAGTTGTCAACAGAAGAGCTATTTCTTCGAGGGTCTAACTTACTGACTGGGTGGAGAAATAACCAAAACTACACAAAATGCTTTACAAGTGTAGTAGGTTTTATGAAAGAAAAAGAAATTGAGTAATACAATGGAGGGTATCTGGTTTGCAAGAAGGTATTTTGTTTCAGGGGAGGCTGCTTGGAAGTGGTGTCATTTTATCTGAAATTGAAAAATAAATGGCTGGGCGCGGTGGCTCATGCCTGTAATCCCAATGTTTTGGGAGGCCAAGGCGGGTGGATCATGAGGTCAGGAGTTTGAGACCAGCCTGACCAACATAATGAAACCCTGTCTCTACTAAAAATACTTAAAAAAATTAGCCGGGCGTGATGGCGAGTGCCTGTAATCCCAGCTACTCAGGAGGCTGAGGCAGGAGAATTGCTTGAATCCAGGAGGCAGAGGTTGCAGTGAGCCGAGATTACGCCACGGCACTCCAGCCTGGGTGACAAAGCAAGACTCTGTCTCAAAAAAAGAAAAATAAATAAGGGTCCACTACATAGTGATGCAGGAGGGAATTGTACAGGAAGATAGAATGGCAGATGAAAGATCCTGAAATTGGGATGATTTGGCATTTTTATGTAACTGAAAAGGAGCTAGTATGATTGAAAAGGAGATGAGATTGAAGAGGGCTACGTGTGTTTAGCCATATAAGAAGTTTTTCAATTTGATTTTATTATGCTATCAACAAGGGCAATGAGAAAGCATCACAAGCTTTTAAATAGAGGAGTGATGAAATCTAAACTATTTGTAAAAGTCATTATTGATGAGGTAAGACAATTTTAGGAGGGTAGGGTGTGTTGTGCCAAGAATAGAAGCAGGGGACCAATGAGAAGGTTATTGTAGTCACTTATTCAAGCAATGAGAGAAACCTAGAGTGGTAGCCATGGAAATGCAAGAGTGAAAGGATTTCATTATGTCTTTTTGAGATAATCTGAATAAGAATTGCTGATAGGTTACATACGAGGGAGGAATACAGGAAGGAAGAGCACACTCTGTATCCTAAATCACTTGCTTCACAATTAGATGGATGGGGATGACATCTACTGATATGGGGTTGAAAGGGGAGAGAGTAAATCATCTTTTTTAAATATTAATTTTAACATGCCTAACATCACTCAAATGGACACATCAGGTAAACAAATGTTGTCATAGTAGCATGTTAAAATGTGAAGTTTTGAAAGAGACAAACATTCAGTGGATATCAAATACCAAACAACCTGTAACACAGACCTTCTTGGGGACTTTAAAAAGAAAGTACTAGAGAATTATTTAGATTATTTACTTTCATGAGGAATTTGCATTATTGTGTGGCTGGAAACTAAGAGCGTTGTTGAGGGAGATCCGTTTGAGGCTTTCAACAGTCACTGTATATGGTCTATAGATGGTCCAGCAGTAAGGAAAAACACACTGGACCAGAATCTTAAGCCTTCTTGAGTAATGTATAGGATGAAAGACTGGCTGACTATCCACTTAGGCAGCAGAGCAAAGGGAGCAACTGTGGCTTTGGGATCCACCTTCACTCCCATATATGTCTCAGAAAGAGAATGCTTGAGTGGATCTTGTGGATTGGCTGTGGGCAATGTAGAAGAGAGGGGTACCTATGCATGCAGACTTCTAGGGTGGTGACATGGGCATTAGGAGTAAAAGATAACTATGGAGTGAATCGCTACAAGAAAGACATAGTCAACCTCAAGACTGAACCAGATATACCAACAACAAGGTTGTGCGTGCGCACGCGTGTGTGTGTGCATGGCACATGCGTGTGTGACTATGTGCACTTGCATGTGTTGGAGAAGGTGGAAATTCTGCAAAACACTAATGATATCCCCCGTTAAGGAAACAGTGATATTTGAACAATTCCCAAACCCAGGCATGATAATAGCATTGTTCGACAATCTTAGGAATTTCTTTACTTGTATTCCCTGTCCTTCCTGACCTCTACTTCTTCCCTGTTTCCCCATAAACAACAGGATGTTAAGGATAGAAATACAATGTAGTAAAGAACAGGATACACTGTCAATTAGTAAAAGATCTATCCTGCAGCAGGAGTTTGCGGAGGGAGAAGTCATTCAAAGTTTTTTCCTATTACATAAATGTAAACTTTTTTATTGTTGAGATTATTTTGGCAATTTATTATGATCATAGAGCTTTCTGGTAACCAAGAATGAACAGAAAAATTCATGTGGCCTCAGAACACTTTCACCCACTTGCAAGGGAAGGGTAAGGAAAAGAATACAGATACAAATTGGAAGCCAAAACGATGTAGTTGGTATTTGAAGTCAAAAAAGTAGATGAGATAACTCATAGGGACTAAGCCTCAAGCAGGCAAATGCATGCTTCTCTTACCTCTGTGGTTCTGAGAAGCCACACGCTGTACTTCAGAAAAGGATGAAACGATAGAGAATGATGTCATTTAGCACTATCCTTTCTAATTGCAGTAATGTCAGCTATCCAGCAAATGCTTAGATCTATAGAATTTTTCTTTAAAATGTGCTAAACTTTTTTAGAGAAAATAATTGTTTCAATGGAAATGGAAGAATTACTTGGCAATGTGTAAGGGAATCATCCACTATACTTAAAAATACATTAAGTTAATCTCACTTAAAATGTAGTGTAATTGTTAAAACAGAAAACCAAATAGCCCATTTTCTCACTTATAAATGGAAGCTAAATGATGAGAACACATGGACACATACCAGGGAACAACATACAGTGGGGCCTGTTGGAGGGTGGAGGGTGAGAGAGGCAGAGGATCTGGAAAAAATAACTCATGAGCTTAATAACTGGGTGATGAAATAATCTGTATAACAAACCCTCATGACACAAGCTTACCTATGTAACAAACCTGCTCGTGTACCACTGAACTTAAAAGTTTAAAAAAATGTTTTTTTTTTTTTTTTGATGGGGTTGTTTGGATTAAGAAAATGTGGCACATATACACCATGGAATACTATGCAGCCATCAAAAAGGATGAGTTTGTGTCCTTTGTAGGGACATGGATGCAGCTGGAAACCATCATTCTTAGCAAACTATCACAAGAACAGAAAACCAAACACCACCTGTTCTCACTCATAGGTGGGAACTGAACAATGAGGTCACTTGGACTCGGGAAGGGGAACATCACACACCGGGGCCTATCATGGGGAGGGGGGAGGGGGGAGGGATTGCATTGGGAGTTATACCTGATGTAAATGACGAGTTGATGTGTGCAGCACACCAACATGGCACAAGTATACATATGTAACAAACCTGCACGTTATGCACATGTACCCTACAACTTAAAGTATAATAATAATAAATTAAAAAAAAAAAAAGTTAAAAAAAATGTAGTATAATCCTAGCAAATATGTATCCAGGAAGGAGAAACCAGATGGTGAAGCTATGGGATACAATAGGGGTAAAATGTACATTTTGATTCATACAAATGTACTGTTGAATCCAGGTTTCAGCAGTTTTAAAGTTATGAAACATAAATGCTCCTAAATGGCAAAATATATCTGCCTCCTGTGTTTATTATACAGGTATGTGAAGTGATTCAGGCAAAGCACCTGTGTAGTATTTACAAAAATATTAGCTTTTTCCCCTAATAATATTTGTAAAGAATGAATATTTTCAATTCATACTTTCTAAATATTGTATTACTAAGTATATACAAGCATACTGATCTGAAAACCTCACTCTTTACTTAAATCTCAAATACAGCTGGTGTAGTACTTATAAAATGCTTACTTCAGTCATGCAGGCATATTAAGATTCTTTGCACTGTTATTTAAATGATCAGTAGACTTTGAAGACAGATTTCACTTCATTTAAAAAGATTTCAGTCTCACAGGCTCTGCTGCTCTCCCCCAGGGCATCCTCTCCTCATGGCTGATTGATTCATTACACTGTTGTTACAGTTCATTAAAAGAATGAGGGATACTGATAATTCAGCAGATGCAATTCACTGGCATCTGTATGGGTCACCTACCACTGTGAGTTTTGCACTGTGAAACAGGACAGCATAATGTGGGAGAGTAAAGAAAAAAATGGTCTTTGCTTGAAGCCCTCATGTTTGGTTTAATACATCTTTTGTAAATCAAATCAGAAAAACACCTCCCCAAATTTTAAGTTTTGTTTTGGGTTTGGGGTAATATTTTTGACCATGACTGTTTCACAGCAAGAGATAGTCACTATGACCCAGTGTAAGATTATTTTTCTGACAACATTGATCTCTATAGGAGTAGTGACAGTGGAATTTTACTACCAAGAAAAGATCTTATATAAAGTAAGTGATGTAACATGGCAATATCATACAGAGAAAATTGTCAGCTGACGGGTGATTACTTAGTGTGTGCTAGACAGTGTGTTAAGTACTCCAAAATTTAATGGTAAGCATGTCAGACATAGGATGTGAGAGGATAGTAGGTATTGTAGAGTGTTGCAGTATCAGTCTTGCTACCAGTTAGTGATAAAGAGTAAAGATAGAGTTGCTAGGAGGATTCACATACTAAATACACAATATTTGTCTGACTGGACTAGGAGGGTAAACTATTCTTTGGTGTAGTCTATGGATCAAGGTGAGGAGGGAATTTCTGTCATTCCTATTGGTCAGAGTTGGACCCATGGGAAGAAGATTTTCTTTTAATTCTGGGTTCCATCATCTGGTCTGTTTGGAGGACCTTAGGATGTCAGGTTTGATAGTCTGTGGTGTACTGTTTCATCTAAATCCAGAACATGTGAGAAAAGCCTGAACCTGTGTAACCCTTTGGTCAGCTGCTTGATGATAGAAAAGGGGAGGCCATGTGGTATCCTCAACATGTGTAATTTAAGAGTTTTTCTGTGAAGAGAGGAGAGCAGCACCTACAGAATGAAGACGACAGTCAAGGGAAAATCAGGAGATGTCTAAGATTTGTTTCCAACAGAATGGCAGAAACTTTATGCAGACAGCAGGGTAAAATCTGTCAAAGAGTAATTAATCAGTTAATGTTTGCTAATTAATGAGTGATTGAATTAGTGAGTAAGAGTCATGTGCTAGACGATTGCTTTGTGAGGCATAAAAGATAGGAAAGTGGAGATGAAAAGGACAAATAAAGACTAAATACATAATATATTTTTCTATAAATAATGCTCTATTTTCAGTTTGTTGCAGAGCTGCAATTAACTGCTACAACTTAATTTTGGAAAAATCAATTCTTAAAATCTGAGAACTATGGAGAATTCTAATGAAAAAAATTCGTTAACATACTAAAATAGAAAGCAATCAATCATTGGCTAACACAGCTGAAATAGAAGACAAATTGAATATTTGCATAGTGTTCACTTTAATAAAGAAAGTTTACATAATTTATCTCTCCTAATTCTTTTTCATTCTTAGCTATCAAATTGGTCTTTTAAAACTATTTACATGAAGACAAAAGTGCTGACTGCATATTTTCAGAGTTTCACACACCATCAACTTCTCCTGTCCATCAAACATGCAGGAACAATGTATAAAAGTATGTGATATTAAATTATTGTTATCTTTGGTATCCTAATTAATTAGCTAAATGATTTTAGAAGTGTGTACAGCTTCCCTAACAAGAAAGCTTTTCAAAAATATATTTTAAGGCTTTTTTCATTATTGTGTTACTGGAAAGGGGGTCTGATCCAGACTCCAAGAGAGGGTTCTTGAATGTTGTGTTAGAAAGAATTTGAGGCAAGTCCACAGAGTGAAAGCAAGTTTATTAGGAAAGCAAAGGAATAAAAGAACGGCTACTCCATAGACAGAGCAGCCTCAAGGGCTGCTGGTTGTCCACTTTTATGTTTTTTTTAAATTACGTGCTAAACCAGGGGTGGATTAGTCATGCCTCCCCTTTTTAGACCATATTGGGTAACTTCCTGGCATTGCCATGGCATTTGTAACCTGTCACTGCACTGGTGGGAATGTAGCAGTGAGGACGACCAGAGGCCACTCTCATCGCCATCTTGGTTTTGGTAGGTTTTAGCCAGCCTCTTTACTGAATCCTGTTTAACAGCTAGGTCTTTATGACCTGTATCTTGTGCTGACCTCCTATTTCATCCTGTGACTTAGAATGCCTAACCATCTGGGAATGCAGCCCAGTAGGTTTCAGCCTCATTTCACCCAGCTTCTATTCAAGATACAGTTGCTCTGGCTGAAATGCCTTGACAATTGTATTCTGAGAATCTTTATTTTCAAAACTGTATAGCAGAGATTTTTGTGCAGTCTGGCAAGATTATATAGACTATTGTAGAGTTTATTGCATGGGTTCAATATACTGGGTAACAAAAGCTTTATTTTGGCACTGTCCAAGTCAGAATTCTATATCCCAGAAATATAGTACTTTATCATACTACAATGGTCAGGAATTTTCTTTTATCTGGTTCACAAATTATGTGTTCCTTTTATGGAAATTTATATATATGTATTATGTATGTGTGTGTGTATATATATGTATGTGTATATGTGTGTGTATATATATATTTTATATATATATATATATATATATCTCCAGCACGTTTTATACAACCTCAATTTTCTCATCAGTAAAATGGGTCAGATAGATAATAATCAGATGCTCAACTTACTATAGGATTATGTCCCCATCTATTTAAAAATATTTTAAGTTTACAGTGGTTTCATACAGACTTAACTCCATCTTAAGTTACTGAACTCCTGAATATTACTTTTGTACAATAAGAAATCCAAAGAATCTTCAATTGGAGCATCATAAATCGGGGACCATCTGTATGGTTAACTTGCTAGTCTTTGCCATACGAAAATTCCTTAAACACACAAATGATTGCATGACTTAATAAATCTGAATTTTAATTACTTCCTAATTTACATAGAAAATGGTTTAACCACTACAGCTATCAATTCTAAATCACCCAGGGTAGAATCCAGGGCATTCCACAATAATGCAGAGATTATAGGATGTATTGTTTCTGATGGGTAGTGTATTACTTGGGCATCATGATGCAATGGCAATTAGGGATTTGAAGAAATCTTTAATTCAAAAATTAAAATGGCTTTTATCATAATGAAGACATGTATTATTTAGAAAATGAAAAGTTCAGGCTGCTATAGAAACTGAAATTTCCCTTGCATTTGTATACCTTTCTTTTACACAGGAGATCTGTAACTTTGTATGTAGATGTCAGCAGGCTTCTCTAGTTTCACTTGGGCATATGCAAAACCTCTTAGATCTCTAGTCCTTCAAGCACTGCCTGAGATCCATTGTTATACTTGTCACATTAAGAGTCTCATGATCAGATTTTCCCTTGTGTTTAACTATAATGCATAATGTTAGAGATGCTGATAACAAAAGTCTTGTGTTAGTAAGTATGCAGTGAAGAAGAGTGACCCACAGGGCTTAGCATAATGTTTACCTTTCCCTCACTAGAAAAAAAATATTTTATGATCTTGATGAAAGAAATATCACATGGAACAATCAGGTAATATGATCACATTTATGGTACTTTTCTTTTGAGCCTATAGTTTCACCAACAGACTATTTCAAAATCAATTGCAATTTTACAAAATTTGGTTTTAATATATATTACTCCCCTGGGCCAATTTTAATTTAAGTTTTCTAGTGAGTTATATACTTGAGGCCTTTGCAGGCCGCACTGTGTATTTAGAGCACAAGAGACAACCTCAGCATTCTCATTAGAAACAGCAAGTTCAAAATCATTACTGTACCTGCAGGCTCCTTAGCTAATAGACACAGAAATCTAATTCAGACCTAGTAATATATTTCAGTTGTCCTTGTTGTTCTATATACCTTCTCAAAAAGAAAACCCATATATTTTGATGAGGACAAATTATAATTCTTTTTCCCAAGTCACTTTTGTCTCTAATGAGCTTGAACTGGCAATGGTGTTATGCAATCAGCACATCAAAACTAATGATGGTTTATGTGTGAGACACAAAAGCTTAAAATCAACTACCTAAGAGTTTTATAATTGTTGCCAAAAGTCTACAGGTCTGCGTTCCATGAAAAAAAAAAAAATACTTCCTAAACTAAAAGAAACAGAAGCCTGATGCAAAAATAATGTATATGGAATAATTTCATTCATATAAAGATCCAAAATACGCATGACTGATCTTGAATGTTGGAAGTCAGGTTAGTAGTTAATTAAATTTAGGAAGAAAAAAAGACTAATAATCGTGGACAGGAAAGGAGCTTATGAGATGATGATAACATTTCATTTCTTTACCTGAGTAAAGGTTACGCATAGATGTTCATATTGCAGACTTAGGATTTGTGCAATTTTCTGTGTGTATGTTATCAGCAATAAAAATGCTTTGAAAATTATAGTCTGTATGATAGTTCCATTAAGTTGAAATCAATTGTCAGAGGATTTCTTAACTGCTGCCATTGTGTCCACATCTCAGTCTTCTCTTTGTATAAAGAAAAAAAACAAAACAAAATATAGCCTTCCTCATTTAGTGGCACAGAATGAGTTCATGGTAATATTAATAGCTGTGTCTTTGTTTCAAGAAGATGATTTCTGCAAAATTATTATTATTATCCATTCTATCTATACAATTCCAAAAGAAGCTAGTAAATGAAAAATTCTATATAAGCTGCCAAAGGGATTGTTTTAAACTATCCTCTCCTATGTTCATTAACAATTGAATATATGGCTTTTCAACTCATGGGCTAGAATAAAAATATCAGCTTATTTATGACAGTTAAGACAATGAGACTGGATTAAACTGCCTACAGAGAGAGAGAGCATAAAGTGAGAACAAAATTTGTTCTGTAACACAATTGTGAGAAATGCCAAGATTTGAAGAGCAGACAGGGGAAGATGATACAGTAGAAAACAGTGAAGAGGAACAGTTATCTGAGTAGGTAAACCATAGCAATGTGTCATCAGAGTCCACCGATGATAGATCTAAGCAGGGGGGAGATCAAAGTCTAAAATGAGGCAAGCGCAGTCAACAGAAAAAGTTGATGCCCTTAAGCATGTGTAAAAGCTAAAAGAAAGAAGGAAGTAAAGGTAAAGTTAAAAATCCATGTGAAAATGGAAACCCAGAATCCAGGGGTAAGAAATTTACTTTAATCAAAGTTATAACTTATTTAGTAGTTACTAAATGCTATATCCTCCAGTTATATTATCTGGTATGATTTTACCTTGATACTAGGAGAAAGAATTTAATCACTGTTTTACTGATTACTGTACAAAAACATCATCCTTAAGGCAATTAGAATGATCTATGAAGCTACTCATACATCTACCATACTATCACTCCATGCTCATTTATCTCCTATTAATCATGGAAAATTTCCAGGAATCTTTTAATTTTATTCCAGTCTATATTTTAGCATTATATTTTTAGAATATCTGCTCTTTTTTTCATGTGTTGGTGTTTTTGTTAAGTAGGTTTTGGCTAAGATCAGTACCGGGTTTTATGCCTCACAAAACTAAAATATATATAAAAATTACGTAAATTAAATACTGTATTAAAGCATTTCAGAATAAACTCCTTTGTTTATAATTATAAACTCTTTCATTATAACTGATTTAACAGTAACAAGTAAATACAACTTCAAACGTAAAACAGGTAAAAGCAGAATTTTAAGAATCTTCCAATGAGCAAAGATTCTAACGTTATATGCATTGATTTGACTAGTCACATTCATGAAGATCAATTAATATAATAAGAGAGAAAGGCACATTTACAAAGGAGGCACTTTAGTCCATATGCTTCAAAATGGAAACAAACAGTATCTTCAGAAGGAGTGTTTCAAAGTTCCTAAATACAGAACAAGATTTAATTTTTGTAAATGCTTATAGATTCTGATTTTATCTAAAATATTATTTTAAATGGCTATAATTTTGGAACTTCTTGTCCTTCTGGAGCTGAATCAATAGCCCTTTCTTCCCCTATCTGTAATGTGTAGGGCCTTTATTTTCAAGGGTATGGGCACGATTTTATTTGTATGAACTGAATTAGAAAGTGCAGGGGATAAATAAAAATCCACTTGTAAGAATTGAGAGAGAAAGTACAGAAGTTAATACTAATATACGGTATAATTTATTTTTAAGAAAGGAATATAAAGCCTATAATGGTTCCTTTTGTATTAATTATGCCACTTTGTACCTTAAAATTATTTAATATCTTTTTTTCCTAAGGTCTTTAGAATGTTAAACAGGTCTTTTATAGTTTATATGCTTAATGCTTTCAGCCTCATCTCCCATCAGGCCCTTTTGAAATCTATGCTTAGGCTGTACCAAAGTATCTGCAGTTCTCCAAATGCCCCAGACCATTTCAAATCTCTATACATTTGCATATTTAAAGACTCTATAAATATGACCTTCTTCTTGTACCTGAAATGCCTTCTCTCCTTATCTATTTAGTCATCAATCACGTTTAACCTATTCTTTAGAGTCCTTTCTGAAATCTCTCTCCTTACACAAAATTGCCTCCTCTGTCCATTGTGCCCCAAACAGATACTGATGTAGATTTCAAACTTGGTGTCTTTTATGTTCTATCACGTTTGCTTAAGCCTCGCAGTATCTTGAGTACTTTGAAGACAAGGATTATGATTGATAAACCTTAGCATCTCTCGTATCTCTAGCACCTTGTATAGTGCTGAATACCATTAAATATATGTGTGGAATAAAGAAGCCAGAAATAGACTTACTCAAATATGTTATATTAAGTGCTTTTTGACAAAGACACAAAAACAATTCAATGGAGAGAGTATAGCCTATTCAATAAGTGATTCTGGGGCAATTCAACTTGTATAGGCAAACAAACAAACAAACAAAAACAAGAAACAACCAGAATCTTAATGGAAACCTTACAAAATATATAAAATTTAACTCCAAATGGATCATAGACTTACATAAAAATATAAATATCATCAGAGAAATGCAAATGAAAATTACAACAAAAGGTCACTACACATTCATGAGAATGATGAAAGTAATAATAATTTTAAAAGTGATAATACCACATACTGGCAAGAATGCAGAGAAACAGTATCACTCATAGATTGCTGATGGCAATGTAAAGTTGTACAGACATTCTGGAAAACAGTTGGGCAGTTTCTCATATAAATAAATATGAAACTACCATATGACTCAGCAATGGTATTCTTTGATATTTTCCCCAGAGGGGTGAAACTAAATAAAGGGGTCATTAAAATATTAGTTGAATAACTTTCTTGGTTTTCTTCACACAAATATCCAGGAATTTAAGTATACTTCACAGGAGGAATAGGGAACAGTATAGTTAGTACACCTCCCTAGAAGTGGAAAAACCGAGAAATTAACTTTTAGCTCTTCAAAATGGAGAAAGAAGCTGCTACCAAGAAAAATCCAAGGACAATATAATAAAATTCATAGAACTTATTAGATTAACCAAAAAAGTATGTGTGTGTACAATATTTGGGAGAATTCAAGTATTGACAATATTTTAAAATAATTTACCTGGTTATCTCATCAGATTTAGCAGATGGGTTCCTGAAACATTAGTTGGGGAAAAACAGCTGCAATTTTTTTAAGTAAAAATAGAATATTAATTAGAAAAACTTTATTCATAATTTATTTTATAATTCATACAATTCATAATTTACAAGTCATAATTGAATCATAAGAGTTTATTTTGTGGGAATGAGAATATTTAGAATAATTGAATAATAATAGGTAAAAAATCTTTTTTAAAAACTGTAACAAGCACATCAAATTTCCTCCTACACATTACAATTAAACTAAAATATTAACCTTGTCTAAGAAAGGTTACATTTAGCCTAACACTTAATTGAATATATTTATGTAAAATTGTAGAAATACATTGTTTTACATATTCAAAGATTTCAAATGTGTGTGTTTTAAATCAGTGAATATATTTTTGCCACAGGTACATTAGAATGTATGGCTTAGAAAAAATTTGAAAAAAACATTATGCTAATTGTTTCAGAAGGGGAATGTAATATATAAGTGGCTATACTCTTGAATTTTATATCTTTTTAACAAATAAAAGTTGTGATACATTTGCGTTGATTTTTCACTGCAGACAAATACAACAAAGAATTTTCAAAAGCACCCTATGGGATACTAATACCGATGTGTAAGTGCAAGATATTTAAGGGCCTTTTTTTCTCCTCTAAAAGGATTCAGGTAGTTGTAGCCAACATAGCTCTTTTTATTCAATATGACAATTTAAAAAAAATCTATATGACAGAGATTTCATTTTATTATTAAAGTAACAAAAGAAGGGAGCTTTAAAGATATATTTTAAACTATTTTCTTTTATTTGTGCGTAATTTTTATGTTAGCGTTCCTCTTATTATTTTATAAAGCATCACTCTTGTCCTTAGATAAATCTCAAAGAGATGTGTACGCTACCATATTTTGCAAGAAGGAGAGCTTCCTGGTCTGAGGGCTCTAAAATTTTGACTGTAGTTTAATTGAGTAAAGAAATATGAAGCTTTCCTCACAAAAAGTATATTTCATATTTTTACTATAAAATGCATAACCATGATTAAAATAATAATGTCGAAGGCCAGTAATGAAAGAGAAAATCAAAGCAAAGCATGAGGGATGAAGACCTAGAAGCCTAAATCAGGATGCCAAATCAGGAGCAGGCAATGGAAATCAGGACTTCAGATGCCTAAGAAAATAAGGTCTAGCATATCCTACAAGTAGTAGGAAATCTGCATGACTTTTTTTTTTTCTTTTTCTCCCAGCAAGCAACAAGCTGGTAGTGTCACTACAAAGGAATCCACCAACCTATTCAACCTATCCAATGTGCAGCCAGATACAAGGTACATAAAGCCTAAATGTGGAAGTAGTAAGGATATTCAATTTGCTCAGAATCTGGTTTATGCTTTCCCCAATCTCAGGAACTATGTGTGTTATCTATCCAGGAGACTGAGACTCCAAGACATTAATACAATATCAGTTCTGTTGTATATACTGAGGAGCCTAATACAGGGATGAAAAGAGAAGGAAAAATAAATTTTCAAGAAAGCTGAGCACTGTAAAATTTACAAAATATCAGTGTAAATGTCATGAGAGGACCAGCAGGCACTAACGCCAAATCACCCACAGATTTGCACATAAGTATTTAAAATAATAGAACCATGTTCCAAAGGTTTAAATATGCATACTTAAAATTATCAAAGATGAAGAAAAGAGTAACATTCATAAAGTAATTAAAAGAAGTACCATGAACTGTGGGATATAAAAAGATGTACAGTTAACCCTTGAACAATGCAGGGGTTAGAGAGACTGACCTTTGTAGTTGAAAATCCATGTGAAACTCTTGACTCCCCTACGACTTAACTACTGATAAAAGACAAACTTCAGCTGAGTTAAATTTAAAGGCCTTTAATTGCACAATGAACGATTCCAATCCGGCAGCCCCCAGAATCACAGCAGATTCAATAAAGTAAATGAGGTCACAGGGGCAATTAATGAACTGATGACCAGAAGTAAGGAATCACCCAAAGAACACAGCATGAGAGAGCTGAAATTTATGAAACCGTATGTTTAGTAAGAAAGTCCAAATTACTTTGTTTAAATATTCCGTTTATTTTGTACAAGACCCATGATGAATAGTGTCCAAAAGTCTATTCTTAACACAGTTTTCCACAATCTTTTTAAGCCTGACATTGTACTTCTCTGATCAAAACACTACAGTTTCACCCCAATGAAAAGCAAAGTTATAACATTCTACAATATCCATAAGATTGAGTAATCTCCCTTCCTTTTTGACTTCATCTTATACTTCTTTCCATATACTGATCAAGCTCAAACCACTTTGTACTTCCTACCTCTGGATACTTTTTCCCAACAAGCTCATTCATTGCTTCAAGTCTTCCCTCAAATGTCATCCTTCTAATTCCTTCAATGACTACACTACTTAAAGTGATAACCCACTCCTTTCCCATGCACCACATTTCCAATCTCCTTCATCCTATGTATTATTTTTTGCAAGCACATATAAACTGTAGTGGGTTACATTTTCCTTTAAGTGTATTTAATTCTCCCTGCCTCCATGTGAGTGTATGCTTTTCTGCCCTTGACTTTGTGTGTGTGGTAATATGAGAATTATTTCAGAACAAGCATGTATTTGGGACCATGTGATATGCTTCGGCCAATAGATAATGTTAACAGATGGAATTCAGCAGAAGTCTTAAATTTTTTGCACAGTGGAGCTTGTCTTTAGCTGCTGTGCAGTCTCCATCTCAAGAACATATACCTGAGATCTTGTTGGTTCAGGACCATGGGAGACATGAGGAATGGATCTGGATGTGACTTGCAGATTGAAGTCAATCCCAGCTGAGCATAATGCAAATCAGTTGTCCCTCAGCTGACTCCTGTACATACACGAACACAGGTGAGAGTATCAGAAACCCCGTTTAGACTCATAGACGCACGAGAAGCAAAGGTTTAGTATTGCCTGAGATTTGAGGATTACGTATAATTAATTATTGTGATGTCAGGTAACTTCACACCGTATTTTACATATGATTATGTATTTTATATATTATCGATCTCACTTACCAGGATACCTATACTACAAAAGCAGGATTTTTGATTTTTTCATTTTGTTATAAATTGTGTATTCCAAGGACTTAGAATGGATGAAACATGAGACGCGGTAGTTTCTCAGAAAGTATTTGTTGATTTTTGTTGTTGTTGTTTCCTTTTTCATTTCTTTCTTTCTTCTTTTTTTTTTTAATAGTGTTTCCCAGAATGGACTTGAGTTCCTGAACTCAAGCAATCCTTCCACCTCAGTCTCCTAAGGAGCCAGAACTGCAGGTATGCTATTGTACCTGACTTCGTTGTAAAGGGTTGGTTAATGGTTACAAAATACAGGTAGATAAGAAATAAGTCTAGTGTTTAGTAGCACAAGAGGGTGACTATAATTAATAATAATTTTTTGTATATTTCTAAATAACTTGAAGAGTGAAACTAATATTTCTCACACAAAGAAATGATAAATGTTTAAGGTAACAGATATCCCAGTTACTCTAATTTGGTCATTACATGTTGTATGCTTACATCAAAATATCACATATACCCCATACATATGTACAAATATTATATATCCATAAAAATTACCAAGTAATTTCTTAAATTTGTTATATGTATTAAAGATTATTTGAATCTCTGTATCCCCAGTCATATTAAACTATTCTAAGTGTTTAATATAACAAAAGATTATATTTTTAAATTCTACCAATAAGCCATTTGAAATTTAAATCTAAAATTTATAATTGTACCAAACATTATGATACTTAGGTATATATATAGAAAACAAAATGTGTCTAAAATGTATATACTAAATACTAAAAATTATCTAGGCAATTTAAAATTTATTTTAAATAAATTTTTAATGTAGAGATTTTGAGCAACTTTTATCAAATTTAGCCCAAGGATATGTGTTTTTGAGGTTAGTGGAATGTTATTGTTTTAATAATGTTTATATTCAGTATGTTGCTTATATGTAGGGATAGAATATTTTTTCTATTTTGAGTTTGTGTGCAGTGAACGTACATTTAATTCAAATTAACCGTCCATAATTGTACTGAATTTGGGGGCAAATACATTGTTTTATATCTTTATTTCTAATTCTTTACATTATTTTTCCCTAACATTATTCTGTCTACAATCTTCCGTATAATGTCAAACAAGAGAACTGTTATATTTAGGCATAATTTTCTCCTTTCAGATATTAATAAAAAGGTTTCGGTAATTCAGCATTAAGCCCAGGGTTTGCTGTAAATTCTTTGTAGATAGTATTTATCATGTTAAAGTTGATTTTTTATCATTCTAATTGGCTAAGGGCTTAAAATGAAGGTATTAAACTTTATCAAATGCTTTCTCTGTCTCTTCATGTGGTCATATGATTTTTTTTTCTCTAAAATGTTGAGATACAGTGTTAAAACATCTGCTATTATAGAGCATACTTGCATTTCTGTAATAAAATCCTTGTCATAATAATTATTATGCTTATATATACACACATGTACCCATATGATAGAGTATGTGTTTCAAAGAGTAAATTTGTTTGCTGAATTTAATTTACTATTATTTTTTAGAACTTTTGCATCTATGTTTATGAGTGCAATTTGCTTGTAAATTTTTTCTTGTAATTTTTGTGAGGTTCGGGTTTCTAGGTCATGCTGACCTCATAGAATAACTTGGAGAGGTTATTTTCCCTGTGTGTGTGTGTTTTCTTTCTTTTCTCTCTTTCTCTCTTTAGTTCTGTAGCTTTCTCTGTCTCTCTTTCTTTCTTTTGGAAAGGGAAGTCCTTACAGTATTTCTTAAATGTATTTTGGCCTTGAGTTTTCTGTACCGGGTCATTTTTTAAAATCATCTTTATTAAAGTATAATTTACACATAATAAAATACACCCATTTTTAATTATGCATTTAATGACTTTTGGACAAATGTATACACCTATTTTACCACTACAATATTAATGTATACAATATTTCCATCAGCCCAAAAATGTTTCTCTCCATCCCTTACCATATGATGAACAAAATAAGCCAGTTGCCAATGAACAGATACAGTATAAACCCATTCATCTGAAATTCCCAAAAAGTCAAAACACAATCAAGTATCAGGAAAAAGCCATTTAATGGTTGCCTGGGTCAGTGTAGGGAAATTGACTGTTATAATATTTTTAATGATGATTTCAATTTAGAAAATATCCCCAACTACCCAATGCTAAAAAAGAACACCAAATAAAATTTGATTATATATATAAAATATATATAATACATTAATTATATATAATATATAATATATAATTATATATAATTATATAATATACATAATATATATTTTATATATATATGTATTTTTTTTTAGATGGAGTCTCGCTCTGTTGCTCAGGCTGGAGTGCAGTGGCACCATCTCGGGTCACTGCAACCTCTGCCTCCCGGGTTCACGCCATTCTCCTGTCTCAGCCTCCTGAGTAGTTGAGACTACAGGTGCCCGCCATTATATTATATAAAAAAATATATAATTTTATTTTTTATAATATAAAAAAAGCCTGGCTAATTTTTTATATTTTTAGTAGAGATGGGGTTTCACCATGTTAGCCAGGATGGTCTCAATCTCCTGACCTTGTGATCTGCCCGCCCCAGCCTCCCAGAGAATTCGATTATATTTTTAATGAACAACTTTCATGTTTATATCATACATATAATGTGAATATAGTTAAATAAATTATTAGATACCTGAGTTTTGTTTCAAGCACTGTACTAGCCCCTCTATGCCATTATCACTCTTACTTTTCAAAATAATTATACAAGATTGATGGTATGATTTTCCCAATAATGCCTGTAATGTAACTGAGGATCTTTTAAATATCTTCTGTTAGATCATCCATCTGGTAAGTTGCAGGACAGTGACTAACACATAAGGCTATGCTATTTATTATAGTTTTACATGTTTACAGTAAGGTCATATTGTATTAGTTTGTTCTCATGCTGGTAATGAAGACATACCCAAGACTGGGTAATTGATAAACAGAAGAGGTTTAATGGACTCACAGTTCCATACGGCTGGGGAAGTCTCACAATCATGGCAGAAGATGAAAGAAGATCAAAGGGACTTCTTACATGGTGGTGGGTAAGAGAGCATGTCCAGGGGAACTCCTCTTTATAAAACTATCAGCTCTCATAAGGTTTATTCACTATCCCAAGAATACCATGGGAAAAACCTGCCCCCATGATTCAATTACATCCCACTGGGCCCCTCTCATGACAAGTGGGAATTATGGGAGCTACAATTCAAGATGAGATTTGGGTGGGGACACAGCCAAACCATATTATCCTGTACTGGCCCCTCAAAAATCTAATGTCCTCACATTTTAAAACCAATCATGCCTTCCCAACAGTCCTTCAAAGTCTTAACTCATTTCAGCACTCCAAAAGTCTAGAGTCCAAAGTCTCATCTGTGATAAGGCAAATCCCTTCCACCTATTAGCCTGTAAAATCAAAAGCAAGTTAGTTACTTACTAGTCAGAATGGGGATGCAGACATAGGGTAAATACAGACATTCCAAATGGGAGAAATTGGCCAAAACAAAGGGGCTACAGGCCCCATGCAAGTCTGGAAACCAGTGGGGCAGTCAAATCTTAAAGCTCCAAAATGATCTCCTTTGACTCACATCCATTGTATGTTGATGCAAGAAGTGGGCTCCCACGGTCTTGGGCAGCTCCACGCCTGTGGTTTTCAGGGTACAGTGCACACCTGGCTGCTTTCACAGCCTGGCATTGAGCATCTACAGCTTTTCCAGGTGCATGGTGCAAGCTGTCAATGGATCTACCATTCTGGGATCTGGAGGATGGTGGTCATCTTCTCACAGCTCCACTAGGCAGGGCCCCAGTTGGAGCTCTGTGTGGGTACTCTGACCCCACATTTTTCTTCTGCACTGCCCTAGCAGAGGTTCTCCATGAGGACTCTGCTCCTGCAGCAGACTTCTGCCTGGACATCCAGGCATTTCCATACACCCTCTGAAATCTAAGTGGAGGTTCCCAAACCTCAATTCTTGACTTCTGTGTACCCACAGGTTTGACACCACATGGAAGCTGCCAAGGCTAGTGGCTTCTACCCTTTAAATCCATGGCCCAAGCTGTACCTTGGCCCCTTTTAGCCGTGGCTGGAGTGGCTGAGAGGCAGGGAACCAAGTCCCTAGGCTGCACACAGCAAGAGGGCTCTGGGCCTGGCCCAAGAAACCATTTTTACCTCTTAGGTGACCAGACTTATGAAGGGAAAGGCTGCTGTGAAAATTTCTGACGTATCCTGGAGACATGTTCCCCATTGTTTTGGTGATTAACATTTGGCTCCTTATTACTTATGCAAATTTCCACAGTTGGCTTGAATTTCTCCCTAGAAAATGGGTTTTTGTTTTCTATTGCATTTTTTAAGCTGCAAATTTTCCAAACTTTTACCCTCTCCTTCCTCTTGAATTATTTTCCACTTAGAAATTTCTTCCCCCAATACCCTAAGTCACCTCTCTCAAGTTCAGACTTCCATAGATCTCTAGGGCAGGGCCAAAATGCTGCCAGTCTCTTTGGATAGCAAGAGTGATATTTACTCCAGTTCCCAACCAACTCCTCATCTCCATATCAGACCACCTCAGCCTGGATTTTATTATTCATATCACTATCAGCATTTTGGTCAAAGCCATTCAATAAGTCTCTAGGAAGTTCCAGACTTCCCCACATCTTTCTGTTTTCTGTGTCCTCCAAGTCTCTAGGACGTTCCAAACTTTCGCACATTTTCCTGTCTTCTTCTGAGCTCTCTAAACTGTTCCAACCTCTGCCTGTTACCAAGTTCCAAAGTTGCTTCCACATTTTCGGGTATCTTTACAGCAATGCTGTTCCACATTTTCGGGTATCTTTATAGCAATGCTACCCAGTACCAATTTACTATATTTGTTCGTTCTCATGCTACTAATAAAGACACACCTGAGACTTCGTGATTTCTAAAGGAAAGAGGTTTAATGGGCTCACACTTCCACATGGCTGAAGAAGTCTCACAATCATGGTAGAAGATGAAGGAAGAGCAGAGGGACTCCTTACATGGCAACGGGCAAGAGAGCTTGTGCAGGAGAACTCCCCTTTATAAAACCATCAGATCTTGTGAGACTTACACACTGTCACAAGAACAGCATGGGAAAAGCCTGCCCTCATGATTTAATTACCACCCACCAGGTCCCTCCCACAACATGTGGGGATTATGGGAGCTACAATTCAAGATGATACTTTGGTGGGGACATGGCCAAACCATATCACATATAAAGGCATATATTATCTCTTGATAGCATCTGTCAGCATTTCTCTTTGAGTAGGGTTTGTTTTTTCCAGGAATACATTCTCATTAGATAATTCCATTGAGTTTCTAGAGTGAGCATCTAAGAACATGTGCTAAATTATGAGACAAATGTCATGTGTGAATTCATGTCTGTGTGTGCATGATAAAGAAGGGGAGAAAAATGAGAGAGAGTTAAAAAGAAGGAACAAGGAGCAGAACACTAGAGGGAATAGAAGGATGCTAAGAAGGAAGTATTTATGCCATTCTGAGGCATGGTATAGGATTAGAACAAAACTTGGACAGGGATCTGTGAGCTAGCAGCAAAGCCATGGCCAGGCTAACAGACTATGTCTCTCTGGTTTATTCCTCTCTGCCTTCTCATAGCAGTAACTGGTTAATAACTTGATCTAAAGAACAATGCCTGTACAGAAGGAAATTGTAGCTATTCGTGTAGAAACTCTTCTAACCTGACCCAGGCAAGTGGCTCAAGGCAGGCACCTGGGAAAGGTCTCTGGCCATGCTGATAACTCAAAGCATATGCCTGACTTAGCAACTGAATTCATTGGAATTTAATTACTCAACATGATTATATACTGACAGCAAACTCATTATTGGAAGGATTGATTATTATTATGCAAACATTTCCATTATTCATTTATTGAAAACTTGGGCATACTTCCCAGACTAGAATTGCATCTTCCACTTCTTTTCACTTCATTACCTTTTCAGTTGAATATGTTTAACTTTCCAAGGTGGTTATTTTGACTCATGTCATACTTTAATATAATTAAGTCATTAAAACTTATTCAGGAAACTGATGTTTTCTCAAATTAAAAAAAAAAAAATAAGCACTATGATATAAAAAACAGGATGGTCCTGTCAGTTCTTCTCTGACAACTCAGCTCAGTCATTTGCTTGTTGGCTCAAAGACCTTTATATGAACTGGCTTGGTATCTTATTTCTTATGGAAGACTCAAAAGGCAATAATTTGGTATAATAAATTAGCTGTTAAAATGTTAGCCACAGGCCTTGATATAAACATTTATTGAGTAAACGAAGAGGTGATTGAAATGGCTGTAGGTTGCCTTATTTATCTAGTGTTTTAAGCTTGAGATGGCATTGACCTTATTATTCATTTTCTTAAGATAATAGTCTTTGCCTTCAAGAAAACATCAATAAATACTTTCAGACAAAACTCCATTAAACTCTCATAAACATTTCATATCATTTTGTTTTCATGAATATATGCATAAAAATTTTCTTTTACTATTAAATTGCTGCACAAATAATTGAAGTTTTTCCCAATTTTTAGGCAAAACCAGCAATTATTTTTGGACCAACCTACTAAATTAATTCTAAACAGTAAGTTCACAATGAAAGTTTCAGGCAAGTATTTTAGCTGAAAAGTAAGGTGTCTTCAAATAATATAAAAAAGATTGCTTTTCCACTATTCCAAAGATTAGGGTCTGTTTTTTGCACACCTGTGGTTCAGGATTATGTTTGGGAAGTTTAAAACTGTTGGAATTTGATGAACACTTTAGATTCAAGGATGATTAAATCTTTCTTTATTTTGTCTCTACTCTTTATTATCGTTTTTGAGGAGTCACCACTCCCTGGACAAGCCTGGATGGTTACTTTGGAACTTGATTCTAAAAATATTTCAGATTTCAATATTTCAATAGCATTGGAAGCTATTGTGATAAAATAGTTCATGCCTCTTACGTGTTTACTTTTTATGAAGAGTAACAAGAACATTGTGTTTTCCAATCAGGATAGGAGAAACTAAATAAATAAATAAACACCATACATAGTTGTGGAGGTGCAAGCTTGAAATACCTTTGATTCTTAAAGATTCTTTTGTGTTTATTTTAGAGAAACCTGCAAACTGTGAATGCTATTTAAGCTAAATCCAAAACAATAGTTTGGATTCTGGCATATATAAAACAGATAGCTCCTCAGAATATTCCTTTCTTTTTCCAATATCGCTCCTAAGCCTGATAGAGATTGAACACTGGTAATAAGACATATCACAACCCTGAAATGATGAAATTTAAAATATAGTTACCGGATTTGTAGAAATCTACTGTAAGAACCTCAGCCTATAAGATGGACTATACAAAGGTATACACACACTGGTGGCAAGACAAATATAGCCTAAAAGAGAGACAGAGAAAAAAGGGTAGATGCAATAACTGAAAATAGCTTCTGCAAAAATGACAAAAACAATGTGAAGCCACAAGTACAAATTACGATACACCAAGCAATACACAATGAGATAAGAACGGGTGGGAGGAAATATTAGAGTGAATACAGGAAGGGAAGAGGGAGATAAAACCAAACACACAGAGAAGAAAGTCAACTTTTACTGGCATGGTACTAATATGTCACTATGTGGTAACAGTGTCAAGGATAGGTAAAACACTTCCAACACCTACATTAAATTAAGGCCCTGCTAAGCAAGTGGAAATGTAAAACTACAAAGTCCTCAGAGTATTGTGAGCATGTTTATGGTGCATTAGCACCACACTGTTTAGCACAGGTGTTCCAGTAATTGTGGAATACTGGGAAAATGCACAGCGTTCCATTCATCTTCATCATATCCCAAGGTGATATACCAATAGCAATTTAGCACCTGCTAGAGCAATTTGGCATCTGTGGTATTTACCGAAGTGTTTGGTCTTAAAGGTTGGAAGTGTTATTTTGTACTTCCATACATGCTGGGGAATTATCAAGCACTTGGCAATACCAAATGCATTGTAAAACTCTCTTAGTGAAAGTTATAAAAGCAAACTTAATGAAACATAGTGAATAAAAATTTTATAAAAGTGGCAGATTAGATTATTTTTACATGTCTTCTCCCATCAAAAAGAGCATTTTCTCTGATCACCACGGAGAATAATAATGACACTTGCTTAACAATATAATTTAAATGTTTATAAAGAAAGAAATGACATGGAATATAATTGTGCTAATATTTTCTGCAATGGACTTTCTAATTGTGTTGCTGACTGTGCAGGGCATCAAATATATTAGGATAAATAGTTCTTTCCTTTCTATATTTCAAACTGATTTTGAAATATCAGCAAGTTAGCAATTTCCAAGAAAAGATAACCAAATATTTCTCATCTGAAAAAAAAAAAAGTTGGAGATAGATGGTAGATAAAGCTAGCTAGCCTCCCAGATAGATAGATAGATAGATAGATAGATAGATAGATAGATAGATAGATCGATATCAATGAAATATCTTTGTCTTAAAATCTTACTAATATGGGAACAATGACATTGAGAAATAGACCCATTAAGGAACAAACAAGAAATGAAAGGTTCCACATTTTTTTCACAAACTGTTTAAGATGACTGTGATGGTTAATACTGAATGTCAACTTGATTGGATTCAGCGATACAAAGTATTGATCATGGGTGTGTCTTTGTGTGATGCCAAAAGAGATTAATATTTGAGTCAGTGGGCTGGGGAAGCAGATCCGCCCTTAATCTGGTGGGTACAATCTAATCAGTTTCCAGCGAATGTAAATCAGGCAGAAAAACGTGAAAAGGAGACAGGCCTAGCCTCCCAGCCTACATCTTTCTCCTGTGCTGGATGCTTCCTTTTCTCAAACACAGGACTCCAGGTTCTTCAGTTTTGGGACTCAGACTGGCTCTCCTTGCTCCTCAGCTTGCAGACAGCCTATTATGGGACCTTGTGATCATGTAACTTAATACTTAATAAACTCCTCTTTATACATATATACATATATATATAGAGAGAGAGAGACAAGCACACATATATTTACCTATATATACACACACACATATATATATCCTATTAGTTCTGTCTAAGAGAACCCTGACTAATACAATGACTAATCTATTATTTGGCATAGAGAGCCTTAGATTTAAAATATCTTCTATGGATATAGATGGGAAAATCTAAGAATAGAAAATAGAGAAAAAAATTAAGAAAATTATTCTAAAGGAAGAATTAGAAAAAAATAAATATTAGAAAACATAGGTAAGATAAATAAAAATGTGAATCAGGCATATTTTATATCCAGCAATTCCTGGTAACATTTTAACAAAAAGATGATAGTGTATTTATATGCCTTTCTCTACCTTAAAACAACAATCACACTTCATTTTCATATTTTTACAGATTTTGGAAATATAAGCACAATTTTGTTATATGGCTATGCTGAGTACTAGTGAAGTCTGGGCTTGTAGTTTAACACCTAAATAGTGTACAATGTACCTATTAGGTAATTTCTCATCCTTCACCCTTCTCTCACTCTTCTACCTTTTGAGGTCTCCTATGTTCATTATTCCACATAATGTATACACATTATTTAGCTCCCACTTATAAGTTATATAATGAAATATTTGACTTTGAGTTATATCACTTAAGATAACAGCTTCCAGTTCCATCCATGTTGCTGCAAAAGACATGATATTATTATTTTTATGGCTGACTAGTATTTTATATATATATGTGTATATATACATATATAATACAATATGTATGTATAATATTATGTAGATAATAATATATACAGATTATATATATAGTATTTTCTTTAACCAATCATCTGTTGATGGAAACTTAGGTTGATTCCTTATGTTTGTTACTGTGACTAGTGCTGTGATAAATATACAAATGCAAATATCTTTTTGATATAATAATTTCTTTCCTTTTGGATAGATATCCAGTAATAGGACTGCTGGATCAAATGCTGGTTCTACTGTTAGTTCTTTGAGAAATCTCCATACTGTTTTTCATAAGGTTTATACTAATTTACATTCTTACCAACAGTGTATACATTTTCCCATTTTTCTGCATTGTTGCCAATATCTGGGTTTTTTCTAGTAAAAAACATTTTGTAAGATGTAAGGTTGTATCTCATTGCACTTAATTTGCATTTCTCTGGTGATTAGTGATGGTGAACGTTTTTTCATATGCCTGTTTGCTTTTTGTATGCCATTTGTATGTCTTCTTTCGAAAAATCTCTCTCCATGTCTTTTACTCACTTTTTATTGGGTTTTTTTCTACTCTTGTTGAGCTTTGTTTGAGTTCCTTGTAGATTCTCGATATTAGTCCTTCATCGAATGCATAGCTTGCAAGTATTTTCTCCCATTCTGTAGGTTATCTATTCACTCTGTTGAAACACAATAGTTTAGAGCAAGTTATGTGCCAAATTCATGACTTGTCTAGCAATTATACTGCTTCTCCCCACAAAAAGAATTGAAGAACACTATCAAGGGAAAATACCCTCCAGATTGTACTCAAGATTAAAATATAGTTGTTGTTTGATAAATATTTGTAAAATAAGTGTGTTTCTTGACAATTATATAGATGTTGAAGGTATGATAGGTACATTTGTTTTTGTCAGAGGTACAAGAAAATGCTGTAAAACTTTTAAAACTGAATACACCAAACAACATGTTCAATAAATATTAAGCAAAATGTATCAGAAATACAAAGAATTCTTGACTAAAAAATACTTATAGTGGAACACGTCAACTCCCTTTAAGAGAGAGTAAACAGTCTTTACCAGGCTCCCGGAAAATTTATTTAAAATGTTAAAAGTATATCTAAGAAAAATATAAACATATTTAATAAAGATATACATTCAGACAGCAATCTCTGATTGTTATGTAATATAATGTTTAATCTTTTGATCAAAGTGTAAATCAAAATCCAAAACTTTATACTACTGAGAAAGTAATGAAAAAGAAGAACTAATTCTGTTGGGCATAGTAAAAGCTATTCCCAGAGGAAAATTTATAGCCATAACACTTCCATTATTAAAGGCATGTATAAGTAAATAAATAAACAAACAAATGTAAGTTATATTAATTTTTCTGGATAACCTGCTTTAGATTATATGATAAATATTCCCAATTTCTTTGACCTTTACAACAATTTTGTACATTTGAGTAGATAGCAAGATGCATCAGCAGAAGACCAAAATGAGCTACTGAAAATTGACAGATAATCAATCACAAAACAAAGTGATTATCTTAAAGGATAAAGAGAATGTGAACCACAAACATCTGAGACAGGTTTCAGTCAATTTAGGAAGTTTATTTTGCCAAAGTAAAGGATGCATGCCCATGGCAGCCTCAGGAAGTTCTGATGACATATGCCCAAGGTAGTCGGGTCACAGCTTGGTTTTACACATTTTAGGGAGACATGAGACATCTATCAATATATGTAAGAAAAACATTGGTTTGGTCCAGAAAGGCAGGACAACTCAAGCAAAGGCAGGACAACTAGTGGCTGGGAGGGAACTATCAGGTCATTGGTACATAAAAAACAAACAGTTGTCTTCTTCTGAGTTTCTGATTAGTCTTTCCAAAGGAGGCAATCAGATAGGCTGCTGTCTCAGTGAGCAGAGAGATGACTTTGAATAGAATGGGAAGCAGGTTTGCCCTAAGGAGTTTTCAGTTCGACTTTCCCCTTTAGTTTAGTGATTTTGAAGTTCCAATATTTATTTTCCTTTCACAGCAGATATTATATAATAAAAGGAGGCCAATTTATAAAAAGACAAACCACTTCTAAATATAGCTACATTTACTGGGAGTGATAGAAAGCTCTTAGCAATCTAAAAACAGAAGCAGTGATGTGCTGTGCTAGAGGTAGTCCAAGAAAGTTGATTGTTAAATTGTTAGATATTTCAATTAATTTAACAATTAAAGCTTTGTATAGATCAGTGGGAGCATGTACACCATGAAACTCATAAATGCCACAAACCGGCATCTCCTCTCTACTCCCAGACAACTGGTTGTTAAATATTCACATCACTCAATAAAAGGGAACACACTCAACCCAGTAAAACGCATCTATGAAAATCTGCAGCTGTCATTATAAGAAATTATCAAAAGCTGGTCTTTCTTTCCAAATTAGGGAAAAACATATACTCAAGATAGTTTGGTATTGATATAAATATAGACTTATAGATTACATAGAACAAAACAGTTACTTCAAAATGGATTACTTAAAAAAACACTGAATTAATCTGACAGAAAATAAAGTCTTTAAGCAGTGGTGTTGAAACAAATGGATGTCCATATGTTACAGAAATGAATACAATGAAACACAATGCTCATCTTACTCTGAAAATAAAAAGTAACTTGAAATAAGACTTATAGAAAATTATAGAACACTCAATATTGGTCCAAAGTGACAGAAAGTAGACTTGTGGTATCCTGTTTCTAGGGACAGAAGGGGACTTACTGCAGAGGGACATGAGGAACATTTTTGTGCTGGTCACAGATTTGTAATTTTGATAGTAAGTTGGTTACATGAGTGTTTAAAATGATCAATTAGCCTATATCATTACCATGGGTGTATTTTATTGTATTAAATTTAGACCTTATTAAAATTGATTTTTAAAATTATCAAGGAAGACCTTCTGGTTATGATTAAATAATTTGTGGCAGACCAACCTTTCCTCTAAATAAACATCCCTACACAAAAAGCACATTATATGATTTCATTCTTTTAATACTCTAGAAAAAGACAAAACTATAGTGACAGAGAGCAGATCTGAGATTGCCTGGTGTCAGCGATATTAGTGAAGACATTGCCTAGGAAGGATTGCAAGAAAACAAGACAAACATATGGCTTAAAAAAAAAAAAATTGAAATGTTGACCATGGTTTGTTATACATGACTTTTATTACTTTGATCTACATTCCTTTTATGCCTAGTTGTTGGGTGTTTTGTTTTTTGTATGAAAGTATGCTGGATTTTTTTCAAAAGCTTTTTCTGCATGTATCAAGATAATTATATGATTTTTTAAATTTTGTTTACGTGATGAATCGTATTTATTGATTTGCATTTGTTGAACCATCTTTGCATCTCTGGAATGAGACCTACTTTACTGTGGCATATTACCTTTCTGATGTGCAGTTGGATTCAGTTGGCCAGTATTTTATTGAGGATTTTTGCATCTCTGCTCATCAGCAATATTGGTCTGTAGTTCTTTTTTAATTTTGTCATTATCTGGCTTTGATATCAGGGTGATACTGGCTTCATAGAATGAGTTAGGAAGTATTCCTTCCTTGATTTTTTGGAAGAGCTTTTGGATGATTGATACCAGTTCTTTGTATGTTTTGTAGAATTTGGCTGTGAATTCATCTAGTCCTAGGCTGTTTTTATTATTATTACTATTATCACTGATTCAATCTTACTACTTGGAAATACAATTGATATTTCTTCCTGGTTCAAACTTAAGAGGTTTTACATTTCCAGGAATTTGTTAATTTCATCTAGGTTCTCTAGTTTATATAATTGTTCATAGTAGTTTCTGATGATCTTTGGTATTTCTGTGGTATGAGTTGTAATATCTCCGTTTTCATGTCTAATTATGTTTATTTGCATCTTCTCTCTTCTTGGTTACCCTAGCTAGTGGTCTATTAGTTTTATTTATCTTTTCAAAGAACCAACTTTTCATTTCATTGATTCTTTGTATTTGACATATTCATCTTCAATGAAAATATACTATGAATCAAAATCTAAAAGACAACTAGAAGATCTTCATATATTCAAAAAATTAAGAATATAATTCTAAGTAGCCTATGGACTAATTATTTTAACAAAATATTAAATATCAAACTTTTTAATTCAGCTAAAATAGCACAGAAAAGAAAAAATGTAGCTTAATATCCATATATTATAAAAATACTTAAAATTAACAGGCTATCTACCTCAGGTTGTTAGAGAAAGAATGAAAAGATACAACAAAATAAATTAGAATGTATACAATATGAATATAAGAAGAAGCTCCAAAAAAAACACAAAGACTTGATATGGTCAAAAGTTGATCCTTTTACAATTCTAGTAAAATATATAAATATCTGGCAAGTTGGATAGAAAAAAAAATAAAGAGTAAAGGCAAGCAAGAGTGACAAATATGTGTAATAAAAAAGAAGACATTGATTCAGATTCTGAAGACATTAAAATGTTTTTGGAGTATATTGTGAACAATGTTTTGTTTATAAATTCAAAATAGAAATGAAATATATAAAGTTTTAGAAAAATTTTTTTTTAAATTGAAGGAACCATAGAGATTTGAAAATACCTGTAACAATAAAGAAATTTGATTATTAAACAAATATTTTCATAAACAAAATTTTAGACTCAGATGACTCCACTAGCAAGTTCTAGCAAAATTCTAAACTTTTACAAATTATTCTGGAGAAGTAATTAAAAGGAAGCTTGGCCATTATCATCATTCCTATTTAATATTTTAATGGTCCTAGACAGTAGATTCAGATTAGAGAGAGAAAAAGCCAGTAAGGACAGTGAAAGAAATAAAGATCCCAAGACAATAATTACATGTAATTATAAGATAACAACTAAAATAGTATCAATTCAAATCCAAAGTATATAAAAAGATAAACATCATGTGTAGGATTGGTTTATAACTAGAACATATTATTATTTAAACCTAAGAAAATCAATCAATGCAAGTCACCATACTCATAGCATATAATGAAAATTTTAAGTAAAATTTTAAGATCTGAATATATGCAAAAGGAGTAGTTTCTGTAACATAACATTCATTCATAATTTAAAAAGTAAAGCCTTGTAGATAAGGAATTAATCTAGCAAACACCATGTTTTCTCTGTCTGCTTTTATCTGCCTTGCTATTTATTTTCTATTAGTCCTTTTGATTAATTTATAAACTTTATAGTTTGTTTTGTAGAAAGTCATGGTATTACAGTTAAAAAGAAAACATGGATGGGCTTGCTTTTATCTGCCATTTGTTTCTAAAAAATGTTTATAAAATTATAAGCATGGAAAGTTTGGAATATTAGTATAATTAATTCAGATATATTCACCACATTTGCCTGCAACATTGTAAGTATAAATTTTGAATAACAACATGCTTTGTGTTTTCGTTTCATGTTGTGGGGAAATGAAGCATGACAATTACCACCATTTCTATTTAATATTTTAATATTTTAATCATGATAGGAAGTAAATTAAGATTAGCAAAAGCAAAAAAAATCTGATATTAAGCATTGAAAAGAAAAAGGCAAAACTGTAAGTTTCCAGAGATGATATGACTAAATAAAAGACTTTTTCAAAAATCCTATGATTCAATTATAATATTAGTTTAGCAAAATTGCTATATATATTATCAGTATAAAAATATTATTATTTCTTCAGACAGCACAAGAAGTATGATGCTGGCAAATGCTTGTGGTGAGGACCTCAGGGAGCTTACAGTCATGGTAAAAGCTGATGGGGAATCAGGCATCTCATACAGTAAGAGTGGGTGCAAGAATAAACCATTTTTAAACTTACCATTTATCCCGGCCCGCAGGATAGTCGAAGCAGGCCCTGGAGGAGGGGGTGGGAATTTGGGGAACAAGAGATACGAGAAATGGAGACAAGACAGTGCTCTGATCAAGTCTCTTTTAATGGCGGTAATGCAGTGCCTTATATACACTTGGAGGGAAAGGGGTTGGGCCAGAGGCGGAGATGATCTCATCGCAGAGGGCGTGACCAAGTAGGTATTGGTTTCTCTGGTCGAACGTCATGTTGCACCTGCGCTGTCAGGTAGTAATTTTCGCGGGCGCGGGAAAAATGGGTGAAGAAGAAGCAGGAAGAGCGCCATCTTTTATGAGGTATTAATACAGGGAAAAAGGTAAATCTAGGGAGGAGGTAGAAGGTGGAAATGAATAGAGCTCAGGCGTTTTTAATCGTCAGTTATTATTCGCTATGGCCGGGGCGTGCAGCTCCGGACAGGTCCCCCTTTTAATTATTTTATGATGAGAAAACGACCCCTCGGGAACTGCGCCTGTCTTAGGTTGGGTCAACTCATCCCCACCTTCTAGGCCCGTCATGGGATAAGGCAGCAGCAAAGGCGGCCCTCCTGTCTTAGGCTCCGATGGAGATAGTGTCCTCTTACCCGTCATTGACTGTCCAGTTCAGCACACAGGAGAGGTGGTCTTATTAAGGGAAATAAGACTCACCATTTTCAGTCATCTCAAGGCGATGATAATGGACCTGTATAGGTTTGGCCTGGAAGGCCTCGATTTGTTGTCTGACGAATGCCATAAGCTTATTAAAGATTATAGGCCCGAGAGTGAGAAAGAGTAGAAGAGTAAGTAAAGGACCAAGAAATGGCAGGAGATAGGGGAGAAGTCCATCGAGTCCAGTCCACAAGGGATTAGCGACCAGACCTTTTCTGCGCTCTTCTAGTTCTTCCTGTAAAGTCTTTATCTTATCTCTGACGATTCTGGATTTGTTGGCGTAAAAACAGCACTTTTCATTTCCATGACTGGTCTGGCATTAGGTAAGCTGTCTTGCCCGAGCAAGTCACCTGGGTGATTCTGTCTGACGGAGGTTCAGATACCTGTCCCCCTCTGCAATCACAAGGCTGGCCGTATTGTTTTCGTAATAATTCTCTTGCCTTACGAGGGTCACCAAAACCTGCATAGACTGTCACTATGTTATATAGAGCGATTATTCTCCAAAGGAATCTCATGTTAGGCTTCATTTTCTGAAAAACAAGAAGGAAAGAACTTCTCAGGGAGATTTATCTTCCCTGGACTGATAATGGTTATGATTTATTTGTCTTACCAATCTTTCAGGCAGCCATCTGGCTGCATCATTTTTTTGTGAGAAGATGCATACTGAGCCTCTTCCCCAAATTAAAACTGGATCGGGGCCATGCCATGAATTATCAAGTGGATCTTTCCATTTTACCATTGCAAACTGTTTTTGAGATTCAGGATGCCAGAAACGATCGGCAGGCGATTTTCCATGACTGTCCAAATTTAAAAAATTAAGGATAAACAGGGCATGATTGAGTATGTTTCTAGGGGTACCCTTCACGGGGTACCAGCTCCCCCCTTTTAATTTTGTGATAACAGTTTTTAAAGACAGATGAGCTCTTTCTACTATACCTTGTCCTTGGGGATTGTAGGGAATACCTGTGGTATGTTTAATTTGTAGGGTATTACAGAATTGTAAAAAGGTTTTGGCTATATAACCAGGGCCATTGTCTGTTTTGATTTGTTTGGGTATTCCTAAAATAGAAAAGCAGTGTAATAAATGAGCTATGACATGTTTGGTGGCCTCTCCTGTTTGGAGAGTTGCACTGACGAATCCACTATAGGTGTCTATGCATACATGGATATATTTTAGCTGACCGAATTCTAAGTGGTGAGTAACGTCCATTTGCCAAATTTCGTTGGGGATGAGTCCTCGGGGGTTAACTCCTAGATAGGGAACAGGCAAATACGTTATGCAGTTGGCGCATTGTTTAACTATTTGTCGAGCTTGTTCTCTGGTAAGTTTAAACATGAGTCTTAAGGTTTGGGCGTTTAAATGATGCAAGGCATGTGCTTTTTGTGCTTGTTGCAAATTGTCTGTAGTGACTGTGGCTATGATTTTTGTTGCCGCGTCAGCTGTTGCGTTACCTTGTGTTAAAGGTCCCGGTAATCCTGAATGTGCTCTAATATGCCCAAGAAAAAAGGGAGTAGTCCTTTTTCGAATAAGTTGTTGACATTGTAAAAATAGGTTAGCTGTGTCTGAAATATGTTTAATTTGAGGCACGGTCTCTAAGAGGGGTATTGAATGAGCCAGATAGGTGCTGTCTGTGTAAATGTTAAGTGGCTGACAAGGAAAAGCTGATAGTGCTGCAATTATAGCTTGCAATTCGACCAGCTGAGCTGATGTATAAGTGGTCTGGAATTTAACGACTACATTATTGTAAGTGTAAGCGGCAAGTCCTGTGGAAGATCCATCAGTGAAAATTAATAATGCGTCATTGAGAGGTTCTTTGCTGGTAATATGGGGAAACACAAACGCATGAAGTTTACAAAATTGAATAAGTTTGTTAGGTGGGTAATGGTTGTCAATCGCGCCAGTGTAAGAAGCGCAAGCAATTGGCCAGGCTTCCGTATTTTGTAATAGCCAATGAATGTGTGATTGAGTGTAGGGCTGTATAATGGTAGAGGGTTCTATTCCAAAGTATTTTCTACTGTTTTCTCTTCCCAAGATAATTAGATCAGCTATGGCATCATAATAAGGCAACAAAACCTTTTTAGGGGAGGAGGGCAGGTGTACCCACATAATGGGATTGTTCTGCCAAAATAGGCCAGTAGGGGTTATTGTTGTGTTAAAAATAAGGAATATTAATGGCTGAGAATAGTCAATGCTGGTAACAAATTGTGTTGCAATGGCATGTTCTACCTGTTGGAGTGCCATTAATGCTTCTTTAGTAATGGACCTGGGAGATTTTGGATTAGAGTCTCCTTTTAATATATCGAAAAGAGGTTTTAACTCTCCTGTAGTGAGTTTTAAGTACGGTCGAAGCCAATTTATGTCTCCCAGTAATTTTTGGAAATCATTTAAAGTTTTTAAATGATCACGACGTATAACGGCCTTTTGATTAATGATTTTGGGTCCATTAATTTGAAAACCAAGATAGGTGTATGGATCTTGTAATTGTACCTTTTCTGGGGCCAATTTCTCCTGCTATTAAAATATCATCCATATAATGTATAATATACATTTGTGCCCACGTTTTTCTGACTGGCTCTATAGCAGCAGCTACATATTTTTGACACAAGGTAGGACTATTAGCCATACCCTGAGGTAAGACTTTCCATTGATAGCATTTCATTGGTTGTTTAAAATTTGTAGATGGAAGACTAAAGGCAAATCTTTTTTGGTCAGCAGGATGAAGGGGAATTGTAAAAAAGCAATCTTTAAGGTCAATAATGATTTTAAAATATTTTTAAATATTTTTAAAAATATTTTTGAGGAATCGCAACCGGTGAAGGTAATCCTGGTTGTAAGGCACCCATAAGGATCATAGTGATATTTACTGCTCTTAAATCTTGTAAACGCAAAGCATGCCTACAAGACCAAAAACCTCATCACCTGGGTACATGGTAGATAAGTAAATAATGGTCTGCACCCCAGACGCAGCAAATCAGAAACTTGGAGGGCAGAGCTCTGCAAGCTGTGATTGAACAAGCCTCCCAGGTGAGTTTCATGCACACTGAAGGCTGAAACTCAATGAGAACCATTGTTTTAACCAATTAAAATACAATCTTCAGGTGGTTCATATACACTGCCAAAATTGAGAAAGCTTGAGAATCACTGAATAGTAATAATTATTTTCAGATGGTACTCGACAAATTTACAAAAACTGCAAACATGCAAGACCCGCCCAGCCATCCGCACATCCACTGGGATCCACTCCCACGATTACCCTCGAGGGAAATGAGACCCTCCTCCGTATCTTGCGGAGGCTTTGCAAGGTTAGAACGGGAGCTAACCTTTAAAATATGCTCTGTCTGAGCGACCGCAGCCATGACTTGCGAATCGACCTCCTTCCTATCTATTAAATCTCTAATGAGGTTCCAATAAGAGAAAACGGTCACAGGAATTTTTTCTGGCCCAAAAGTATTATAATAGTCCTGAAGACAATCCCCTACTCTACGCCACACTTTGATATCAATAGTTCCTTCCTGTGGGAACCAAGGGCAAGTATCTTTTACAAAATCAAAAAATTTAAACAAGTCATTACCTTTAACCTTTACTCCTCGTATCTTTAAAGCCTCTTTTAATTGTCCTACATATATTTGATGTTGGCTTAATTCTTGTCCCATTTCGGACGCGTCACTTACCTTCGATCCTGACGCGGCAGGTTCCCGTGGTGATCAGTTTAATTCCTTTTGTCTTTGTTAGCGGTCGACCATCCTTTGGCGTCCTCTTCCTCACAGAGTCCCTCGTTTCCAGGTCCCTGTTCGGGCGCCACGTATCCCGGCCCGCGGGATAGTCGAAGCAGGCCCTGGAGGAGGGGGTGGGAATTTGGGGAACAAGAGATACGAGAAATGGAGACAAGACAGTGCTCTGATCAAGTCTCTTTTAATTGCGGTAATGCAGTGCCTTATATACACTTGGAGGGAAAGGGGTTGGGCCAGAGGCGGAGATGATCTCATCGCAGAGGGCGTGACCAAGTAGGTATTGGTTTCTCTGGTCGAACGTCATGTTGCACCTGCGCTGTCAGGTAGTAATTTTCGCGGGCGCGGGAAAAATGGGTGAAGAAGAAGCAGGAAGAGCGCCATCTTTTATGAGGTATTAATACAGGGAAAAAGGTAAATCTAGGGAGGAGGTAGAAGGTGGAAATGAATAGAGCTCAGGCATTTTTAATCGTCAGTTATTATTCGCTATGGCCGGGGCGTGCAGCTCCGGACAACCATTTATAATTTTATATATCTATATGTAACATATATAGATATTTGTAATTATACATAATAGATAAAATACATAAAATCTAAGTTACATTTTAATCACAGCAGAAAATCATAAACATCTTTATTTTTCATAATTTTCTTCATGTTTATCTACATAGCAAACACACACAAATACGGAATGATTTTGACATGGTTAATATTACAAGGTGAAATTGTATACAGACCTCTATATATCTTCAATATCTGCCACATATCTTATGGAAAACACAAATCATTCTATGCTAACTGGAATACATATAAAATATTATTTTTTCATATCTACATTTCCAAACAAGTGGCTACATCATAATTGAACTACCTCTTATATAGAGGAGTATTTTCTAACTTATATGAATTTTTTACTATTAAAAAATACTGCAAAAACATCCTCACCACTATATCCTATATGTCAGTTTGTATGTATAAATATTTTATCAGTAATGTGTTTAATCAATAAAAAGCAAATGAGCTCAACACGAATATATGTGAATATATTTTTGCGTATATTTATATGAAAACAAGTATGTGTGCAAAAATACAAAACAGGCTATCAAAAGTTGGGTACAAGAAAGATCTAAGTTTGTAAGTCATTTAGACAGGGAATATGTAAATTTACATGCATTTATATATGCTTATCTATGCATATAGTAATGAATAAAACATATATAGTATTATTTGAGTACGTAGGCAGTCCTGTATATTACTATACTTTAGAGCGGGACCATAAAAATAACCATAAAAACTTAAGTAATATAAAGGGATCTTGATAATCAATGAGAAAAATTAAAATTGTTTCATGGTCTTTAAAAATTATTTTCCAAGACATTAAAAACACTCTTATTGTCAGTTATAAATGTATATGAAAATTAAAAATTAGTGCAACTGATATTTATTTAATACAATGTAAATTAAAACAGAAACATTTATGAATTATTTCCTTAATAAAACTGATTAAAAATAGTTTGAAGAGCTTTTGCTTTCTTCTCATTGTTTAACTTGTGATAAGAAGTGAGTATCTTTATCTACTTTGGTGAATTACGGTATCCTTTTATACTTAGGATCAACTTCCAACATGTTATTCTTTGCACTTTAAATGTGATTAAATATCTCCAAGAATAATTCTAATGTGAAATTTTCTGTTGATATGACTTCCTCTGTAACATCTTTATCCTTTTCCACATATGCGCTTTCTCATTTATACGTTCCACTAGATTTATTTAGCAACATATCCAGAGTGTCTTAAACTATTTCCATAATTTCCTATTTTATCAATTAACTAAACTTATATTCAATTCCAGTCTTACTTCTGGTGTTATCACTTTTTGTTTTATTGCTGTACTTGTATCCTTGTTGACTAATTTCCTGTTTGGAGTAACTTTTTATAACATGTCATGTGACTTTATTACTGGATGCAAAAAGACAGCATGACTATGTGGTTTGCTGTTGGTGTGTGAACTGAATAAAATGTGCACAGTCACCAATAACTGACAGACTTGAAAGAAATAACGTGATTTTTCTTTTTGCGCAAAGGTGGGTTTTGGTCTCTCTCTAGTTGGCCCTGCCACTGCCAGCTGCAACTGCATTCCTGATTGCCTAGAAAGAAGATCCTTTGCAATTTGACATCTGTATCCAGACAACAACGTAATGATTCTGTAGCCAAGTTAGAAATAAGAATGGCTCTTGCACCCACTCACCATGTAAAACGCCTGCCTCCCCATCACTTTTCACCGTGACTATCATCTGTCTGAAGTCCTCACCGCAAGCAGATACGAGCACTATGCTTTTTGTGCTGTCTGAAGAACTCATTTCAGAACCTAAATGCTTCAACACCAAATGTTTAGTCTGGTTATAAGAAAGTGAGTAACTTTTATCTTCAAAAAATCTAGAAATTATCGAGTTTAGAGAGTGTATGGAGAATTGATGCTGAAGCCAAAGTTGAAGAGAGAGGAATTTGGGGACACTGCACAGAGTACTTAAAGGTTAGGCCTAGCTCCCACCCTCAAATGGCTCCTGGGAAAGGCAGCATGGCTGTGAATGCCAGGAAGTATCAAAGAGCCATGAGGTTGGGTATTTGCCTAGCTACTTATTGGCCATTACTCTTAATTGTCATTTACTACTAAATCACATCCCACAATACAACACCAAAAATCATCCTCTTAATATATACAGCTGTGAAACCAAGTGCAAAAATTCACCCACACATAAAGATCCTATAGAGAACTCTGGCCCCTTGAAAGCATCCAGAAATGAAGCTAACTGACTATACTTAACTTACACCACTGTTAAAGGAACATCAACCCTCCTAGATCAGACAGATTTACTGCAAGAACTCTGGCCATTCAAAAACCCAGAATATTCACTTACCTCCAAAACAGTCCACTTCCCCCCACCCCCCAACAATGGTTCTTAAGGAGTCTGAAATGACAGAAAACACAGATAAAGAATTCAGAATTTTAATGGTGAAGAGGCTCGTCTAGATTCAGGAGAATGATAAAACTTAATGCAAGGAATCTAGTGGGAAAATTCAACAGTTGAAAGACAAAATAGCCATTCTGAGAAAGAACCAAACAAATTCTAAAGCTGAAAAATTCACTATAAGATCTTATAATACAATCAGAAGTATTAATAGCAGAATAGACCAAGCAGATGAAATAATCCCAGAGCTTGAAGCCCATATCTTCAAATCAACCCAGACAGGCAAAATTTAAAAAAGAATTTTTAAAAATGAATAAAACCTCTGAAGAAATATGGAATTACGTATAGAGACCAAATCTATGCTTTACTGGCCTTTCTGAGAGAGAAGGACACAGGACTTGGAAAATGTATTTGATGATGTAGTCCATAAAAAATTTCCTAATCTCACTAGAGATTTTCATATGCAAATCAAATAAATAAAGAGAACCCTGCCTAGATGCTATACAAGATGACCATGCCCAAGACACATAGTTATCAGATTCACTGAGGTCGATACAAAAGGAAAAATCTTAGAGGTAGTTAGAGAAAAGTGCCAAGTCACATAGAGAGGGAAGCCCATACAGATAGCACCAGACCTATCATCAAAAACTTAAATGCCAGCAGAGATGATTGCGGCGAGGGGTTGGGTGACTTTCAGTATTCTTAAAGAAATTTAAATGAATAATTTAATATTCCACCAAACTAAGCTTCATAAGTGAAGGAAAAGTGAAATTTCTCTCAGACAAGCAAATGCTGAGGGAATTCATTTCAAGTAGACCAGTCTTACAAGAGGTCCTGAAGGGAGTGCTAAACATGGAATTGAAAGAATGACACCTTGCTACAACAAAAACACACTTAAGCACATAGTCCATAAGCACTGTAAAACAACTACACAATCAAATCCTCATAACAACCAGCTAACAACATGATGACAGTATGAAAAGTTCTCATATCAATACTAACCCTAAATGTAAATGGGCTGAATGGCTGGATTTGGTTTGTTAGCATTTTGTAGAGAATTTTTGCAACTAAGTTCATCAGGGATATTGACCCAAAGTTTCCTTTTTTGTTGTGTCTCTGCCAGCTTTTGGTGTTAAGACAATGCTGGCTTCATAGAATGAGTAAGGGAGGAGTTCTTCCTGGATTTTTTGAATAGTTTAAGTAAGATGGGTACCAGTTCTTTGTATACCTGGTAGAATTTGGCTGTGAATGCATCTGATTCAGAGCATTTTTTTTTTCTTGGTAGGTTTGTTATTACTCAACTTCAGAGCTAGATATTGATCTATTCAGGGTTTCAACATCTTCCTGATTCCATCATGGAGAATTATGTGTTTCCAGGAATTTATCCCTTTCCTTTTGATATTCTAAATTGTATGCACAGAGTTTTTCCTAGTATTCTTTGAAGATCTTTTTTATTCTTTGGTATCTTTTGTAATGTCATCTTTTTTCTATTTCTGATTATACTTATTTGAATTCTCCGATTTTTTCCCTTTGTTAATCTAGCTAGTGGTCTATCAACACTGTTTATTTTTTTTTTCAAATAATCAACTCTTGATTTCATTGACCTTTTTTATGAATTTCTGCATCTCAGTTTCTTTGTTCTTTAATTTTAATTTTTTTTTTCCTGCTAGTTTTGGGGTTGGTTTCCTCTATTTTTTTTCCTAGTTTCATTAGGTGCAAAGTTATATTGATAACTTCAAATTTTTCTAACTTCTTGATGGTGTTTAGTACTACCTAGCAGCACACAGAAAAGTTAATATACTGTGATCGAGTAGGTTTTATTTCTGGGATGTAAGGTGGTTCATCATATACAAACCAAGAAATGTTATTCACCACATAAACAGAATTAAAAGCAAAATACGATTCTCAATATATGTAAAAAAATATTTTCATAAAATTCAACATCCCTTCATGATAAAAAGCCTCAAGAAACTAGGCATCAAAAAATATACCTCAAAATAATAAGAACCATCCATGCCAAACCCACAGCCAACATCACACTAAACAGGCAAAAGCTGGAACCATTCCCCTTGAGGACTAGAAGAAGACAGGTATGCCCACTCTCACTAGCCCTGTTCAAAACAGTACTGGAAGTTCCAGCCAGAGCAATCAGGCAAGAAAAATAAATAAAAGGCACCAAAATAGGGGAAAAAAAAGAAATCAAACTATCTCTCTTTGTTGATGATATGATTTCATACATAGGAAACCCTAAAGACTACACCAAAAAGGTTACTAGAACAGGTAAACAATTTTAGTAAGGTTTAGGAATGTTCAAATGTCAGTAGCATTTCTATACAATAATAACATCCAGGCTGAAAGTCAAAGCAAAAACACAATTCCATTTATAATAGCCACAAAAAGTAAAAGATATACTTAGGAAGACAGCTAAGAAGGTGAAATGTCTTTACAAGTATAACTACAAGGCACTACTGAAATAAATCAGAGATGATGTAAATAAATAAAAAACATTCTATGCTTATGGATTGGAAGAATCAATATCATTAAAATGGCCATCCTACCAAAGCAATTTATAGATTCAACACTATTTCTATCAAACTACCAACATCATTCTTCACAGAATTAGAAAAATAATCTAACATTCATATATAACCAAAAAAGATCCCACATATACAAAACAATCCTAAGGAAACAAACGAACAAACAGAAACAAACTTGGTGGCATCACACTACCTGACTTCAAACTCTACAAGAAGATGACAGTAATGAAAACAGCATGACACAGGTACAAAAACAGACAAATAAACCAATGGAATAGCACGGAAACTCAGAAATAAACCTGGACACCTACAACAATCTTATTTTTGACAAGGCTGACAAAAGCAAGCAAAGGGGAAAAGGCTTTCTATTCAATAAACGGTGCTGGGATAATTGGCTATCGATATACAGAAGGTTGAAGCTGGACCTGTATCTTTTACTATATACAAAAAGTAACTCAAAATGGATTAAAGATTAAATGTAAGACCTCAATCTATAACAAGTCCTAGAAGAAAATTAGGAAATATCCTTCTCAACGTCAGCATTGGAAAATAATTTTTGGCTAAATCTCCAAAAGCAATTGCATCAAAAACAAAAATTGACAAATGGAACCTAATTAAGCTAATGGGCTTCTGCACAGCAAAGGAAACTATCAATAAACAGACAATCAACAAAATGGGAGAAATATTTGCAAACTATGCATCCGACATAGGTCTAGACATAGGCCTAATATTTAGAATCTGCAAGGAACTTAACGAGTAAAAACAAGTAACTCCATTATAACATAGGCAAAAGACATGAACAGGCAATTCTTGAAAGGACATTCAAGTAGCAAACAATCATATGAAAAAGTGCTCATCATCTTTAATCATCAAAGAAATGCAAATAAAACCTACAATGAGATACCATCTCACATCAGTTAGAATGGCTATTAATAAAAAGTCAATGATAACAAGGCTGGGCATAGTGGAACATAACTGTAATCCTAGCATTTTGGGAGGCCGAGGTATGTGGATCACTTGAGGCCAGGAGTTTGAGACCAGACTGGCCAACATGATGAAACCCCATGTCTACTAAAAATACAAAACTTAGCTTGGCTTAGTGGCACACACCTGTAACCCAGTTAGGAGGCTGAGGCAGGAGAATTGCTTGAACCCAGGAAGTGGAGGTTTCAGTGAGCTGAGATGGTGCCACTGCACTCCAGCCTGGGTGATAGAGCAAGATGCTGAAAAAAAAAAAAATGTCAATGATAACAGATGCTAGTGAGGCTGCAGAGAAAAGAAAACACTTATGCACTGTTCATGGGAATGTAAACTAGTTCAGCCACCGTGGAAAGCAGTTTGGAGATTTCTCAAAGAATTTAAAACAGAGCTATGATTTGACCCAGCAATCCCATTACTGAATATATATCCAAAGGAAAATATATTATTATACCAAAAAGACATAGCTACTTGTATGTTTATTCACAGTAGCAAAGACATGGAATCAATCTAGTTGCCCATTTATGGTAGACTGCATAAAGAAAATGTGGTACATATACACCACGGGTTACTATGCAGCCATAAAAAAGTATGAATTCATGTTCTTTGCAGCAATATAGATGAACTGGAGACCATAATCCTAAGTTAATTAATGCAGGAAAACAAAACAAAATACCACATGTTCTCACTTATAAGTGGGAACTAAACACTGAGTACACAAAGACATAAGCATGGGACAACAGACACCGTGAACTACTGGAGTGGAGAGGGTGGGTGGAGTGGGTTTAAAAACTACCTACTGGGTACTATGCTTATTAACTATGTGCAGTATACTCATGTGAGAAAGCTGTAGTTGTACCACCTGTATTTAAAAGATGTAATTTCTTAAAAAAAGAAGTAACATGATTTTTTTCTTTTTTTTTTATATCAAATGGTAAATTTTTTTAAAAAATTTATTTATTATTATTATACTTTAAGTTGTAGGGTACATGTGCATAACGTGCAGGTTTGCTACATATGTATACTTGTGCCATGTTGGTGTGCTGCACCCATCAACTCGTCATTTACATCAGGTATAACTCCCAATGCAATCCCTCCCCCCTCCCCCCTCCCCATGATAGGCCCTGGTGTGTGATGTTCCCCTTCCTGAGTCCAATGAGATCCAAGGGATCTCATTGTTCAGTTCCCACCTATGAGTGAGAACATGCGGTGTTTGGTTTTCTGTTCTTGTGATAGTTTGCTAAGAATGATGGTTTCCAGCTGCATCCATGTCCCTACAAAGGACACAAACTCATCCTTTTTTATGGCTGCATAGTATTCCATGGTGTGTATGTGCCACATTTTCTTAATCCAGTCTGTCACTGATGGACATTTGGGTTGATTCCAAGTCTTTGCTATTGTGAATAGTGCCACAATAAACATACGTGTGCATGTGTCTTTATAGCAGCATAATTTATAATCCTTTGGGTATATACCCAGTAATGGGATGGCTGGGTCATATGGTACATCTAGTTCTAGATCCTTGAGGAATCGCCATACTGTTTTCCATAATGGTTGAACTAGTTTACAATCCCACCAACAGTGTAAAAGTGTTCCTATTTCTCCACATCCTCACCAGCACCTGTTGTTTCCTGACTTTTTAATGATCGCCATTCTAACTGGTGTGAGATGGTATCTCATTGTGGTTTTGATTTGCATTTCTCTGATGGCCAGTGATGATGAGCATTTTTTCATGTGTCTGTTGGCTGTATGAATGTCTTCTTTTGAGAAATGTCTGTTCATATCCTTTGCCCACTTTTTGATGGGGTTGTTTGTTTTTTTCTTGTAAATTTGTTTGAGTTCTTTGTAGGTTCTGGATATTAGCCCTTTGTCAGATGAGTAGATTGCAAAAATTTTCTCCCATTCTGTAGGTTGCCTGTTCACTCTGATGGTAGTTCCTTTTGCTGTGCAGAAGCTCTTTAGTGTAATGAGATCCCATTTGTCAATTTTGGCTTTTGCTGCCGTTGCTTTTGGTGTTTTAGACATGAAGTCTTTGCCCATGCCTATGTCCTGAATGGTACTACCTAGGTTTACCTCTAGGATTTTTATGGTATTAGGTCTAACATTTAAGTCTCTAATCCATCTTGAATTAATTTTTGTATAAGGAGTAAGGAAAGGATCCAGTTTCAGCTTTCTACTTATGGCTAGCCAATTTTCCCAGCACCATTTATTAAATAGGGAATCCTTTCCCCATTTCTTGTTTCTCTCAGGTTTGTCAAAGATCAGATGGCTGTAGATTTGTGGTATTATTTCTGAGGACTCTGTTCTGTTCCATTGGTCTATATCTCTGTTTTGGTACCAGTACCATGCTGTTTTGGTTGCTGTAGCCTTGTAGTATAGTTTGAAGTCAGGTAGCGTGATGCCTCCAGCTTTGTTCTTTTGACTTAGGATTGTCTTGGAGATGCGGGTTCTTTTTTGGTTCCATATGAACTTTAAAGCAGTTTTTTCCAATTCTGTGAAGAAACTCATTGGTAGCTTGATGGGGATTGCATTGAATCTATAAATTACCTTGGGCAGTATGGCCATTTTCACGATATTGATTCTTCCTATCCATGAGCATGGTATGTTCTTCCATTTGTTTGTGTCCTCTTTTATTTCACTGAGCAGTGGTTTGTAGTTCTCCTTGAAGAGGTCCTTTACATCCCTTGCCAGTTGGATTCCTAGGTATTTTATTCTCTTTGAAGCAATTGTGAATGGAAGTTCATTCCTGATTTGGCTCTCTGTTTGTCTGTTACTGGTGTATAAGAATGCTTGTGATTTTTGCACATTAATTTTGTATCCTGAGACTTTGCTGAAGTTGCTTATCAGCTTAAGGAGAATTTGGGCTGAGACAATGGGGTTTTCTAAATATACAATCATGTCATCTGCAAACAGGGACAATTTGACTTCTTCTTTTCCTAACTGAATACCCTTGATTTCTTTCTCTTGCCTAATTGCCCTAGTCAGAACTTCCAACACTATGTTGAATAGGAGTGGTGAGAGAGGGAATCCCTGTCTTGTGCCAGTTTTCAAAGGGAATTTTTCCAGTTTTTGCGCATTCAGTATGATATTGGCTGTGGGTTTGTCATAAATAGCTCTTATTATTTTGAGGTACGTTCCATCAATACCGAATTTATTGAGCGTTTTTAGCATGAAGGGCTGCTGAATTTTGTCAAAAGCCTTTTCTGCATCTATTGAGATAATCATGTGGTTCTTGTCTTTGGTTCTGTTTATATGCTGGATTATGTTTATTGATTTGTGAATGTTGAACCAGCCTTGCATCCCAGGGATGAGGCCCACTTGATCATGGTGGATAAGCTTTTTGATGTGTTGCTGAATCCGGTTTGCCAGTATTTTATTGAGGATTTTTGCATCGATGTTCATCAGGGATATTGGTCTAAAATTCTCTTTTTTTGTTGTTTCTCTGCCAGGCTTTGGTATCAGGATGATGTTGGCCTCATAAAATGAGTTAGGGAGGATTCCCTCTTTTTCTATTGATTGGAATAGTTTCAGAAGGAATGGTAACAACTCCTCCTTGTACCTCTGGTAGAATTCAGCTGTGAATCCATCTGGTCCTGGACTTTTTTTGGTTGCTAGGCTATTAATTATTGCCTCAATTTCAGAGCCTGCTATTGGTCTATTCAGGGATTCAACTTCTTCCTGGTTTAGTCTTGGAAGAGTGTAAGTGTCCAGGAAATTATCCATTTCTTCTAGATTTTCCAGTTTATTTGCGTAGAGGTGTTTATAGTATTCTCTGATGGTACTTTGTATTTCTGTGGGGTCGGTGGTGATATCCCCTTTATCATTTTTAATTGCGTCCATTTGATTCCTCTCTCTTTTCTTCTTTATTAGTCTTGCTAGTGGTCTGTCAATTTTGTTGATCTTTTCAAAAAACCAACTCCTGGATTCATTGATTGTTTGGAGAGTTTTTTGTGTCTCTATCTCCTTCAGTTCTGCTCTGATCTTAGTTATTTCTAGCCTTCTGCTAGCTTTCGAATGTGTTTGCTCTTGCTTCTCTAGTTCTTTTAATTGTGAGGTTAGAGTGTCAATTTTAGATCTTTCCTGCTTTCTCTTGTGGGCATTTAGTGCTATAAATTTCCCTCTACACACTGCTTTAAATGTGTCCCAGAGATTCTGGTATGTTGTATCTTTGTTCTCATTGGTTTCAAAGAACATCTTTATTTCTGCCTTCATTTCGTTATGTACCCAGTAGTCATTCAGGAGCAGGTTGTTCAGTTTCCATGTAGTTGAGCGGTTTTGATTGAGTTTCTTAGTCCTGAGTTCTAGTTTGATTGCACTGTGGTCTGAGAGACAGTTTGTTATAATTTCTGTTCTTGTACATTTGCTGAGGAGTGCTTTACTTCCAATTACGTGGTCGATTTTGGAGTAAGTATGATGTGGTGCTGAGAAGAATGTATATTCTGTTGATTTGGGGTGGAGAGTTCTATAGATGTCTATTAGGTCTGCTTGCTGCAGAGATGAGTTCAATTCCTGGATATCCTTGTTAACTTTCTGTCTCGTTGATCTGTCTAATGTTGACAGTGGAGTGTTGAAGTCTCCCATTATTATTGTATGGGAGTCTAAGTCTCTTTGTAAGTCTCTAAGGACTTGCTTTATGAATCTGGGTGCTCCTGTATTGGGTGAATATATATTTAGGATAGTTAGCTCTTCCTGTTGAATTGATCCCTTTACCATTATGTAATGGCCTTCTTTGTCTCTTTTGATCTTTGATGGTTTAAAGTCTGTTTTATCAGAGACTAGTATTGCAACCCCTGCTTTTTTTTGTTCTCCATTTGCTTGGTAAATCTTCCTCCATCCCTTTATTTTGAGCCTATGTATGTCTCTGCGTGTGAGATGGGTCTCCTGAATACAGCAGACTGATGGGTCTTGATTCTTTATCCAGTTTGCCAGTCTTTTAATTGGAGCTTTTAGTCCATTTCCATTTAAGGTTAAGATTGTTATGTGTGAACTTGATCCTGCCATTATGATATTAACTGGTTATTTTGCTCATTAGTTGATGCAGTTTCTTCCTAGCCTCGATGGCCTTTACATTTTGGCATGTTTTTGCAATGGCTGGTACCGGTTGTTCCTTTCCATGTTTAGTGCTTCCTTCAGGGTCTCTTGTAAGGCAGGCCTAGTGGTGACAAAATCTCTAAGCATTTGCTTATCTGTAAAGGATTTTATTTCTCCTTCGCTTATGAAACTTAGTTTGGCTGGATATGAAATTCTGGGTTTAAAATTCTTTTCTTTAAGAATGTTGAATATTGGCCCCCACTCTCTTCTGGCTTGGAGAGTTTCTGCCGAGAGATCTGCTGTTAGTCTGATGGGCTTCCCTTTGTGGGTAACCCGACCTTTCTCTCTGGCTGCCCTTAAGATTTTTTCCTTCATTTCAACTTTGGTGAATCTGGCAATTATGTGTCTTGGAGTTGCTCTTCTCGAGGAGTATCTTTGTGGCATTCTCTGTATTTCCTGGATTTGAATGTTGGCCTGCCCTACTAGGTTGGGGAAGTTCTCCTGGATGATATCCTGAAGAGTGTTTTCCAACTTGGTTCCATTTTCCCCCTCACTTTCAGGCACCCCAATCAGACGTAGATTTGGTCTTTTTACATAATCCCATACTTCTTGCAGGCTTTGTTCATTTCTTTTTCTTCTTTTTTCTTTTGGTTTCTCTTCTCGCTTCATTTCATTCATTTGATCCTCAATTGCAGATACTCTTTCTTCCAGTTGATCGAGTCGGTTACTGAAGCTTGTGGATTTGTCACGTATTTCTCGTGTCATGGTTTTCATCTCTTTCATTTCGTTTAGGACCTTCTCTGCATTAATTACTCTAGCCATCAATTCTTCCACTTTTTTTTCAAGATTTTTAGTTTCTTTGCACTGGGTACGTAATTCCTCCTTTAGCTCTGAGAAATTTGATGGACTGAAGCCTTCTTCTCTCATCTCGTCAAAGTCATTCTCCGTCCAGCTTTGATCCGTTGCTGGCGATGAGCTGCGCTCCTTTGCCGGGGGAGATGCGCTCTTATTTTTGGAATTTCCAGCTTTTCTGCCCTGCTTTTTCCCCATCTTTGTGGTTTTATCTGCCTCTGGTCTTTGATGATGGTGATGTACTGATATGGTTTTGGTGTAGGTGTCCTTCCTGTTTGATAGTTTTCCTTCTAACAGTCAGGACTCTCACTGTAGGTCTGTTGGAGATTGCTTGAGGTCCACTCCAGACCCTGTTTGCCTGGGTATCAGTAGCAGAGGCTGCAGAAGATAGAATATTTCTGAACAGCGAGTGTACCTGTCTGATTCTTGCTTTGGAAGCTTCCTCTCAGGGGTGTACTCCACCCTGTGAGGTGTGGGGTGTCAGACTGCCCCTAGTGGGGGATGTCTCCCAGGTAGGCTACTCAGGGGTCAGGGACCCACTTGAGCAGGGAGTCTGTCCCTTCTCAGATCTCAAGCTCCGTGTTGGGAGATCCACTGCTCTCTTCAAAGCTGTCAGATAGAGTCGTTTGCGTCTGCAGAGGTTTCGGCTGCGTTTGTTATTGCGCTGTCCCCAGAGGTGGAGTCTACAGAGACAGGCAGGTTTCCTTGAGCTGCTGTGAGCTCCACCCAGTTCGAGCTTCCCAGCAGCTTTGTTTACCTACTTAAGCCTCAGCAATGGCGGGCGCCCCTCCCCCAGCCTCGCTGCTGCCTTGCCGGTAGATCACAGACTGCTGTGCTAGCAATGAGGGAGGCTCCGTGGGTGTGGGACCCTCCCGGCCAGGTGTGGGATATGATCTCCTGGTGTGCCTGTTTGCTTAAAGCGCAGTATTGGGGTGGGAGTTACCCGATTTTCCAGGTGTTGTGTGTCTCAGTTCCCCTGGCTAGGAAAAGGGATTCCCTTCCCCCTTGCGCTTCCCAGGTGAGGCAATGCCTCGCCCTGCTTCAGCTCTCACTGGTTGGGCTGCAGCAGCTGACCAGCACCGATCGTCCGGCACTCCCCAGTGAGATGAACCCAGTACCTCAGTTGAAAATGCAGAAATCACCGGTCTTCTGTGTCGCTCGTGCTGGGAGTTGGAGACTGGAGCTGTTCCTATTCGGCCATCTTGCTCCGCCCTAACATGATTTTTTTCTGTTGATCATGGTGCACACCTGTCATTTGCATGGTTATTTCTAGTATTAGAAAGAAGAGCTAGCAGTGAAGCTTGTACTTATGATGCACAGTTATTATACCATAATGTCTAAACTTGTACTTATCCAAGCCATGCCAAGAGGACAACTTGTCTATTTAGGTCTATTTCTAAAGGTATGAACAAATTCCATTGTTTTCTTTGTTACAAAGAGCATGCATTTATCTTTTTTATTTGGAAAATTTCAAATGAGTTACTGTGTAACAAAAATGAGGCATATTATTTGCATGTGTAAGAGATAATGAGGATATTGCCTGTATCATCTCATAATTCACCTCTAGCTATTTATGATGCCGATTACAAACACCTGAGACTCTCTGCCTAAGGATGTTTTTTTTTTCTTCCTCATTATGGGTACACTAAGCCAGAGCAGTTAATATGAAAGGGCAGGAACGTTAAATCTTTGGAAGTAGTGCTCAACCAGTGATGGAAGAAAGGTTGTCAGATACACACAAAGTTCTTGTTATTCATTTGTCCTAACTCCAGGGAATGTTCTTTGCTGTCTCGCAAAATATTGAAGTGGGATTTCCTTCTGCTTCTCTGATGGTAATTTGCTTAGTAATCACATTTTATTGACTTCCTTGCTGGCCTTGTCTCATGTGTCCATATTCTACTAGTGTTTTCTGAAAATCAATATATAACTTTGATTCTCATTGTTGATGATATGCTTCTGGAGAATTACAAAATAAAGAAGTAAAAACAAAAGAAATTAATTCTGACTAATTTCAGGAAAAATGCAAAATATGCCAAAAAATCATACCAAATGCCAAAAAAGTATAACGATAAAAGACTGGTTTCATAAAAAATATTTGTAAGTGCATTTGTTTTTTATTTAAATTCACACAACACAGGCATCTGTTCTCCAGGTTTGTAAGGAGTACAGCAGTATCACTCAAAGAGAAGTAAGTTCATTACTATAAAAGTTCTTCCACTGGAAGTTGACAAGTACAGGAAATTCTGTGAAAGTATGTGAATATTTCAAAATTCAGAAAAGGTAGAAACAAGGAAGATTCAGGGAACTCAGCAAAAAGGCAAGTTCATACTTTTGTCCTAGAATATCCTCCAGGCAATATTGTGAATAAGTTATACCATGAGAATATAAGTTATTTGAATTCACATGCAGTAATGAATAAAACCCTTGATATTTGTCTCCGAATTAGGACATCATCATCTATGATTTTTATTTTTACTCATTTTTAATGAATTATGGATGGGGAAAACACTTCCAATGCATTTTTAGCTTGAATGTATTATTCTGCTTCTTGTGAGCAATCTTCAGTAATTCTGTATCACAGAACTCATAACAAGCATGGAATTAAAGTGCTTGCATGAAGAACATCTTGAATTTGGTGTGTTGTTTCTTTGATTGGAGATACATGTTGACTATCACTATCCACAGAAATGTGCAATTTAATCATAGATTTCACTGTGTGGGAAAGAACTGAAACTCTGAGTAATGGGGCAGAATGCATTTCCAAAAGATTATTTGGGTTTAAAATTTTCTTGAGAGAAATCGGGTTGCAACTTTCAAAACCTACAACCTCATGTCTTTTCATTATGAAATTGGAAAGAGTACTGACAATTTGAAACTAATTTTTGGGATTTGTTTTATTCAATGAAGAATAGCATAAAAATGTAGGGGAAAACACAATCTATTATTGGTTGGCAATGACATTTAGAAAAAAGAGACAGGTGTAACTGAAATACTGAAATAAACACATTATGGAATACATTAGTCCATTCTCACATTGCTAAAAATAAATATCTGAGACTGGGTAATTTATAAAGAAAAGAGTTTTAATTGGCTCATGATTCTGCAAGCTTACAGGATGCATGATGCTGGCATCTGCCTGACTTCTGCGGAGGCCTCAGGAAACTTACAATCATGGCAGAAGGTGAAGGGCAAGCAGGAACATCACAAGACAAAAGGATGAACAAGAGAGAAAAAATTGGAAGTGCTACAAACTTTTTAATGACCAGATCTCATGAGAACTCACTCATTATTGCAAGGAAAATACCAAGTGGAATGGTGCTAAACCATTCATGAGAAATCTGCCCCTATAATCCAAACGCCTCCTACCAGACCCCAAACCCAACATTGGGAATTACATTTCAACATGAGATTTGGGTAGGGACCCACATCCAAACTATATCATGGAGATTTCTCATTTTCTCTAGGGCCATGGTGATCAAATTTCTGTTCTATAATATAATAGTTGTGCTCACTCCTAAACATCTTGGTGCTCCCTTTCTCTGTTTACTATAAAAACTGCCTGGGCAATATCACAGGGTAACCCACCTTTGAGTTTTTCACATGTTGATGTTTCTTAAAAACAAACAGAGAAATAAAACTCTGGGTGTTCTCTTTCTTCTGAACTTAAAATCAATAACTCCAAATGTCCAGTGGAAGAGCTCTGCCTCCATATAGTTAATCTCAAAGCACTCATGCTAAAATAGTAATTTTGGAGCCACTACCATGCCCTAACCTATCCCTTTCTTTTCTGATTCTTTTCTGGGTAGTAAGAACTCCATGAAAACATTCATACAAGCAAGAAATAATTGAAAATCTAGCCTTCAAACATTTTATTCTTAACATTTTAAAAATCCAACAATTTACAAATTCCTGCTGAGTTCACTATTTCAGATTCTCTTGCATCTTTTTTCCTTTTTATCTGCACTACCATTTCTCTCTGAGGCTTTCATCTCCTATCCCAGTTCATTACACCCCACAATTTACCCTCCATACTATCAACAGTATAACTTTTAAAAATGCCAATGTGATTGCTACACCTTGTTCTCACACTTTTCATTGTTTCTGCATCACCTACCTAACAAATCAAATGGCATCTCAGGCCTTTTCCACTTGTATATCTGGTGATACAGAAAACAGGATACTTTGAAAAACTTTACATGTAAAAAAACATGAAATTATTGAAGCAATACTCTAGAGAACCATTTTTATAGAACCATCACTGTTCTGACAAGAGAGTAAGGCGCGTTCTGTGAGACCATAAACAAATTTAAAGACATAGATGTATTGAGTTAAATAGCAGCAAAGATGGAGCTGCCTGATGGACACTTACCAGTTCCTACTGACCTGCTCTTTCATTTATTTTGGCTACATAATGAATTATAAACAAAACCTTGAAAATGAGCATGCAACTAAGTTCAACTTGGAAATGCCCCTTCCTAAATTAAGCTAAGATTGAGCAATGATAGAGTTCCCATTCTTTAGTAATGTTGTGACAGAGAAATCCCCAAGCTAAAATGTGAAAATGATTAAAGAACAAAAAGCAGAAATAAAGAGGGAGGGAGGGAGGGAGAGAGAAAAAAAAAGAGGGAGGGAAGAGGAGGGAAAGGAGAGGAAAGGAAGGATAAGAAACAAAGAAAGAAGGGAAGGAAAAAAGAAGGGAAAGAAAAAAGACAGAAAAATAAATCCATGTCTAGATACATTGTCATGCAGTCAAATTGCTATGGTTTAAATGTGTCCCCTGCAAAATTCAGGTGTTGCCAACATCATCTCATTAAAAGGTGGGCTTTTCAGATGTGATTGGGCCATAAGGGATCGTTCATAGTTAATGGGATTAAGAGGCTCCATTCATCCATCAGATAGCTTGTTTCTTGTCCTTCCACCTTTTGCCATGAGAGGACTCAGCATTCTTTTTTCTCCAGAGGATGTGGCAAGAAGTCCTTCACTAAATATCAGATGCTGGCACCTTGATGTTGGACTTCCAGAACTATAACTTCCAGAACTATGACAAATAAATTTCCGAATTTATAAATTATCTAGTCTGTCATATTCTGTTATAACAGTTCTGGAATGCCCAGTCTTTGGTATTCTACTATAGTAGCATAAAGAAAGACACATATTTAAAAAACAATTACTAAAGCAGCTAACAAAAAGATTATTTATAAAAGAGCCAAAAAAAATCAAAATTGACCTTTAAAAACAGATGGCTATAAAAAGTATATTTAAATCTTTGAGGAAAATAATTATCTAGAAATAAGTATCAGAAAACAGGGAATTTAATATGAATGGAATCTCACTAAAGATGTATTAGTTGTCTACCGATTCATAAACAGTTATCACAACTCAGGAGTTTAAAACAACCGCCATTTATTTTCTCATAGTATGACAGCTCAGCAGCAGGTAGGCTCAATTGAGTTGTTTGTGAAGGTTTTCATCAGGCTGAAATCAACCTGTCAACAGGGCTAAGCTTTATCTAATTATCTGTTCCCAAGCTCATTCTGTTATTAGCAGAATCCGGTCCTTGCTGTTGTCACATTATAGTTTCTGATTTTTCTTGGTTAGGTAATGCTCTGATCTCCGAGATGCTGTTCTCAAACCTTGCTCTATGGCCTCCTCCAGCTCAAAGCCACTAACAAAGAACCTCTCCCAAATCAAATCCCTCTCACATTTTAAATCTGAGTTCCCCTTTTGCAACCAGCTAAATCAATCTCTCTGTTTTTAAAGGGCTCATGTGATCATGTTAGGCCCACCTGGACAATCTCCCCTTCCTAATCTGTGTCATATAACATAATAGAAGCATGACCAATATATTTCATCGTATTTACAGTTTCATTCACATTCAGAGGCAATGGGATTATACGAGAGAGTGTCATTGAAAATCATTTTAGAATTCTGCCTACCATGAAAAGCTGTTTACAATTTGACTTAACAAAGTAGAACAATTATTTACAAATGTATAATCAAAAGTGTAAGAAAGAATATTGAGTAAATAAAATAGTAATCATGTGAGCAACTTTAAATCAAAATTAGCTAAATAAATTAATAATCATATTGCCCAATATTTGGGGTTAAATCAATGTAAAATAGTTGAAGCACTTCTCTCTGGAGTAAAGCTGGAGTTAAATCATTCTAAACCTTTGTATTGTTTAAGAATAGGGTAAAACCACTGATTTACTTCATACATATTCCTTAAATCCATGTTATGATTTTCAAAACATCCACTAAAATATAAGAAGATACATAACTAACAATAAGAAGAATGAGAAAATAGAAAAAGATCATAATTTCAATTAATCAAAAAGTAGAAAGGAAAAAAAATTAGGTAGAAAAAGCTACACAAGTAGAAAGGACAAAGTAAATTTATAAAAATGAGTTTATATAGTAATCAAGATGAATGTGACTTAAATGAACTCTCCAGTTAATACACAAAGATGATTAAACTGAATTAACAACAGAAAAGTATCTCCATTTGTTGTTTATAAGAGCTAAGTATTAAACATCAAATAAAAGTCAAACGTAAAAGTATAAAATAGATATATCAGACAAAAATAGCAAAAAGAAAGCTTATGCTATGATATTAACATTTGATGAAACAGAGTTGAAGACAAAGCATTTCTAGAGACAAAGAAAAACACTGTATAATTATAAAAAGTTTAATTTTTGAGTAATATATAATGCATCTAATAAATAGCTTCAAATTATATAAAGCAAAAAAATGGCTAAAATACAAGGAGAAAATAACAAATATGCCATGACATTGACCCATGCTTAATCTACCACTGTTAGCATTGAATAATCAAAGAAATGTAATACCTTCACAGAAGATATGAAAAGCACAATTAACAAGCTTTGTTTATTGGGCTCACATAGATACTATAACCAACACTGGAAAATGCATTTTGTCTTTTCCAAGCTACATGGAGAATCGATACAAACTGCCAGTGTGCTGGCCATCATAAGCCATGGCCATGCTGAGTCCCATTATTTTTCCATTTTCCTCCATGCTCTGACAATACTAACACATGAAAGTTTTCATTTGCAGGCTTTTGCCTATGCTGACTCTTCTACCACTCATCTTCTGTAGTCCTCTTCTTCCCAAGTGACCTACTTACTCATTGTAAACAAAATAGAGTTACCTCTTTTGAGAAGCCTTTTCTAACCCCAAATTAACTTGATTGTTCTGTTGTGTTTATTACCCATTTATCCTCATCCATTTATCTGTTTAAAAAATCAATCATTTTTCCGATGCTCTTTCAGTGTGCCACAGGCTGTGCACTTACTGGGGATATACCAGTGAGAGGGAAAATAAAAATGTCCTACCTAATGGAATGTCTAGACTGCTGGTGAGAACAGATTTTAATTAAATAATCAGTAAGAACAGAAATGCATACTCCTTTTAAAAAAAGAGAGTAATATAGTTTATGAGAACACTTAATGGAGGGATCCAACTTTATCTGAGGGGCTTGAAAACCCTTTTGAATAAAATTTTGAATACTTATGATTAACAATAGACTTATTTAATATAGACTGATTTGACTCCAGACATTCTTTCTAGCATTATGCACTTTTACTATTTTAATTCAATTTATTTGATTCTACATACCATGTAATGTAATTGTTGCTTTATTTGGTTAATGTTTATTTAAAGTAACTCACACAATTACCATTTTCTTTGCTCAACAAACCTCCTTACACACTTTTTATAATACTTAGGTAATGGATTTTCTTTTTTTATAAAATAGAGTCATGAATCCATTGGATTTGGTTAAATTAACAATTAGACCTTCTTAATACAAAACATTGTCTCTTATCTCAGGTTAATGTTTCTAATCTTTTTGCTACCCTTAATAAAAAAAAAATAGAAAATAAGAAAGTAAAAAAGATAATACAACTTACCCAGAGTTGTACAACTTAGGGAAATAATTGTTAGAAATGAAAATAGTGCCATATATATTTTGTTTTTTGCTTGTTTCATTTAAGCAAACATTAAGATGATATTGTAAAGCATTTGCGGGCATGTGTCTGTAAATATTTACAGAAGAAATATACCAGTTATCTTCTCCCTCTATAGCTATAATAATCAATCTATAAGATATAAACATTAATGAGCTAAGCAAAAGTGAAATGTTTCCAAACTAAAATGAGGGACACTGTCATAAATCAGTAAATAAAAGTCTCATGCTAGTGAAGAAATCATATCTTCTTGGTAACATGGATACGCTGGGATGTAACCAGCAGACAGATGATAAATACCTCTTGACTAATGTGCCAGGCATAGTTTAAGCCCTTCAAATATGCAACATCCCATAATCATCATGTAAGTCTCATAGGCTGGGCTCAGTGGCTCAAACCTATAATCTTAGTACTTTGGGAGACCGAGGTGGGTGGATCACCTGAGGTCAGGAGTTTGAGACCAGCCTGGCCAACATGGTGAGACCCTGTCTCTACTAAAAATATGAAAATTAGCTGGGCGTAGTGTTGGATGCCGGTAATCCCAGCTACTTGGGAGGCTGAGGCAGGAGAATTGTCTGAATCTGGGAGGCAGAGGTTGCAGTGAGCTGAGGTGGTGCCATTGCACTCCAGCCTGGGCAATAAGAATGAAACTTTTTCAAAAAAAAAAATCTTATGAAGGACAACTGTGTGCAAATTATTGGATAATCACTGTGAATCAGAGACTTAATGCACATTTATTATTTGAGTTAATATAAAGTATTCACAACTATTATATTCATGGTAGTGATAAAAAGCAAAAGTTTCGAATGAAAGGTTACTTAACTTGATCACAAAGGTAGTTTGCCCGTGGCAGGTGTTTGAAATCTAGTTAACTCCTGAATCTGGGCACTTTTTCCCAAATCACTTCTTTTCTGAACCCTTTCAATCTCCTTGCTTAATACTACTCAAGCTGCATTTTTACACTGTGCACTGAAAATGTTTTTCCAACATAACATGTTTGTATCCTGCCCCAGAAATTTTGTGATGTTTCTTTCCTGTCATTATCATTTTCGAGATTTGCTGAACACTTCGTTTCAAAGTTTATGCTTCTCGAACTCATGGAATGATGCCAAAGCAACGATTTGTCTCAAAACAAGTTTGCAATAATACATTTTAATCCTAAAAGAGCTGTTGTCTAAGAATTTTCCCAATATTCCAAAAGCACAGGTGGAATATTTCTTCAGGTTTATTTACAAAAGCTATTTGCCTCATAAAAATCCATATTCAGATGCAAAACAATTTGCCTGCGCAGCTGCCTCAAATTCTGAGCCCACTAATCAGCTAAGGATTGTCTAAGGACCTCAGAAGAACACTAGCTCTTGTTCAGGTATGGGAGCTTTTCAAAATGCAGGAACAGTGGAACATTCAGAATTTCTTTAAGACAATTAGATTCTGCTGCTAACTGAAGTGGAATGTTGTTGAATTTTCTCTCACCGCTCCACAGGTATAAGGCATGTGCCAAGAATGAATGAGGAAGAATAGCTCTACCGTCACTGGATACCAGTCACTAAACATTTTTAAGGATGCAAACAATGCTATTTTTAACAATCTTGACATAGAAGTCTTATGCCTGCAGAAGTGATACTTTCTGCTTTCCTAAGAATCTTCTCAAACACGAAAACATAATTGTTCTGAATTTCATTTTTGTCTTTGAAACAGTTTATAGTACATATATAATTTTTACTTTTTATTCATGTATTTATTGAATAATCATTGAATATCTCTTATAAACCATGTATGATAATGGAATGAACAGACAGTTCCTGTATTCAAATAGTTTGTGATTTTGGTAATGAGGAAAAAGTCCATACTCTTCAGACTCATTAGAGTGGGAAATGATACTGCGTGACTATTTATTTTGTTCAGTTCCGTTAATATTTAATGACTTCTGTTTGGTTTTCATATCCAACTCATGAACTGTTGCTTCATTGTCATAGTTTTGGAATCTATATTGATTTCAAGACAGTTTCTATATTTTAGGTTCTCTTCATCTAACATTTACATTATTTCAAAGTCCTTTTTGATATCTTCCTTCTATTGATTTTCCCCTACTTAATTCTATCCTCATGAACTTTCCAAGAAAATTTTATCAAACTATTTAAGGATTATGCTTCTCTAGTGTATACAAATAAATCATGTTCCTTTTTTCCATTAAAAAATTAACAAATGTTTTTATTGAGCATATAGGTTGTGCAAACAATTACGCTGCGTAACACAGTCCCAAAGATGAACAAGATGCCCAAATACATCTCTGTGTACCTAACTTGTAATACACCACAGCATGGCTTTTATAAATATGTTGGCACAATTTACAAATATATTTTCTTTTCCAAAGTTAACATCTGTCCAGAAGTCTCATCCACATCAAATAAGACTGTTTCTTTTGTATTCCAATTCATGTTTGGAAGGGAACAGTTTCTCTTTATTAGAACAAAATCGTGTCATAACTTCAGTATGGCTTCAGTATGGCAGACATGTTGCATTTACTGGACATATACAATGAACTTCCAAAATACACGTATTAAACTTTGTTGGGGTGATCAGACCCCACCAGGTCATGAGAGTGACAAATTCTGGTGGAGTCAAAGGAATGAGACAGTTTGAGAGAGAAAGTGGGTCCAGGGAGCCATTGCAAGTGTGGAGGCTACAAAGGCCCCGAGCTCTGGAAGCCCAGACTATTTATTGGTCATCAAAGAAACAGGTGGTGAGAATGTGGGGGGTGAAAGGGAGCATTGCGTTAAGTAAATGATTTACAGCTGTGACGGTTTAGCATATGCTCTGCTACTTGAGATAATGGAGAGCAGGTTCTTTTAACTCAAGATACGATCGATCCTGGGAGAGCAAGGAGCAAGGAGTCAGCAAGTCTAGACACATTCCAGAGGCCACAAGCCCTGGATTCTATCCAAGTCATGAGAGGTTTTATGCCCTGGGCTTAGATTTTGGTGCGTCAGGGTAGCCTTCCACCCTTCAGCACAGAGCTTGGTGTTCAAGGTCCACAAAGGGCTTTAGACCCTGGACCCAGGGCATGTTCAAAGACTCTTTTACATTATGTCAGACATGAAAGCCCTGCCTCAGCTTCTCCCAACATTCAGCTTTTCCCAACAAACTTCTGCACAAAAAAGGTTCCACCTAAAAAAGATCTGATTCATGATATATTTGTCCTACTATTTAAATAATAATCCTGGAAACAAGAATCAGTTTTCCAACATAAAAATGTATACAGTGCTAGGGATTTATTATAAATTGGTATCAATTCAGATATTATGCCATGGAATGCAGAATTTAAATTACAGAGGATTAAAGTATGCAATTCCACATGCTCATAATAAATTTCTATAACATTTCATATTACTTTATTAGGTCAAAAAAAGGAAAGTTTGAATGCAGAAACAGAAAACGAAATACCACATGTTCTCACTTGTAAGTGGGAGCTGAATGATAAGAACACATGGACACACGGAGGGGAGCAACACACATTGGGGTCTGTTGGGGAGTCAAGGGAGAGACAGCATCAGGAAGAATAGCTAATGTATGCCAAGCTTAATACCTAGGTGATGGGATGATCTGTGCAGCAAACCACCATGACACACATTTACCTGTGTAACAAACCTGCACATGTACCCCAGAACTTAAAAGTTGAAGAAAATAATAATAAAGTTTGGCAAATTTTATAATTTTAAAGAAACAAATTACCTTGATACACAACTTAACATTAGTTATACACGTGAGCACACAATTGCATACTCTGTCTTAACATCAGTTTGGGGCTATTTTGCAAGGGTTGTCAAGAGAAGGGAACAGAATTCCTCTAATGTCAAAGGTGTGCAAAGGCTGGAGAACAGAATTAAAAAACGATTCCAAGGTTTCAGTGATGATGTCAAGACTGATCTGAATAGCAATGGAAGAATCAGGCCTATAGTATTAGAGATAATTCTCATAGGTTAAACATAATTTGTATACATGGCCTCTTCAGAATATCTCTTCTGTTAATTGCTGACAAGCAGATACTGAAATTTTGCAAGTGATAGTTAAAGCCATCCCTGAGCCAACCTGGGGATATCAATAAATGTCTCATTTCTTGAATGTTCTCTCTTACATATTTTTCAGATTCTTCTCTTAACTCAGCTTTATAATCTATTAAGGAAATAAGATTGGTGATTTGTGGGGGGTACGGAGAGGGTGGAAATTTCTCGAAGAAAAATAATCATAATATAAAATAAACCACAATTGTGTGGTAACATAAACTTTCGCATGTACTTCATGTTTTGTGATAATCTGTTTCAATATAAGATTTATGAATTCAAAGTTTATCATTACAATATGGCCAATATGTAGCCCTAAAGTATTTGCTTTGAGCACATACTTGACATCCAATGAGAGAAAAATTTATTATTTTAAAGGAGGTTAGAGGAAATCAATAATTTCTGAATGCCTTTCTATTTGGCAGTTTTTAAGTGGTTTTTACCATTTTCGTATTTAAATATCCATGGACTTTAGTGGTTGTGAATAGATTTTCTTCTTTGGGCATGTCAATAGTTATATGCTATAATGACAAAAGGGTAAGCAAATGCTGACATGTAGCAGAACAGCCTGATGTAGATCTTATTCTGATAGTGGTTCATTTTCCTTTCTGATCTGTTTACTGGCTCACCAGCAACTAACTATGTATAAGTTTTCTATTGCAGATAAAACTATTTTTAACCAGGGAAAAAAATTCCGTGAGTTTGTGCTATTTCAGTGGCTAGGATGCTGGAAATTATTCATGTAGTTTATACTCCCCAACGAACCTCAAAACTTACTAACTATTGGGTACTATGCTTAGAACTGGATCATTTATATCCCAAACCTCAGCATCATTCAATATACCCGGTAACAAACCTGCACATGTATCTCTGAATCTAAAATAAAAGTTGAAAAAAAAAAAAAACTTACCTTAAAATCTATGCTATCTGGCTGCTCTGACTTTTGAAGATTTTTTAAAATTCTAAATCAGGGTAAATAAAACAGTTAGAACTGACACTACCTACTCCATTTAGAAAATGAGATCAGTGACAGACGAGACAGTCTGACTTAAGCATGCTAGAGACTTTCAACATTTCTTTGCTCCCCAACCAGAACTAGAAGTTTCATAAGTCTAAGCAATTTATTTGTTTAAAAAAGTCTTCTGAAACTCCAAAACCAATAAGCCATCTTTCCCCTAAATTTTTGTTCATTACTTACTATTTCTGTATGTGAATAAAAGGTATTTCTATCAGTATTTTAGTTGATTAAAGAAGATTGAATTCAATGTAATTTGCAATGCAATTTATTTATTTCTTAAATTTTGATAATTATCTCTTGGATATTATAAACATAATTGTCTCACAATCTCATTTAGATTTGGCAACATACTAAATTTATGCATATTATCAGCACAGGGAAATATGTCAACAAGGATTCCCTCAGTAATGTTGAGCACTGAATCCCAGGCCCTTGGTGTATGACGTGAAATGTGAAGAACCACTCACTGGACATGCTGGTGGAGGGGCCCAACTCCTACTTATGGAGGCCAGACTTTCATCCCTTTGAGGCCTGTTGAGCCCCTTGGCCTGCAAGGACTGGATCTGCCCAGGGTCATGTGTCTTGGGAATGCCACCCAAAGCAGGTGGTGAATGCCATCTACTCATATTAGAAAATGGTACATATATGTGAACATAAGAACTGTGCAGGCCTTAAATAGCCCTTTGTGTCTTGAACAACCTCTTATAAGCTAACTATATATAAGAACTCTTTAAATTCAGTTAGAGATACACAAATAAATGACTTCCATTGTAACAAGGTCTTCTAGAAATCTTGACAGATGACTATGTTGTAATATTTTTTTTTGCACATGTTTTCTGCCTGTTTTAAGCTGGACAATATTTATTAGTTATTTGGTTTCTCCTCCATTTGAAGACTAGTACAAATGTTCCCTTGCAAAAACTAACAGTTATTTATATTTAATTATTTTATGGAAAAATAATCCAAAAAAACTCTACAAATAAAGTCATAAAATTTTTTATAGACAAGATTTTGGCAAGAATGTAGTCTTACTTCTTTGTCAGTAACACTCAGTCCTACTCCATCCATTAAACACAAGCTGATTAAAAATTTGTCAGTCCTGGTAATCTATGTCTCTGCTTGAGAAGTTTCTGAGCAGAAACTCCCCTTCCCCCGTGTCAGACATTTTTCCATATTCAGAAATCGTCTAAGTGTAGGACATATTTTATATATTGAAATGAAACTTTAATGACTTAATTTTATTAATAACTTATAATCATCCTTTATGCAAATGTATCTGAAGCAATGTAGAATAATACATGCAAAAGCAGTATTAAAGATGGCTCACACCTGTAATCCCAGAACTTTGGGAGCCCGAGGCAGGTGGTTCACCTGAGGTCAGAAGTTTGAGACCAGCCTGGCCAACATGGCGAAACCCCATCTCTACTAAAAATACAAAAATTAGCCAGGCATGGTGGCGGGTGCCTGTAATCTCAGCTACTCGGGAGGCTGAGGCAGGAGAATTGCTGGAACCCGGGAGGCAAACGTCGCAGTAAGCTGAGATCGTGCCATTGCACTCCAGCTCAGGTGACAACAGTGAGACTCTGTCTCAGGGGGGGAAAAAACTGTCACAAAGAAATAAATGTAACACATTCCAGTGTGTAAACCTATGCTCTGCACAAAACTTTGTTCTATATTTGTATTTTGATGTATCACTTACACTCATCATGAAAATGTCCATTCTAATCAAAAAGAGAAATCAGAAGAGATACATAGCTATTTGCATCACTGAATCATGCAATAGAAGAAACTATAATGCAACAGGCAGAGACCATAAAGTCAGAGTGTAATAAGATATTTAAGACTTCTGAAAAGAAGTAGTAGAATGACATTGTTAGATCTATGTTTTGTCAGAGGCACTACAAAGGAAGGCAGAAGCTAGCAACTTCTTTGCTTGATTTTGAAACAAAAAGGTTAGTCAGAAAAATTTTAAAAGATACATATATATATATAGTTATTAGAAGGCTATATCAACATCGCAAATGCAATTTTGAGTTTCAAGAGCAAAAAATAAATGTTCAATCAATAATATTTGATGAAAGCATGTGTACATGTACGTATGGACACAGATATATATACAAATATACAACTCTCTCTCTCTCTACACACACACATACACACACACACACACACACAATTACTATTTTCCTAATATGTCCATTAATTTTGGAGTAGTTTTTAATTGTTTAGTAGTATTTAAACATACACATACCTACCTACATTGAGAAACAACAATAAATCACCATGCCTACCATAAAATAGTTTGGTTTAAGTCTAACTTCAGTGATTCACTAGTTATAGTATCTTGGGCAAGTCATCTATTTTCTCAAATAAATAATAAATATATTTTACTCAATTAAAAGATGAGCCACGTTTATATGGTTGACTTAAATACTTGAAACTTGGAGGCTGTTTGCTTTGTTAGAAAATATTTTCTTCTCTAACAGATACTTTTGTAGATCATGAAAATTATTGAAAACAGGTTTATTTCTTTAACACGTATCTTTTTGCCTTTTGGTTGCAGTATGTACAAAACTATTTAAGGCAGTTTACAAATTAAAATATGACAAGATAAAAATAAATTTTAAATAGTAAAAAAACTGAAACAAAAATATAGTACAAATAGAAAAACTAGATGGAAGGCATAAATTAATTTAGAAGGCAAAATACCATGAAATCTTATATACCCGGAACAATTTACTCAATATTTGATCCTAAGATTTCTAGAAGCCACATGGGGAAAAAAATAGTATTTCTGTGACTATCATGTCAATCAAAGGTTACCCAAAAATGTAGCAATTATGCTCTTTACAGATACCATATAAATAACTTCTCCTTCAGGCTATAATACAGAGATGATATACTCATTGTGTGATGAAGAGGGTAATGTTTTCATCTTAAACATAGTAATAATATCTGTTAAGTTTCTTTTTATTATTATTATTATTATTATAATACTTTAAGTTCTAGGGTACATGTGCATAACGTGCAGGTTTGTTACATATGTATACTTGTGCCATGTTGCTGTGCTGCACTCATCAACTCGTCAGCACCCATCAACTCGTCATTTACATCAGGTATAACTCCCAATGCAATCCCTCCTCCCTCCCCCCTCCCCATGATAGGCCCCGGTGTGTGATGTTCCCCTTCCCGAGTCCAAGTGATCTCATTGTTCAGTTCCCACCTTTGAGTGAGAACAGGTGGTGTTTGGTTTTCTGTTCTTGTGATAGTTTGCTAAGAATGATGGTTTCCAGCTGCATCCATGTCCCTACAAAGGACACAAACTCATCCTTTTTGATGGCTGCATAGTATTCCATGGTGTATATGTGCCACATTTTCTTAATCCAGTCTGTCACTGATGGACATTTGGGTTGATTCCAAGTCTTTGCTATTGTGAATAGTGCCACAATAAACATACGTGTGCATGTGTCTTTATAGCAGCATGATTTATAATCCTTTGGGTATATACCCAGTAATGGGACGGCTGGGTCATATGGTACATCTAGTTCTAGATCCTTGAGGAATCGCCATACTGTTTTCCATAATGGTTGAACTAGTTTACAATCCCACCAACAGTGTAAAAGTGTTCCTATTTCTCCACAATGTATCCCTTCAATGTGAACAGAACTAATTTAGGCCCATCGTTTTCACAGAGGCCAATAAGATGTAGTTCATGTTAATCTCTGAAGAATTACCCTTATTGTCCATACATAGATGCTAAAGCAATGGCTCTTAAACTTTTGACAGTGATCAAAAATAAGAAATCATTGAAGCACAGAAAACAATATCCTCAATTTGTTCAGTATTTGGAAACTATTTGTATTTATAATTATGGAAATACAGTTATTTGCAAACATTCAATAAAAATTTGCTTTCTTTTATAACCGGACACAATTGGAGACACTGGTTATTTTAACAAGGGTTTAAATGGAATGACATATTTTCAGGTAGGCTCAGATTGCTTTGAGGAATTAAAATTGACTTCATAGAACCAATAAAAAGCTACTTGGAAAGACTGGCCTGATACCCTGTGTACATGGTTCCTTTACAAGGTTCCTGACCTGTGGTGAGTAAAGAATGTCACTTGCTGACAGGACCAGGAACCTCAAGTTACTTTAGGACCTTGAGAAAAGAGAAATTCAACCAATTCACGTAGGTATTTATAGACAGTCTGATGGCAATTCCTTGTTTGGCTTCCCAGCCTCAAGAGGCTTTCGAAAATCGAATCTGAAATTCCTTTAAAAAGTTCCAATAAAGCCAATGTTTAAAAGCTTATGTGCCCAGTCACTAGTTTTGCTGCACTTTATGCAAACAGTCAGGACAAGTATTATGAGACTAAAATCTATTTTGCAAATAAATTGGTCCTATTATGATTTGTCTTTGATAGAAATGAGAAACTGCAAGAAGAAAAATTATGTCTCAAAATGAAACTATAGTACATCTGTTATTAGATTCTAGCTTTGTTCATTGATTTTGAATTTTTATTATTTGCCTGTAATTTGGACTGAATTCTGATTTCTTCTCTGGCTACAAGTCTCCAAGCTAATGTTTCCAAAATCATTTAAATTAAAACTACTTTTTTTCTGCAGCCCTGCAAGCTGAATCTAGACAACTTGATATGAATTTTGGGAAAAAACACTATAGCAACTTAATATATGAATATCCTTCATGGCTGTTGATGTCTAGAATACTCAGAAAGTTCACTAGAGACCTGATGCAAACTGCAGACCAGGACAAATCTGTCACATTGCCACTATCTGCTGTCACTTCATCTGAAGGTTCTTCAAGCCCAATGACTAAAAATCTTGATTGGGCTGCCTTCTAGATGAAAAAAATGAGTTTACAGTTTGTTCTAACCATTAAATTTTATTTTTATTTTGTTTCCATAGAAATGCTTCATTATATATCTGATTGCTCAAATTACATGGAGGTCTGACTTTGGTGGAAGCCCATCTGCAACACCACTGTCTGAAATGAGACAGAACTAGTAATTGTCTAACTGGACTGGCCTATTCTTAACACTGAGAGACTGGTTCAATGGCTTATAAGACAATTCACCAAACCATTTTCTGGACTGTAAAATTTCTTGGGGAAGTTTTATACCAGGGAATTGGGGGGCTCAGATAATAATATCCCAACATGAAGACTTCAGAAGCTGGTTCGGAAGCAGAAGTTTTTCTCTGACCTTCTCTTCTCTAGTCTCTTGAGTTCCATTCTCTCCTGAGGCTAGCCATAGAAACTTGTACCTCTCATCCTCCAGGCAGGTCAGAGAAACCAGAATGCACATTTCCCTGAAGCCAGTCATAAAGCCAAAAGAATATTACTTCAATTTCCCCTCTACCTTTCTTTATAAAAACTGGTCGTAAAGAAATTATCTGACCCACCTTGTCTGACTGTAGGTCATAAGGCCCCCATTCCAAAGGGAGTCCTTCTCCACAACGAGAAGGAAGGAATGCATGCTCAGATGTCCAGAGTAAATTAGACAGACAGGCCTTGCTAGCCAGGCTGTCATTTCTACATAACTGTTCATACTTTGTTGAAGCTAGGCATAAAAATGGACAATTTCTTCTTCCGTATCTTTGGGTCTTCATTCTGGAGCCCCCTGTGTACCCACATTAAATACATTTGTATGTCTTTTATCCAATGTATCTTCCTTATAAAAGCTGACTTTTCGGCAAACCTTCAGAGAGCCAAAGGGAAAGTTCTCCTTGGCTCCTACAACATCATGATCTGGTAACAACATACGTACATATACATTTACACATAACCAGCCAACAGAAATTTTAAGAAAAAAATATGTTTATAATATTTTATAATATATTCTATTTTATTAAATGTATGATATCAAATTATATTGATTTTATGAACTACTGATGGGCCAATCACCATGGCATGAAAAAATTATACAAGATGATACGTAAAAATAGATAAAATAAAATCCTGCATAACTAGAATCATTGACACTTAAGCTATTGAAATATCATGAGAAGGTTGTATTAGTAAAGGTTCTCCAAAGTAGCAGAACCAGTAGATTTATTTATTACGAGGCATTGGCTCAGAAGATTGTGGAGGCTGGGAAATTGTTAAACCATCTACTGTCTGCAGGCTGGAGACCAAGGAAGGGTGATGTAATTCAGAATGAGTACAAGGGCAGAAGATAAAGTGAATTGTCCCAGCTTAAGTAGGCAGATAGGAAGTGAAAAGGGATACATTCCTGCTTCAGCTGCCTTTTGTTGTATTCAGGCCCTGGATGGATTGGGGAGTGAAAACTACTTTACTGAGTTCACAGATTCATATGCTGATCTCATCCAGAAACACTCCCATAGATACACACAGAAATCATGTTTAATCTGTGCACCATAGCCAGTCAAGTTGATACATAAAACTAGCCATCACAAAGGTTATAACCATTCTCTTGAACTAGTAATGAGCCACAGACTTTAATGATCAGTTGGGGGTAGGACTGCATATATTTCTGCCAAACTACACCCTAATTGATTAATGGGCCATTATGCACTCTCTTACATCAAGCCACTGCACACTCGATTCCCTTGTTTCTTCTACCTGCATGGGATTTCCATTTGATCTCTCTTGGCAGGCTTCTGTTGCTTCAGGTTTCACCTCAACTATTGCCGTCTCAAAAACTTTTTTTTTTTTTTTTTTTTTTTTTTAATTTTGGACTGGACCAGTCTCTATCGCTTCTACCCCTGCTCTCCATTATTTTATATTCTATGTCAGCACAAATACGTTTTTCTCATAGCATATTATAGTTGAGAGTTGCCTTATTTTCTAGTTTGCTAATTTTTACCCTGATGGAATTAACATTGCTCATCAGTTGATTTAAAGAGATTATCCCGGATTATCCAGATAGACCCAATGTAATCAAAAGGGGACTTCACATGCAAAAGGGGAAGGTGGTGATGCCGTATGAAAAAAATGTGTGTCTTAGAAAAAAATGTTTTTTGTAATTTGGTACAGTAGCAGTAGAAAACTAATACATGTTTTGAAAAGGTATGACCATATAAAACACAAATGTAAATTATTAGTTCTGTATTTCTAGCTGTCCTTATCCCCAAAACTAACTTAACATAGTCCTAATTAACAGTGCAATGGGTTTGTTACAATTCTATAAAATTGAGTTTTCACAATTAATAGCCTACCACAGAGATATTTCAATACAGTAGACTTTATAACACCCCAAAGAGCATATTTATTCGTATTTTAAGCTTCATGTTATATTGCATTTTAAAATACATTTCAAAGGTAGAATTTGTGAAAAAAAAATGTTCATGTTTTTTAAAGTACATTGCCACAATATTTTCACAAGAGGTACCAATTTTTCCTGCCACCAACACTCTGCATCAGTTTTGCCACATACTTGATAGTATATTATCACTTTTGATTTTTAATGTTGCAAATTAATAGACAATAAAATGATACCTATATGAAGTTCTAATAATTTACTTTTCTATATTAATAAGTGAAGATGTTCATAATTGTATATGATTTTTGTGGACTTACCAATTACTTTCTGAGTTTCCTATTGATGTTCTTTTCTCATTTTCAAACTGTTCATATTCTCTCCTTGAGGATTAACTTCAAGGATATTTGCATTATTAGCAATTCTTGTGAGTAATGGTCCATTTTTCATTCTTTGATTACAGAGTGGATATTAAAGGGAAAAATCCATTTGTTCCACACATTATGAAGATAGCTTATTCATCCATATTTAGCATTCAAAATCATTTAACAGATAGACTTTGTGAATTGATTAACAATAAACATAATATACTAAAAATTACCATTGTCAAAAAGAGCAGCTAAAACTTAAACAACTTTGCTTAGTTTATGTATTTGTTTTATTTTGTTTACTTTTTCATTTTTTAAACCAAAGCCACTGAAACAGAAAAAGCCCTCAGGTGATGCATGGATAACTATCATTTGTAGATTTTGCCTTGTTAACTCATTGTGATTAATAATTTGAAATAAAGAAAGGGAATTATTCATTTTTGGAACCATTTATTAAGCACTCCATATGTCAGACATTATGGTGAGTTCTGGGAAAGTCAGCAACAAATAATATAGTCTCTCAAGTCATTCAGTTTAGAGTGAAAAACAAAATATAAATTGTAATTGAGTCATCACAAATTTTCAACTGAGAAATATGTGCATGATGCCATTATTTTAAATTGGAGATGCTTGACTTGGGAATAAAAAACGTGATTTTAGAATTGTTTTAAAGAATAAGAATCAGGCCAGGCATGGTGGCTCACGCCTGTAATTCCAGCACTTTGGGAGGCCAAGACGGGCAGATCACCTGAGGTCAGGAGTTCGTGACCAGCCTGGCCAACAAGGTGAAACCCCGTCTCTATTAAAAAAAAACAAATTAGCCAGGTGTGGTGGCATGTACCTGTAATCCCAGCTACCTGGGAGGCTGAGGCATGGGAATCGCCTAAACCCGGGAGGTGGAGGTTGCAGTGAGCCAAGATTATGCCACTGCACTCCAGCCTGGGCAACAGAGTGAGACTCTGTTTCAAAGGAAGAAGAAGAAGAAGAATCAGAAATAACTTAAAGAGATTGAAGGCAATTCCAGACAGAGGCATCAGCAGGAGAAAAAAAAAAAATGCAGTGGCGTGAGAAAGAGTCATGATTGACAAACCACAAGACTTCAACATGTCTGGAGTTCAGTGTAAGTGTAAGGGAAGTACAGGAATGGAGCAAGAAGCGTTTACATGTTGTCAGATGATTTAAATCCTCATATGCAAAGAACAAAATTAAACTTCTATTCTATGGGTTTTGTGGAAGGTTTTAATCTTTATCAGCAGGAGAATGTCATAATCAGATTTAATTAGGAAATACTAATTCAGTAACAATGCGTAGACATGTTTTGAGCAGGAATCTTTGGTAATAGACTAGAAAAGATGTCTCCGGCTGCAGTGAGCTGAGATCATGGCACTGTACTCCAGCCTGGGTGACAAAGAGGACCCTGTCCCAAAGGAAAAAAAAAAGAAAGAAAGAAAAGAATGCCTCTGAATTAAGTAGTGACATACTGAGGCCTCTCACCTCTTAAAACATATTTCAGAAGTGCTGAAGTCACTGGTAGATCTATAAATACAGTAACCATATAATTTATTGTCCAAACTGAGATACTTTGGAGCATAAAAAGGATATTAATAATTACAACAGATTGACAGGCATACACTAAAGCTTTTCTGGATAGGTTAAAATACATGGTTACTTTATCTCTAATGACTTCATCTATCATTTAAGATCCAGCAGGAAATGTATCCACTTCCTGTTCATGAATAAAATGTCTGGAGAGTTAAGGCACTGAAGACACCACAGAGGGGAGAGTCAAGTGAATAGCCTTTGGGTAGATTAATTTACATGATGCTTTGGGGAAGACTCCTAAGCACAGCAAAGAATCTGAAAGCAGTAGCGTTGCAAGGAGTGTTTCAGCGGCTCTGATCACATGGTTGTAGGGCCTGCACATTCTGATCCTGTGTGTGACTCCATCTCATTCTTGTTGGAACTGTCTGGGGCAGAGGGAATAATACTTATTTCTTACCTGAGCAGATGTTGCATATTCAAATAAATGGATATAAGTCATTTTCATTTGCAGCAGAAGGATATTAGGAAAAGATGTTTCCCCAGGATTTTAACTTTTAAGAAACAAACTAAATTTGATACCTCTTGTGAGCCTGGCTTCCTAAGTTCAGTTACCTACCTCTGTCGTTTGAATAACACATGGCCCTGTCAGGAAGGAAAAGAGAGTATTTATTAATACCTAATCCGTCCTCTCTGTACACCTAGATCCTAATAGCAGGGTGTCATTTGAATTCAACTTAGGATCTGTGATTAAGATAGCAATAACTGAAAGGATTATCTTACTTTATAGAAGCAACACAATGTTTAGTTGAGAATAACAAATCCACAATATTTAATGGTTTAATTGTACACAACAAATAACATTGTATACAATACATAAAATGTATGTAATTTGCTAAAAATATTATCTTGAAAAAATGTATATCATTATTCACAAAGTTTATCAAATAGTTACCTTAAACAGCTAGTTATAAATCAGTTGATAAGTAAGTACAGATAGACACACATACACAGACATACATGCATATAGAAATATACACAACAAATAAGTGTTTGTATACAACGTCCATTAATGTAATCTCTTTAATCCCACTTTTCTTAGGAATGGCAAAAGATATAGAAAAATATTGTTAAGAGGAATGTCTGTGGCTAATTTTCTCTGTATTCATGGGTCAACTTCTGTATTCCAATAAGCAGAAGAGAATGATACAAATAATGTACTCTCTTATTATCTTTATGGGTTTTGCTTCTTTTGTTTATGTGTCTTATCTTCCTAACCAGAAGTAATTTCAAAACATATGAATTATTCAACTTTGAAGATATTGTTACTGGGAAGTGCAAGAATCCTCAGTTCTTTGTCTGACTTGGAGAAAGCATTTTTCCAAGGGACTGATGTAGTTAAAAAGAGAATATGCTAAAAGAATAGAGAGCAGAAACAGTACATTAAAGGGACAGCACACTCTGCAAAGATGAAGCAGAGCAGGCTGCTGAATGGAGTGATCCAACAGCTTGTGGGTTCTGCATTGGGTTTTTATTATGTCGGACTTTTAAAAATTCCCTCCTCTGTCTTAAGCTTCCACATTTTTCGTTTGTCTAGTTTACTCACTCCTGTCTTAAGTCTCTGCCTTGTTCCCACCTAGCTCCCCCACCAGGCTTGTGGTACTCGCCTTTACTACTGCTGTGCATGTGCAGGCTGGTGCTGGATTCAAATCCTTCCTCAGACAGTGTTGCTCATTACTGCCACTCCAGGAAGAGGGTATAGTGGTTAAATTGTACTTATTAGACCTACCAATATCTTAGGCATTTTTTCTTTGCCCTCCTTATCAGCAAGTGCTACGTTCTGATAGGTTAACTCCAGAGTGAGTAATTACTGGGCATCTTAATAGGCATTCCTTCCTGCATAGGCATTTCCCTCCCCTTCCCTCTGTTCATATTGAGCATGCCTGTTTCCTGCTGGTTGATGGGGTATGAGATTCCCCAGACCTCCCATTTCTCAGGGGCTCCCCTCTCCTGCTCATGCCTGACTCTCGGCCTGCTCTAACACATAGCACAATACCAACATGTAATATGCTGAATGGACAATCAATTCAGTTTTACAGAATTAAATTCAATTGAAATCACAACAGCAGATTGCTTTACCCCATGTTCTTAAAGATTGTAACCTTCTTTTTCTTTTTCAATTGAGAAAGCATCATTGCTCACATCCTCACAAAAATCCCTTCAACATAACATTTTCTCCTCTATCAGATTTCTTGTAAAAATGGAGTCATTTAATATAGGTGATCCATTTTCTATAAATTTCTCTTCAATCACTCTGTAAATTCATCATTAATTTCCTTTTCTTTGGAGCAAACATTTATTGAATAACCAGCTGTGTGCTAGGTTAAGCAATGCAAATAAAAAGACTGACACTAAGAGGTCACAGAGGAGCAGGGGAGAAAGGACCTTTTAACAATGTGTAGTATAGGTAATGGAAAACAAGTACCCTTGCACAAAATACAAAAGGCAATTACCATTATTGAGGGCCTGCTATTTGCTAGATATTACACAAATCTCATTACAGTCAAGGAGGTGAGTACAAAGCCTTTTGGGAGTAAAAAAAAGAAAATGATTAATTCATTTGATGGAGTTAGGAAAAGCTTCAGAGAGTAACTTTTATTGGAGAAGAGTCTTGAAGAAAGGCCTGAAATTCAGCAAACAGACAATGAATAGAGGAACAACATGAAGAAAGCATACCATGTGAAGACTCTGATACCCTGTGTGAGAGTTTATAAAACAATGTCTTTGATTTTGGAAATAGCATTAAGAATGTAGGTGAGAAGAGGTTCTGTGTAAATTATTATTATATTGAATTATAAAACAGTATTTATGTGTTTGGATACTAGTAACAATGATGATTCTCTCTTTATAGTATGATGTATTATAGAGATGCCTTTTTCCCCCAATTCATAAATACATTAATAGGATGTTCTACCGTATTATCTAAAACTAAAGTAATTTAAAATTAAAGACAAACACTGTTCTAATAAAATTCTACCAAAGAATCTTGTGCAAATTATTGTATTCATGACTTATTTAAATATATATACATGTGTATATGTGTGCATTAATATATATATGTATATATTTTAAAAGAGTGAAAAAATGTCAATAAATACAGGAACATTAGCTAAGAAATCTCCATATTATATACAGATAGAGGAATAAATAGACTTTTTTTATTAAAAGAGGCAATACTCTCTATGCTACTTTTGATGTAAAAATTATTATTAAGTATAATTGAATTTTACAGGTGGAGATAAGGTGAAATAGGAGAATTCGTTCCATTTCAAATAAGGGTTTTTTCACAATTGGGGATGTTAATTTAGAAATTTCCTTTAAACTTAAGAAATTTAACTACAAACATCTTGAGATATTGGTGTTTTTATGTGTTTTACTTCTCCTTTATTTGATCGTTCGTTTTTAGACAGTATTGATTGATACTTTGTTACTTCAGATGCATAAATTAGCACTAACACCTCATCGTATCACCCCTTCTGTGCTTTTTCACTTTTATTACATTCTTAGATGTTGTTTGTATTAAAACATAAATAAATTAAGCAACCACATTCTGTCTGAATCAGTTCAGCCTGCTTTAACAAAATACCATAGATTGAATGGCTTAAACAACACATGTTTATTTCTTACAATTCCAGAAGCCAAAAGTCTGAGATCAGGATGTAGGCATGTTTGAGTTCTTGATAGATAACCTTGTTTTGGTTTACAGATGGTTGCCTTCTCATTATATCTTTAAATACCAGAGAGGAGAGAGGCATCAAGCTAGTTTTCACCTGTTTCCTCTTACAAGGGCACTAATTCAATTAAAGAGGGCTTCACCCTCATCATCTAATTGACATGGGATTTTCTCAGCCACTTTGTCAACCAGGGATCTCCACAGCCAGCAATATGCCCCTGCCACCTAGGCCTCGCTCAGCCCTGGGTCTGCCACTGGAGACTCCCTGCCCACTTGGTTCACCTGTGTTAGAGCTTGTGCCCACATTCAGCAGTTCTTGAATTCTTGTCCTGGGTCCAAAAAGAATGAGGATACATGGCCAGGTGCGGTGGCTCACACCTGTAATCCCAACACTTTGGGAGGTTGAGGCAGGCAGATCACGAGGTCAAGAGTTCCAGATCAGCCTGACCAACATGGTGAAACCCCATCTCTACTAAAAATACAAAAATTAATTGGGCATAGTGGCTTTCTCCTGTAATCCCAGCTACTCAGGAGGATGAGGCAGGAGAATCACTTGAACCCAGGAGGCGGAGGTTGCAGTGAGTCACACTCTAGCTTTGGCAACAGAGTGGGACTCTGTCTCAAAAAAAAGAATGAGAATACACTTACAATTTGAAGATTTGAAGGATGAGTATGGGTGGAGAAGATTTTTATTAAGCTGTGGAAGAGCTCTCAGCAGAAAGTGGGAGTGAGATCCCACACCCCAGCAGTCAGCAGTCAGGTCGTCTCTCTCCCAGTGTGGCTAGGTCCAGGGCTTTGTATGGACTCAGAATGGGAAGTGCATGCTGATTGACTTGTTAGAATGCAAACAAGGTTAAGGCAAAGACACTACTCAAAGGTGGGCACGGCAGTGCAGAAAGCCAATTAGGAAAGGGTAGGTATATGTAATATTGGTGAAGGATGGGGATCAATCAGAGAAAAGCACACCAAAGGGGAAGACATGTTCTCAGTCTGGTCTGTGGGTTTACCCGGAACTTGTAGCCAGGCTTTACACCATCTTCACCTTGAAGGTCAGGTTTCACTGGGGACCTGCCCTTATCTGCCTGGCCAATTTGTTTCCTGCTACTATCAAAATGACCTCCCAAAGGTCCCACCTCCTAATATCATCACGTTGAAGTTATAATTTTGACATGAATTTGGGGGTGAATGGAAACATTCAGTCCATAATGCCTTCTACAATATACTTCTAATCATTCTTTAATGGTGATTCTATAGTTAATAGGTTTTAATGTTGACCACCAGCAAACTTTTGATGTTGCTTCTCCATTGCAAACAAATTTAAATGTTTTAAAATTTATTTTTATTTAAGTATTATGTAAATACAACAAAATGCAAAAATTCTAAATACACAATTGATGAGTATTTATGAAGGGAATACATCAGTGTAATTACCACTTAGATCAAAAAATACAGTACCAGAGCTGTCTTTGTTTCCCTTCTAGTCAATACCATCTTTTCAAAGAAACCAATGTTCCAGTTTCTATTACCAAAAACTCACTTCTCCTATACTTCTATTTTATACTAATGAATTCATACAATATCAAGATTATTTTCATTCAATATTATGTCTGTGAGACAGATCCATTTTACAGTGGACAGCAGTACATATAATTACAATTTCTGATAATTCCAGAGTTTATGTATACATACTGTTGTTTATGGACTATTTTAACTCTAAGACACTTGTGAATGATGTTCCTACAGTCAACATTTTACACATATGTACACATTTATTTTGTGTCCATGTCTGAGAATGGAATTGCTGGATCACAGATTTCACAAGTGTTCACCATTAACAAGTTTGTTCGTTTGTTTTAAAAGGTGAGCCATTTCTTATCTAAATTCCTAATAATATCATGTCAGAGTTCCAGGGGTGATGTCAGCAAGGTGATGGAATAGGAAGCCCTAGACCTTATTTTCCCATGGCAACACTGATTAAATGATACATGGAGCAATTTCCTTTGTGAGAAATCTTGAAACCAGATGAGAGGTTCCTGTACCACTAGGTTTATGCAAAACTAGCTGTACCAAAGGCAGAAGGAAAACTCATGGCTCTCATTTGCCAGAGTCCCTCCCGCTATCACAGTGTGATATCATCGATATCATACTTCCCACCTCCAAATTTCTCCATAGAGAGGGAAAGAGAAGACTAGAATGTGACTATGTTTAGGATCTTGTGGGACTACTCAAAGCACTGTTTTCTGTCTTGACTGAATCTAAGCACTGACAAAAAGTTGTACCATATTTGGGATCACTGAGAGCAAAAGCAATGGTTCAAGTTATTAAGTATTTACTCACTATTGCTTCTCTCCCTGGTTCAGAATGAAGCGAGTTGGAGAAAAATCCCCAACTCCTGGCTTTACCCTAGGGAGAGAAATAGTTGGAGCATGCATCAAAATGCACAGCTTTTGGGGAGGCTGCACAAGGGACTTGTTTCTGTGTTGACTAACTTGGACCATTTATAGGGCCTGGCATACTCTAGATGCCTGGAGACTGCTGAGAACAAAAAGAGATCTGGGTACCTTGATGCTACTCCAGAGGATCCAAAATACAATAGAAAGAGGCTGATATCCCTTGGCAGTTTTACCCTCAAGAAGAAACGGGAAGCATAGAATGTGTATTCAGCATTCTAGCTTTGTGAAGAGCTGACTGAAGAATGGATTTCTGTCTTGCGTATCTCAGAGCACTATTTGGCAATCCTATCCAGGGCAATTAGGCAACAAAAGGGAATGAAAGTCATTCAAATGGAAAGGGAAAGGAAGAAGTATAATTACCTCTGTTTTCAGATAATACGATCTTATGTATAAAAATCTTTATCAATTACAACACACACATGTTAGATTAATAAATAAGCTCAGCACAGTTTCAGTTTAAAATAATCAACATCCAAAAGCTAGGTGAATTTCTATATACTAACAATCATCCATCTACAAGGGAAAATAAGAAAATAATTCCATTTACTGTGTCATAAAAAATGATATACTTAGGAATATACTTAACTAATTAAGTGAAAAATTTACCCTGAAAACTAGAAAACTGCTGAAAGAAAATTTAAAAGACTCAAATAAATGAAAATAAATCTCAAGTTACTGGATTGAATTACCAAAAACCGTTAAAATGTCTATACTACTCAAATCAATCTACAGATTCGGTGCAATCCCTGTCAAAATCCCAATAGATTTTGGCAATTTAAATAGAAAAGCTTTTCAGCATTCAAATAGAAAATACTTTTTTGTAGAGAAAATATAATTCTAAACAGAAAAAAACAATTTTAAAATTCCTGTGAAACCATTAAAAAACCCAAAGAGCCAAAACAAGAGGAACAAAACTGGAGGCATAACACATCCTGACTTTAAAACATATTACAAATCTATCAAAATCAAAACAGTATGGTTCTGGCCTAAGTACAGACATATAGAACATTGAAACAGAATAGAGAGCTCACAGAATAGAGAACATTGAAACAGAATAGAGAGCATGCATATATATTCAACTGATCTTTGACAAGGTTGCTGAGAATACACATTAGGAAAGGAGAGTCTGTTTTACAAATGATGCTGGGAAAACCAGATAGCCACATGCATACGAATGTAACTGGACCCTAATCTTAGATAATACACAAAATCAACTCAAAATGGCTTGAAGATTTAAATTTAAAATCTGAAACTATAAAACTTCCAGAAGAAAATGTAAGGGAAAACTTTGTAACATTGTTCTTGGCTATGATATCCTGAATATGAAATCAAAAGCACAGGCAATAAAAGCTAAAATAGACAAATGGAAATATATCAAACTGAAATGCTTCTGCACAGAGAAGTAAACAATCCACAGAGTATAAATGCAACCTACAGAATGGGAAAATATTTGCAAATCATCTATCTCAGATATCTGCTAAGGAGCTATCCAAAACATGCAGAAAACTCCTACAATTCAGTAGTAAAAAACAAACAAACAAACAAAACCTGATTTTTTTTAATGAGCTAAGGACTTAAATACACATTTCTCTAATGAACACACACAAATGACCAACAGGTATATGAAAAGATGTTCAACATCACCAATCACTAGAGAAATACAATTCAAAATCACAATGAGATATCACCTCATACCTGTTTAGATGTCCATTTAAAAAAAAAGCAAGCATGCAGAAAGGGAAGGAGGGAAGGAGAGGGATGAAGGAAAGAAGAAAGGAAGGAAGGAAGGAAAGAAAATCATTTTTTGACAAGATGTGGAGAAATTAGTTCTCCTGGTGGAATGTAAAATGTTAAATGTACATCTGCTATGGAAATCAGTATGAAATTTCCTCAAAAAGAATTAAAAATAGAACTCCCACATGATTCTGCATCCTACTTCTGGGAATTTATCCAAAATAATTAAAAATAGGATCCCGAAAAGATATTTGCACTCCTGTATTCAATGGAACATTATTTACAATAGCCAAGAAGTAGAGAAAACCTAATATTCACTGGTAGATGAATTTATTTTGTTAAATATGCCATACATACAAAAGAATATTATTCTATTCCTCTCTAAAAAAAAGGAAGGAAATCCTCTCATATGCTACAAAGTGGAGGAATCTTGAGAAAATTATGTTAAGTGAAATAATTCACTCACAGAAGGATAAATACTGCATGATTCTACTTATATGCAGTGTCTACAGTAGAAAAATTCGTAGAAGCAGAAAGTAGAATGGTGGCTTCCAGGGGATAGAGGGAGGAGGAAATGGAGATGTCTGTTCGATGGGTACAGAGTTTCAGTCATACAAGATGAAAATGTTCTAGGGATTCACTCTATCAAAATCGGCACATAGTTAGCAGTACTGTACTGCACACTTAAAAATTTGTTAATAGGACAGATTTCATGCTGTGTGTTTTTCAATACAAATTTTAAAAAGTGTATCCACTATCTCTCATCCTTGACAATACTTAGTATCTATTTTTTTTAAGTTACTTTTGTTGGTGTGCACTGTTATTACTATTTTACTTTAACTTTTTGGACCATCTTCTTTGTCCCATGGCTTACTGAATATTAGCTTAGTATGGTTTTATAGCTCCTATATTTTTCTGTTTTACCTCCACCCCAGACATTGTCTTTTTTTGTATTTCCATGAATTATTATAATTCAAAATTATTATATGTAAGGCATAAAATTTGAATAATAAAAATAGTAATAAAACAATTCACTAACAACCCAGCTCAGCTTAAAAACCCAGGTTAACCAATAACTTTCCATTCACAGTTTCCCCTAATTCCATTCTCCTTTTGTCTTTTACATAGATAGGTATTTTGGTAAATGTTGTGCTTATTCTTTTGTCTGTATGGTCATATTACAATATGCAAGAAACTTTCAATATTGTATTGTTTAGTTGTTTGAGATCAGATTTACTTAAATCTATATTTTGACACATTTAGCAACTGAATATTTTTCAAGCATCTGGTGCCAAAAAACAAGGCACGGAACATTTCAATTGACATAACATGTTCTTTTGCCCTCTCTTCTTTCCTTCAGAATCTAGCAACTATTGATCTGATTTATGTCCCTATAGTGTTGCCTTCTACAGAATGTAATTATGTACAATATAGTACACAGTCTTTTGTGTCTGGTTTCTTTTACTGAGTACAATGCTTCTGACATGCTTCCATCTTGTCACATGTATTCATAGTTTGTTCATTTTTGTTACTGAACAGTAATCCTTGTGCATGTGAGTTGAAATTTGTTTAGTATTGTTTAGTAACTGTCATGCTGTCCAATTTATATTTTAAGCCATTACTATTTATGTTTAAATTTAAGTACCTAGATCCACAATTCCTACCTATACCTCAAAAGTTATTTCTTGCACCATTTTCATTATATATCCATGGATTCAGAATAATTTGATTATTTCCTGGATACATTATCTCATTGGAGGTTTCACTATGCTTATTAAATTAGTCATCTACTGCTGCTTAACAAGTTATCCCAAAACCAAGTGGCTTCATACAGTAACCATTCATAATTGCTCATGAGCCTCTAATAAGCTGTATGGTTCTACAGAGATAGGCAAAACTGATCACCGCTGAGCTTGCTCAGGTATTTGAGCTCAGCTGCCAGACTGGCTAGAGCTGGCTGCTCTAGGAAGAGATCTTTCTTCACACTGTAGGGGTTTGTTCACATGGAGGTGTTAGAGTTCCAAAAGTGAAAAGAAAAGTATGCAAACCCACATGAGCTTTAGGTTGAATTCAGAGTGGAGAATTAAACTCCACTTGTTGATGTAAAAGTCTGTAAAGTATAATTACAAATGAACATGTTGGATAACTGCGATTATTTTTACAGCCAACCATGGTTATTATTCTTATCCTGTCATTTCATCTGATTTTATAAATTGTAATTTTATATTCTTTCCCTTAATAATTTACTGTGACCTCGGAATATAGGTCATACTGAAAATGCAGAATGAATGTCTAGTTTTACGTTTGTGTGTGTGTCCAGCGGGTGGGTCTCTGTGTGTGTGTGTATGTGTTTTGTGTAGGGGAGTTGTATTTTTTAAGTCAATTTCATAAACAAAGAGTTGGTGCCATAGCAATTTCCAATGCTGACAATGCTTTTGGAGTCTTCTCCAAGATTGGCAATTATTGTCAGATTCACTTCCAGTGATTCAACTCAGTAGCATCTTCCCTTTTTAGGGTATATTTTATTGGTGATTTCTGAATTTCAGCAGCTTTTCCTTTTCTATACATTCCTCAGAGCCTGTTTAGATATTTTATGTGTTAATCTACAAGTGCTTGATACAGTTCATCAGGATGGATGTCAGGCTTGTCCTTTTTATGTGCTACAATGATTCACTCAGTCAAGAAATACATCCTTGGGTCATTTCTGATAGTAATTTAAATATTCTATTCAGACAACTGCCTGTGAACTGTAACACTGATTATATACATAAAACGTATGCTTTATCCCTAGATTCTGCAGACTTTAAACATTTAGTTTTTTATTTTGCCATCCTATAGGTGTCACAAATCATACCTCTAGAATGGAAAGAAACTGTGAGACAACATAGAATTACAATGACAAATTTTTCACTAGCCACCTACCTCAGCACTCAGTCCCTGTGGGATATACACAAAGTGTGCACACACACACACTCCTATTGCTTATTATTACTTTGCAAATAAGCAATAGGAGTGTGTGTGTGTGTGTGTGTGTGTATAATATTTATAAGCAATAGGAATATATATATTTGCAAGTAGAATGTAATGTGAGCCAAATATGTAATTTTAATTTTCTAGAAATGTAGAAAAAGTTTAATTTTTCTAAAAATGTAAGTAGAAACAGGTGAAACCCATTTTAATAACTTAATTTGCTTGACCTAAAATATATAGGATCAATAATTAATCAACATGGAAAATTATTTTTGAGATACTTTAATCTTGTTTTTCATGTTCAGTATTTGAAATTGAATTTATGTTTTAAACCAACAGCACTTCTCAACTTGGAGCCACATATTAGTGCTCCAATGGCCACCTGTAGCCCGTGGCAATTATATCACATAACACAATGAAATCTAGAATAAGTATGCATTTTGTATTTCTACAATACCCATCCACCTTGGGAGTGGAGTTTTAATAGATTCACTTTAAAAGTAACAAAAAAAAGAAACCCATCATGAAAACAAAGCAAATGAACACTACATTTTGTTGTCCAATAGAGCTATTGGTCTTTTTATAGAACCTGACTGTATTATATGACAACTGTGGTAACCTTGTACATAACATAGTTCCACACGTTTTACTTGTCTCTGAAGATTATACTCAATACTATAATTTCCAAGTTTTCCTGATCATTAAACACACTTGCATCACTTCATAAAACCAAATTCATTATTCCAAATAATACAGCATAGAAATAGATGAACACTACTTCCATTCAAAGGATAGGATTTAGTTACAGACTTGGAAATATTGTAAAGGATACTTTTCTATAAAATAGTTTCATAGTACGGATCATTGCATGTAACAATAAAGGAAAGGTACCACTGTATCAATATAAACATTTTAGATGCAATATGAAGTTTGAAATATTTCTTCATCTTGTCTGCCCAATGAAATATAAGTTTTATTATGAAAGTCAAAGGCCTGTCTGCTAAACACTATAAATTCTTTAGCCCTCAATAGAATACCATAAACCTGTTGATACAGTTGAGAGAAAAATAGGAATTTGAAAATATAGTTATACTTTACGCAGAATAACACTGTACTGTTGCAGATTGGCTAATCATATTCTCTAATTAAATTAATAAAACAGAAATAACACATGCAGTCCTCTAACACAGGACCCTTCATTTGACTATATGCCTCTGATATCATGAAGGATGAGAAACAAAGTAAAAAAAATTCTTGATTATTATGTGTAAAAACTATTGTAGGCACATTAGGTGTATCTTTACTAATTGTCACTACACTATATAAAGAAATTATCCTTTTCCAATTTATAGATAGGGAAACATGTTTTAACTAACTCCTCCAAGGTCACTAAGCAAAAATACAGTGGATTTTCGGGAAGGATAACTCTGATTCTGGTGCCCAAGCATTTCTATTACCACTTAATGTATTTTCTTTTATAATTAACTGACCTTACCTTTCAAATAAATATTGGAAAAAACAAACTTGTAAAAGGTAGGCACAGTTGGTGCTTCGGAATTGACAGTCAGCAATTTGCAGGCTAATAAATCTAAGAACCCAACTGTTAGTCTCATTGGCAGTAATGGAACAGCCACTTTAGGTTCTGCATTTTGGGTTAATTAGAACACTTCTCAGGTGGTAAAATTGATAGCCTTCAGCTTGGTATGTTTTAAGGCCACCTGAGGCATGCTGTTATCATTCAGAAATGCACTGCCTGCCAAACACTACTGATTAATCTACATAATGAGCTTAGCACTATAATTATTGAATTGTCTTCCAAGTAGGATATAAAAGAAAAATAAAAAACTAAAATATATACTTTTAAAATGTTTTGTTTTAGAGTTTCCTTTATCTTGTCAATCCTTTAGGAATAACAGAATTAACCGAGTGCCTCTAAATTGAGTTAATACAAATATAACATTAACAACAACAACAAAAATAAAGTAATAATTACTGTTGTTCCAGTCATGCCAATTAGATCTTTACATCAGTTATCTTGGTTTATTCGTTGAGCCTACTGGATGTTGTGATAACCATTGTCATTCCAGTTTTCCAGCTGAGCATACTGAATCTAAAAATGTAATAGAACTGCCCTAAATCATACAAACGTTAAACGTTTGGCAGAGATTCCAAACCATAGTCTCATTCTTGCATTCTTATTAATTTTACTTTTAAAGTTGTTAACAGCTTTAAAGTTAGGAATTTCTCTACATAACTACCAACATATTCATTAATAATTTAAGAAAAACCAAGTAAAAAGTATCATCTGCTATTTTGTATATTAATATGAATTTTATTTTTATTTTTATTTATTTATTTTTTTTGAGATGGAGTCTCACTCTGTCTTCCAGGCTGGAGTGCAGTGGCGCCATCTCGGCTCACTGCAAACTCTGCCTCCCAAGTTCAAGCAATTCTCCTGCCTCAGTCTCCTGAGTAGCTGGGATTACAGGAACCCACCACCACACTCAGCTAATTTTTGTATTTTTGGTAGAGACAGGGTTTCGACTTGTTGGTCAGGCTGGTCTCGAACTCCTGACCTCAAGTGATCCTCCTGCCTCAGCCTCCCAAAGTGCTGGGACTACAGGCATGAGCCACCGTGCCCAGTCAATATGAATAAATATTAATTTTGCAAAAAGATGTAGGGTTTTAGGTCACACTGATAACACACTATAAGTCATTTGTAGTGACATCTTAACATTAAATGAGGGTGCTGAATGTTTTATTTCAAATAGTATCTTCTGTGATGTTCCCCAATGTAGACAATATTTTTGTCCACCTGAGAAAGACAACTAAATTGAAAGATTCTTATCTGAAACAACCCATTAAACATCTAAAACATACCTTATTGAATTTATAAAGTCCTTTTGAATTCAGTTGCTACTTTTACTTATTAATGTTTGGGGGTTAACCAGAACTGTAAGCCTGTTGGAGTTTCTAAGGCCTGAGAAGAGTAGATAAGCTTCAACATTTTCTATTTCTATTTAAAATGTATGATATTTTATAAAATAATTTTAAAGAATGTTTCAGTTATTTATGAAACATCAGTTATTTGAAAGAGTGCTTTTCAAAGCATACTCTGTCTCAAAAACTATATTAAACAGAAGGAATAGAAATGTGAAGAAGGCAGGAATCATGGAATAAGGAGTTTACAAGCTGGATGTGGTGGCTAACACCTGTAATCCCAGTGCTTTGGGAGGCTAAGGAGTGCAGATCACCTTAGGTCAGGAGTTCAAGACCAGCCTGACCAACATGGCAAAACCCTGTCTCTACTAAAAATACAAAAATTAGCTGGGCATGGTGGTACATTCCTGTAATTCCAGCTACTCAGCAGGCTGAGGTAGGAGAATCACTTGAATCTGGGAGGCAGAGGTTGTAGTGAGCCGAGATTGTGCCACTGCACTCCAGCTTGGGCAACAGAAAAAAAAAAAAAAAAAAAAAAAAAAAGAGTTTACAATCAGCAAGAGGTTTACAGACTTGACAATGTATGATTTTTTCTAAACAAATTCATTAAAAAATTTAGCCCTTTTTTCACAAAATTATTCCCTAAGATCATTCTAAAGACATTTTAATTTCAAGAGCAAGGCATAGAGGTCGATTTAAATGGTCACAAGTACTTTGCAGTTCTTTTCACTAACTTTAGAAGTCTGTTTCCCGACCTCTTAAATTTGACTGGTCCAAACACTTTTCGTACCTAATGGAATCTAGCAGAAGTGATGTTGTGAGAGTTCTAGACCTTAAGTCTCAAGACATCTTTCAATTTTTGCCTTTGCTCTTTTGGATGCCACAGTGAGAATGCTATGTAAGGAAACTGATAGAGCCTAATGAAGTATGAATGGCCATGTGGAAGATAACTTGAGTGGTCCCAGATGACAGCCAGGTATAACTGCCAGATAATTTTGAGTGAGGTCATTTTTTTTTTTAATGTAACTTTTCTTTCTTTATTTTATTTTATTATTTTGATGGGGTCCTATGCTGCCCAGGCTGGTCTTGAACTCCTGGACTCAAGGAATCCTCCTGCCTCAGCCTCCCAAGTAGATTGGATAAGAAGCATAGGCCACTGCCCCTGGCAAGCAAGGTCATTTTTGACCTTCCAGTCCAGACAACTCTGCAGCCTAATTCAGCCAATGAATGAACTCAAGTGAAGTCAGCAGAAGACCCACCTGTCCAGCTCACAGAATCTCGGAAATGATAAATCAGCATTGCTTTAAGACACTAAATTGTGGCATTTTTACTTGATAATAGTTAATTATCAGGACATTCTAAAGTTATAAGCAGTTTATGAGCTTCAGAGGTTAATAGCATAAAGCAGGCTTGATTTTTCACGCCCATCAGAAGTCCTGAGTAGTGGCAGTGAGAGACAGGACTAGCTGGATTTCCTAGGCCGACTAAGAATCCCTAAGCCTAGCTGGAAAGGTGACAGTTTCCACCTTTAAACACCGGACTTGCAACCTAGCTCACACACGACCAATCACATAGTAAGGAGAGCTCACTAAAATGCTAATTAGGCAACAACAGGAGGTAAAGAAATAGCCAATCATCTGTTGCCTGAGAGCACAGTGGGAGGGACAATGATCAGGATACAAACCCAGGCATTCTAGCTTGCAAAAGCAACCTCCTTTGCCTACCCTGGCTTTGTATGGGAGCTCTGTTTCGCTGTATTTCACTCTATTAAATCTTGCAACTGCACTCTTCTGGTACCTGTTTGTTATGGCTTGAGCTGAGCTTTCACTCGCGTCCACCACTGCTGTTTGCCACCGTCCTAGACCCGCTGCTGACTTCCATCCCTCCGGATGCATCAGGGTGTCCACTGTGCTCCTGATCCAGCTCATTGCCGCTCCCAATCAGGATAAAGGTTTGCCACTGTTCTTGCATGGCTAAGTGCCTGGGTTCGTCCTAATCAAGCTGAACACTAACCACTGGGTTCCACGGTACTCTTCCGTGACCCACGGCTTCTAATAGAGCGATAACACTCACCTCATGGCCCAAGATTCCATTCCTTGGAATCTGTGAGGCCAAGAACCCCAGGTCAGAGAACATCAGGCTTGCCACCATCTTGGAGGTGGCCTGCCGCCATTTTGGAAGCTGCCTGCCACCACCTTGGGAGCTCTGGGAGCAAGGACCCCCCCCCCGCCCCCGCCCCACCACACTCCCAACAGCAGTAGAGTGAGTTTTCAGTGTTAAGTGAAATGTTCAAAGTCCTGAGGGTATGGAAAACTATATAGGTGTAAACTTTGAAAGTTCTGTTTTTTTTTTTTTTTTTCTTTATTATTGAGACAGGGTCTCTGTCACCTAGGCCAGAGTGCAGTGGCATGATCTGGGCTTACTAAAGCCTCCGCCTCCCAGGCTCACCTCAGCCTCCCAAGTACCTGGGACTACAGGTTTGTGCCACCATATCAGACTAATTTTTTGTATTGTTGGTGGATATAGGGTTTTGCTATGTTGCCAAGGCTGGTCTCCAACTCCCGAGCTCAAATAATCAGCCTGTCTTGGCCTCCCAAAGTGCTGGGATTACAGGGATGAGCCCCCATGCCAGCCTGAAAGTTATTTTCCATGAATCAAAACAAAAACACTTTAATGGTGGATAGATGTTATTAAAAATTTGTCAAAACCCATAGGATGTACAACACCAAAACCATACCCTTATGTAAACTGTGAACTCTGTGTGATAATGAGGTAACGCTATAGGTTCATCCATTGTGACAAATGCATGACTGTGGTGCAGGATGTCAATAGTGGGAAAGGTTGCACATGTGTGGGAGACAGGGGTTTTATAAAACTAAAACTAAAATAGCAATGAGAACAATAAAAATCACTTGTGTTTTGTATTCCCCTTTTAATACATAGAAATTTACCTTTAAATATAATTAAATTTGTAGCCTTGTCAGAATTTAATCAAGTTTAACTGTAATGTGGCACTTAAGGAATATTGCTAAATATGCTAATTGATTTTTCTCTTGTACTTCACACTATACAATTCACAAAATATTCAAAGTGATGTACAAAAAGAAGGGAAAAAATGGTATGTACTGCCACTTATACATGAACACACACAGATACCTGGGGAAAATAATTCGTTAGTCAATGAACAGCTCTATATATGCCAACAAACTAGAGTTCTGGGAAGAAAATAATAAATTAAAAGATCACTTGACAAAAATGCTTAATTATTTCAGTACTTATTTCCCCTGATGATATTTAGAAGTGGGAAGTAAAAGATATGCATGAAATGTGTTTTTGTATAACAGAGAGAGAAAGAAAGGGAGATTGTAACTGACTGTAAGCAGAACAGTTTTGCTTAATTGTATTTCTAGCTACTGCTGTTAACTTTAAATTGCCTAGCTGGAGTTCCAGGCATTGAAAATGTTGAGAGGCTCTAGCTGCACAGTCACAGCAATTTTTAACTGAGATACGTTTCTAAACATGATCTAAATTTTGCTTTGTTTTGCTTTTGCTTCAAATGTGAAATGATCTTTTCGTTACTTGTAAATGGAGGAAGGTGGAATATAAAAATAAGAAACATTTTATGGCTACTCAGTAATATGGCAGCAACAATGATAAAGTATAATGCTTTAAATAAAATTTAGGGAAATCTTTAGTAAGCCATGGAATTTCGTTAAGATGCAATATGTTATGACTCATCAAAGTATATTATAATGCAATGAGCTAATTTTGAAAAATATTTAATGCCATTCAAAAAACAATTTTAGGTTGGGCGTGGTCACTCGTGCCTGTAATCCCAGCACTTTGGGAGGCCAAGGCAGGAAGATTGCTTGAGCTCACGAGTTTGAGACCAGCCTGGGCAACATGGTGAAACCCTGTCTCTACAAAAAACACAAAAATCAGCTAGGCGTGGTGGTATGCACCTGTGGTTCCAGTTACTCTGGAGGCTGAGGTGAAAGAATGGCGACAGCCAGGGAGACAGAGGTGGCAATGAGCAGAGATCATGCCACTGCACTCTAACCTAGGCAATAGAGCCACACCTTATCTCAAGGAAATAAAAATTGTCATTTTGATTACTAAAATAATAATGATATTCAACATTTGTTATGTACTTATTTTGTGCCATGGACTCTTTGAATGTGTTCACATATGTCATTTAATCCTCATAATAACCATTTGAAATAGATACCTAATTTACAGATTGGGAATCAGAGCCATAAATAGAGTCATTTATTTAAGGTCACATAGCTAATATATGTTGGCACTGGAGTTTAAACACAGAAAATTTGACCCCATAATTCTTCATTACAAGGATTCAAAAGAACATTGTAATACGACTAGCTGGGAACACATACTTCATATACGTTTTTTACTTCCAGTGTTTTATGTGAAGATAACAGATATTTTGATCAGCATTAACAAATAATTTTGTCATAAATTAGGTAATAATGAACACTCTTCCTGCTAGATTTGTTTCTTAGAGGCTTTTTTCTACCCTAGAATATTTGTAGCTTAAATAAATAAAACAATATGTTAACCTAGTTCAGTAAATCAAGCAATGCTTACAGTTACATCATTATGGAATCTATGCATTACTACAAATCAGTCATGAAGGAATCAAAAAGTAGATTGATAAACTAAAGAATTTCTCTGTGCATTAAAAAGAAAAGGATATGTCTCCATGGAGATTGCATAAAAGGAATCAAATTTTAACAGAGGAAATGCATGTTCTTAACTAAGATTGATGTAGTGCTTAATAAGCTAGAAATTTTAATATGGACATGTCAATATTCTTTCCTTGTGAAAGAATTTTTGTGTTGTGATGTATCTTCCTAAATTTCCACTACCAATTTTTTCTTGACTCCTATTTTCACCTGGGGCCAACTTTTTGACTTTTTTAAAAAGTCAAAACATGACTTTTAGGACCTCCATGACCATATACTACATTGGGCCTGGTTTATTGGTTTCTTAATAGTTTTCCTCTTTTTTACTTTTGCTTATACTATTACTTTACAGGCTGGAATCTTCACAATTTCTCACATAACTTTAAATTATTTGCTTACTCTATTACTCTAGTAAGAATTAAGTTGTTCCCATTAGTTTTAGCTTCCATTGCATCATTCTGATCATTCTATGATGGTTTTATTTGACTCAGAAGAAAGTCATCCTAAACGTCACTACTGGTTATCACTTCCCCTCATTCCCTATGCTTACCTTACATTTTCGTAATTAGGTTTTTTTCTCTGGAGAAATTGATGCCAGAATTTTCTTCATAAAGAGTGTTTACCAGTGTTTTACACTAAACACTTTAAAGCATCATAATAATGACATTCACAAGGTACTATATTATCTCATGTAATCCTTTTGAGGTAATTGTGAGTGAGACATTATTTTTCTGACTTTGAAGGTGTACCAAAACACACACACACACAGAATTTTAAGTAACATGTCTGGGGACACACAGATAAAGATGACCAAGCCAAAACTGACTCCAGAGCTTCATAGAACACATCAAGTTTGACAGTATATTCTTCAGAAATTCTCTGAAAAGAAGGCCAGTTTTCAAAAGTGTAGCTAACAATTAAATCATTTCCACTTATATTTAGAAGCCAGATTTTGACCTCCATATATGGTTGCCCAAATTCTGATATCCTGACTACTAATCCCCCAATCCCAATTCATCTGTGGACCTTAATCTTCAAGTCTGCCTCTTTAAGCCTTCTCCTCTTTTCAGTCCTTGCTACTAGAGTCCTAAAATAATTGATGACCATTTTAGGTAGATGTAAAGATATAAAGATCTACCTAAGAAAATAATTTAAAGTTTTCTGTGTATCCCTGGGCATGTTACTTAATTTCCCTCTCTCTCTCTCTCTCTCTCTCTCTCTCTCTCTCTCTCTCTCTCTCTCTGTGTGTGTGTGTGTGTGTGTGTGTGTGTGTGTATGTGTGTTTGGTATTTTCAAAGTCAGAAAAATAATGTCTCACTTAATCAATCATCGATCATCGATTAAGACTGTCTACCTGAAACTTCCATGTTATCGTTGCTCTGCTTTATTTATGTTGTTTCTTGAGATTGTAATTTTCATCCTTTCTCCCCAGGTCTCTGATACATATATCTTAATCTTGGCTCATTTTGTTCTGTCTTCTTGTTCATATCCTTGAATATCCATATCACAGGCTGTAATTTCATTAAGTGGGAAACAATTTGTTTATTTTGTGACCATTAGAGGTCTTAATAATACTCTCATTGTCTGGGCATGTAAAAGTGCCATTAGCTGATTGATGCCTTTGTCCAAGTGTATTTGAAATTCTCAGCTGCTTCTCAAATCTTTGACTTTCTTGTATCATGCCTAGAACATTTTTATTCTTTTTTATATGTAGTTATATATTTGACTTTGTATTTTACACAGATTGGTGCCTTTGTTTTGACAGAGTTCAATAATATAATTTTCAATTACACTGGGCTTCAAGACAATATTTTGGAATATTCTTTACAGAACACAGCTGCCTGAAACATCCGTGTGTCTATAATTGGAATTCACGTAATAAAAATGTCATTTTAACTTTATCAGTTTTGCAAAATACGACATGAGTCGAATACAATAATTAAATACATTTCTAAAATATAGGTTAAATAACCCATTCCTATGGAACCCCAAGGAAAATAACTTCAGGTACACCCAAAGTTTTCCAAAACACTACTTTTACTCTGAAAAGTTTAATGCATTTACATTAATTCTTTTAATGAGACTAACTACATATTTACTAAGGCACATCGATAAAATTAAACAGGCTTTAGAAATGCATTTATTATTATCTGGCTACTTTTGTTGGTTCCTCAGATTCTAATCAAACTTTCTGCAGGTATTTTCAATTACTATTTAATTATTTTACAGTGTACTTGCTGTGTGCTTCTCATTTAATCAGCAACCATTGATTTCATCTGTCCAAACACTTCAGATGAGTCTTTTTTGGCTCACTTCTCTCAACTCGTGGCAGCTCTGAGATCCTCAGCATATCCTTTGAGATATGACAAAGAAAGCAGTTTCTACAGAACTTCTTGAGTTCTCTCCTCTTTAAAACAGACATTAACACCTGTATACTTGATAAGAGTATGGTGGTCTTAATCATGCAGCATCTGGATAAATGACACCTAGTGGTTAGATATTTTAAACATGTAAGTGGAGTTAACATGTAGAAGAAATAAGGTGTTGGACAATTGAGCTTGTTCTATCATTATAAATAATTCAATATTTTAGGGCTGCTTTATTATAAGAACATAGGCTTATTGTGTAAACCTTCAGAGAGTCGAATAAAAATCAATTTGTAAAAGACTCAGACATCCAGATTTAGTATAATTATACTAAAGAATAAAATGAATAAAATATGAAATAATATACCACGTCAAGAGCTTTTAGTCACTGTATTTCAGTTTAATTCAACAAACATTTATCCAGTCCCAAGAACAGGCACTATGACAGTGTGCAAGGAACAAAGATATCAAGATTAATATAACACAGTATCATGTCAGGCAGATCTCTGTGCAACTACTTTTGATCTTAAGATGCTTTCTATTCTATCTATGGTTCCTGACCATGCAGCATCTCATTATCTCCTGCAGTTTTGGCAGTTAACACTGACTATTAAAGCTCCTGTTTCTTACTATAGTGATTTCTAATAACATTTATCTCAGTTTGTCACTCTGACCCAAAGCAGTTGAACATGCATAGCTTAATTTTCTTCTGTCCTTATGAGACTAGGCCAAGATAATTTAATAGCACTTTCCTAAAGATTCTAAGATAATAAAAGGATATTATTAAATGGATTATGCAAATAGTGAAGATTAGCAAACGGATATGACAGAAATTAAGATCTACAACTCTGACACATCATGCTTGGGTTTTTACAGCAGGGTTCTCAAGCCTAAATGTTCATTATAAATCATTTTAGAATCTTATGAAAAATGGAGATTTTGTGGTCAGAGGTAGGGAATGACCTCCCAGGTGATGCTGCTTCTAGTATACTAATGTTCTGTTGACTATTGAGTAGTGAGGCCTTCTTAGACGTCCTTCTAACAATCTAAGGAGTTTCTTGTGTCCGGTCACTCTTTCTGTGTCAAAATTCAGTTTCACTTTTGGGTGCCCTTAAGCACACATGATCCGCTCAGACTGTAGTTCAGAGTGAATGAGGAAGCGGGAAGTAAAGAAATTTCCTTCTCACCCTCAAATACTATCCAATTTCCCAGGTCATATTTCTTGTCCCAAAAATATTTGACAGAATGAATATTTATTTCTTGATTAACCAAATTTAACATGTAGTTTTAAAAATCTAAGGAAAGAGATTTTTCACAATCAGAACCAAAACCAAAACAAAAAACTCAACCAAACAAAACGTAAATTGACAGTTCCTATTTAAAACTCTTTCCAAGTTAAAGAATGAGAAGCTCCAGAAGTATTTCCTGTTTCTCAAGAGCTTATATAATACCGGTATCTGCCCAATCAAGATAGTGCTTATTAAGTCCAATGCAGATACTTTCATCAATCTTTCATCTTGATTCTGGTAGAGAAAAGACCTGCACAGAGTTTCTGTAGTCTTCTGAAATTGCTCAAAAACAATACAATATAACCGAAAACACTCACATTTACAGAAGAATAAATATGACTTCTCAGGCATAACACAGCCTAAATCCGTTCTAAGAAAGAAATATTTTCTGAGGAATTATATACATTGTATGGAAAGACAGAACTCTACCAAACCAGATTTAACCTTTTATTATTATACAAGTTCTTTAGCTCCTCCACATCATAGTTTGTCATCCCCTTCTACTTCTAATTATTGTCCCTGGTTTTCCTTTGCAAAACTAAGTGGTACTTTTTTTGGTCTTTCTGTCTTTTTCACAGGGATTCTAAAAGCTTCACCACATATCATACAGAAAATTACTTACAGATTTTTTCCTATCCCAGGACCTACTGAGATTTTCCTCCATTTTTTACATCCTACAATCCTCACTCTAAGTACAAATATGTTGAAATCATAGATTAAAGGTAAAGATGTTAAATCTACAAACGGGTTTATATATATATAAAAAAGAAAGGACACCTCTAACTTCCATAAATAAAGAGAGATGTAAGTTACTGGTAAATATATAAACTAATTCTATGGTGACTCATAAGGATCAGATAATGACAATAGGAACTAGAAGACAATACTCATTAGAAGACAGGAAAGGCAGAATTAGGCTCATGTAAGGGAGGCTGTTAGAAGTAAAGACCCTTTGCTAAAGCGCGTTTAAAAGGCTAACCTTTATAAGACTTATTGACATTTACAAAAAAGGTTGACTTCTCCTTTGTAAAGGAATTGTCATAGACCCTACTGGCTTTACGAAGTGTCAGGAAAACTTGTCATAATTTGGAAATTCATGTAATTTTTTATTTATTTATTATTATTATTATACTTTAAGTTCTAGGGTACATGTGCATAATGTGCAGGTTTGTTACATATGTATACTTGTGCCATGTTGGTGTGTTGCACCCATCAACACGTCAGCCCCATCAACTCGTCATTTACATCAGGTATAACTCCCAATGCAATCCCTCCCCCCTCCCCCCCATGATACGCCCTGGTGTGTGATGTTCCCCTTCCCGAGTCCAAGTGATCTCATTGTTCAGTTCCCACCTATGAGTGAGAACATGCGGTGTTTGGTTTTCTGTTCTTGTGATAGTTTGCTGAGAATGATGGTTTCCAGCTGCATCCATGTCCCTACAAAGGACACAAACTCATCCTTTTTGATGGCTGCATAGTATTCCATGGTGTATATGTGCCACATTTTCTTAATCCAGTCTGTCACTGATGGACATTTGGGTTGATTCCAAGTCTTTGCTATTGTGAATAGTGCCACAATAAACATACGTGTGCATGTGTCTTTATAGCAGCATGATTTATAATCCTTTGGGTATATACCCAGTAATGGGATGGCTGGGTCATATGGTACGTCTAGTTCTAGATCCTTGAGGAATCGCCATACTGTTTTCCATAATGGTTGAACTAGTTTACAATCCCACCAACAGTGTAAAAGTGTTCCTATTTCTCCACATCCTCTCCAGCACCTGTTGTTTCCTGACTTTTTAATGATCGCCATTCTAACTGGTGTGAGATGGTATCTCATTGTGGTTTTGATTTGCATTTCTCTGATGGCCAGTGATGATGAGCATTTTTTCATGTGTCTGTTGGCTGTATGAATGTCTTCTTTTGAGAAATGTCTGTTCATATCCTTTGCCCACTTTTTGATAGAGTTGTTTGTTTTTTTCTTGTAAATTTATTTGAGTTCTTTGAACCAAAAAAAAGAGCCCACATCTCCAAGACAATCCTAAGTCAAAAGAACAAAGCTGGAGGCATCACGCTACCTGACTTCAAACTATACTACAAGGCTACAGTAACCAAAACAGCATGGTACTGGTACCAAAACAGAGATATAGACCAATGGAACAGAACAGAGTCCTCAGAAATAATACCACACATGTACAGCCATCTGATCTTTGACAAACCTGAGAGAAACAAGAAATGGGGAACGGATTCCCTATTTAATAAATGGTGCTGGGAAAATTGGCTAGCCATTAGTAGAAAGCTGAAACTGGATCCTTTCCTTACTCCTTATACGAAAATTAATTCAAGATGAATTAGAGACTTAAATGTTAGACCTAATACCATAAAAATCCTAGAAGAAAACCTAGGTAGTACCATTCAGGACATAGGCATGGGCAAAGACTTCATGTCTAAAACACCAAAGTCAACGGCAGCAAAAGCCAAAATTGACAAATGGGATCTAATCAAACTAAAGAGGTTCTGCACAGCAAAAGAAACTACCATCAGAGTGAACAGGCAACCTACAGAATGGGAGAAAATTTTTGCAATCTACTCATCTGACAAAGGGCTAATATCCAGAACCTACAAAGAACTCAAACAAATTCATGTAATTTTTAAAAAATACCTTCAGTGAGAAAATGCCTTCATGGGTATGGAATCTCAATTTATATTTCTGATGATTCAAGAGACCTAGATGAAGAAAACTGGCTGATGAATTGTACTGGAGACAACAAACACTCAGAACACCAATGAAATTTTTAAAAAATCATTCTGTAGCTATATTTTCCTCACTTGTATAGGAATGAATGGAGGGAGATGAAAGCAAATGTGCAATAAGAGTTTCCAAATAAAATTTTATATCATACAAGGGGAAAAAAAAAAAAAAAAGAAAACACATACAACATGAGAGAGCTAAAATGAACTTGAGGTAAAGGAAGATCTGGACCAGGCATAATGGCTCACACTTGTAATCCTAGCACTTTGGGAGAACAAGGCCAGAGAAATACTTGAGCCCAGGAGTTTGAGACCACCCTGGGCAATACAGTGTGACCCCATCACTCAAAAGCAAAGAAATTAGCTTGGTGTGGTGGCATATACCAGGAGGCTGAGGCTAGAGGATTGCGTAAGCCCAGGAGTTCCAGGCTGCAGTGACTATGATTGTGCCACTGCTACTCTAGCCTGGGTGACAGAGCAAGACTCTGTCAAAAAAAAAAAAACCCTGAAATACATAATTGTGGCTTAAATTAGTATAATAATAAAAAGAAGGGAGATAACGTACAATGAAAATATAATGTAAAAATTCAGAAATGTTGAAAAAAATTGAAATGAAAAAGAATCATTAAAATTAAAGTCTTGAATGTAATGTTCAAGAAGAAAATAAAATATGTATAAATTAATTAGTGAAATCCCACCAGAGACCATAAAGTGTGGACATTTATCTTTAAACTACTAAGGAAAAGTAGCTGTCAACTTACTTGTATACCCAGCTGAACTCTGTAGCTGAAGAGCATAAGTGAATCAATAATATTTTTAGGAGATTAATGTAATCGTAGATTATGGTTTGAATAATAATTAAAAGATATACTTCAGGAAAAAATAATCAATGAACTCACAAGCAAAAATGAGGATATAAGAAGCAATGTTGAAAAAAGAATTTGATAAATGTGTTGATATATTAAAATATCATGGATTCTAATAGTCAATTAAACAAGTATTGCCAATTGTCTGGCAATTAAAAACAACATGAAACTAAAATCACAAACAATTAAATTGATGAATGGACAGTGATCAGAGTAAACTTTTCCGAAGTCAAATGTCCTGAAGCTTTAGGGTATCTCAGGCACTTATAATTTTTATTTTACAAACACTTAAATATTGCCTAATATTTACCTCAAATTTTATTAAAGATGACATAATAATATGTAGCCTGCGGTCACTACTTTTGATGTATTTATTTTAAAGGACTATTGCATCCATTTTCCCACAACCTTTTTTAGTATTTTTGGTGGAGATGGTGGTGGTATCATTATTTTACTTTTTTATAATTTTGTTTTATAACTAATTCTCCCCCAAACCAAACTAGTTACTACTTTTCTTTCTTCTTTTTTCTGATTTTCTTTTTTTTTTTTTTCCTTCCTCTGTCACCCAGGCTGGAGTGCAGTGGCATGGTCACAGCTCACTAAAGCCTCAAATTCCTGGGTTCAAGAGATCCCTCTGAATAGCTAGGGCTACAGGCACATGCCACCACCATGCCTCGTTACATTTTTAAATTTTTGGTAGAGACAGGGATCTTGCTTTGTGGCCCAGACTGTTCTTCCACTCCTGGCATCAAGCAATCCTATCATCTTGGCCTCCCAAAGTTCTGGGATTACTGAAATGAGCCACTGCATTTGGTCTTGCTTTTCAAATAAATTTTTTTTTAATATCTAAAACCAGAGAATCCTCTGTTCAAATAAAATCTTTAATATAAGTGTAAAGCAAGCCAAACAATATAATTAGGACTCCTCTTTATAAAGAGATAAAGTGAATAGCTCTGCAGCAAAGGAGTCACAGACACTTACCAGAAATGTTACATAGCACAGACATAAAAAAGATGTTTGAGAGGAGATAGAGGCCTCTTAGATAGGCTTCATAGTAGAAGATCACATACAATCCCCAAACCTTTGCTAACCCACAGGTGAGGCCAGGCATAGATGTGTTTAGGCACCATGGCCATCTTTCCAGAAGACTGAAGTCCCATACTCATGGCAAACAAAGAACGTCTAAGTGACTATGGATCAATGGAAGTCCTCTGGTTGGAGAAGCACTTTGATTAGAATGGAGCCTCAGAGCCCAAGGACTTCTATTAGCTTGTTCTTCTGTTGAGCCCACCACTCAGAGCTGCTAAGCCAACTGTCTGCTATATTCCCAGAAGACAGAATTAATAAGTCTCCAGTGCCATGTATTTGTACCTTTTCAGCACATCTTCCTTATCTGTATATAAAGCAAATTTTTAAACAAGTTACCTCTACAAAGTCACTTTTGTCATTCAATGTAACATAGCTCTATACTAGACACTATGGGGTGAAGATCATTGTGGGTATTATGGAGGGTAGCAAAATTCTATCTATGACATCACACAAATGTCAACCAAAAGAAACTTTGTGTGGCTATAACAGTATCAGGCACAGTAAACTACTATAGTGATAAAGGAGGCAATTTCATAATGTTAAAAGGTCAGGTAAATGGGCAGTATAACCTTCATGCCTTTGCTTAAAACATGATGGTAGGCATGAATCAACAGATAAAGAGAACACATTGTACTCAGAGCCTTATAATTAAAAATAAATCCAGTTAGGGTTATTTTGTAAACAAAATGTAGGAGGGATCTTAGGAAAAAAATTATCTTAACACTAGACAGAGGAAAAGATAACTCATATGCAAGGAACCAACAGTAGACTATAAAACAACATTAACTGAAATAAAAGATAGTAATATAATATCCTTAAAATTCTGTAATACTTATCAATAAATAATCAAGAACCCAGCAAAACTAATTTTAAAAAAGAAAAAAAATATTTTGGATGAACGAAATTAGAGACAACCACTTAAGTATTCCCACTAAATGAATTTTAAGGATATACTTCAGTAATATGGAAAAGATAAAAGATACTAAAATAAATATCTGAGAAATAAAAGTTGTTGTGTGTGCAAATTTTACCAATGAATGAATACAAGCTATAATGCAGTCTTAATTAGGTTGCTAAAATATTCACATAAAAATTATTAAAATGCTCATATGTCACAAGGGGTATAATAGGAGGAAGTGTTTTAGATCCTTTACTGTTCTGGAAGAAGTTTAAGTATTGATTAATTCATTCACTGTATATTAATACATGCATAACATTTCAAGGAGAGTAAATTCAATCAGTCAGAATAAAAGACAAAAAAGAAAAGCATGGAAGTTATGGTGTGACATATAAGGGGAAAGACAAGTCAAAAATCAGAAATAATTCTCCCTGTTGAAAACAGAAGAGAGTTTATGCATTCCCATTTCTTAAAGCAAGTACTAGGTATTGTTTATAAGGAAAACATGTATATAATGGGTTGTATGTGTTTCACTATATAAAAGGGTGAAAATCCTTTATATCTTTGCAATCTGTTAGGAAATTGGCCATGATGCACAGTATATTCTGGATTAATATTTATTAATAATTTTTTTTTCTAACTTCGAGGTGAGGTTTTCTGGGTTGAGAGGAAATTGTTTTTTGTTTTTTGTTTCAAGACGGAGTCTCACTCTATCACCCAGGCTAAAGTGCAGTGGTGCGATCTTGGCTCACTGCAACCTCCATCTCCCGGATTCAAGCGATTCTCCTGCCTCAGCCTCCCAAGTAGCTGGATTACAGGTGCCCGCCACTGCGCCTGGCTAATTTTTATATTTTTAGTAGAGATTGGGTTTCACCATCTTGACCAGGGTGATCTCGAACTCCCAACCTCGTGATACACCCACCCCAGCCTCCCAAAGTGCTGGGATTACAAGCGTGAGCCACCGCGCCCAGCCAGAAATTTTGGTTTTAATTACATTTCCCCAACAATTCTGAGAAGGATGTCTGAAAGACCCTAAACTAAGGGACAGCTGAAGGTCTGTGGCCACACAAAAGTCAGTTCTTTTTATGTGGATACATTAACACATTTACTGAGACTCTTAGATAGACCTTATTCCAAGCAAGTGTATTACTGATATTTATGCAATGAATCGAATTCTAAAGGGGTGGGGGGGAAGTTCAGAATCCCAGAAGAAAAGATTGAGAAAAAATGGAGAGGAAATTGGAGAACTAAAGACACTTTCTCCTTTACAGAAACCTCCTGCTCCTTTTTTGGGATGTCCCTGCTCTCTCTGCTTCTCCTGCTTGTCTCCCCTGACCCCTACCGCCTCCAGCTCTAGCCACTGCCACTGCCTCAAGCTAACTCCCAGGAAGAGGGAGGTGATGGATTGTTCCCCTCATTGGTAGATTTCTCTGTAAAGAGAGATGAGGGCACAGCCTCTTTAACTGAAATGAATTACCTGCTGTGCTTGAGAACATGGTTTTGTGTGCCTTGTGGCCTAGTCCTGAGCCACTTCATGTCTTGGGCCAGAATCCATCTCCAGGAGACCCTTAATATCTGCACATCTTGTAGCTACAAACCAGATATGATAAAGAGACCTAAGGAAGGAATAACGAAGAACTTGCACACAGACTGTGACCTTGTATGAAAACAAGACGGAGAGTAGCTGCACTGATCACTTAGAAAAAGACAAGCTAACTAGGTGTTAAACTGATGAATGTCATAACAGGAAGGGAAACCAAAGTGCCATGTATTTTACTTTTTTTTTTTTTTTTTCAATTTGAGGAAGCCCAGTGCTTCCCATTCAGATCCCAGCAAGCTAATGTGATGGGGTCCAGAAGATCACCACATCAAGGAATCTGGTGGCCAAGGAAACCCAGGTATCCACTATATCCGCAACTATGGAAGAACTAAGCATTTTAGAGATGCTTCAAGAGCTGTGGCCAGAGGCGATACTTAAACCCTCCCTGGAAAAGATGGACTGGGAGAGGTTACAGCCATGTACCTAGAAGACAGGTGAGTCCTTCATTGACTTTCATAAGCAGTTTGTTGAGATTTTCTCAAAATTCACTGGTATGAACCCAGAGGCAGATCAAAATAATGCTCTAGTCTTAGCACCCTTTATCTCATTTCTTCTTGGTCTATATTAGGGCTATCCAAACCCAAGTTAAAGAAAAGGTTGTAGGAATTGCAGAGACAAGAGTCTAAAGTAGGGAACACTTGGCGTATGGCTCAAAATTGTAAAAATATTGGAGGTAGGAACTGGTAAACTATATATGTCAATACTTTCCCTCAAGATAATCTAACTTTGCCTTTTCGGATGGATGGATGGATGGATGGACGGACGGACGGACGGACAGACGGACGGACAGACAGACAGACAGACAGACAGATAGATAGATAGATAGATAGATAGATAGATAGATAGATAGATAGATAGATAGATTGATAGATATTCTGTAATTTACTTGGAAATTTCTCATGTTCTATTTGGTGGTAATAGATCAACACAAATAGATCAACATTTTGGATCAGCTTTTCACTTTTTCTTTTTCCTCCCAAGTTCTCATATAGATAGGTTCTCTTATTAAGGAAATGTGTTTTTACTTTCTCTTGATTCTCCAGTAAATCTATTGGAGAGAGACCTGCTGTGCAACATAAAGGCTGTCATATTCTTTACTCCTGATGGAGTGTCTATGGAAGAAACTCCTTGGGGAAAATGCCCCAGATTTGGTTGCTATGTGCAAAGGTGTATGGCAGAGAACAGCAGTCTCATACTATGCTAGAAAAGCATCCTGATCTAAGACAAATCATTGCATTACCTTGAGCCCTAGGAAATAGTGATACTGCTATTATTTGAAATATAGAACCAATAAAAAAATAGTTTAGCAAAAGCATAAGCCATGGCCACCTGTAAAACAGTATTCTTTGTCAAGAGCTTAATTAAAAAATAATTAAACCAGTTATAAAAAATTAAACAAGGAATGATATTTAAAAGAAGCATTCACCCTGTAATACCTCCATACTTCTAATAAGGAAGAAAGGTTAATTTAATGAAGATGGTTGACCACTGCATATATTTGGACAAGATTTTATCCACCAATCTTTATAATTCCTAACCCTTCAACTATTCTGACTTATGACTTTGTTACCATTGTCTGCAAAGTATTTCTCTGTAATAGATGTGTTCTGCAATTTATTGCCCTTCCTTCTTTCCCTCCTTGGTTCCTTCCTTTCTTTCTTTTTATTATTCTAGTGGATGAGTCTAAATTCTTGTTTGCCTTTGCTTATGAAAGAGTTCAAATATTTACGGGAAGAAAAAAACAGAAGTGTTTAAGGATTCTTCTATTTTCTCTAGTCATTCACAAAATATAAAATACAATAAAATTTAAAAAATCTGCCGCACCAGGAGGATCTATAATTATTCAATAGGTGGATGATTTTAGGTAGCCTCAGAAACTAAAGAGTAATATAAAATTGATCGCTCTGGCTTCGTGACAATTCTTTGCTTCAAAGGGGTACAAAATCCCACTAGACAAATTACAATATTACAAAACTGAAGTAAAATATTTGGGAAATGAGTTATCAGCTATAGGCCATAGTGGGTTAGGTCCAAGAATCAGCTCATTTTGCAGATAAAATGTCCTACTACCAAAACAAACAAACAAAAAACTCAGGCACTTTATGGCACTTGTGTACTATTGTAGACAGTACATTTTAACTTGTGTGGAGTGGTAAAATATCCTATGGAGCAAATGAATGATAATTCTCCAGATCCTCTGGTTTGGTTTTTATAATCTGAAGAGGCTTTTGAACAATTGAAATTGGCTATAGCCTCTCCCCCAGGTTTAAATGTTACAAATTTGGAAAAACCCAATCTAATTTATTTGATATTCATATTCATATTGCATATTTGATAATAGTTATTGATAATACACCCAGGAAAAATAACATGGATGGCCTAGATAAGGCTTCCTAGTTGTGACTTATAAAACCTGAAAAACTTATGTTTTGTTTGGAATTAAGTCTGCACAAGCATATGAGTTAATAGCAGTTAGTAGAAAAGTAATTTCTTAAGACTGGACTTAAAGTAAATATATATTCTAGTAATAGATATATGCTTAGTGTCAATGACATGCAATAGAGGAATTTTTTTAAAAGGGGATTTCTTTTTACTTCCATGAGAACTGGAATATCTCTTGAAAAATTGGAAACTGGTAGGTTATTTGTTAGAGGCTTTATAACTGCCTGCTTGGATATCAGTAGTTCATTATACAGCTCACATACTACAGGATGAAATTTCTAATGGCAATAATTTTGCTATAGAACTGCAGAAGCTGATAAGCTTGGCAAATCCCAAGCTTAGAAATTCATCTTTTAATAAAATAAGGAAATTTATTCATTTTCAAAAATATTTTATATAAAAGAAAATGGACAAATGGATGATAAAAGAAGCTAAAATAAATTTAACTGTACTATGGAATTTATTAAACAAAATAATTTCTATACCATAGTTACTATTTGCTTGGTTAGTATTGTTGTGTCATCAACAACATTATCTGACTATAGAAGAATTTTGAAGGCAGTAGACTGTTACTAAGCCTAACAAAAAGACAAAAGTATTCAAAACATTTAATAAGTGTGTTATGTGTTTGCAGAATTCTTACAGGTTGTTCTCAAAATAAATCCAGAAAGTTTTTCCTGACCAACTTTACTAGTAATCTGGTGTCAGTTGGATTTCATAAAACTAATCCTTGCAAAAAGTTAGAGATTGTATTAAGTTCTGGTTGCATAATGTTTGGATGGCTTAAAGTCTTTCCTTCTTTATAAGCCAATAATCAGACAGTGATAGCTTGTCTTAATACACGTAATTCCTGCTTTTAGGATACCAGAGCACACTGAATAAGACAACGGAAGTCATTTCATTTCTATTGTAACTATTATGCAAATGTTTGCAGATTGCTATGATAGTCCTTTGGATGAGCAGAGCAAATGAATCAAACTAAAAAACAAAATAAACAAATTCATTGACCAAGATTCTACAACTTAGTATGTTAAAATGGCCTAGAGCTTTACTACTAGCCTCGTTAAAAATTAGAGTGACACTCAGAAGCATACATGGAATATTTCTTTTTAAATTTATGTGTCAGAGTCCCATGAATTCTGGACTGAAACCATATACTATACCTGATTTAATGGAATTCTCTCAATCATGTTCAAGGGCTTTTCCTTTCCCTAGAATTGAGTGTACACAGAGTAATAAGGTCCTGGAAAAAAACAGCTAGAAAAAGTCTGCCAACTCTATTGAAGAGAAGATTTTGTCTACATAAAACTGTTCTGTAGGATAAAAACAGGATATCGTTGGACAGGGCTGGGAGAGATCCTTTCAAGTATTAGGTACCCACATAACTATCAAAGTGGCAGTGGAGAGAGGGAAGCCAGTGGAGTTTTGCTGTCCATGTGAAGCTAGCACCTCTGGATAACTGGACTATGATTTTCACAATGGGCCTGAAACCTAAATTTTCTAGAGTAGCTGATATTGGTAGTAAACTAAACCAAAAGGAGGTGTTTTAGCAAAGATACTGAAAATCTTACAGAGATCTTACTGTCCTATTCACAGCTGGATTTTTACTAATTACTTTAAAAAACACATTTTACTGGAAAACAAATGGAATTTATTATATAACATTTTTGATCCGTATTCACAGTAATGATTTCTAAAACTTCATTTCTGTCTAGCTCTAAATTCTAATCTGAATATAAACAGGATCTCAATTTGTAAATTCAAAACCTGGTTATTGACAGAAAAAATGTGAGAAGCACCTTCATTAATTTTTTTTTAAATAACAAAGTAAATGATAGGCATTTCAATGCAAGTGAAGCCCTAAATTTAACCAAAAAATGTTTTGTTAACTGGTTTGATTGGAAGGATGACATACTAAAGAAGAAGAAATTTGTCCAGGTGCGGTGACTTATACCTATAATCCCAGTACTCTGGGAGGTGAACCTTGCAGATTGCTTGAGTCCAGGAGTTTGAAACCAGCCTGCGCAAAATGATGAAACCCCATCTTTACCAAAAATACAAAAGTTATCTGGGAGTGGTGGTATGTGCCTGTTTTGCCAGCTACTCAGGAAGCTGAGGTGTGAGGATCGCTTGAGCCCGGGAAGTCAAGGCTGCGGTGAGTTGTGATCAAGCCACTGCACTCCAGCGTTGGCAACAGAGTGAGACCCTGCCTTAAAAATATATATATATTTTTTTGCCGGGCGTGGTGGCTCACGCCTGTAATCCCAGCACTTTGGGAGGCCGAGGCGGGTGGATCACAAGGTCAGGAGATCGAGACCACGGTGAAACCCTGTCTCTACTAAAAATACAAAAAATTAGCCGGGCGTGGTGGCGGGCGCCTGTAGTCCCAGCTACTCGGGAGACTGAGGCAGGAGAATGGTGTGAACCCGGGAGGCGGAGCTTGCAGTGAGCCAAGATCGCGCCACTGCACTCCAGCCTGGGTGACAGAGCGAGACTCCGTCTCTAAATAAATAAATAAATAAATAAATAAATAAATATATATATATATTTATAAATTTTATATATATATATTTATAAATTTTATATATATATATCAGAGAAACAGAAGGTCTGGCATTTATATTCAGAGACTGCCCAAACCAGATCTAATATCACTAGATACACTTTGGGATGAAAGTTCTCTCCAGTCCCAGCAGATCAATAAAGATGACTATGTGTTATTTATAGAGATTTGGCTAACGGTTTTAATCCTATACATAGGGTCTCCAGTTCTTGTGCCTTCTTTCTGTGTCATCTTGACTGAAAAGCACAGAGTGCTTTGATCACTCTGTGACTCAGTGAGCTACAGGTTTTTCCTGAAGGCTTGAATCCAAACAAGGACCTTGACATCTCATTCCCAGTCATTGATAAAGGTATCTAGGTTATTGCACAAACATCATCCCAGACTCAGCCAAACTCCTTAAACCTTCATATAAACTCCCTACCCTGACCCCCTCACCATGGACATAACTAGGTACAGCACTCCTTTTCTCTTTCAGTCCTTTGTGAGCATTGCTACAGCACTCAGTAAGTTTCCCTAACAAAGACATGGGACTGATCACCCTGGCATTTAGTGTCTCTTGCTTTGGGATCTCAACGGGCTCCATCTGGGCATGGTTTGGGGCACTCTCACATAGAAATCTCTGCCCCCACTTTTGGAGCTACTCCAGCCATGGATTCAGCAAGACAAAACAGTTTAATTAGATCTGATGCAAGAAGAGGAGGAGGAGGAGGAGGAGCAAAAGGAGAAGCCCATATAGTGGAATAGTTCTAAAGGCTTGAAACAATTAGAGCCATATATATTAAACAGTGAAAATTCAGTCTGTATCTTTCAATGGGTTCTCTGTAAGACTTTGATGTTACATGGTGGCCATATATGTCTCTGCATATTATATCAGAGGAAACTATTTTAAAAGATAGAACAATGACTAAAGGGCCAAAATTGTTGTATAAATCTTGTGAAACTGATATGTTTACTTCATTTTAGTCTTAATTGCTTCCAAATCGTTTGCAAAATGCAAATATCACTTTTATAATGTATTTTTCTTTTTTTTTTCCAGTAGGAGCATTGACTTGTCCCAACCTACCATTTCATCCAGAAGCATAATTTTACAAAATTTACATATCCATAGTGATTGTCTCTTTTATGCTATCTTTACTCGTGACACCCTACTTTTATTACCTTTAAAAAAAGACAATCTCAGAGCAGTTTTCAGATTACAGAAAATTGAGAAGAAAGTAGAAAGTTTCTACATACCTATTTTGCTCCCTACAGTTTCCCTCACTATTATATCACTCTTAAAAGTGATATAATAATAGCGCAATAGTGTATGTTATTTGTTACAGTAGAAGAATCAATACTATCACATTATTAACTGAATTACATGGTATGCATTCATATTTTCCCTTTGTGTAGTAAATTCTGTGGAATTTGACAAATGCATAATGTCATGTACCCACCATTACAGTATACAAAATAATTTCATTATCCTAAACATTTCATGTGTTCCACCTGCCTATCCTTCCTTTTCCCCCCACAAAACCCCGGCAATAACTGATCTTTAGTTTGATTCTCTCCAGTTTTGCCTTTTCCAGATTGTTATGTATTTGGAATCACATTGGATTAGATGTAGCCTGTTGAAATTGACTTCTTTCAGTTAGCAAGATGCATTTAAGTTTCTTCCATGTCTTTTTATGGTTGAGAGCTCATTTCCTTATAAAGCTTAAGTTTTTTTTTTGTATGGATACACCACAGGTTGTTTATTCACTTAGTCATTGATGTGCATTTGGTTATTTTTAGTTTTTGGCAATTATGAGTAAAGCTCCTATAAACATTTGTTGGAAGGATAAATTCAAAAAAACTCTCTGAGTAAGCATGTCATATTCAAAGTGAAGAAAATAAAATACAAAGAAAATGTTGAAAGAAGGCAGTGAAAGTATTTCCAATTCCTTTCTTCTGCTTCTTGTAACATTGCTGTAATTCATTTCACTTACAGATAAGTTAAAAAAAAACAAATATATTATTGCTAATATTTTGAACAAACATATCTATTAGATAAATTAATAATAAAAAATTTATTTTATTTTCATAATTTCTTCTTTAACACTCTTCATTTCTTTGTGTAGACAGGAGTTTCTAACCTATATCATTTTTCTTTCCTCAGGGGAACCTCTTTTAATATTTCCTGGAAGGCAGTTCTGCTGAAAGCAAATTCCCTCAAGTTTTCTTTTTTTGAGAAGTATTTATTTTCATTCACTTTTGCAGGATAATTTCACTAGATACAAAATTCTAGGTTGATGGGGAATATTTCACTCCATTCTTTTCTTGCCTACCTAGTTTCTTAGCAGAAATTCATTATAACTCTTACACTTCTTCCACTGTACATAGGTGTTTCTTTTCATTGTGCTCTTTCAACATTTTGTCTTTGATTGTATACATTTTGAATATTATATACCTAGTTGCAGATTTTTTATTTTATTTTATCCTGCTTTGGGTTCTTAAATGTCCTCTATATGTGGTTTGTTGTCTGACATATATTTTCAGAAATTCTCAGTCATTACAGCTTGAAATAGGTTTTATTTTCCTCTTATTTCTCCTTTTGTAATTTTAATTGCACTTATACATATTGTTTCCCACAGTTCTTTATAAACTGGGTTTTTTTTTTTTTTTTTTTTTTTTTTGCTTATCTTTTTTATTATACTTTAAGTTCTAGGGTACATGTGCACAACTTGCAGGTTTGTTACATATGTATACATGTGCCATGTTGGTGTGCTGCATGCATCAACTCGTCAGCACTCATCAACTCGTCATTTACATCAGTTATAACTCCCAATGCCATCCCTCCCCACTCCCTGCTCCCCATAATAGGCCCTAGTGTGTGATGTTCCCCTTCCCGTGTCCAAGTGATCTCATTGTTCAATTCACACCTATGAGTGAGAACATGCAGTCTTTGGTTTTCTGTTCTTGCGACAGCTTGCTGAGAATGATGGTTTCCAGCTGCATCCACAAAGGACACGAACTCGTCCTTTTTTATGGCTACATAGTATTTATGGTGTATATGTGCCACATTTTCTTAATCCAGTCTGTCACTGATGGACATTTGGGTTGATTCCAAGTCTTTGCTATTGTGAATAGTGCCACAATAAACATACGTGTGCATGTGTCCTTATAGCAGCATGATTTATAATCCTTTGGGTATATACCCAGTAATGGGATAGCTGGGTCATATGGTATTTTTAGTTCTAGATCCTTGAGGAATCGCCATACTGTTTTCCACAATGGTTGAATTAGTTTACAATCCCACCAACAGTGTAAAAGTGTTCCTATTTCTCCACATCGTCTCCAGCACCTGTTGTTTCCTGACTTTTTAATAATTGCCATTCTAACTGGAGTGAGATGGTATCTCATTGTGGTTATGATTTGCATTTCTCTGATGGCCAGTGATGATGAGCATTTTTTCATGTGTCTGTTGGCTGTATGAATATCTTCTTTTGAGAACTGTCTGTTCATATCCTTTACCCACTTTTTCATGGGGTTGTTTGTTTTGTTCTTGTAAATTTGTTTGAGTCCTTTGTAGGTTCTGGATATTAACCCTTTGTCAGATGAGTAGATTGCAAAACTTTTCTCCCATTCTGTAGGCTGCCTGTTCACTCTGATGGCAGTTTCTTTTGCTGTGCAGAACCTCTTTAGTTTAATTAGATCCCATTTGTCAATTCTGGCTTTTGTTGCCGTTGCTTTTGGTGTTCAGACATGAAGTCCTTGCCCATGCCTATGTCCTGAATGGCATTACCTAGGTTTTCTTCTAGGGTTTTTATGGTATTAGGTCTAACATTTAAGTCTCTAATCCATCTTGAATTAATTTTCGTATAAGGAGTAAGGAAAGGATCCAGTTTCAGCTTTCTACTTGTGGCTAGCCAATTTTTCCAGCACCATTTATTAAATAGGGAATCCTTTCCCCATTTCTTGTTTTTCTGAGGTTTGTCAAAGATCAGATGGCTGTAGATGTGTGGTATTATTTCTGAGGGCTCTGTTCTGTTCCATTGGTCTATATCTCTGTTTTGGTACCAGTACCATGCTGTTTTGGTTACTGTAGCCTTGTAGTGTAGTTTGAAGTCAGGTAGCGTGATGCTTCCAGCTTTGTTCTTTTGGCTTAGGATTGTCTTGGAGATGCGGGCTCTTTTTTGGTTCCATATGAACTTTAAAGCAGTTTTTTCCAATTCTGTGAAGAAACTCATTGGTAACTTGATGGGGATGGCATTGAACCTATAAATTGCCTTGTGTAGTATGGCCATTTTCACAATATTGATTCTTCCTATCCATGAGCGTGGTATGTTCTTCCATTTGTTTGTGTCCTCTTTTATTTCACTGAGCAGTGGTTTGTAGTTCTCCTTGAAGAGGTCCTTTACATCCCTTGGAAGTTGGATTCCTAGGTATTTGATTCTCTTTGAAGCAATTGTGAATGGAAGTTCATTCCTGATTTGGCTCTCTGTTTGTCTGTTACTGGTGTATAAGAATGCTTGTGATTTTTGCACATTAATTTTGTATCCTGAGACTTTGCTGAAGTTGCTTATCAGCTTAAGGAGATTTTGGGCTGAGATGATGGGGTTTTCTAAATATATGATCATGTCATCTGCACACAGGGACAATTTGACTTCTTCTTTTCCTAACTGAATACTTTTTATTTCTTTCTCTTGCCTGATTGCCCTAGCCAGAACTTCCAATGTGTTGAATAGGAGTGGTGAGAGGGGCATCCCTGTCTTGTGCCAGTTTTCAAAGGGAATGCTACCAGTTTTTGCCCATTCAGTATGATATTGGCTGTGGGTTTGTCATAAATAGCTCTTATTATTTTGAGATATGTTCCATCAATACCGAATTTATTAAGAGTTCTTAGCATGAAAGGCTGTTGAATTTTGTCAAAGGCCTTTTCTGCATCTGTTGAGATAATCATGTAGTGTTTGTCTTTGGTTCTGTTTACATGCTGGATTACGTTTATTGATTTCCGTGTGGGTTTGTCATAAATAGCTCTTATTATTTTGAGTTATGTTCCATCAATACCGAATTTATTAAGAGTTTTTAGCATGAAGGGCTGTTGAATTTTGTCAAAGGCCTTTTCTGCATCTATTGAGATAATCATGTAGTTTTTGTCTTTGGTTCTGTTTATATGCTGGATTACGTTTATTGATTTGCGTATGTTGAACCAGACTTGCCTCCCAGAGATGAAGCCCACTTGATCATGGGGAATAAGCTTTTTGATGTGCTGCTGGATTTGGGTTGCCAGTATTTTATTGAGGATTTTTGCATCAATGTTCATCAGGGATATTGGTCTAAAATTCTCTTTTTTTGTTGTGTCTCTCTCAGGCTTTGGTACAAGGATGATGTTGGCCTCATAAAATGAGTTAGGGAAGATTCCCTCTTTTTTATTGATTGGAATAGTTTCAGAAGGAATGGTACCAGCTCCTCCGTGTACCTCTGGTAGAATTCAGCTGTGAATCCATCTGGTCCTGGACTTTTTTTGATTGGTAGGCTATTAATTATTGCCTCAATTTCAGAGCCTGCTATTGGTCTATTCAGGGATTTGACTACTTGGTTTAGCCTTGGGAGAGTGTAAGTGTCCAGGAAATTATCCATTTCTTCTAGGTTTTCTAGTTTATTTGCGCAGAGGTGTTTATAGTATTCTCTGATGGTAGTTTGTATTTCTGTGGGGTCGGTGGTGATATCCCCTTTATCATTTTTTATTGTGTCTATTTGATTCTCCTCTCTTTTCTTCTTTATTAGTTTTGCTAGCAGTCTATCAATTTTGTTGATCTTTACCAAAAACCACTTCCTGGATTCATTGATTTTTTGGAGGGCTTTTTGTGTCTCAATCTCCTTCTGTTCTGCTCTGATCTTAGTTATTTCTTGCCTTCTGCTAGCTTTTGAATGTGTTTGCTCTTGCTGCTCTAGTTCTTTTAATTGTGATGTTAGGGTGTCAATTTTAGATCTTTCCACCTTTCCCTTGTGGGCATTTAGTGCTATAAATTTCCCTCTACACACTGCTTTAAATGTATCCCAGAGATTCTGGTATGTTGTATCTTTGTTCTCATTGGTTTCAAAGAACGTCTTTATTTCTGCCTTCATTTCGTTATGTACCCAGTAGTCATTCAGGAGCAGGTTGTTCAGTTTCCATGTAACTGAGTGGTTTTGATAGAGTTTCTTAGTCCTGAGTTCTAGTTTGATTGCACTGTGGTCTGAGAGACAGTTTGTTATAATTTCTGTTCTTGTACATTTGCTGAGGAGTGCTTTACTTCCAACTATGTGGTCAGTTTTGGAATAACTGTGATGTGGTGCTGAGGAGAATGTATATTCTATTGATTTGGGGTGAAGAGTTATGTAGATGTCTATTAGATCTGCTTGGTGCAGAGTTGAGTTCAATTCCTGGATATCCTTGTTGACTTTCTGTCGCATTGATCTGTCTAATGTTGACAGTGGGGTGTTAAAATTTCCTATTATTATTGTATGGGAGTCTAAGTCTCTTTGAAAGTCTTTAAGGACTTGCTTTATGAATCTGGGTGCTCCTGTATTGGGTGCATATATATTCAGGATAGTTAGCTCTTCCTGATGAATTGATCCCTTTACCATTATGTAATGGCCTTCTTTGTTTCTTTTGATCTTTGATGTTTTAAAGTCTGTTTTATCAAAGACTAGGATTGCAACCTCTGCTTTTTTTTTTTTGTTCTCCTTTTGCTTGGTAAATCTTCCTCCATCCCTTGATTTTGAGCCTATGTGTGTCTCTGCATGTGAGATGGGTCTCCTGAATACAGCAAACTGATGGGTCTTGACTCTTTATCCAATTAGCCAGTCTGTGTCTTTTAATTGGAGCATTTAGTCCATTTACATTTAAGGTTAATATTGTTATGTGTGAACTTGATCCTGTCATTGTGATATTAGCTGGTTATTTTGCTCGTTAGTTGATGCAGTTTCTTCCTAGCATTGATGGTCTTTACATTTTGGCATGTTTTTGCAGTGACTGGTACCAGTTGTTCCTTTCCATGTTTAGTGCTTCCTTCAGGGTCTCTTGTAGGGCAGGCCTGGTGGTGACAAAATGTCTAAGCATTTCCTTTTCTGTAAAGGATTTTATTTCTCCTTCACTGATGAAACTTAGTTTGGCTGGATATGAAATTCTGGGTTTAAAATTCTTTTCTTTAAGAATGTTGAATATTGGACTCCACTCTCTTCTGGCTAGGAGACTTTCTGCTGAGAGATCTGCTGTTAGTCTGATGGGCTTCCCTTTGTGGGTAACCCGACCTCTCTCTCTGGCTGCCCTTAACATTTTTTCCTTCATTTCAACTTTGGAGAATCTGACAATTATGTGTCTTAGAGTTGCTCTTCTCAAGGAGTATCTTTGTGGCGTTCTCTGTATTTCCTGAATTTGAATGTTGGCCTGACTTACTAGGTTGGGGAAGTTCTTCTGGATGATATCCTGAAGAGTGTTTTCCAATTTGGTTCCATTTTCCCCCTCCCTTTCAGGCACACCAGTCAGACATAGATTTGGTCTTTT